>NC_139222.1:208065638-208678971 GCF_055691185.1 Crinia signifera | reverse complement strand
GCCCGCTGCTGTCTGGCTTCCCCTATGCTCCTCATCCTCTGTTCCCCTTGCGGTGGTCACTGCCCGGCCCAGTGCACCCACTGCCTCCCCTGCTCGGCTCTCTACTTGCAATTTATCACATGCAAAAATGTTCACACCAAGTGCCAAATTGTGTGTGACAACCCCCCTCCCCCCCACACACACACCCCTTCCGGGAGCTATCAGTATGATTAAGTCCGACTTGTCCTTAGGACAAGTTTGCCTAATGTATGGGGACCATTAGAGTCCAGAGTGAGTCACAGAAGTGACTGTACCAAGAATGTAGTATAATATTGTGGAGCTAAGCGGATGCTTGCCCATTTATTTGGTTGCTAAGTCTGGAGTACTAAAGGAAATGGTTAATATATAATTAGAAGCTTAATTATAATCCTGTGACTTTGCTTTAGCATGTTGACTACAGCTACATGTGACTACAGAAACCAAAGATGCATACAGGCTTTGTAAGACCACAAAGGAGCACTTGATAGAATATGGTGACCCAACTAATGATAGGGAAGAAGGCCTGTCCATATCTCTTACCAGTAATGGGTTTCATCAACGCTAATAGACCACCTAAGGCAGTTAGTCCTGTCCCTATTTGAACGATGGTTTCACAGAAGCCAGCTGCACCACATTTCAAGAAACTAGTCCAGAATGAGTTTGTGGCTAGTACGTATAATACCACTTCATGACTCTGCTGCTAGTAATCACTGTACAGTTGATATTTATAAGATATTTCTTAACCATTTCATGGTCAAGGATTTTTATTATTTTTGTGCCTTATCTTACATTTGTTTTTCTGCACTTATGTTGCAATTTTTGTTTGTTTTTGTTAATAACTTTACATATTTTCGTCTGCCTTTATCCATCAATATGGGTTTTTATTGGATTTCTATGCATATATCTCATCATTAAAAGCATACCTCCCAACTGTCCCGTTTACCGCGTGAACATAATGATTTTCGAGGACATTCCCGAGGCCCGCCCAGGGCCAGCAGTGTCCCTCGGCGGAGGGCAGTTGGGAGTCCCCGCTACCACCCGCTTGTCAGCGCACACCGTCTATTCCCAACAGTCAGACGGGCAGCAGCTACAAAACGGGGACATGGCCTCACACACGTGATGTGAATTTTTAAGGTCATTCCCCCACACCGCGAGGCCACGCCCCTCCCGCTGGACCACCAATGAAAGTTGGGAGGTATGCTAAAACCAAGGACGGTCTCACATTTGATTCTGAAACTTCTAACAATTAAATGTATATAGCACATATGTTCTTTGCCTTGGGGTCAGAAAGAATTAGATTTGGGTGGGGTTTGTACTTCAAACTGATCTATATTGCAGTATAAAAATAAAGCAGCCAGTATTTACTCTGCACAGAAAAAAATAACACCCAAATCTATCTCTCTCTGCACACGTTACATCTGCGAGTGAACCGGAATCGGTGTGTGTGTGTGTGTGTGTGTATGTATGTATGTGTGTATATATATATATATATATATATATATATATATACACACACACACACATATAGGAACCTGTAGGAACCTGCTGTGTGGTCCACGCTGTGCCTATCCTTTGACAGATGTCATTGATGTGCGAGTGAACCAGAATCGGTGTGTGTGTGTGTGTGTGTATGTATGTATGTACAGTAAGTATGTAATTATGTATATATATATATATATATATATATATATATATATATATCCTGTGCTGGCTCCGGCACTCTGCTGTCCCCTAGGACTCACTTGCTCTGGTGCCTTCAGGTGTGACCGCTTGGGTCCACTTGTACAAACCCCTGATATATCGAGCGGCACTCAGAGTCTTGACAAACGAGGATACACTGTAAAAACGTGTTTAATGCAACTTCAACGTTTCGGGGCGCTGGTCCCCTTCGTCAGGATCCTGACGAAGGGGACCAGCGTCCCGAAACGTTGAAGTTGCATTAAACACGTTTTTACAGTGTATCCTCGTTTGTCAAGACTCTGAGTGCCGCTCGATATATCAGGGGTTTATATATATATATATATATATATATATATATATATATATAGGAACCTGCTGTGTGGTCCACACTGTGCCTATCCTTTGACAGATGCGATTGATGTCTATCTCCTGATGAAGGTCCTTATTGGACTGAAACGCTAATGTTGAGTATCAATTTTTTCTTGTTGCATATGAATTATCAAATACACAGCCGATTTTATCTGCATTTATAAAACACTGGAGAGTGCGTCCTTTTTGTCTATGTATATACATATATATATATACACTGAGTGGCCAAATTATTATGACCACTTGACACTTATATGCAGATCGGCCCTAACTTTACGTTGGTGCCGCTAGAGGGCGAGATAGCTATTAAAAGGGAATGCAGGACAAGTGAAGCATCAATTGCACTGTGTTGCTTGCAAATAAATGGGAAAAAAAATGTGATTTAACTGAGTTTGGACGCGGGATGATTGTAGGCGCTCGAACCATCAGAACCAGTAACAGCAAAACGGCTGCACTTGTGAAGTGTTCGAGAGCAGCACTTATTAATGTTTACAGAGAGTGGACTACCAAGCAGAAAACCTGGTCTCAACCAGGCTTCCCTCTAAGCTGTGCGCACGTGATCGCGCACACAACTCGACGAGCGTGCGCACGGACATTACAACAGAGCGCACAAAGCAGCAGTGGTCCCTTTTTGCAGTTGTGGACTCAATTAATGTGTGTTTCACCCATTAACTACATTGTGTGCTGTGTTTTGAATGATTAAATGTTTAATATCATTTTGAAGTAAAGTTAACACAAATGCTAAACGTCATTTTCCAGTTATATATGTGACGCACAAAAATTTAAATTTCCTTCCAGAGTTGCACAGCCAAAATATTTTGCTGCACACAGACTTTGTAAAATTAGAGGGAACATTGGTCTCAACGTCAGGCTTGTGGTCGTCACAGGCTACTGAATGCTCAATCTGAAAGGAGACTTGCCAGAGTTGTCCAGTCCAACAGAAGACCAAATTGTGGGGAATCTTATCAAGGAGCAACTGCGAAGGTAGTATTTTATAGTGTGGGATAGGCCATTTTTGCAGTCTTTGCATACCATACACTAGCCTGAACCATGTCCCCATGCTGTCCGCAAGCCACCCACCTCGCTGCTCCTGGCTAGGCTGCTCATGAAAAGACCACTTGAATTATCAGAGTTTGAATGGGGCATGATAGTTTGGCCAGGATGTAATATCAGCCAATTTTTGTCCAATTTTGAGGAATGATGGATATTTAACAAAAAAATCTGACATTTTACAGTCAGGCAATGTAATACAATCCAAGTTTACTAAAAGCCCACATCCACTAGTGCGATATGTGCACTTTTCATGTTATTGAGATTCATTTTTGCGACGGATCGCATGAAAAGTGTCACTGCATGTTCTTCTCTTGCGATTGCAATGTGAAGCAAGTTCCTGTGAAAATCACAATCGCAGATCTCACGGGATGCCACATGGATTTGTCAGATCCCGCAGCCATGACTGTGATTCTATACAATACATCGTATGCAAAAGGACCGCATATGTGATGTATGGCATGTAGTCCAGCAGCATGGGAGCTGCCTGGTGAGTTGGCGAGATACCCAAATACAAGCTGTCAGTAGAAAATCAGATCCAGATGTTTTGGCAATGTCAAACATACAATTTGCCCAATGTAATGGAAGTTTGAAAGTCTGAAACAAAACAAGATAGAATGTGTCATAAGTATTTTGTTTATAAATATTGTAATGTTTTAATGATTAGCAAATACCATAAAAAATTCATTTTTTAAAATCAATGTGCTAATCTTCATGAATGAATGCCGTAGGGGAGCGCGCTGAGACTTGCAGTCCCTCCCCGCTGACCTACTATCTTTATGGAACTAGAATGAGCAGCAGCAGCGGGAGCAGCAGCAGCCGGCAGCAGCCAGCATGGCATTACAACCACAGCGCCCGTAAATGACTGACGGCACCATTCATACAGACTGCACAGTTCTCAGTGCGCGCCCCCAGCCCTGCTGCCTCTATGGACGCGCTGCGCGCTCCCGTCGCCGTCTCTCACATTCACTGTAGTCCCTCACTCCTGCTGCCGCTGCTAGACTAGTCCGGGGAATGAATGCTACTTGGTCCTGAGCCCGGGTGCTGAGAGAGGGGGATGGCGGCGGCACGCGTGGAATACATCACTCCTTGGTGGGTTTATTGGCTCCATAACATCCCGCACCTGGAGCTGTCCCTGACTCCGACGAGCAGCGACTTTAACCCTGCGGACTCCGGTTACAAGCAGGTCAGTGGGAAGTGGGTCTGAGTGTCCGTGTGTACAGGGCAGGATGTAAAGGACTCGCGAATGGCCATTTATGTTTGATTGCATGCATTTATGTATCTCTATCTAAGTTGTATCTATGAATGCATGCATCTTGCAAGTATGTATGTATAGTGTCTGTATGTATGTATGTAAGATTGAGTGAGTAGTCTTTGTCCTGATTCATGAGAACGTTGTATACCGTACGTGTGCTGTGTCTCATTCAGTTGATGCCAGATCTCTGCCCATTCTGTTCTATTGTTGGCATTAAAGTTTCTTTATGCACCCCTCGTATCCCAAATGACTGCTGCAGTTCCCTTCATTGCCTACGCCCTCCTTGTTTGTTCTCCTTTGCACTTAATTAACTGTACAGTGGGGTTTTGTCCCACTTGCAGACCTGTATTGCTCTTATCTAGCAGCAGTATACTATAGCATCTTATCAGCTGCCTATCCTGTTACTAGTTTACCCACAACCCACTTCCTGTGTAAGGTGACTTATGTTATATACAGTACATTTCCAGGAACTCAGAATCACATGGACATCCTATGGCATCACTGCTAGGGTTAAT
Organism: Crinia signifera; assembly: GCF_055691185.1. Lineage (NCBI taxonomy): Eukaryota > Metazoa > Chordata > Amphibia > Anura > Myobatrachidae > Crinia > Crinia signifera. The sequence continues at coordinate 208,674,084 of NC_139222.1, read as the reverse complement.
ATATTTTCATGTATTTTTGGGTTGGAAAATATGTGCATTAATAATGTTTTGGGCGTGCACATGGAGACCTACATCAATCAGAAACTATGACCATAGCAAGAAAAGCACAACTGCCACTCTAGGGGTATGGGTGAAAACCGGACCAACACAAAACCTCCGGACCGCCGGACCGGACATCAAACTCTGCATTTTGTAGCTTGTAGCCTCCGGTCCGGGGGGGGGGGGGGTCCTGTCCGGGGGGGCTGCCTGTCACACCTGTCACCAGGTAGAGGAGGGGGGGGTAGAATAAAGCCTCCCTGTATGGTCCGGGCATGTAGCAAAAACCGGACGGTCCGGACCAGCCGGGGAGGCTGTAATATCCCCTCCCCCATGTCCCTGGTGATAGCTATCACAGGGACCCCCCCGGACAAGACACCCCTGGACAGGACACCCCTCCGGACCGGACCCTACAAGCTCCGGACTGCAGATTTTGATGTCCTGTCCGGCAGTCCGGGGTTTAGTCCGGTCCGGTTTTTACATAGTCCCCCACTCTAGCGCTATCTGCTTGCTTCCAGGAACCAGGCATTTTAATTGTTCCAGATTTTAAGTGGGTAATCCTAATTTATTTATTTAATTTATTGTTCTATATGTGTGCAAGTAAAAGGCTGCATTGTAGCATACAGCTGTGTGTGGATGTAAAGGGGTCAAGAACTGAAAACCAGATTTTACACTCAGGGCACAGCGGCTGTTGTATCCTGGCTTTGTGCCAGAGACAATCCCTGTCAGTCCTTGTGCTACCCTCTGGCTTTTCATATCCATCACTGAGGATTTGCTAGTTATGTAGGACACTGTTTTTCAGCATCTCACATTTCTATAGTTGTCAGTTGACTACTCTCTGCTCTGATTTTGTACCCTGTGCTAGGAATCGGTCTTGGATACAGTATATATTTTCCATCCAAAGCAAAAGCTAACATTTTTCACTGGTTAATTAATGATGAATTGTATTGCAGCACTTTATCATAGGTAAAATGTAATATAAAACTGTGGTTTGATTTCAAGTATTCACTGAAGTATTAAATAGCAGTCAAATAGGTGCTTCTCAAAGCTGGATAACTTTAGTGTATTGCTTATCATGTGACTTTTACTAAATTTACCGCTTTGGTTTTCTGTGTTTTTAGTACTTTGTTTAAATCAATAAGACAATATCGTTAACTCTTGGGCGAACTGTATAGTGCATACACACTGAACAATACTGTTAACAACAATGTTAAGCATTTTCATCGTTTCCACCTCCATACATTATTTATTTACAGTTTCTTATATAGGGCCAGATTCTCTAATGGTGTGTACACACGGTCAGGTATGCCGCGCTATGTGAGTCCCGATACGATCGGTTCGTATCGGGACTCTCATAGCACGGCATGTATGGAGTGGCACAATTTAGACTATATAGTGCAGATCTGCACTATATAGTCTTGGCTCACACGGGAGCGCGCATCGGCAGCACATCGGGCTCGCAAGCCCTAAAAATACATGCAATATGGCTTCCGATGTTCACTATATCGGCAACATCGGAAGCCATAACATCCCGTGTGTACACACCATAAGCTTCAAAAGTGATAAAATGGAGAGTGATAAACAGCCGGCCAATCAGCTCCTGCCTGACATTTTTCAAACACAGTCTGTGCATGGCCGGTAGGAGCTGATTGGTTGACTGTTTATCACTTTTGAAGCTTAGAGAATCTGGCCCATAGTGCATACATATTCCGCAGCGCTTTACAGAGAAAATTTTGCACATTCAGTCCCTGCCCCAGTGGAGCTTACAATCTATATTCCCTACCACATGTACATGCACACACAGACATTCTAGGGTTAATTTGTTGGGAGCCAATTAGCCTACCAGTATATTTTTGGCCTATGGGAGGAAACCAGAGTACCCGGAGAAAACCCACGCAAGTACGTGGAGAATATACAAACTCCGCACAGTTAGAGCCATACTGGGAATGGAACCCATGACCTCAGCGCTGTGAGGCAGTAATGCTAACCATTACCCCATACGTACTGCCCATACATGCAGTTTTTGACGATCTAGCTGCATGTACAGACGACGGAGGACATTGTTAAACCAAGGAAGTGCATATCATTAACAATACACACTAGACGATATGAACGCTATATAATTAACAATATCGTTCATATTTTAATAATAGATCATCTAGAGTGTAATAGGCTTTAAGCTCGATCATATCTAAGAGCAACAACCCTAACAAAAAAAATACAGAAGAAGATATAGCATAGCTGCCTACCCTCCTGCATTCTGCAGGAGACTCCCTGAAAAAGCAGCAATCTCTCCCTCATTAGTCTTCCAATCTCCCTCATTTCACCTAGCCCACATTACACTGTTACATTTTTTGGGGAAAAGGGAATGAGAGACAGACACATATACATTGAATCATCAGCACCATTTCCCAGCACTTTAGCAAGTATAGTAGCTCATACTAACTGCTTTGGGGGCTCATCTACATTTGTATATAAGTAATTTTAAATTACACCCCCACGCTTCTAGGTGCCACGTTCACAATCGCTTTTCACAATCTCTCCATATATGGAACTAGACACAACCTTTAGGTGGAGCATGACACGCATACTCAATAGGGCGCTGTGCAAATTTCTATTAACAACTACAATCTCCCTGAAACTAGTTTTCAAAAGTAGGCAAATATGAGATATAGCAAGATATTAGTGAATGTTGTAGGTGGGCAAATACAGTACAAGCAACACAAATTAGTTACCTGATGGTAGACAATTACTTTAAATGACAGCTGTGATCTCATAAAGATCCCAGTACACTAGTCCGATTTGGGCCGATTTCATCCAATACCAATGGATCGGCCCAAATCGGATGTGTTCGACTTCCCTCTCGGGTCAGTGGTGGGGAAGGGGTTAGGATTACACTGCTGCGATACATCGCGGTAGTGTATGGCCACCTTTTATATTCTAGCTACGGAGAGACTTGTCAGTCTTAAATATCCCATGTAATGACACCTTTACTAATTTTTTTTTTTTTTTGGGGGGGGGGGGGGGGGGGGGGGGGGGGGGGGGAGAGGATATCTGTGGATTGGTAGCTGTAGCTGTGGAGGGATCTCCATCTGACTGCAAGTGTGTGGTGATCCCCCTTTAACTGCTAGATACTTATTTTAAAAAAATATATATACTACTTCTATGAGATAAAGTCACTAACCACTAAAAGGCCACTCAACAGACCAAATGACTCCTTTTGTGTTAAAAGATCTAAAAGATGTCATAACAGAAAGTGAAAGCTATTTTTGCAGGGATACTGATCTGTTTCAAACTTGCTAGATATGGAAAGAGGGAGCTCTGAAGACAGAGTTTGGGGGTAGGAGCAGATGGGGACTGGGGGTGGGTTCTGGAGTGGAGAGTTTGTGGTTTCAAAACTAGCACAGCTCAAAGTGAAAGAACATTGCAGAAGCCATCATTTTGACAGGCGTTTAACTATTCTTTAGTAATAGTTGAAGTAAAAATCTGCCAAAGGGGGTAGAATGCCAACATTTCTGTTACTCTGCATGCAGGAGATATTTATAAAATCATTCCAGCTTATTGTTCTTGTAACAAAGACCGGTACTATGCGGGAACATCCTGGCTATGGATTTATAACTAAATAGTTACCTCACTCTGTGGTGGCTGGGAATGATGATGTATCGGCTGTGAGGCGGCTCGCATTAGATTACGTCATCACCTGGCGGGGCAGGCCCCCTCCACAAGTTGAACACTGTATATAAAGCACCTTGAACTGTATATATGTATTTCTGATGACTGTTTATTGAAATAAAACGAAACATAGAAATTTGCACTTAGAAAAGTGTCTCTTTCAAATCCTGGGACTGCCGCTCGCCAAACATCTATATACCAATATTAAGAGAAGGCACCTGGTGAAGTACTGTCATGCTGTGTACACACGGGGGCGATGGGGGCTGAAATCGCGTGAAATATGGTCGCTGGCGACCATATTGCCAGTGATTGGGAGTGTGCCCAGGCGATAAATCGCCGGGTGCACGCTCCCGTTTTCAGCCCCTTTCCAATCGCTGGTCGCAGGAGCTTGCTCCTGCGACCAGCTATTTACCTCTGCGGCACCGCCAGCAGAGGTTCCTTTTCATCAGCGACCATCTCTGGTCGCTGATGAAAAGGAGACACTGGGCAATATATTGCTTAGTATTATATTGCTAAGCAATATATCTCTCCCGTGTGTACGGGGCTTTACTACTACTACTAGTCTCTCCGGTCATAACGAACTACCACTACGTCTGCTGTGTCGTTTATTTGAACTGAGTGCCGCCGCCCCCCGCTACATTGTGTGTGTGTGTGTGTGTGTGTGTGTGTATGTGTATATATATATATATATATATATATATATATATATATATATATATATATATATATATATATATATATATATATATATATATATATATATATATATATATATATATATATGCATGCAAAAAGAGGGGTTGACCTTGATTGCGCTTCCAATAGTTGGGAGCTTCGACCTCTACAAAATCTCCCCTGTTAGTGGGAGATGAGACTGAAACATGCAGTAGAAACGTAGAGGGAGCTGTTGAAAGTACCACCACCTTCAGTATTACAATAAAGGTGAACAATGATACAATGGATGTATAAATAACATTTATTAAAAATCAGAAGACATCTGCTTGATGAATCACCGCAAGAAACAGAACCCAACGCGTTTCGTCTCCGAAGAGACTTCTTCAGGGGTATACAAGAAGAGCGGTATTCTAAAACAATCTTTAAAAATTCATGAAGAGATAAGGTGTCTCTATAGAGATCCGATATTGAATAACCTCGATATCGGCACTTTGATTGGGTGGGGGATTATTTTGAACCAGCATCAAAAACAGAGCCAAGTGAGTCCTCCAGCTTCCAAACAGAAGTGCCTGTGTTTGGAAGCTGGAGGACTCACTTGGCTCTGTTTTTGATGCTGGTTCAAAATAATCCCCCACCCAATCAAAGTGCCGATATCGAGGTTATTCAATATCGGATCTCTATAGAGACACCTTATCTCTTCATGAATTTTTAAAGATTGTTTTAGAATACCGCTCTTCTTGTATACCCCTGAAGAAGTCTATTCGGAGACGAAACGCGTTGGGTTCTGTTTCTTGCGGTGATTCATCAAGCAGATGTCTTCTGATTTTTAATAAATGTTATTTATACATCCATTGTATCATTGTTCACCTTTATTGTAATACTGAAGGTGGTGGTACTTTCAACAGCTCCCTCTACGTTTCTACTGCATATATATATATATATATGAAGATGGTAGTGCCGCCTCGTGATTCCACAGTTGTGGATCCAAAGCTACATATATATATATATATATATATATATATATATATATATATATATATATATATATATATATATATATATATATATATATATATATATATTAGAAGTTCCGTTTTAGCCATGTTCAGTTTCAGGAAGCATTGGGTCATCCAGGCTGAGATGGCCGTGAGGCATTCGGAGACCTTGGACAGGAGTGATGGGGATAGGTCGGGGGAGGAGAGATAGATTAGGGTATCATCAGCATCAACGTGGTAAAGGAAACCATAGGAGCTGATGAGGGTGCCCAGAGAGGTGGTGAAGAGGAGAGGGCCAAGGACTGACCCTTGGGGAACACCGACTGGCTGCGGGGTAGTAGGAGAGGAGGAGCTCGGAGTGGAGACGGAGAAGGAGCGATCGGAGAGGTATGAGGTAATCCATTAGAAGACCGTGCCAGTGATGCCAAAGGAGCGGAGGGTGTTGAGCAGGAGAGGGTGGTCAACAGTGTCAAAGTCAGCCGACAGATCAAGCTGGATGAGGATAGAGAAGAGGCCTTTCGATTTAGCCGATAGTAGATCATTAGTGACTTTGGTCAGGGCAGTTTCAGTGGAATGTAAAGGGCGGAACCCGGATTGGAGGGGGTCTAGAATGGAGTTAGCAGTAAGGTGGCTTAGGAGACGATTATAGGTCAGACGTTCTAGGAGCTTGGAGGCAAAAGGGAGGAGGGAGATGGGCCTGTAGTTGGATGGAGAGTTGGGGTCCAGATTTTTTTTTTTTTTTTGAGAATTGGGGAGACAAGAGCGTGTTTGAAGGAAGAAGGGAAGATCCCATAGGATAGGGAAAGATTAAAGAGGTGAGCCAGGTGAGAGCAGACTGATGGACTGAGACGATGGATAATATTGGAGGGGATGGATCGAGCGGGCAGGTGGAGGGAGAAGCGGATTGAAGGATAGAGTGGACTTCAGCGGCAGTGGTGGGGTAAAATGAGGACAGGGGTGGGAACGAGGGGAGTGGAGATGGAGGAGGGGAGGAGGGAGAGGGTGAGGTCATGGCAGCAGTGATGGCAGTACTGAGAGAGGAGATTTTGTTTGAAAAGTAGGTAGCAAAATCAGCGGCTACGATGGAGGATGGAAGAGCTGGAGGAGGGGGGGGGGGAGAGCAAGGAGCTGAAGGTGGCGAAGAGCCTGCGGGGGTTGCAGTGGTGTAACTATAAATTTTGCTCCCCCAAGCCAAAATATTTTTAGTCGCCCCCCCCCCTCCCCCAATAATGCCCCATACATATTACCTCTCTGTCTTTTCTCTGAGACAAGTTTATTCCATTCTGCAATGCGTGCAGCCACGCTGGGGGATCCGATTCTTGCAAGGAGAAGCCAACATCACAAGACACTTTTATAGGAGGCATAATGCATAGCTGCTCCCAGTGCCATGGAGTTACTGCTACCCTGTACTTATATCCAGCAGCTGGCAGGCAAGAAAGCTGCAACAAGTCCACTGGAAAACTGGTTGTCCACCACTGCTGCCATTGCCGATGGGTCCCGCTGATGGTGCTCAGTGGAAGAGAGCTCTTCATTACTCTCGTCCTAGGGAGCCACAGCGTAGGCTTGTGAAAAGCTGCCTGCCGGGTACTCGGAAGCAGCTGCAGCAATCACAAAAATATAAGCTTGGCCACGCCACAGCAGCGGACAGCAGCATTGTAGCGCTATGTGCCGCCGGGGCGGGAGGCGCTGCTGATTTCAAAAGACCGGCCGGACGCTGATTGGTTTACAGAATTCAACCAGTCAGTGTCCGGACGGTCTTTTCAAATCAGCAGCGCTTCCCGCCCCGACAGCACATAGCGCTACAATGCAAGCTGTCCGCCGCTGTCTGGATAATCCTTGCTGTCGCACATAGGTGAGGGCCGGGGCAGGGTAGACCTGCGGAAGCCTAATGTCATGGACGGGCGCCGCTGACACATGACTGGACACAGTGGCGGTAGCTATCCTGTGCCGGGTGCCCACCGCTGGCCCTGCTCCGCCAAGCCGCTGCGGGGGCTGCCACACAATAGCTACGCCACTAGGGGGGTTGGATGATTGGGAAAGGATAAGGGACTTAAAGTAGGATTCCTTGGCCAGAGCAAGGGCAGAGCTGAAGGAGGAAAGAATGAATTTGAAATGGAGATAATCCGCGAGGGAGCGTGATTTCTTCCAGCAGCGCTCAGCTTGTGAAATTTGTCTGTTATGTCTGTCATTTTGTGAAATTTGTCTGTTATGTATTGATTTCTAATTGTGGGAAGTCATATGTAGTTGTCCTAGCATAAATTAAGTATAAGGTCATCCCCGTATTGCTGTGGCCTCGAGTGGTCCTTGGTTTCTCCCATTCTACAGTCCTCTAAGCAATTGTTAGAATTGTATTCTTTACTAATCAATCTGCAGTTTGGAAGGGGAATGCTCACACATAAAGGGGGGGTTGCAGATAATATACAAGCACATGTAGTACATATAATTTACAACAATATATAGGCAGTACTAGAGACCAATCTTCAGGAATGTATATAATCAAAACTGTATGATCAAATAAGAATGTATTTATAATTTTTCGTATACCTCTTTTCCACTCCTGCAATAACCGTGGTGCAAAAGGGTCTTAAAAAAAAATAAAATAACTGAAGTTAAGTGATCCAGGAATCCATCTCTGGTAGCTACTGGGTTCAGACCTGGGTAGTGGTACAGTTTTATACCCCATTTCCAAAAGCCTAAATCTCCCGGGTATTTGCATGGGAGCGTGCAAAACCCGGGATTTCAGCCAGGTGGAAACGCTTCCAAATGAAATGACCCAGGTCGTGAGACCCAGTATTTCACTACAGTGCAAAAGCCGTCGCTGGGAGATGCTCTCATCTCCCAGCGCCTCTCCGACCCCACCTCCCGAAGACGTCACCCGCCCAGCATTATGCCGGGTGGGGTGTCCAATGTGAATGGTTTCACAAGCCGGGTCGCACTTAGGTTGGAGCCTAGTACAAAATCCCAGGTGCAACCCGGCTTGCAGATGGAAAAGGGGTATAAATGGTGCGACCCTGGTTATCTGACACAGGTAATGCCTATGTGCGATATAGCCTAGTGTGTACGCACCTGCTGATGCGCGCTACTTCAGCATGTACAGACAAGGATGCGGATCATCCCCTAAGCAGCGGTATTATATCTTAGACAGGTGAAAATCGCTCAGTGTGTATGCATTGAGCTATTTTCCCCATCATCACTGTGCATGCACGCTGGTCGAAAAAACGCCCAGTGTGTTTGCACCTTTAGTATATTGGGGGAGATGCACAAAGCCTTGTAGAAAGATATAATACCTGCCAATAAACTTTTAATTGCCATGTTACAGATTTTGTTGGAAAATGACTGAAGGGGATAGGTACTTTATTTTTCTTCACTATAACACTCTCCAAGACTTTGGGCAGTATTCAATCCGGGATTCCAACTGTCGGGACTTTCAGACAGTCGGAATCCGTGAGTTTTGCCCAGCTCGTGAGGTGGAATTCGATGTTCCACCTGTCGACTGTCAAAAAGGGGGCATGACAGCAAAAACGGCCGTGGATTGTCGAAAAGCATCAGTGAATTCATCAATCTGTGTCCGTTTTTTAAAACAAAACAGAGCCAACTGGTTTTAAAAGTATATGGATATGTTTTGTTGAATTCCTCCTTCAATGCTGTCGGAAACTACAGCATTGAATTGGCTCCTGTTGTCAAAGCCCACTTCTCTTCACATTTCACTCACAGCTCTCCTATACTCAAACTCTGTGACCCTCTTCCTCTGCATTCTCATCTCCATCATTGGCCTCAAGCCTCTAGTTGTATGTTGATTGAGTCCTCACTACTTATATTTAAGCTGTAATGTGTATTGAACTGTGGCGCTCTTTATTTGTACTCTATTTTTGTTATTTACTCAATGTTATGCCAAGTTTTGTTTCCCTGTATTGTTCCTTTGTACGGCGCTGCGAAACACTTGTAGCGCCTTATAAATAAAATTATCATAATCATAATAATAATTGGCAGCGGGCACTATTTCCCCTGTTGGAAATAGTGCCGACATTAAATATCCCCATAAACTGTGTACATTTGACAACTTGTAAACGATACGTCATTGTTAACAATTTCCCTTGAACTCACCTGAGCTCCAAGACAAATGATATAGGGCTTGTTTCAGATCCAAACTCCCAATATTGGAAACTGCAATGCGGTCCTGACAATGTAGGCATGCACGAGCCACTCGGGAGGTGGGCAGTGGCTGCAAAACATTACAGGCAGCCAAAGCAACCTGGGGGCAACTGCGTGGCAGTGGCAGTGGCTGCGTAACATTACAGGCAGCCAAAGCAACCTGGGGGCAACCGATATTGTAAAAGCTCTTCACCCTGTGCTGGATGTTCCACAAAACTGCAACTCAGTCTGAATTAGACCCAAACAATACAGCTCAGTGGCCACATCCAGGAGTATGCTGCTTTTTATTGTTTGGTTTTCATTTTATTCTTATTGCGGTACTTGTTTCCTAGCACGACACCCACGTCTTTCAATCGTATGGCATCTTTGCATTGTATTGCATCGCATGCCATATAGCCGCATGCGATGTGATGCGATTTTGGCCCCCCCTATACGATTTTTAATTGTATAAGCACCCTAATGGGTTCTTACAATGTTAAATGCACCCCCACGCCACCCCCAGTATGAACGCCAACCCGAAGCGTGGCGAGCGCAGCGGTATGTGTCCTCCGGCCTTTTCGTACCCCCACTATCCACATCAGTGTGGAGTTGATTTTAGATAGTGTGGCGAGGGGAGGCATATTCCGCGTCCCCTCGCGGGGCACGCTGCGCTCGCCACGCTTCAGGCTCAGTTTTTTGCTGTGCTCGCCACACTATCTAAAATCAACTCCACGCCGACGTGGATAGTGGGGGTATGAAAAGGTTGGAGGACCATTAGGGTGCTTATACAATTTAAAATCGTATACCATTGTATATGGCATACAAGGCATACAATGCGATGGTATACAATTTTAAATCGTATAACATCGGGTGGTATTGCATCGCATACCATTGTAAGGCTTATGGTATGCGATGGGCGCCGTGCTAGGAAACAAGTACCCTTGTTGCTACTACTTGTACCATGGCATTTGTGTTAAGCAGGCATGGTAAAACAATATGGCTATCTTAAATAAAAAATAACAATGTAATGTGCCTATAGGAGCTAAAATAATTCACTCTATGGGTGTGATTTTAGTTGTTTTGTGGTCACCCACTCATACCTCCCAACTTCTAGGGTCTTTGAAGTGGGACATAGGTGCGCACCCAAAATTAGGGGGCGTGGCTTGCAAAAGGGGTGTGTCCTATAATCGCATCTCCACATGAGGCCATGCCCCCTTGCTGTTGTGGGGCATGACCCAGAGGCTCTATGAGCCTCTAGCCATGCCCCCAGCCCCTCTGGCTGTGGGAATAGACGCTATTTAGCGCTGCTCATCAGCCCCGGGAGGGATGGGAGAACGTCCTCGAAAACCGTGATGTTCCCACGGGAATCGGGACTGTTGGGAGGTATGCCCACTGGAGGTCAGTTGGGCATGGCAATTATTACCGGTTCAAACTGCAGTATTCTCCCACATTACAGCTTAAGAGGCCAGCTGAAATGTGTCCCACCCAGCTGCATGTGCGCCCGAACTAAGCAACAATGACATTTCTCTGTTGTGCAACCTCTTGGTGTTTTTTTTTTTTGGTAAATTAAATACATCCATACCTGGTGTAGATTTACAAAAGCTTCTAAATCAGGCAAGTAGGGATGTTAAAAAAATGCAAAGTAGCAGCGCTGGAACTACAATGAATAAAAGGACCCAATTAATAAAGGAATATTTGTTATATGTAAAATAAAAGGGATATCAATTCATTAACATTAATATACATACATATAACAAAATACACTTAAATAAACTGTTAAAAAATGTAAACCTCACTCGCAGGATGGATGGTGATGCCAAAGCGATCCTATGGCTCTTTAGTGATCAGTCCAATTGGAGGGAAGTACACTTTGCCAAGACTGCTGATTCTGGTACCACTGGTTTTAGATGGTAAATTGGTTAGGGAAGAAATCACAGGTCCTCTCTATTTGTACGTTATACCAATACGGTGCCACTGTGGGAATCTGTTTGAAGCTGTTCAGTGACGCATAATTTATCGGACTGTGGCAACTACCAGCTTTACCTATCTGTACTCTATTGTCTGTTTTAGTAAATATACCTCAGAGCAGCGAAATGGACTGAAAATGTCCCATTCAGATCTTCATGTGTTAAAACAACTGAAACATGAGGCTTTAAATCGTCATTGTTAAAAGCATTGCAGGAACAGTTAACATAACACACAGGTAATGGCTGTCTAATGTGCAAACGGCCAGCTCAGCTCTGGTAATGGACTCTAATGAGCAGAGCGAGAGAGACCTTGTACAATGAAATTAATATTTATCAGTTCTCTTGTCGATGAGATAAAGGCGAGTCAGAGCAGTGGGTAATGGGCTTGTAGTAGTTTGTATAATATAAGTGGCTTTATGCTTAATTTGCATTTGCCTGAACAGCAGTAGAATGAAAAATTCTATAGAATACACTTTTTTATATACTACGTATTTTGACTCCGTTATGATTTTATTCATACTTGCCGACCCTCCCAGAATGGCTGGGATGCTCTGGAAAGTCAGATGGCGCTCCCGGCTCCCTTGGAAAGGAAGGCAAGTATCCCTTCTTTCCCGCAGCCTTCAGACCTCCCCACACCCTTGTGCTGACTACAGCAGAATACAGGTGGGCAGTCTGAGAGGAACTCAATGGCATCATTTGCCTTAAATCGTGACATTGTAGCCACACCCTCTACTATACATTCCTGCATTTTATAGCAGACCAGAGCCACAATGATGTGATTGTGATGCTACCCTCATTACAGCCCAACTTCCTGACATCCATGCACCCTGTACTCCTATCATGCTGCCCCCTCCTGGTGAAGGGGGGCAGTAAAGTAGGGAAGTATGATTTTATTATGTGAGGAGGATTTGTAAATTTGTTCTTACTGAATTTGTGGTACTTGTGTATTATCACGGCTCCCACGATTTCCATCTTATGGGATCTTATACAATTTAAAATTGTATATGGCATACGATGAGATGAGATTTTAAATTGTATAAGCACAGTAATGGGTGCTTTCAAGGTCAATTGGCCCCCCTATAAGATTTTTAATTGTATAAGCACCCTAATGGGTGCTTACAATGTTAAATGCACCCCCACGCCACCCCCACTATCAACGCCAACCCGAAGCGTGGCGAGCGGCGGCGGTACGTGTCCTCCGACCTTTTCATACCCCCACTTTCCATGTCGGCGTGGAGTTGATTCTATATAGTGTGGCGAGCGCAGCGAGCCACTGAGCCCGAAGCGTGGCGAGCGGACGCGTAATACTTTACATGTATTACGCGTCCGCTCGCCACGATTCGGGCTCGGTGGCTCGCTACGCTCGCCACACTATATAAAGTCAACTCCACGCCGACATGGATAGTGGGGGTATGAAAAGATTGGAGGACACGTACCGCCAGTGTGTATGCACCTTTTAGATTATGAAATTGCATGAGCTGCATTACACTGATTGTTGTTGCTTTTATTATTATTATTATTATAATTTTATTTATAAGGCACCACAAGTGTTTCGCAGCGCCGTACAAAGGAACAGTACAGGGAGACAAAACTTGTCATAACATTGAATACTTCCTGTATTAAGTTTTTTTGTTCGCTATTTGTTTGGGGTAGACTGATAAAAACAAATCCAGTAAAGAGCATGAATAAAATGCATGACAGTGACCCATCACATGACTACAATTCTTAAATACAAGAATTGCAGTAAAACCACAGGCACAGTAATGATTACAAAAAAAAAGGTAAGGCATCTTATAGGAACAGGCACTATAGGTTGCTGGGACATTATTCTGTACCCATGTACCCATCATATGAATAAGGGACTGGGTCTGAATCTGTGAAGTAGTGATGAAGGCAGAGGACTAGTGGTAAGGATAGTGCAAAGGGAAGAATTGGATGTTAAGGGGGGGGATAGTGAGCCAGTAAAGGAGCTCGCAGAGGAAAAGCTGTACGGCCAGAGAGGAAAAGAAGACAAATATTAACAATCAAGGGGCATAGAGATGTGCTCAGCTATTTAGGGTAGGTGATTTCCTGGTGTCCAGATCTCCCATGGGGGCACATACACATGCAGAGATTTGTGCTAAGCAATTTTGCTTTAGCAAAAAAAGGCCGGGTAGAGGTTCAGAATGAGAGATCTCGATCACTATCTCTCATTATCTCTCATTCTGTACACACAGAGAGATTTGCAGTCACCTGCTAAGCAATTTGACTAGATTTTGACTGCATGCACTGACTCCTGAGCAGGAGATAATTAATCACTCAGGGCATACACACGGAGAGATCAGATTGCTTAGAAAAGAGCACAAAATCGCTCCTTGTGAATGCCTCTTAAGGATAGATTGAAGTGGGCAACATTTGAGGCTGACCAGGTATGAGAAGATTACAGTAATCCAAGCGGGAAATGGAGAAGACTTAAGCTGTGTACACACAGTGCAATATCGCTGGCAAAATGGTCACTGAGCGACCATATTGCCGGTGATTAATCGCCGGGTGCACTGTGATTTTTTCAAGAAACCAGGACTAGCTCAGAGAGCCAGGGGCTGGTCATGCTCGGGGGGTGCGGTGGGAGGGGCCATACCAATTAATTTTTTTTTTTTTTACATTATTTATTTTTCGATTATAGACAAAGAAAATTACACTCTCCCAGGTTTTATTCCAATCCATTATTTAAATTAGAAGACTTTTTTTTATTATTCCCCTGAAGTCGCCTAAACACTTTCTGTGAGAGATTAGAAACCTCTCATGCTGAATCTCTTTGACACAAATTTCTCATGTGTAGGGCCCATTAGTGTGCTTGAAACATCAGGCAGCTGCAGGATGGGGGTGTGACACAAGTAGCTCTGCAGTTGCTCCGTTGCGATCGGAGGTCTCTGTTAAAGTTTGTTTGGGCAGTTACATTTTCACCTGAGCCAATAGCAGGAGCTGGGAGCAGTGAATAGGTCATTGGACAGTAATAAAAATGGCTACTGGATTAGGTTGCTTGCACGTGCCCAACCACAGCAGCTCCTCCTCCTACGAAAGACTACACTGCGCCACAATCCACAGGCATTCAGCTTTGAAAAGTAAGTATTATAAAAAAAATATTGTCAGCTCTGCATGTGTGAGGAATCCACTCTTAGCTGGGATGGTGGTTACCATTGGTGGGATTCAATTCACTCTGGTACGACAAGACATATCTATATAAAAAAAAGGCTTTATTATGACTTCACAACCCCATAAGTAGCTCACATGATCAAGGATGATTGGTAGAATAGATCCTGTTACTTTGCTGGGAAAAGACTTGTTGAACAAGGTCATAATGGTGGTGTGGATGGCAGATGCTGTCTCCATGGAATTGGGAACTTCCATAATCTGTAATTGCTGGGTACATCCTGCAATGTAAATTTGTAACCGCTTCTGTCTCTCTTTCAATATCTACAGCATCCAGGCACAGTTGTTCTTTGGGGGCCAGGCTAGTAGTGTGTGTGTGTGTGTGTGTGTGTGTGTGTGTGTGTGTGAGAGACAGGGAATGGTGGATAGTAATACAGTGTTCACGCTAGGCTGTTTTAATGGGGTACCATGCCCTGCCCTTAAGCAGCGCCCTGCTAAAACAGCCTAACAGTGCTGCGTGAATAGATGCCATAAGCATGGCATTTGTTCATATAAAGTGGAGAGTTTGAGGGATGCCCAGCACCTCTGTAGGTAACACTCCTTCCCAGCGAGACCTTGACCCTTGCTGGTATGGCGCACACGGTTTGTTAAAAGTGGGGGGGGGGTTTGGGTGGAGGTTCCAGTGGTCTTACTGGCACAAGGCACCAACATGTGTAATGATGGCCCTATGGATAAGAATTGCTATGTGTTAGGGGTAATGGGTGTTGCTTCTGCTATGATCTATACTGCTGGGTAATGGTGCTATGCTGGAAGAGAGGTACTGGGTCAGAGGCAAAATTAGTGCAGGTGCAAAATCTTGGTTAGGTCATCAAATTGATTAGAGACCTGTCTGGCAATAGGACTTCCAGGTCATAAACCTGGGAGTCCTTTTTTGCAATGGACAGCTGTTATCAGAGGAGCTGTCTTAGGAGGTAGCAATATGTCCATAACGGCATTATGAAATGCTGGTATGCATGGATAGAGGGCGGGATGTGTTGCATAATATATGCGATGCATAATATATCCCACCCTGGTGGATGTGAAAGTACCCTGGACGGAAAGAAAACAATGGTTTTAGGTAGTGTGATACAGATACCCTTCCCTCCTCAGAAGAGAGTTGATTATATGATGCAGAGTGCTGCTGTGAGGCACACCGATGGCTCATATGATGCAGGGGGCTGCTGTGAGGCTCCCAGAGATGGCTCGTATGATGCAGAGTGCTCCTGTGAGGTACACAGAAGGCTCCTATGATTCAGGGAGCTGCTGTGAGGCACACCTAGGTGGCTCCTATGATGCAGAGTGCTCCAGTGAGGTACACAGATGGCTCCTATGATGCAGGGAGCTGCTGTGAGGCACACCTAGGTGGCTCCTATGATGCAGAGTGCTCCAGTGAGGTACACAGATGGCTCCTATGATGCAGGGAGCTGATGTGAGGCACACCTAGGTGGCTCCTATGATGCAGAGTGCTCCAGTGAGGTACACAGATGGCTCCTATGATGCAGGGAGCTGATGTGAGGCACACCTAGGTGGCTCCTATGATGCAGAGTGCTCCAGTGTGGACACAGATGGCTGATAGGATGCAGGGAGCTGCTAGAAGGTGACTCCTGTGATGCAATGAGTTGTTCAGATAAATCGAATGGTTTTTTTTGTTACTATTATTGTTAGCAGCTACTACTGAAGATGTGTCCTCATACATCTACTGTAGCTTAGGAATGGTGTGACCGCATCAGCTGTGCGGTTCCTTGCATTAACATGATAATATACTGAACTTGTGAACTCCTTTGATGTCAGCCTTTTACTTTCTAGTAGTACCAATCATTTCACAGGCAACATCCTCCATTCTTTCCTAGAGGCCACATTTTGGGGTTAATGACAGACCACACAGTGGTTACCCCTGCAGGTGCTGAGATGCAGAAGTAACTCAGGGAATGTAGGTGGAATGGATCATTATTTAGAAATGTTCTTAAGCTAATAGGTCAGTTTCCCAGTAGAGGTAATGAATTAATAATGTGAGTGCAGTTTACAGCTTTGATATATATCCTATTATCAAAAATATACCAGGATTATATAGGCTGTATATGTTCCTTATATTTGTGTAATTTTAAAAGTAAAAGTTTGACATATATGAATAATACGTTATTGAAGTTGTGCTATATTGCAGTAAGTAGGAATGGTTATATCCTTTATATATTGAACCTATTTTTGTATTATCCAGACAGTGATCACTATAATGTTCAATTCTCAATGGGCTTTATTTTGGGAATGGTTGCAAGAATGATACCCATTATTAAACCCATCAGTTTTGTGAGGAAGAAAGTATCTTGATAAAAAATAAATTAGGATTAACCCGGTTTAAAGTGGGGTGTGTCAGAAAGCCAGCTTGCTGGCGTTATAGATAGATATATCTATAATATAATATACAGGGTGCTGCAGAAATAACTCCCACATTTCGAAAAATAACTTTGGGGGTCTCCAAAGCAGGTAGAGAGGTGCCGTTCCGTTAGGTAGGGTACTTAATAAAGTTTTGGTACTTGTGTATTTTGGCGGCGCCCGTCGTGGGCATCGTGTGCCTTAACTTTAAGGCACAGGACGTGACGCGATGGACGCGATTTCTCCATAGGCTTCAATGTTAAAATATTTTTTACATTGAAATACTGTCGGTCGCGTCGGTCTTGTGCCATTATAATGGCACAAGATGAAATGTAGTTGATAAAGTCCATCTAACATAGAAAACAATGGGAAATGGGCCAATATGGCCCATTTCTCATTGTATATGGCCCCGTCATGTCCAAATATAAATGCCCCCCATTGTCAGCGGCACCCCAGTATTGACGCCAACCCGAAGCGTGGCGAGCGGCGGCGGTACGCGTCCTACGACCTTTTTTATACCCCTACTATCCACGTCGGCGTGGAGTTGAGAATAGAATAGTGTGACGAGCGCAGCGAGCCACCGAGCCCGAAGCGTGGCGAGCGGACGCGGATACCTTCACAGGTATCCGCGTCCCCACGCGGGCTTCACAGGTGTCCGCGTCCCCTCGCGGGGCTCGCTGTGCTCGCCACGCTTCGGGCTCGGTGGCTCGCTGCGCTCGCCACACTATTCTATTCTCAGCTCCACGCCGACGTGGATAGTAGGGGTATGAAAAGGTCGGAGAACGCGCACCGCCGCCCCTCGCGGGCTCGCTACGCTCGCCACGCTTCGGGTTGACGTCAATACTGGGGTGTGCCGCTCACAATGGGGGGTCAGTTATATTTGGACATGACGGGGACATATACAATGAAAAATGGGCCATATTGGCCCATTTCCCATTTTATTACATGTAAAATGGACTTTATCAAGTCCATCTTATCTTGTGCCATTATAATGGCACAAGACCGATGCGACCGACACGATTTCAATGTTAAAATATTTTAACATTGAAGCCTATGGAGAAATCGCGTCCGTCGCGTCGGTCGCGTCGTGTGCCATGTTAATGCACACGACGCGATGGACCCGATTTTTCACACACGATGGACGCGATCCTCATCGTGGGCGCCGCCAAAATACACAAGTACCAAAGTTTTCAGTTGTCACCATGCCATGGTCGGGTGAGCATCGATGATTTGTAGTTGAGGCTTTTTTCAATAATGGCGAATCTGTAACTGTGATGCAGAGGGCTTTTCGCATGCAGCTTGGTTTACGTGCTAATTAAAATGTTTCAGACCCGAAAACGATTTTGCTGTCGGTTCAAAGAGTATGGGCAACAGGATCTGCACTGAAGAGTAAGCCACCTGGATGTCCCAAAAATGTGAGAATGCACAAAAACCTTGCTGCAGTGAGGGCTTCGATTGAGCTGTCTCCAGCGCGTTCAGCATGGAAACAAGCCTCAGCACTTTTAATTTTGGAAAGAACTGTAAGGTGAATTTGCATTCATTTACACCCATACAAGATTATGATTGGTCAGGAATTGTCTCCAGCAGACTGGGGAAGATGTATGGATTGCTGTAATGGGATACTCGCAGCTGTGCCTCCCACTGGCATTCTGTGGAGTAGCGATGAAGCCCATTTCTACCTTTCTGGCACAGTGAACAAACAAAATATTCACTACTGGGCTGCTGAAAACCCTCGAGCACTCCATGCACGACCTCTTCATAGCCCAAAAGTTACCATTTGGTGTGCTGTGTCATTGGGCCTTACTATTTTGAAGAGGGTGGAGTCCAGTTACTGTGAATTCCAATCGATACTGCGACATGTTGGATAATTTTTTGCGCATGAAAATTGAAGAGTATGGGGAAGAACACAACCTAGAGGACTTCTGGTTCCAACAGGATGGAGCTACGGCCCATACAGCACGTCATCCTCATAAAATTTTGCAGGAGATGTTCCTGGTTCGAGTGGTCTCCTTATGCAAGGCAGTTCCGTGGCCACCGCGCTCGCCTGATTTGAAGTCTGTGTGACTTTTTTCTCTGGGGGTACCTCAAGGCTAAGGTTTTCAAACATCGTCCACAGTCCTTGGACCAACTAAAGGAGGCCATTCAAGAAGAAATTGAAGGAACTTCACCCAATATGATAGTGAAAGTGGTGGAAAACTTCCAAGAACGGCTCCAAATGTGTATCAGCCATCAAGGCCACCATTTGGACAATATGATTTTTCAACGTAAAGTAAAACTTTTTTTTAATATCTACATTTGGGATATAATACTTTTTTTGGTACCTTGTACCATTTTCTTTTCAATCCCCCTTTGAAATGTGGGAGTTATTTCTGCCGCACCCTGTATATTACAGAGCATGTAGCACTCCTAAGGTCTTATGTAAAAGATCACTCCATTGGCAAACATAACGGCCTTTATACTTGCCAATGGAGTGATCTTTCACGTAAGACCTCAGGCGTGCTGTATTCTCTGCAATCTATATTTCTTTCACCTTTTGGATCTGACTCTGTGTGGGCAGCCAGTGCCTCAATTCCTCCAAGATATACACCATTTGGGTCATTCGGTGTCATTCAAGGTTCAGATTGCAGCTTTGAGTATTCTACTTAATAAAAGATTAGCGGAAGATAAGTTGATGAAGCAATTTTGCAGATCCATCAGAAGCTTGCTTCCTCCCATAAGATCCTTGCCGGCTTCCTGGGATTTGAACCTTGTGCTGACTTCCCTTATGAAACTTCCTTTTGAGCCTCTGTCTGAAGCATCCCTTAAATTCCTTACATGGAAATTGGCTTTTTGGTGGTGGCGACTTCTGCCAGAAGAATCAGTGAAATCGAGGCTCTATGGATAAAGGAGCCATATCTGAACATTGGAGGTTTTGGCCTTCCATCTAAATCGGGAGATTGTAGTGCCAACATTCTATCTGCCTCCCGAGACTAAGGAAGAAGACTGGCATACCCTGGACTACTCTGGTATTATATAGGATATCAGGAATTCTAAGCACTTATTCATCATCCCAAAGGGGTCTAGGAAAGGTCTAATGCCAAATGGATACAAGACCTCACTATGTTTTTTTGTACGAGAAAGAAGGGCATGAAGTTCCTGTCATTATTAAGGCACACTCAACTAGGACTATGGCTGCTTTGTGGTCCAGGAGGGCAAAAGCGACAGTGAAGGACATATGTGAGGCAGAAAACTGGTCCTTTAGTCATACCTTCTCAGGTCATTATACTTTTGGATGTCTTTAACACTCACTTTGGGGAATATGTCCTGAAAGGGTCTCTTGACAAATTCATGGCTCCACTTCTGTTTTGTGACCAGGAGGTGACGTTAGGTGAGGGCAGAAGTTGTTAGATGCCATAATAGTGTTTTGTATCTAATCTGTAATTTACTTAGGTGTATTTCTGCTGGATTGTACCCTCGCTGGCTTGCTTCATTCGCCACAGACCTATATATTCCCCCTCCCAGGTATATGTGTACCCAGTGCATGCTGGGAAAAGTAAAAAACAAAACAAAAAAACAACAACACAGAAGCCGATCTAGCCACAACCATTTCTTTATGCTGACAGGAAGAGGTCAGCACATTTATAATTAGTTAAACAGCAAGCAGGAAATGATGGAGGAACAAATACAGAGGGGCGTATTTAGTTCTATTTGCTAGAGACTGAGAAGACTTTGCAGGCATGTCAAATGGCTGTTTCAGGAATTGCTATGTAGTTCTGTGCACTTTCATTTATCCCTTAATGTAATGTCCCTGCATTTCATGTATGCTGGCTGCACAGAACTGCTTCTAGTTCTGTATGCTACATTCAATTCTCAGCATGTGGAAGTTTGTAATATACATTTACTTTGAACATGTACAATATTTCACACTGACCAGACTCTGACCTAGGATGATGATGGGCAAACCAAGTCGTGTGTCCCTGATCCGGTAAAGACATGTGCCACAGCAGAGAGCCAGAACACCAGTGCTTGGAGATGGTGCCCTCTACAGGTGCTGGCAAAGGGGCAAGCTGCTTGAAACAGTGTGCAATGACCCAGGTTTCCCAACATTGCCAAACTTTCCTGAATAACCGCGCCCTACAGTATCAGCATTGGTTTCAACTGCACCCTGCACCCCTAGGATATATGGTTTATGTTTTTTTTTATTTTTGATATTTTTTGACTAAAAATAATGAAGTAAATTGAGCCTCCAGTCATCCTTGATCATCCACATAAGTTATGACAGCCACTAGCACTGTCTTGTCTATCACTTTGACCATAAATAATTTGATTTGGATCCCTGCACCTGACACGTTAGATGTACTAAGCCTTGAACAGTGATAAAATGAAGAGTGGTAAACTATTAATCGGTCATCTCCTAACTGTTATTTTTCAAACCCATCCGGTGACATGAAAGTTGGGAGCTGATTGGCTTGTTCTTTATCACTTTTCAAGCTTAGTACATCTGGACCTGGTCGATTTTGTGCTGAAAGCAGCTCCATTTGTCCATTTTGTGTACGGGCCATGGATGAGCACTAGTGCGCACTCCTGCATCATTGCAACGCTCATCTGCTGGTGTTACCAGTAGTTAAGTGACAGGGCGGATGGCTTTCCATAGCATCCTGCTATGGAAAGCTGTCCACCCCCAGGAAAATTGCCTAGACGGGTGAAAATCGCTCGGTGTGTATGCACTTTAACACGGAAAGCTTAGTAATTTGTACTCTGATATGGTAATACTGCAGTGCTCAGCATGAAAATTACTTCTCATCACTTTGCATCAGATCATCTTACTTAGCGTATTGATTATTGGTGTATGTTGACGCATTCTAAAAGCCTGGAAATATTCACTGTCAATAGATAACATTACTGTTCAAACAAATCTTTACAATACAAATACTTATTTTAAATCTCAATCAACCCAGCAACTTCTTGTTCATGTAAAAAATATTAATAAATAATATTTATTCAACTTCCTGTATGTACTACAATCAGATATTCTGCTGACAAAAAGCAAACATGCCTCTTGTGGATTGTACCCAGGAGTTTACATGCGAACAGAAGAAAAACTCCACTTGCCACTCACTCCCATCTTTGACTAAGCACCCGTGTGAGTTTGCATTCACACACTGACAGTCTCCATTGCTCTTCTGACCTATATAACTGGCCTGTCATGGAGTATTGCATCAACATAACAGCAGCAGCTAGGTTACATTTCTCCTTGTGTGTTGGATAAACAGGGCAGTAATGGAAACGTTTTAGGAAGGGGTATTTGTATACAATTTATCATTTAAGGGCCCTACACAGGGAGAGTTTTGTGCCAAAGATTCATAACTGGACATTCAGCATGAGAGGTTTCCCTTAAACTGAATCTCTCAGATAATGAGCCCACACACAAAGAGATGTGTGCCAGAGATTCATAATGGGAGATACAGCATGAGAGATTTCAAATCTCTCACAGAAAGTGTTTCAGCGACTTCAGGGGAATAAAAAAAAATTAAAAATTCACACGCCCCCCCCCCCCCCCCCCCCCGTCCCGGCTTTGTACCTTTGTATTCAGACCGTTTCTGAGCGAGTTAGGAAAATTATGTAAAATCGCTCAGAAAGTGTCTAAATATCGCTCCATGTGTAGGGCCCAGTGATCCTTTTAATCTTGAGAACACAATGGGTACTGATAAGTAGACCTTTGCGTTGGCTCTGAAAATGATCATCCGGAAGAGATTGTACAAAGTCCAGTGTAATATGCATTTCTGCTATATAGTAATCAGAAGAAATCATTTCTCTACTTACTGTATACTGGGTATTGTATATTGTATCAATTTATTGACAACTTTCAAACAGTATAAACTAAAAATTGTCATCCTAGGAGGCTGGGTAATCCCATACATATCTGACAGTGGGGACCTGCAACAGTTATGGGGACCTGCATACGTAGTGATAAAGGCCTATTTTCTATGTTATCTGACTAGATCACTTAGAAATGAAGCACTCATGGGTGTGTGTGTGTGTGTGTGTGTGTGTGTGTGTGTGTGTGTGTGTGTGTGTGGGGTCCATAGCGATGCATGGCTTGTTTTTTCTAAAGTAAGCGAGTAGCTCACCCCTCAAAATGGGATAGTATATATAGGGTTTAACACACGGCACACTATGGGGTGTATTCAATTGGCGAGGATTGCCAAAAACAAGCCATCCTGGCTGTTTAACTCCCTCGCTGGCCACTCGCCGTATTCTATGTTCCAGGGGAACATAGAACGGCGAGGTTGGCGGCTAATGCAGCAAGCCCGCTGCATATACACATGAACCCTGCCGTTTTGATGGCCGCACTCGCCATTTCCACCTCACTTTTTTTAGAACTATCGAGGTGGAATACTCGGGGCGGGCTATGACCGCGAGCAATAGGCACTGCTTGCCATCATAGCTCCCCTGACCAGCATTGAATATACCCCTATGACATTCACTTTTAGTAATGAAGGGTATTCATGCTGAATAGATTTGCTACAGTTATAGCACATGTGCTTATTGCGATACTTTGCTGGTTAGTATATGGTCGTTAGGTCAACAGATGAAATAGGTCGACAGGGTTGGACCTTCCCAACCTTAGCCATGTCGACCTATTTCTATGTGTGTGACCTAATGAGCCATTCTCTGCTGGTTTCCCATGCAGTCCAGTGGTGTCAAACTCATGGCCCTCTAGATGTTGTGGAACTACATATCCCAGCATGCCCTGCCACAGATTTTATTTAATGGACTGCTAAAACTGTGGCAGGGCATGCTGGGATGTATAGTTCCACAACAGCTGAAGGGCCATGAGTTTGACACCAATGCGTATACTTGATGCCCTTGATAGCATATGTACTTGTACTGGTGTTTGTTGTATGCCTGTACTGGTTTTTGTTGTCCCTGTAAGGTTAGGGGTTAAATGTAGTGTATTATTATAACGCTTGATCTTTATTATCTACTTGTTGTTCTCTACATCTATAAGGGTTTCCTGGTTGAAATCTGAAATGCACTGGAATTTCATTAGGAACAGTAGAGGAAGCAATGAGTGCAGGAAGCGGGGGGGGTGGTGACGGAAATTCTCACAAAACATAAAGGCCCATATGTATCATCGCCCTCCCTCTTCTTGATTCCCACAGACATCACAAGGTTTGGATATTTCATGTCACGAGGGGGAGGGAGGCTGAAACAAGGTCACAGGACCAAATCCTTACACTGAAGCAACACAAATCCGAAAACAGAAAAAAAAAAAAAGTCAAGCAACCAGGGATGTTTAATTGTGTACAACTTGCTATTGTATAAGCAGAATCATTTTTCTCTTTACATTAAAGAATGACATTAGTAAGCAAATAAAAGCACGTGCGTAAATGTGCTCTCGTTCCCTTTTTAGAAAAGTCTTGGAATTCTGTGCAGCTGTTTGGTGGTTTTGAAATCAGAATTTTACAAACATCATTAAAAAATGTTCCCAAGTTTGGTTTCTGTTTGCCAGCTGGTGAGGAGACCCCCAAAAGCAGGAATATGACTGGCTTGGAGTCACTGATTGCCATTCATATTTAGGTATGAATGGAATAGGCCGAATGTTCCTGGAGCTTTATCCGCTTCAAACACTGTAACGCTCCTGTACACATGCGATACAATTATCACCCATATTCATCTGATCAGACAGTTCATTAGATAGTGGGTACCCAGCTTACAAACGACAGCTTTTTAGTAATCACACTAATGAGAGCTACACTATGGGTGGTATTCAGTGCAGCCAGCGAGGGGGTTTGTACGGCGAGGATGGCTTTCCCTTGCCGAAAATCAAGCAAAAGCATGCAGACCATGCAGTGGCGGGGGCTGCGGTGCTATAGTTACGCCCCTGAGACCATGTGGGATGGCACGCAGGGTAGGTGGTATGGTGATTACAGGCTATGTGGGATGGCAGTCTAATGCCGGGCAGCTTCTGAGCACCCGCTCAGAAGCTGCCCGGCTGTTCCCGACCCCGGCGTGCGGCCTGTGCAGCGTGACCTCTGACTGACACGCTGCGCAGGCCGCAGCGTCCTGCTACAGAGGACCGCTCCTCGCCGACTCCTAGCCTCCCCTCCTGCCCAGCTGGTGCCGCCGCTACCTGCCCGGAGGCAGGCAAGCATCAGCGCAGCACCGCTGTCTGCCCCGCTCCCGCCAGCCTGTAAGTAAATCTGCTGGGCGGCACCAGACACCCCCCGCAGCGCTGCTCTGCCCCGCTCCCGGCTGCCACGCACCTGCCCGCCCATGTAGGGGTGTACAGGGTGTGTTTTTCTTTTAGGGATGCCAATCCCGGGATTGAGCATTTTTCAATTCCGGGATTGAAAAAATGCCCCGGGATTGGCATCCCTATTCAGAAGGGCCTTTCTGATCAGTATTGTTTAAAAAAAACACTTAAGGCCAGATGTATCAAGCTTCAAGAAGTGATAAAGTGGAGTGATAAACAACCAGCCAATCAGCTCCTACCCACCATTTTTAAAACCCAGCCTGTAACATGACAGGTAGGAGCTGATTGGATGGCCGTTTATCACTCTCCACTTTATCACTTTGTGATGCTTGATACATCTTGCCCTTAGCATTGTTAATGACCCCCCACCCCCATCATCTGTACATACAGTCAATGATGCCTGTGTGGAGCAGAGATCCCGTTTAGGTCACTAACCAATATCGTTAATGATTTATGTCAGTGTGTATACACTATATCATTAGCCCATGGCACCTCCAATACAGTGAGCAATGTCGTCCACTAATCACCTAGTATGTACCAAGCTTAACTAATTTATAATCTAAATGAGATTTTGATGTTTTTCTATTCCATGATTTCCAATGAAAATCCTTTAAACTGTAATAGAGAATATTTGGCAACAACTGTGGACCGTAATCTCACTTACCAAAGTAATGCAAACCACAGCAGACCTTAATGACCAATACAGCTAACGTAACATTCAGGGGGTAGACAAATAATACAGGCCTGAAGGTTCTTAATAATATCTGTACTCTACTTGACTTAAAGAGCCACTATGCCCATTTTAAACATTTTCACAGTAATTTTCAAGTGGAGTCATTAAAAAGACAAATGTAGTATACAGTACTTACTGCTGCAAGATTATTTCTGTATTTGTAAATAGGTACTTATTTTCCGTAGTCTATTCAGAACTCGCTCCATTAGTTCCCACAAATATAGCATGTTTTTTTTTCTCACTATGTAGTTAGAATTGCTTTCTTTTTTTGTACCCTTTCTTGGTTGTGGTTAACGTTGCAGTATTACTTCCTAATACAAATCGTGTTTTCGTAATAGGTTTCCCTGTAATTGCTAGGATACAGATGTTTATGTCCCAGCCTAGGAGCAATTTGGTTTGGTTAGAAGATATTTCCTTGGGTGCTCCACATTATGGGGGCTATTCAGACCCGATCGGCTTGTGCCAAATTTGCTTCCCCGACCGGTTTGTTGCAAACCCCCAGAGCGAACGCCTTTGCGAGTTTCACACTGGCCGGGGCGTTCACTCCAGGTTGAACGGGCAGAGAATGGACACAGGGGACCACCCATCATTTCATGGGCATGCCCGCAGAAACACTGGGCATACCTTTGCGATCATGCAGGCGTATCTCACTGGCCTATCACGCGACGTCAGCGCCTGCCCCAAATTCGCCCATCTCCGGTCAGAATAAAAGTAATCTAGCCTTACTTATATTTGCGAAGGGAAGATAAATAATTCGATGGTGAGCGACCAATGAATGATTTTTCTTCCATGCGGCCGCATGAGATCGGATGTGTATGCGAACGCATCCGCTCGCATGCTAGTGAGAGGATTTGGGCAGGGGGGATGGGCATTCAGCGGGGCAGCATTTACCTGCTCGCTAGGCATTGAATATATGCAGCCTAGCGAGCAAGTCTGAATCAAGCCCTATATTTGATACTATGGTAACATCCATTTCATTCATTCATAATCCATTTCATAATGGATTTCTTAAAGTCAGGAAAAATGAGCTTGGTTTAAAGAGTTAGGCTAATGTTAGGGCGGTGATTCGGTTTAACGACGCCGATACAGTGATATGATTTTACCCTTTTCTACACAATATTGATGCAAATGGTGTGAAAAGGGTTAAATAGTTTGTCATTTACTTACGATTCCCATCCAAAAGCGCGGTCCTGTGCACATCGGATCCAGAGATTCACCGCTGTTGGATTTGGTCTATTTTTCTATCCGAATTTGCTTTATATAAGCAGAATCAAATGGAAGACTGAGCTGGCAAGACTATATAGTACAGATCTGTACTAAGGCCCTGATTCTTATTCATACGCTCGCGATGTTTAGCTAGTTCGCAAGCGCATAAACACTTATACACATGTGAAGCCTCTTTGTGTGAGTGGGGGGCGTGGGGAGGCATACACGGGTAATTCGCTGGTGAAGCGGGTGCCAGGGGCGGGCAGCTGCCATCACCGGATGTCACCTGCCCGCCCTCTTCCTGTACAAGGGTGCCGCAGATCTAAGTTAGCAGAGACCATAGAATGATTTCTGCCCAGCATGCAATCTGTGAATAGTTGTTTATGCAAAAAATTCATAGGAATTCAGCAGGCATTCGTGTGGGTGGTGGGCGGCGTTTAATTGACTTGCAAAGATGCGAAACCGCAGCTTTGCGCGTCAACCACAGTGAGGGCCTATATACACTACCGTTCAAAAGTTTGGGGTCACCCAGAGAATTTTGTGTTTTACATGAAAACTGACTTTTATTTATCAAATGAGTTGCAAAATGAATAGAACATATAGTCGAGACATTGCCAAGGTTAAAAAATTATGATTTTTATTTGAAATAATAATTTTGTCCTTCAAACTTTGCTTTAGTCAAAGAATGCTCCTTTTGTAGCAATTACAGCAGTGCAGCCCTTTTGCATTCTAGCTGCTAATTTGTTGAGGTAATCTGAAGAAATTTCACCCCACGCTGAAGCACCTCCCACAAGTTAAATTGGCTTGATGGGCATTTCTTGCATACCATACGGTCTCGCTGTTCCCGCAACAGCTCACTGTGGTTGAGATCTTTTGACTGCGCTGGCCACTCCATTACAGACAATACCAACTGCCCTCTTCTCTAAATAGTTCTTGCGTAATTTCAAGGTGTGCTTAGTCCTGTTGGAGGAGGAAATTGGCTGTCCACAGGTTATGGCAATTCTTTGCAAAATGGAGTGATGGCCTTCCTTATTCAAAATCCCTTTCACCTTGTACAAATCTCTTACTTTACCAGCACCAAAGCAGCCCCAGACCATCACATTGCCTCTACCATGCTAGACAGATGGTGTCAGGCACTCTTTCAGCATCTTTTCACTTGTTCTGCATCCCACAAATGTTCTTCTGTGTGATCCAAACATCTCAAACTTCAATTAGTCTGTCCATAACACTTTTATCCAATCTGCCTCTGTCCAATGTCTGTGTTCTTTTGCCCATATTAATCTTTTCCTTTTATTGGCCAGTCTGAGATATAGCTTTTTCTTTGCCACTTGCCTAGAAGGCCAGCATCTCGAATCGTCTCTCCACTGTAGATTTTGATACTGGTGTTTTGCAGGTGCCATTTATTGAAGCTGCCAGTTGAGGACCTATATAATGCGTCTATTTTTCAAATTAGAGACTCTACTGTACTTGTATTCTTGCTTAGTTGTGCACTGGGGCCTTCCACTTCTTTTTCTGCTCTGTTTGTGCTGTTCTCTGAAGGGAATAGTACACACCGTTGTAGGAAATGATCAGTTACTTGGCAATTTCTCACATAGGATAGCTTTCATTTTGAAGTATAGACTGTTGAGTTTCACATAAAAGTTCTCTTTTTATTGCCAAGAATTGAGAATCTAATCTAACCCACAAATGTGATGCTCCAGATACTCAAATAGCTCGAAGGTTTTTTTTAGCTTTTCCAATGAGCAAACCCATTTTCAGCTGTGCTAACATAAGTGCACAAGGGTTTTCTAAACATCCATTAGTCTTCTAACGTGATTAGCAAACACAATGTACCATTAGAACAATGGAGTGATGGTTCCTGGAATTGGGCCTCTTTACACCCATGTAGATATTCCTTTAAAAACCAGACGTTTAAAAGCTAGTATAGTCATTTACCACATTAACAATGTATAGAGTGTATTTCTGATTCATTTAATGTTATCTTCATTGAAAAAAACATCTGGAAAAATGTAAATGGAGAAATGTAAATGAATACATGCAATGACTTTATTAAGACTGATTATTCCAACCACCCATAAGAGCTGTATTTATGCAAAATTAAGGTCCCCATATGCTGCAGCGACTTCTCCCCTCGAATATGTCGCAAGCAGTGCTCCCTTGAGCCGCCCAAGACCTTCCTGTGTGGCAAGATCTCATGCAATATATCGCATGCGATACTTTGCATGCAATCTCTGCTGAGCCCGCCCGTCTCCGGCCGGGTGACTCAGAGGGTCCGGTGTGATGCGCACTGTACCGTGCATCATATCGGACCTGCTGTCATTTACCTGAAATTTGTTTATATTCCTGCATTTCAGGTTGTAGATTCTTGACGTATAGATTGTCCCAGACTGGAGATCTATACAATTCTTTTACTTTATCACTTCATTAACAAATAGGATGTTTGCAGATAAGAAGATCCAAAACACAATACAATTTTCATATGACAATTTCAATTTTAAAATGGCTCTGTAAGAGGACAGAGCCATTTTTCCCCCATTTTACAATTGGCTGTAAATAGTTTGTGTGATGCTGAAACGTTATACAGTATATGTAATGCTTGTAACTTTAGTATTAACTCTTTCTCTCTCTCTCTCTTTCTCCCCTTCAGTCATTGCTGTTTTGGGCCCTAGTCATTGCCATCTGTGCTTTTCTGAATCTCCTTTTTGTGACTATTTATCTCATCTGCTTCTGCTGCTGCAAGAAAGAGGATGATACAGAAACAAAGAAAACTGGTTCCTGCTGCGTTACATGGACCGCCACTGTCTCGGGCCTGCTATGCTGGTGAGAGCCTCCACCATACCACATTTGTCAATTCTCTAGTATTATACACTTTTGCTAACTAAATTGTGTTGCCAGTGGTGGTATATCTATAGGTGTAACCAGGGCCATTACTACAGGGTTTGTGTAACATGTGCTACCTCACAGGATGCTGCACGGCTGGTGGCGCTGTCCAGTACATGTTAATATTTTGTTTTGATCAATTTCACTTGCAACGTTTAAAGACACAAGTAAGGTATCGGACTGCAATATGGAAGGTCATGGGTTAAATCCTGGGTATGACCGTATTTACTAATGTGCGCTTTAAATAAAGAAACATGTGACTAAAGTTGCTGGGTACGACTGCTAAGAAATGTGTAAAGAATAATGTAACCAAATTACAAAGAGCAGAAATGTATAAAGGATAATGTAACCAAATTACAAAGTGCGCTCAAATTAAGTGCATGAGATCGCCACTCCATATTGCTAACCATCAGGCTGATGTCTTCTCTAATCTCTCAATCAGTGATCCAAAGGGTCCAAAAACTAATTAGCATTATTTGTTCATTCAGACTTCTTGCATCATTTTGTGCCTCCGCAATGCTGCCATGCATGTGCGGTCTGCTGACCACACACGTGTGGCAGCCATTCTGTTGTAACTTGCTGGGGCTCTGTAATAATTGTTATTGTTTGACAGGATCCCAGAGCAAAATGGTTTGAGAACCCCTGAATTAGAGGATTGGTGTCCAAATGTATTTTCTTGGGAGTGTTCCTTAAGTATTGGTGTTATATAAATGTGTGTGTTTGCTTGTGGGTGGTGTGTGCAGCTGCTGTTTACCACTTCTTTGCTGGTTATTCTGACTGGATTCTGTACAAAATTCTGGTAGTTGGCATATTGTCCGAATACCGACAGCGGGATCCCGCTTTTCAAAATCCATGCGTATCATGGTAAGTATTTAAATAGAATTTAACAAAAGAATACCAATACAGCAACCCCTCATGTCAAACCCCCAAATGCACACACATACCATTTTACTTTACCATGATAACACCCTGTCATATTCTCAGCCACACCTTTGAGAAAACCTTGTGTCTGAAAACCCTCAGAAGCCCCAGATCCCACATGATCTACCATGTAGCTGATTTTTACCAACATATTCCACGCATGCCAATCAGCTATCCACCCACACTATTGACACCTGCCACCCATGCCAATCACATCTCCCTATTCTTCTCACACCTCCCCTGCACATGCTTATTCTCTGTTTTATAATAATAAAGATATGGAGCCAGAATAAAGAGTACAGAGCTGGCAGCATCAGATATCTTTATGGGAAGGGTTACCATAATATATCTAATATGTTATGTATCAAATTATATGTATGTATGTGTATATATATATATATATATATATATATATATATATATATATATATATATATATATATATATATATATATATATATATATATATATATATATATATATATATATATATATGTGTGTGTGTATATATATATATATATATATATATATATATATATATATATATATATATATATATATATATATATATATATATAGGCGCCAACCCAACCCTTATTGCAACGTTTAAAGACACAAGTAAGGTATCGGACTGCAATATGGAAGGTCATGGGTTAAATCCTGGGTATGACCGTATTTACTAATGTGCGCTTTAAATAAAGAAACATGTGACTAAAGTTGCTGGGTACGACTGCTAAGAAATGTGTAAAGAATAATGTAACCAAATTACAAAGAGCAGAAATGTATAAAGGATAATGTAACCAAATTACAAAGTGCGCTCAAATTAAGTGCATGAGATCGCCACTCCATATTGCTAACCATCAGGCTGATGTCTTCTCTAATCTCTCAATCAGTGATCCAAAGGGTCCAAAAACTAATTAGCATTATTTGTTCATTCAGACTTCTTGCATCATTTTGTGCCTCCGCAATGCTGCCATGCATGTGCGGTCTGCTGACCACACACGTGTGGCAGCCATTCTGTTGTAACTTGCTGGGGCTCTGTAATAATTGTTATTGTTTGACAGGATCCCAGAGCAAAATGGTTTGAGAACCCCTGAATTAGAGGATTGGTGTCCAAATGTATTTTCTTGGGAGTGTTCCTTAAGTATTGGTGTTATATAAATGTGTGTGTTTGCTTGTGGGTGGTGTGTGCAGCTGCTGTTTACCACTTCTTTGCTGGTTATTCTGACTGGATTCTGTACAAAATTCTGGTAGTTGGCATATTGTCCGAATACCGACAGCGGGATCCCGCTTTTCAAAATCCATGCGTATCATGGTAAGTATTTAAATAGAATTTAACAAAAGAATACCAATACAGCAACCCCTCATGTCAAACCCCCAAATGCACACACATACCATTTTACTTTACCATGATAACACCCTGTCATATTCTCAGCCACACCTTTGAGAAAACCTTGTGTCTGAAAACCCTCAGAAGCCCCAGATCCCACATGATCTACCATGTAGCTGATTTTTACCAACATATTCCACGCATGCCAATCAGCTATCCACCCACACTATTGACACCTGCCACCCATGCCAATCACATCTCCCTATTCTTCTCACACCTCCCCTGCACATGCTTATTCTCTGTTTTATAATAATAAAGATATGGAGCCAGAATAAAGAGTACAGAGCTGGCAGCATCAGATATCTTTATGGGAAGGGTTACCATAATATATCTAATATGTTATGTATCAAATTATATGTATGTATGTGTATATATATATATATATATATATATATATATATATATATATATATATATATATATATATATATATATATATATATATATATATATATATATAGGCGCCAACCCAACCCTTATCGCCTCAATACCGGATCTTCCACATCAGCATCAGATAACGAGCAATCAGGGCCACAATCTGATTTTTTAGGATCAGACCCTGGCAACAGTTCCAAAGCCAGAAAACCGCCAAGAGGGCGAGGACGGGGCATAGACCACACCCTCGGTGTGGCCGAACTAGGAAAAAGGGTCAGGAAACCAGTACTGACCTAGTATTCAATTTGTCCAATACACCCCTCACCCCGGCAATGAATTCGCTTCTAGCCAGGGGGTTGTCCTTTGTCCCCACTTGTCCACATGACAACTTTGATACCACCGTCGATATTTATAAGTTCAGCCGAAAATTACGGCTACAAGAACAATTTGCAGGTGCTACCAACACTGCTCCCCGTTCTAGTTTCCACAAACCCTCAGTGTTTGACCCTATCTCACTCAACCCCAGCATCAAAACTTTTACACGACTGGTCGAGAATGATATTCTACAATCATCGCCTAAACCTAGATTTGACAATTTAACCCAAGCTGAACGTACGGCCCTCAAAACCCTGAGAGATGACCCCAATTTGGTCATCCGCCCAGCTGACAAGGGTGGGGCGGTGGTTGTACAAAACTGGTCTGACTATCATACCGAAATACAGCGCCAATTGGCTGACAACAATACCTACCAGACGGTACCACAGAACCCTATCCCAGAATTCAAAAAACGCATCGATAGACTGCTCACAGACGGCTTGACTCACCAGTGGATCACTAAAGAGACCTTTGAATACTTGACAGTAGACTTCCCTTTGTGCCCCATCATATACACTCTACCCAAGATCCATAAATCCCACTCTCACCCACCTGGAAGACCCATTATTTCCGCCAGACTCTCCCTACTACAACCCCTAGCCATCTATGTGGACAATTTTTTGCAACCCCTGGTGACCTCCGGCAATACATATGTCCGGGATACCACTGACTTTATCGGAAAACTAAAGTCCATCGAATTCCCACCAAACTCGGTATTATTGGCCACTATGGACGTGTGCTCGCTGTACACAGTGATCCCGCATACGGACGGCCTGCGGGTATTGAAATCCAGGCTGGATGTCCGACCCACCCTCGAACCACCTACTAACTTTTTGGTCGACTTATCTGAGGCAATTCTCACATGCAATCACTTCCTTTACCAACGCAAGTACTACATACAGGTGTCTGGGACTGCGATGGGGTCTAATTTGGCCCCGTCGTACGCCTGCCTGTACATGGCTGACTTTGAGGAGACCCACATCATGCCAAAATATGGCCAGCAGATACTCTTCTACAAGCGCTACATCGACGATGTGTTCTTAATCTGGTCAGACACAACAGCAGCATTTAATCTAATGGTTCAATCCCTGAATGATCTCAATTGTCCCATAAAATTCACTCATCTTAGTGACCAGCAGTCCATAAACTTTCTGGACATCAACATCTCCATCAAGGATGGCACTCTGCATACCTGCCTATTCAGGAAACCTACGGACCGCAACACATTACTCTCAACAACCAGTCAACATCCTCCAGCCCTCAAAGAACACCTACCCATCTCCCAATACATGCGGGTCATCCGAAACAACTCAGACCAAGCCACGATGGAAGTTCAACTCCAAGAAATGACCCACCGCTTCTCTGAACGAGGTTACTCATCCAGCACCCTGAAACGCTGCCTTGTCAAAGCCAGATCCAACCTACTGCAACCACGGCCTAATGCCCCGACGACACCTACAAAACCCCCAAGAATGGTGTTTGTAAACCAGTACGACCATGTATCATCTAACGTCCAGAAGAGCTTAAGAAAGCATTGGCCCATCATCGCCACCGATAAAAACCTTAAACTACAACAATATGGACCTCCAATGATTGCCCATAAGAGAGGACCCAACCTGAAACAATTGCTCATGCGCCCGATGGTGAACCCCACACCCGACAGCAGCATTACTTGGCTACACACTAAACGTCCCGGATGTTTCCGATGCACTGGATGCACAACTTGCAGCAGCATGACCCCTGGCCCTACCTTCCCGCACCCCCACTCGGGTAAACCGATAAAAATTAAATACCGCCTCCATTGCCAAATGGACCATATTATTTATCTCCTGAACTGCCCTTGTGGACTGGCCTATGTAGGCATGACCTCCAGGAAATTTAGAGAGAGGATGGCAAACCACAGGAACTCTATCCGTAATGCACTTGAATCTAAGAAAGCAGATTTGCCCATCCCCAGACATTTCCTTGCAGCAGGTCATCAGAACGCCAACCTCCGGTGCCGACTCATTGACTGGGTACCCCCATCACCCCGCGGAGGTGACAGGGGCCTGAGACTAAAAAAACTTGAAAGTCGCTGGATTCACAGACTCGACACCATCGCACCGAGAGGTCTTAATGAAAACAACCCCCTGTCTATTTTCCTGAGACCATCCTGATGAATCCATCTCCTACCTATATGTCTATGTCTTTATACATTATCCGCTGTTCTTGAGACACTTATGTAAACATTGTCTATCCCGTTGTACCATCATGTATTCATGCTTTATCCTATTCCTATGTATGCTCTGTATTTACAGCATAATTGTCTCTATAACCTATATATGTGTAGCCACGCCCTCTTGTTTGTGTAATTATTCACCTTTGTAATAACATCTGTCATCCCCAATGTACCCTCCTTATGCACATTACCACCTCCTCCTGTCTAGTTTTAGAATAACTTTCACATCGTTTATCTCTCTCTCCTTTAGCACTCCCGGACATTTATGATTTATTTTCATTTAATTTTCACCAATTTAGCTTGGTTACTCGTCAGACTACTATACAGTGCCCTCTGGCACTCGCTCTGGCCCCTCAGTATTATTTGTAACCATTATCCCTTCTATCTGCCTCTCCAGCACTTTCCTGCTTCTGGCTCCGGCTCTCGCTATCTACCCTGTCATGCGCGATCCCTCATAATCCCATCTGACTAATTGTCTCCTTAATGGGTCCTGATTGACCCTTGATCATCCATTCACATTGTTTAATAAGTACGCTTCAGCGCAGTTCTTTCATCCACCGCTCCGTACTCCTATAACTATGACACAGCTCCCGGCTACCCGGAAGCTATGCGTGTCAAGTGCGTTCCACAGACCACTTGACTTCCGGTATTTCCGGAAATCGCCTTGCGCTCCAACAGCCTGACACGCAGGCTATTATGGCGCAATCTCCTGCTCCTTAACCCCTTCCTATGGGTATATATAGCGGGACCCGGACTGCACTCACTAGGTAGCTGATTTTGTCCTGTCCTACATGGCAGAGATTACCTCATCGCTGACTACCTGTATACTTTGATGACAATGTAAGACTTTACTTTTACTTTGCTGTTTTCTTGCACATTTTTGCTGTAATGTTAATGTGTATATGACCAATGTTTTTCTGTATGCCTTAGGCTCCTTGATAATGGTCCTTGATTTGGACCGAAACGTCGGGGCTGTCATACTAATATATCACCTTTTACCTCCAAGGATTGTGATGTCTCTTTATTTCATTATTTAACTCATTTGGATTTTCACAAAATTATATTTGTGATTGGAGAGTGCTCCCCATTCTACACCTTGTGTGTGGATTTCTGGACTATTTTTGAGTACCTGCCCTTTGGCCGGTGCTTTTGGTTGGGCACCCCACTGTTGCTTTCTTGGGTGAGAGTGCGGTCATCTGTATTTGTGTGTATATGTATATATATATATATATATATATATATATATATATATATATATATATATATATATATATATATATATATATATATATATATATATATATATATATATATATATATCTTAGGCATGGTGAAACAGTGGTTAGCAGTGCTCCCTCAAAGCATTAGGGTTGAATAGGCTTCATGTTTGGAGTTTGTATTTCTCTCGGGGGGTTATCCTATTAGCAGAAGTACTACACTGCTGCTGATAGCTTGCTGGAGGCTATCCTATTAGCCCTGTTGTTGCCATCCTTTCCCCCTGGTACCCACTCTTATCAAGTATTATGTCTGAGGTATGCAAAGCATTATCCCTGATAAGCAGCTACCCTGACCCACAATAACACATGGGCTCGGGGACTTATACCCAATCCTATTTCCAGCTGATAAAATTGGGCGCTAATTGGATAGCACCATAATGATCATTGGTCAGTAATTGTGATATCCATCAATAAATGTCTTTAGACAAAATAGGCATGAATGTTAGTTAATATAGGCATATTGTTAATTATAACAGGATATCTATATAGTACTGCATATCTTGATCAAAGATCTAAAATGAAACCAGAATAAATAAATGTCATATACCGACGTAAGAAAACATGTCAATGTAATGTATTATAGGTGTGTATTGTGGTGCACAGTGTCATGTTTAAATCTTTGAAAAGTGATATTGCCATGCATGGTGGCATTACCTGTGTTTTCCTGGATTCCATGACACCACATTGTAAGACTGTTGCTGGGACAACCAATCATATTTCATCTCGTTCTCCTATTCTATTGCATCGCAGTTGCTTGAATCTCTTCCACAGCTCAGCAGGGGTTTCTGGCCCAGGTCTCTGAATCACTTTGATTAGATTTCGCTCTTTCCTAGAGCTTAGCATGAGGATTGTGTCTATAATCTGGGCCAGCCTGTGAAGCACTGATCTGCACGTTTGGTTCAGGGGGTGTGGAGGGGAAAGTGACAGGTCAGCAACAGTCCCATAATAATTGCATTACACTGGTGCATGAATTAATCAGTACTAGCTGTGCTAGACCAGCAGACCTGCAGTATGCTGTCTATGTCAGTGTGACCATTCCGTACTGCTATTGCTATATTACATTCACTGCTTATTTCACTTCACACAACAGAAATCTGTCATTTCTTCACTGCCTACTCTGGTAATCTCTACTGCCTGCTTGGTGCCAGCAGCTGGCATGGGAAACAATTGCCTCTTTACAGCAGAGGACACTAGAGGAAAACACCTGCCATACAGTCACTCTAACCACAAATGTACCCATGTGGCATGGAAGTATGAATAGCCATATCTAACACATCAGACTAAGGATTCTGACTATGATAAATAGGGTAAGACGAAGATTGCCAATAAATTACTGTAGTTTTACAGTGATGGATTAATGCTTCTGTTGTCTCTCCGGCCATGTTGTAACACAGCTGGCAGCACAGAAATGGCAGTAACTAATGATTTCCTTATTGGCATCTGTTAACAGTTATACAGTAGTCAAATGGGGGGTATTCAATGCAGGTTTACGACTGTCAGCCTTGACCCTGTCCTGTTCTTGGCTGGCTCAACACTGAAACGGCAGGCATCAGTGTCCCGCCTGCCGGATGCCGAAAAGGGGGCTTGGCCGTGAGATGTGGCCGGAAAACATTGAGCTGCGGCCGGGAGCTCGTCAATTCCCGGCCGTTCTCGGCAGAATGTGCCCGACTGCTTGTGAAGTCGGGCACGTTCAGCCGAAATCCCTGTTCAGTGCTGTTGGGGAAGACGGCATTGAATAGGGCTCCGCCGCTATTTCCCCCATCGGGAATAGCGGCGGGAGATTGAGTAGCCCTTAATGACCTTCCCCACCAGCAGCTACACTTGTTATTTGGCTCATTTGTAGAGGCCAATCCATACCTTATGTATTTGGGGGAATTCTGTTGTTCTTTAGATGGTAGTACAGTAAGTAATGGGCTCCCATCTGACCTATTAACCGGTTTCTGAATCCGCCTATAAATAAATTCTAACAATAAAGAAATGAATGATGAGCAACACAATACGTTTAATTTTTTTTATTGTATGACACATTACAGGCAGATCAATTATATATCCTTTACTGTTGTTTATATGAATTGTTCTTTCAGGATAATACAGCAATGCAAATATCATATAAACAAAGGATAGCAGGATAACCGATACATATCAAATACACATCCCAAATAGTCCAAAAGTTGTCATGTCCTTTAAATACTCTAGGGGATTTTTCAGTGGGGATGGGACTGTTAGCAGAATAACTGCACCTGTCCCAGGGCATCTTCTGGAACATCATTCCTCATTATGTCCTAGTTAACGAGGGGATCAGGGACAGCGTTACTGATTTTGAGGATCTCTCACAGCAAAGTTGGCACTCAAAGGGTTAATATCTTCTATGTTATATGTCACTGACATATTACACCGCTTTGCAAAGCATATTTTTATCATTTGCAGTACTGTTCACCACATTATACTGTTCATTTTCACACTGTTCTTTTATTCCCTGAGATTTCATCTATGAGGTTTACTGAAATACCAAGTGATTTATTTAATTGTCACAGCTGAGTTCCATTGATGAAGGAGAAATATATACAGAAATTTTAAATTGTTTTAAGAATAACTGGTTTATTACATGCCAATGGCCAAAAGTTTTGTGAATGACACAAGTATTGATTTTCACAAAGTTTGCTCAAGTGTCAAATGCCCCATACACATGATAGTATATGGGGCAACCATATCGGCCCCGCAAAACAAATGGCCGCTAGGCACACACGTAACAATATTGTTCAATGACATTACTGGGGACCCCCATTGAAAAAGTAGTCCCTGACAATATCGTAAGATTTGACAGACGATAGGGGTTACAGTTAACCATCATCGGGAGCGAGTATAGTTAACCATATAGTGCAGTGGTTCCCAACCCTGGTCCTCAAGTACCCCCAACAGTGCATGTTTTGCAGGTCTCCACACAGGATCACAAGTGCTATAATTAGCTCCACCTGTGGATCTTTTCAAATGTGCCTGAATAATGCGTGTACCTGCCGGGTGACTTGGAAAACGTGCACTGTTGAGGGTACTTGAGGACCAGGGTTGGGAACCACTGATATAGTGGATACACACTTAACAATATGCACAATGATATAATTATTTATTAACAGTTTTTATACAGCAGGTTCAGTTGCGCTTATCATTATCGTGCCTATCATTAACGTAAATCGTATAATGTGTAACCACCTAAGTTTATGCAAAGAGTCAATATTTGAAGTGTTTTTTTAAGACTTCTGCAATTCGCAATGGCATGCTGTCAATCAGCTTCTGGGCCGCATACTGACTGATGGCTGACCATTGTTGCCTAATCAATGCTAGGAGTTTGTCAGAATTTGTTTTTTGTTTGTCAACACATCTCTTGAGGTTTGACCAAATGTAGCCAATGGGAATAAGGTCTGGGGAGTTTCCTGGCCATGGACCCAAAATGTCAATGTTTTTTGTTCCCTTTTGCCTTATGGCAAAGTACTTCATCTTACTGGAAATGATATGGTTACCAAATGGTTCTTGGATGGTTGAAAGAATTTGCTCTTGACGGATGTTTTGGTACTATTCTTTATTCTTGGCTGTAAGACCAGTCCCTTGGTTGAGAAGCCACCCCACACATGAAAGATCTCAAGATGCTTAACTGTTGGCTTGATACATGACTGATACTGATGTTGATACATGACTTATCACGTGTTCTTCTCTAGTGTTTGGCCAGATGCACCAAACAATCTGAAAGGGGATTATTTAGAGAAAATTACTTTATCCCAGTCCTCCCAGTGGTGCACTGCTCACTGTCTTTTGCCGCAGATCCGTTACACAGTGGAGGGGTGCAGCATCACCGAACGGGCAGGGTCGGGGACACAGTGAGTGGCAGCATGCGGGGGGGGGGGGGGGGGGGGGTGGCGGCTGCAGCGTGCAGAGCGGAGCAGGCAGCGACTGCTGCAGCGGGGACTTAAGGACAAACATTTGATCCTGCTGCCGGGGCTGTGCACTCACCAGGGCAGTCCCAGTTCCCAGGCCACTGGCACTCTGTCTCTCGTGACCCGGCTGTCAGCTTCTCCTGTTGGAAGGTAAGCTGTGCTCCCTCCAGTGGACAGGCAACGACCCCCTCTGTCTCCTTCCATTGTCGGTGCAGCATGCGTGCCAGCTTAGCCGCTTCCCTTGCGCACTTCCGGGTTTTCACTCTCCGCACACCGGTAGGTCAGACGCGTGCCGGTCAAAGTGCCTTGGCGTGTCACAGGTTAGCTATCACGGGCATACACAGTGCTCTGATGAGAAACTAAAAAGAAAGGTAAAAAATTGGAGTTAGATATTTCATGTGGAACAAAGTTGAAAACCTTGGAAAATCCAAATATCACATAATTCCTCAGTAAGAAAATATTAATTAAAAGTCGGTACTTATGTATTATCTGGGCTCCCATGTTAAATGCACCCCATTTTTTCATACCCCTACTATCCAACTACGCATGGAGTTGATTTTATATAGTGTGGCGAGCGCAGCGAGCAACCGTGCCCGAAGCGTGGCGAGCGCAGCGAGCTCCGCGAGGGG
This sequence comes from Crinia signifera, assembly GCF_055691185.1. Taxonomy (NCBI): domain Eukaryota; kingdom Metazoa; phylum Chordata; class Amphibia; order Anura; family Myobatrachidae; genus Crinia; species Crinia signifera. Next base: position 208,632,901 of record NC_139222.1, on the reverse strand, counting down.
ACGCGGTCTCATAAGAAAAACGGGAGCCCAGATATTACATAAGTACCTAAAAGTCTACTTATTTGTTTTTAATTTTCATCAGAATGTGCTTGTAGCCTCAGATTTTTATGCTAGGAGCTTTTTATTACAAGCCCCTTTCCTTGTGCGGCAGATCCACAGCTAGCATACAGTATGTTTACTATGCGCTCCAGCATAAGTGCCTGGAGCTATAGGTTAATACATTTTGCATTTGTTAAGGGTAGAAAGCCCTACCTTCCATGGATTTCTGTTTCAGCTTCCTGATGCTTGAAGAGAAATCTCTGTTAAGTGCATTCTGCGGGTTGCAATTGCGTATCCCCAATCACAGATAAAAGACCACTGTAATTAATGTGGCTAATTGAATCCAGCCCTTTATTGATTCATAGAGATTGTTTTCACTATAAATGTATCATATCTTCCAACCTGGCCCATTCCATTATTTATAAAATGCAGAGGGACTCAAACTGACATTGAGTCCCATACATCAATGTTTGTCAGTAATTGGGTGGCAGTTGGTGCGGTCCTGATTTTTGATTTTGGACTGAACTAGCACTGACACAGAAGTCCGGGGCAAAGCATTTTGTACCTAATGAAATCGGTCAATTTGGTGCAGGGCCAAAACTAGGATTTTTGTCACCCTGGACAAAGCAGTAATTTAGCGCCCCCACCCCTGGGTATAGCCAGGGTATAACAGCTGGGGGCACTGTGTTATTGCTGTCACACAATGTACCATTGTATAGGAGGCTTACAGTGATAATATAACAGTCCTTACATGTCACCCTGGCAGAGTGTGCACCCATATCTAAACCTGCTGTATATGTATATATATATATATATATATATATATATATATATATATATATATATATATATATATATATATATATATATATATATATATATATATATATATATATATATATAGACATTGGATGGGCTCTGCACACACTAAATTAACTGATAATAAATAGTGGAGATTTGGTTCATGAATTGATCAATGCATTTAAGCCTGCAGCCCCCGTCAAGGGACCCCACTGTTCTGCAGGTCCTACCACTATCGCTGAAAATGGCTGCAATACACATAGCTATCACATAATTAGATTAATTTTTTTTAATTAGTCTTATTGTGGTCACATTCTCTCATGCACCCTGTTTTTAACTAAGATTCCATAGCTTGTGTTAGCCATTTCCCTAGATGATTAGTGACAGGTGTGTTGGTAGCTGCTCACCTATAAAAGCAAAGTCTGCTGTGAGCTTCAGACCAGGATTTTCAACACTTCACTAGAAATGTGCAAGGTCCCCACCTGCTTCAAAGCCTCAATTATCGTCCCGGTTCCCAAGAGCTCAACTGCGAAAGACCTCAATGACTACAGGCCGATTGCACTAACATCGGTGGTCATGAAAGTGCTTGAACGTATGGTGCTGAACCACCTGAGAGTTGTTACAAATGCTCACCTCGACCCCCTGCAGTTTGCCTACCGAGCAAACAGAAGTGTCGAGGATGCAGTCAACCTAGGGCTGCACCACATTCTACAGCACCTGGACAGTCCAGGCACCTATGCAAGGATACTATTTGTTGATTTCAGCTCGGCATTCAACACTATCATCCCTCACATCCTGGAGCCAAAACTCCGTTCACTAGGAGTCCCAGAACCTACATGCTCCTGGATCACTGACTTCCTGACTGAAAGGAAACAGGCGGTGAAAGCAGGCGCATTCATTTCAAACACATGCACAATTAGCACCGGTGCCCCTCAAGGATGTGTCCTCTCCCCCCTGCTCTTCTCCCTCTACACAAACGACTGCACCTCAGCAGAACAGTCAGTAAAAATTATAAAATTTGCAGACGACACAACGGTTATCGGCCTAATCATGGATGGAAACGAGTCGGCATACAGACGGGAGGTGGATCGGCTAACTAAATGGTGTAGCGGAAACAACCTTGACCTCAACCCCCTCAAAACGGTGGAGATGGTGGTGGACTTCAGAAGGAAACCAAATGCCATGCACCCACTCATAATATCTGACAGAGTAGTGTCGAGGGTCGACTCCTTCAAATTCCTAGGAACAAAGATTTCCTGCGACCTCAAATGGGGTCCCAACATCATTACAACTGTCAAGAAGGCTCAGCAGCGGTTGTTCTTCCTGAGGCAACTCAAGAAATTCAACATCCCGCAGGAGCTGCTGCTCATCTTCTACACTGCCATAGTAGAGTCTGTCCTTTGCTCCTCAATCACAATCTGGTTCGGAGGAGCAAACGAGAATGACAGACGAAAGTTGCAAAGAGTGGTGAGGATGGCAGAAAAGATCATTGGGGCGGAGCTCCCCACTGTCCAAGAACTATACCTATCCAGGGTCAATAAGCGTGCAGGAAAGATCTTGGCGGACAAGCTACACCCTGGCCACAACCTGTTTGAACCCCTTCCGTCAGGCAGACGTTTTAGGTCCATCCCAGCAAAGACGACAAGAACTACAAAAGGCTTCTTCCCAATAGCTGTCCACCAACTAAACCGTAATTGAACATACCAAATACTAACTCGAACTTTTCTAGATACATGTGAAATGTATGTGATGTATGTTTATGCCTCTCTTCCCACCCCCTTTGTGTTCCCTGATTGATGCTGCACTGTTACCACAAAAAATTCCAAGCATACGCAAGTATACCTGGCCAATAAAGATGATTCTGATTCTGATTCTGATTACATGCCTGGTATCAAACATTGATGTGATAGCTATGTGTATTGCAGCCATTTTCAGCGATAGTGGTAGGACCTGCAGAACAGTGGGGTCCCTTGACGGGGGCTGCAGGCTTAAATGCATTGATCAATTCATGACCCAAATCTCCATTATTTATTATCAGTTAATTTAGTGTGTGCAGAGCCCATCCAATGTCTGTTTAAACAATGTGGTCACAAGCCATAGGGCACCCCAAAACTAGGAAAGGTGAGTGCTGATGTTTAGTGTATATATTATATATATATATATATATATATATATATATATATATATATATATATATATATATATATATATATATATATAACTGATTTATAGGAGTGTGTGTTATAATAGGCTGACAGTGAAAAAAGGTCAACAGTGTGTTGGACCATGTTGAACTTTGCATGTTGACCCTAAAAGGTCAACTTTTTGGTTTCAGCTCGATTTCATCTCATAATCCCCAAATTAGAGTCCCGCATCCCCCCTCATTTCGCCTGCCATGCTTCGTGGACTTTACTGTTCCCAGTCGGAGTCCACATAATTAGTAAATTATGAAAAAGTAAATAATAAAACTTATGTCCACCATATCATTTGTAAACCAATTAACCATATTCTGTCAACCTATTGATTGTCGATCTGTCATCAAGATACTGATCTAGGAGCCCAGCGCTTTTTACTGTAGCACACTAGTACAGTCAGGTCCATTAATATTGGGACATTAACACAATTCTTATATTTTGGGCTCTATACACCTCCACCACACCACAATGGATTTGAAATAAACCAAACAGTGCTTCAACTGCAGACTTTCAGCTTTAAATTGAGGGTATTTACATCCAAATCAGTTGAACGTTATATAGGAATTTCAATGGTTTGTATATGTGCCTCCCACTTTTTAAGGTACCAAAAGTAATGGGACAAACTAAACAACCCTTAATCAAACTTTCACTTTGTAATACTTTGCTGCAAATCCTTTGCAGTCAATTACAGCCTGATGCTCTGCCAGGCCTCTACTGCGAATGTCTTCAGTTCCTGCTTGTTCTTGGGGCATTTTTCCTTCAGTTTTGTCTTCATCAAGTGAAATGCATGCTCAATCGGATTCAGCTCAGCCATTGCATAACATTCCACTTATTTGCCATAAACAAAATTTCCTCTACCTCCCCCATGGCAGCCATTACATATGGGTTTTTCCCTGATTGGGTAGCTTTTGGAAAGGAAAAAAAGACTCCTCCTGTATAAAAGGCTCCTCCTCCTTCCTGCTTGTGTCTTTTTTTTCCTTTCCCTAAAAACATGGGTAGCAGAAAGGTGGTGGCTTGCCCTGCGAAGTTTGGCTAAAAAACCTCCCCTCATTCCCTCCGGGGTTATTGAGGGGAGAATGGGTACCTGAGAGTGCCCGGGTCTCACGAGCCGCATGCCGTCCTCAGGTGTGGGCGGCTACAGGCGGTGGCGTCCTAGGTGACCGAGGGAGCGGTCATCTGTCCGGGTCCATCAAACAGTGAAGCCGGGCGGACGTCGGGGACACTCGCAGCAACATGGAGCTGCGAGTGAGAAGGCGTGCGCGCACGGAGGCGCCGGAAGATGACGATGTGCGCTTCAGCGTCACCTGCGTGGGAGCGCGCATCAGTGAGTGCTGGACGCGGGCACGCAGCGCGCGGCTGGATGACGCGGCCGGCTCCGATTTGGAGGGGGGCCGGCGCGCCAGTATATGAGCAGCAGCGCTAGGCAGCTATGCCACCAACGGAGCTCCCAGCTGAGGTGTGTAAGCGGCGGCAGACGGAGGTGTCGTTTGGCGGAAAGTTACCACTGGGTGGTGAGTGTGCGCTCATAATGTGAGTGTTTATGTCTTTTTTGCCGCTTGACACTAAGGTATCATGTCTTTTTAGACTAGACTACCTAAAAATGGAGGAAGAAAAGAGACAAGCCATACAAAAGTCGGGGTAAGCCACCATGAAAATAGAGCAGAAAGGTTAAAAGGTATACATGGAAATAGAAATTTTAAATTCCAGAGTCAGGAATATAGAGAGGCGAGAAGCTACAGGCCGGGCAGAGGGTACAGAAGAGGTACCTGGCTTTCAAGGGCGAATTTTCGTGCCCAAAGAGGCAGAGACAGCAAATTCGCCACAAAACAAAATACACAATGACGCCGAACCCCAGGCGGTTGGGGCCAGGTTGCTCGAATTTCAGAGCACCTGGGAGGTGTCCACTTCAGACAAGTGGGTACTGGAGATTGTACGACAAGGCTACAAAATAGAGTTCAAAAAACGTCCAGGGTCATTCTTCACGGAATCTCCAATACCAAGGGATCCGGTGGAAAAGGAAGCCTTGTTGTCCAGCCTAAAAGAGATGATACAGCAGAAAGTGGTGGTGGAAACACCACAGTCACAAATAGAAGAGGGCTGGTATTCACGGTTCTTTGTGGTTCAAAAACCGTCTGGGGGATTTAGGACGATACTGGATCTAAGAAAACTGAACTAGCTAGTAGAAGTGAGAACGTTCAGGATGGAGTCGGTAAGAAGCATATTACCAGACCTCAAGAAGGACGCGTACATGACTTCTATAGACCTCAAAGACGCGTACCTCCACGTGCCCATTTGTGTCAGCCATCAGAAGTACCTAAGGTTTTCTATCCAGGGGGTAAGTTACCAATTCAGGGCGCTACCGTTTGGCCTAGCAACATCACCAAGAACATTCACCAAAGTGTTAGTGGTATTGGTGGCAAAGTTAAGACAAAAGGGCATAGTGATATGGCCGTACTTAGACGACTTGCTAATCATGGCAGAAACAAGGGAACTGGCAGTGAAACACACCAAGGAGGTGTTACAATTCTTGACAATGCACGGGTGACTGATAAACAAAAGCAAAAGTCAATTAGAACCGTCGGTACTTATGTAGTATCTGGGCTGCCGATTTTTTGATTGTATGCCTTAAGTTAAGGCATACAATCAGATGCGATATCGCATCGCATGCGACCATCGGATGCGATGACCCGATTTTTCCATAGGAATCAATGTTAAAATGGACTGAGTCCATTTTAACATGGAATTCAATGGGAAAAAGGGGTCCTTTTCATACCCCTACTATCCAAGTGGGCATGGAGTTGGATATAAACCTGTGGCGAGCGTAGCGAGCCACCGAGCCCGAAGCGTGGCGAGCGAAGCGAGCCCCGCGAGGGGACGGTATTCGTCCCCTCGCGGGGCTCGCTTCGCTCGCCACGCTTCGGGCTCGGTGGCTCGCTACGCTCGCCACAGGTTTATATCCAACTCCATGCCCACTTGGATAGTAGGGGTATGAAAAGGACCCATTTTTTCCATTGAATTCCATGTTAAAATGAACTCAGTCCATTTTAACATTGATTCCTATGGAAAAATCGGGTCATCGCATCGCGTCGCATGCGATGCGATGCGATCTCCCGATCCGACCCGATTTAGAAATCGGCAGCCCAGATACTACATAAGTACCGAACCGTCAAACAAGATAAAGTACTTGGGAGTAATTCTGGACACTCAGGCGCTCCGGGTCACTTTGACGCCAGAAAGACAGGAAAAATTAATTCAATCAATAAAACCCTTACTAGGGAAATCAGTGACTACAGCGGAAGCATGTATGAAGGTGTTGGGACTGATGGCCTCGGCGTTGGAAACCTTACAGTGGGCAAGGTTCCATACGAGAAAATTGCAGAGGTGCTATCTGACGCAGTGGAATGGCAACAACAAGGATCTGACCCAGCGAATTCGACTAACGCAAAGGGCGAAAGAAGATCTGAGGTGGTGGTCAGACAGAAGCAGATTGCAGGCAGGAAGACTGTTTCATTTGCACGACCAGGTGGTGATAACGACAGATGCGAGTGGAACCGGCTGGGGAGCAGTCTGCGAGGGTCAGTCGTCCCAAGGGGTCTGGTCAACAGACGAGAAAAAAATGCACTCGAATCTCAAAGAGATGAGGGCAGTAGTGTGCGCATGCAGAGTTTTTCAGAAAATACTGAAGAACAAGGAGCTGGTGGTCAGATCGGACAACCAAGTAGTTGTGTCATACATAAACAGACAAGGAGGAACACGGAGTGTAGGCATGATGCAGGAGGCCGAGAAACTGCTGACCTGGGCAGAGGTACAAACACTAAGTGTAAAAGCAGTTTACTTGGCAGGCAAGGACAACCAGGTGGCGGACGGCCTAAGCAGGACTCTGTGTGTATCAGGAGAGTGGGGACTGAACAGAGAAGTCTTTGCAATGCTAGTGGAGAACTGGGGCAACCCGTGTGTCGACCTTATGGCATCAAGGCAAAACAGGAAAGTAGAGAGGTACTTTTCAAGGTTCCAGGACCCACAGGCCGAGCAGTGGGACGCGCCAAAGCAACTTCTCTATGCATTCCCACCGTTCCCAATAATCCCAAGGTTCCTAAGAAAGGTGCAAAGGGAGAAGGCGACCGTGATCGCAATCTTGCCAAATTGGCCCAGGAGACCGTGGTTTCCCCAACTACTTCGTATGACAATAGAGGGACCGATACAACTCCCAAGGAGGGCGGATCTGCTGATACAGGGCAGAGTGCAGCAGGATCAGCCATCAGCCTGGAATCTGAAGGCGTGGTTGTTGAGACCAGGACACTGCTAAAGAAAGGCTTCTCTAGTAAGGTGGTAGAAACGTTACTTAAGGCAAGAAAGAAAAATACGTCGAAAGTGTATTATAAAACTTGGTTAAAGTACACATCATGGTGCAGGGACAAAAACAGAAGCCCGGAACAGATTCCAGTGATATTAGATTTCCTACAAGAAGGCCTGGATAGGGGGCTGGTAGTTAGCACTCTGAAAGTACAGGTGTCAGCACTAGCAGCGATGCTGGACAAAAATATAGCAGAGGATAGATATATCCAGAGGTTCTTTCAAGCGGCGAAAAAGATAAGGCCAAGGTTTCATCAGCCGTTAGCACCATGGGACTTGAATTTAGTGCTCAATGCACTCACTAAAGAGCCGTTTGAACAGTTACAAGAAGTCTCGCTTAAAATACTTACCTGGAAAGTGGCTTTCCTGGTGGCCATAACGTCGGCCCGAAGAGTGTCGGAGATACAGGCGCTGTGGTCAGAGGAGCCATTCATGAATGAATTTCAAGATAAAATAGTATTACGGACAAATCCGCAATTCTTGCCCAAAGTAGTATCGAATTTTCATGTAAATCAGGAGATCATACTCCCGTCGTTCTGTGGGAATCCTAAAAATGATAAGGAAGTTCGATTAAACAAACTTGATGTAGTTAGGGCCCTGACAATATATAAACAAAGAACGGAAGAAATCAGAAAGGATAAAAACCTATTCATACTTACAGAGGGTAAGAACAAAGGGCAGAAGGTGTCGAAAATGACAATTGCCCGATGGATTCGGTGCTGTATTCTAGAAGCCTATAAAGTGATGGAAGCAGAACCACCCAAAGGGTTGAAGGCGCATTCAACCCGAGCAATGGCAACTTCATGGGCGGAAAAGGGTGAAGCATCCATACTAGAACTATGTAAAGCCGCGGGGTGGGCTTTGGTGCACACCTTTGCTAAACATTATAGGCTAGACGTGATGGCGTCGGCAGACGCAAAGTTTGGACGTAAGGTATTGTCTGCAGTGATATAAGGTGTAAAAAAAATAAAAAAGAAACACAAAAAATAAAAAAATAAAAAAAAGAATCATCATGTAAAGTTATCGTTATGTTATAATATGATTTGCCCAGCCCTGAAACGTGGAAGTGCTTGGGTATTACCCATATGTAATGGCTGCCATGGGGGAGGTAGAGGAAATATCAGATTCTTACCTGATAATATGCTTTCCTCTACTCCACCATGGCAGCATAGTTCCCTACCCTGTATTTCTGTGCAACTAATTGTTTGTGTTTGAGAGCTAGAAACAAAGACACAAGCAGGAAGGAGGAGGAGCCTTTTATACAGGAGGAGTCTTTTTTTCCTTTCCAAAAGCTACCCAATCAGGGAAAAACCCATATGTAATGGCTGCCATGGTGGAGTAGAGGAAAGCATATTATCAGGTAAGAATCTGATATTTTGTTGCTCAGTTGCTTTTGCAGTATGCTGTGGGTCATTGTCCATCTGCACTGTGAAGCGCTGTCCAGTGAGTTCTGAAGCATTTGACTGAATATGAGCAGATAATATTGTCCAAAACACTTCATCTTGCTGCTTTTGTCAGCAGTCATATTATCAATAAATACTAGGGAACCAGTTTCATTGGCAGCCATACATGCCTACACCATGCTTCCCAGATGAGTTGGTATGTTTTGGAGCATAAGCAGTTTCATTCCTTCTCCATATTCTTCTCTTCCTATCACTCTATTACAAGTTGATAGGTGTCTCATCTGTCCATAGTATGTTTTTCCAGAACTGTAAAGGCTTTTTTAGATGTTGTTTGGCAAACTCTAAACTGGTCTACCTATGTTTGAGGCTCACCAATGGTTTACATCTTGTGGTGAACCCTCTATATTCACTCTTGTGAAGTCTTCTCTTGATTGTTGACTTTGACACATATAAAACTACCTCCTAGAACAGGGGTGGCCAATTCCAGTCCGTGAGAGCTACCAACAGTTCACTTTTTCCATGTCTCCTCACAGAATCACAAGTGAAGTATTTAGCTCCACCTGTGGATATTTTTAAATGTGTCAGTCAGTAATGAGTGTACCTGTGAGGTGACCTGGAAAACGTGAACTGTTGGTAGCTCTTGAGGACTGGAGTTGGCTACCCCTGTCCTAGAGAATGTTTTTGATCTGACCAACTGTTGTGAAGGGGTTTTCCTTCACCAGGGAAGTAATTCTTCTGTCATCCACCACAGTTGTTTTCCATGGACTTTTGGGTCTTTGGTGTTGCTAAGCTCTCCGGTGTGTTCTTTTATTTTTAAGAATGTTCCAAACAGTTGATTTGGCCACACCTATGTTTTTGCTATCTCTCCTAATGGGTTTGTTTAGATTTTTCAGCCTAATGATGGCTTGCTTCACTGATAGTAACAGCTCTTTGGATCTCATATTGAGAGTCAACAGCAACAGATTCCAAATGCAAATGTCACAACTGGAATCAACTACAGACCTTTAACCTGATTAATTGATGATGAAATAACAAGGGAATAGCCCACACCTGTCCATGAAATAGCTTTTGAGTCGATTGTCCCGTTACTTTTGGTTGCTTAAAAATTGGGGGCACATATAGAAACCATTGTAATTCCTACACCATTGACCTGATTTGGATGTAAATACCCCCAAATTAAAGCTGAAAGTCTGCAGTTTAAAGCACATCATGTTTGGTTAATTTAAAATCCATTGTGGTGGTGTATAGAGCCCAAAATATGAAAATTGCTTAAAAATTGTCCCAATATTTATGGACTTGACTGTATTCAGTGGAGTTCCATGTTACAAGTATATAAGGAGAAACTAAATGTTTATATGGTTTTATTTTTCCAGCAAAGGTAAGCTAATGACTATAATGCCTTCTTTTTTTTTTTTGTTGGAGTAGAAAAATTCCCAAGATAGTGCTAAACCGCCGTCTGTTAACTCTGCTTTATTAGCTGCCAACTCTGTACCATGTTTCACCTGCAGCAATTCTGCAAGGTCTTTCATCATCAAAGTCACTGCTGATTCATATTCCTCTGCTCACTGTGTCCTGACATGGCTGTTACACTGCCTGTCTAGCTGACAATACCAACTGGTCAGCATCTACACTGTGTCTAGACAAATAGTGCAAGAGAAACCTCAGCTTATTTTCTTATTTTATGTTATGTTCTTGTTTACCTATTACATGGTTGGCTGGTACTTTATCGATGCCGAAGGCTTAGTAAATAGACCACGAAATCGCTACACTATGTTTATTTAGTTCATTTAGGAGAACAACCACAGATTCAAATGCACACAAAATAAGAGTGCAAGTTTTGGAGAGAGGGTTATTTTAACTAAAGCCACATGGGTAAGTGAGGTGTCTTCTATAGTTGAAAATTAAGTAGAAAGAAGTCTAGTTTAAGCAAGGTCAGGAAGAGACTTATGCGGTATTATTTTGGAGGATGGTAATATATAGCACTTTAGATACGATCCTGTCCAATTTAACCCCTTGAGTGGTATGCCTCAAATATGAAATAGGTGTGCGCCAGTGGTGTCTAGGTGTGCACCACCTCTTGAGCCCCCGTTACATCCCCCAAACCCCCCCCCCCCCCAATCACCTGTGCTCCTGCGATCATACGCCGGAGCTCTTCTAACCCCTGCTGCTCCCCCAGCCTCTAGCCGCCTGCCGCCATTCATTTTTGACATAGGCGGCAGGCTCGGGGATGTTCACCATTACAGGATCATGAATGAGGGAGGATGAGATGGGCAGGGAGAGCTGGCAGCAGCCTCTGGTGTCTGGTGCCTCTGCGTAAGCATTGGGTTCCCGTGGCTGGTTATCCTATCAGGAGCACTTACAGCAGCCTTGGGTGCCCCTGTTATCTGACACGTAAGCAGCTGGCCCCACGGTGGGTTATAATGTTCAATATAACACAACTCTCCCGGCTGCCGCTGTATCAGAGCAGATCCGCGGCGCGACTATTACAAAAATCAAGGTGGCTCTTGAGCTAATCAGGAGGAACCACTGCAGCTCCGTGCTTGAGTTTTGAAATAGGCACGCTGCTGACCTGCTCTGATGCAGTGGTAGCCGGGAGAGTTGTGCACCGGTCTGCCAGGCTGCCGCCTTACTGGCTGTTAAATTGAACAGTATAACTCACCGCTGGGCCAGCTGCTTATGTGTCTGGTAACTGGGGCACCCAAGGCTGTTGTAAGCGCTCCTGATAGGATCCATGGGGACCGCCTGCTTATGCAGAGGCTGCTGCCAGTTCTCCCTGTCTATCTCCCGGCAGCCAGGAGAGCTGTGCACTGCTCTGCCGTGTGCTACCCCGCTGGCTGTTATATCTACCAGTATAACCCACAGCAGGGCCCGCTGATGTCAATAATTTAAGCCACCACTCTGCCCGGAGGTTCTGCTTACTGGCAAATCTGGTCGCCAGGAAGCAGAAACTGGTCACCATGGCGACCTGGCCCCTGGGTTTTGTCGAGCCCCGCCCTAATCCGTCCTGGAATACTTACGTTCAGGGTGCCATCCTGATCCATTTTGACTTTCTGGCATCAGCATTTATCCAAAAACTCGGGAACGCCCACAAACGACTGTGACCGACGTACGTCCAGGTGCGGGAGTCGACGCGATGTGATGTCCTCTGCAGTGCTGTGACCCTACGTCTCTTCACTGATCCCCTCCCCAGCTCAGAGCTTTTTATCTGGTGGAGCATGTGGCATGGCCCCTGCGCATTTTCCTGTCAGCGTGTGTCTGTGGCCTCATGCCCTGGGGGACCCATGCAGGCACTGCTGACCTGACTGGCGGGAACCAGATACACGTTTATAGCACTGGACGGCACCTGTCGCTCACACCCCTGCAGGACACCCAATATATCCTGGGAGCACTTCAGGGGATGGTACTGGACTGCAGGTGCCCTTACACATATCCTCTAAACTGAGGCAACTATGTGTCCGGGCGAAGCATGGGTGGGTTGCTAGTGTAAAATAAGGTGCATACATGTTTTATTTGTTAAAAGATTGCTGTGAATGTGAAATCTCTTTTCATTGCTGCAACTACACCAACACAGGTCTCTGGAATGATGAGGCCCAAAGCTTGAGGAGGAATAGCAGTGCTGAACGGAAGATCTTTCAGTAGCCAAAAACCTCAGTGTATGCACTAGCCTTCTTTCAGCAGTGCCGACTCTTTAAAAAATAAACAAACCAAGAGTTACCCTATAGAAGAAAATGAACTTCCTTCCAAATTTTCTCCAGAGAGGGATTTAGTCAGGTCCCTACCAGCACCCCTTGAGACCGCTATGTAAATCCCAGGCCCAAATGTCCTAAGGATCAGCTCTAATTGGGAGAGCTGTTCCTTGCAGTTCAAATCGCATATGTAAGTACATAAGCGATCAGTGTAGATACGGTAAGTGGCATACCACATCGCAGTAGCAATACCTAGTACATCCTGCCCATGTTCTGCATAACTATCCATATAAATGTGTTCTGTGAGTGCATTCTTAATAGGGATAAATGAGCCCTAGTCAGATTAATGTCGCATAGATGCAAAAATAACTGCTAATCTACAAACTCTGGGCCTGATTCAGAGGTGAACATAAGCCTGATGGTTTACACACAACGCTGGCATTTAATGATCAGTGCATGCGCAGATGCCACACTTCACGTGCCAGTATTGTATTGTGAGATTGCTCACAGTGTCTCCTAAGCCACAGAAAGATAAACATCGGTCAGTTATGGCCAGGGTCTTCACACTTATGCCACCATACATTTATGCAATTTGGTCTGATCACAACCAAGTCCGATGGATTGGGCTGAGAAATTACGTGAAATCGGACAAAATTGCATGTGTCTGACATCTCATCTGATCCGGTGTGTGGTCCCGTGCGCATCGGATCAGAGGTCAGACCTGCCTGCACTTCCAACCTGTGACTGGCCTCCTCCCAATGGTGGGCAATGGGGGTCACATGCAGAACGACCGTGTGTAATGTATCATATGTGATCCTGCCACCCGAAAATGTCCCGGGCGGCTCAATGGGAATTGGATGGCCATATACTGCTGCGACTTCTCGCAGCAGTATATGGCCGCCTTTCCAGAGCAGATGCCCTGACCACGGAAGGGTGACATGCACGGCCACCCTGATAAAATGAACGTTGTTTTCACAGACAATGCACGCTCCCTTGCGTCGTCAGTGACATCCTTTGTTGTCTGTCCATGCAAGATGACAGAGGACATCTCAACTTAGCACCAGTTTGCGGAATGCAGCATGACTGTATCGTAAAGTGTGCATGCACTTGCCAAGGTCCAGTCACTGGCTATTATGCGCTGGGTACACATCATTAGGATGCAGTAGTTGATCACACAAGCTGGCAGGGGGCAACAATATACAAAAGATGCCCCCTCTGGTATTGGCTTAATTTTGCAGTTGTGGCTGCAGCAACTGACGCAGCTGCTACTGAATCAGGCTCTTCAGCTATCATTTGGTACAGCAAACTTCCTTTTGAACATTTTATTTGAACCTGGAAGGACCATGCAGTTATAATTTGTTTGGGCTGAAATGTTTGATAACAGAACAATAACCCGTCCTCTGATATACATCAAATATAACTACAATGTCAAATATCTGAAGCTCTGTCATAGTGTGGGAGATTTTACACATGCTTATGAAAGTTAATACCTATCCTATTCATGCCAATCTGTTGGTGTTCTAGGTTTAGTCAGTTTTCCCTACCTTCATCTTTTGCTGGTACAATAGTAAAGCACCAAACAGTATGTACATCTTCATATAAAGGTCATTTCAAGCAGAGTGGCTTAACCACATTAACAACAAATGTTTGAAAAAGATTCAGAGAAGATTCTAAAATATACCCTAAAAATATCAGAAACTAAATACCGGTACGTAATGAGAGCTCAGAGTTTGGCTGTCGGGGATTATATTTGACGATCATCAATATTTTTCTGTTCTGTCCAACCCCTGTTACCTTCACAGTGAGGTATTGATGTGCTGTTTAACAGAGAACCTGGGAAATGTTGGGAATGAAGAATCCGAGCAATTGCTTTATGTCACTTTGAGATGGCAGGCATGTATCAGTGGGAGCTGAAGGGGGGGCGTGCATCTTTGGCATTGGGTAGTCAGACGGATCTAGTTATATAACAAAACCTCAGAGCGGTTTTTAACAGGCAAACCTTAAAATAGCATCATACGTTATCTCCTCTCTACCAAAGACTCACATTAGGCTGTTCAGGCAGCGGAGTGACAAAATGGACAGAGGCAGGGAGACTAGAACGATACATTGGTGCTTTTGGGTGAACCTGACACAATAAATCTTAATAGTAGGATTAGCATCTCATCTGTTTTTTTTTTCTTTTCTTTTTTTTCAGTAAATATATATTTTTAAATATAATGCCACGTGTTCATGTTATATTGCTTTCAATGCACAATACAACATGAACACATGGCATTTGTTCCTTACAAGTCGGGATCATATACAGAGAGCTTGAGAAGGAAACACATAGAAATCAGGCATCAGTGTTCAGTAAATATTTTTAATCTAATTTTTGTAGATTTTCAACATGTATTAGTGAAATATGAAATATACTACTATGCTAGTGTGTGTATATATAGAAAATAATAACACACATATATTTCCTAAAAAATTATATATTGTACTGTTAACTGTCCCGGGCAGGAAATACCTATTCGTGCAAACCATATTGGTTACATCTGCTTGAAATCACATGCAAAAATTCAGACACACACGGCCAGTAACGGGATGCAGTTGGAATACTGACGCCGAAATCCTGACACTTTCTCCCTCCGTGGGTGTCCAGGACACCCATAGAGGGAGAATAAATTAGTATGCCGAGCATAGCGAGGCACCGGGTGGTGATCCATATTCCCCCCCTTGTCGGGATTTCGGCGGTCGGGATTCCGGCATCGGGATTTTGAACGCCGGGATTTCATACCAATCCCCCAGTAACAAATGGTCATGAATAATTATTCAGTCCGGGAGACCGAAGTAAAATGATTTCTTCCAATAAGTTGTAATAATGATTTTTTACTGAATCATAAATTGTATGCCCATCATTTAATGTAGGTCCACTCCAATATTAACCCTTTGAGCGCCAAGGGAATTTGGCAAAATTGGTGTGAAAATTGCCAAGCAAACCTTTTTTATTAACCCTTTGAGTGCCAACGTTGCTTTTCCTTTTTTTTTGGGTGCAATATTTAACTAAAATTCTATTCATTGACGTAAAGTGCCCATAGACGGTCCGTTCCCGGACCATCCGTTCTGTACTATGAGATGCGCGCTCCTGCGCATCTCATCATACGGTACAAAAAGTATGTGCTGCACATACTTTTTGTACTAGCTGGTTATCGCATCGCATTGCATGCACCCTGCCTGCACAAGGCATGCAATGCGATGCGATGTGTACTATATAAGTCCCAAACGGATCCGTTAAACGGACCATGTATGGGCAGCCTTAGTTGTATTTGTATTTATTTATACTAAAAGAACAGTCGCTGTGAGCAAGCAACATTAGCACTCAAAGGCTTAAGTGTATGATGAAATTAATTACAATTACTACCTGGAAGTATAATGTATTTACAGATAAACACAAATAATATTGAAACTGGTGTTCTTTTAAGATATATTATGGTATATTTTGTAGGATGAAACAACGTCTAGATTGTGACTGCATGTGCTCAAGATCTGAGGCAGCAATGGTGACGCATGGCACTGTGGTACACTCTGAGACCACCATAATCAGGTTATTAGTTGAATCAACTCAGTGCCATTTACTCTGTCAGCATTATCGGAATATTCGGTAGCCATCATAACCTGCTCAGATCCTAAATTGTAAACCAGTAGACAACTAGATCACATTAACCGAAGTAAAATGCCTACCATTTGGCTGTACTTTAGAAGTCCTAAAATATAGAATCCCATTTCCATCCCAAATACTGTACAAGTGCTGCCAAGCATCCCCTTAGCCCAACCCTAGTCTTGTCCTCCTGTACCTAAGCTCTGCCTTACTATGGATTTCCTTACTATTATTATGATATAAAAAAAAAACAAGCTGTGTTCTTTTATTATTGAAAGCTGTTCAGAAAAGCACAAGGGGCCGCCTGAATCTGTGTCACATGCCTCTACGACCACTTTAGTGTCTGCGACTATACGCTGATGCTTGTCTCTGCCCTTCTGGTGTACAAGCATTCATAGTTACACAGTTTGTAAGGTTGAAAAAAAGACATAAGTCCATCTAGTTGAACCTATATTTAAAATGGTACCAAAATGTCCTGCAGCTAAAACCCTCCTACATGCCCAACATATATGGTCAGAATCCCTTCTATGGTTCTTAATGACCTTACCAGATCTCCCAATAAGCATTGCAATTAACAGATATTTTTCTCTGGTTAAAATGTGTCTAGCCCACAGGTTCAAAAACTCTGTCCTCTGTCATGTTTTGCAGGTCTCCTCACAGTATTAAAGTTCCATTAGATTTATGATAAAATGTTCCTCAGATGCATCTCCATGCGTACACAACGTGAGACGAACATCAGCATTAAGCTGGGTACACATATGTACAATTTCATTTTTCTTGCGACCGTTCGATCGACCGAATACACGTTCGGCCGTCCAAAACATACGACCGATCTGCGTGTACACATATGTACAATTTTACTTGCGACGTCCGATGTACTCCCTTCCAAACAATCATGGGCGTGCTGCTTTTGGGAGGAATGATCGCAGGAACGGGCTGCATATCGATCGAACGTGCGTACACATGTCACTTTTCTTTCAATATGGAGCCGTCCTGTCGGAAGAATATTAAGCAGCAAAGAACCTTCGACCGACCGTGGACGGCCAAGAGCGTTTTTGGCCGTTTATCGATCGCAACGAAGGGATCGGGACTGCGTACACATATATACAATCGAACGGCCGTTCGTCCGCAGAACGGAAGAACGGCCCGACGATTGTACATATGTGTACCCAGCTTTACTTGTGACCCAGATTAGGTCCAAGATATGTTCATTCAGTTCTAACACTTTGCTAAATTGCTGCATCAGAGAAAATTGTGGTGTGTTGTGTAAATGTTATTAACCATTCTTTAATCCTTACTTTTTCTTTCCTTTTGTACGAAGGACAGTCTGTTTACAACTTTGTATAGCTAGTATACTGTTCTTACTCCACATTACTATAGTCTATATTGTTTTAACATAAAAAAAAAATTGAGCCCTTCTTATCTTTCTTTTACAGTGCTGCAGTTGGCATCGGTTTCTATGGTAACAGTGAGACCAATGATGGCGTGTACCAGCTGACCTACTCCCTGGATGATGCCAATCATACCCTCGCTGGGATTGATTCGTTGGTAAGGACCAAGAAGAATATTTATGGTACTTTACGTACTGGCTATATTTTGCTGAGAAGTACAGTATGTGTGTGTGTGTGTGTGTGTGTGTGTGTGTGTGTGTGTGTGTATAGCATATATCCTTAGAGGTAACAATATGTTGTTTTGTCATGTAACAATCATGTCTGGAATAGAGGCACAACTGTGCCAAACACCATAGCATAGATTGCACAGAACAATCCCTAATCTCACTGCTGTGGAATTCCTGCGGACTGTGACTAATGTACAGGCAGAATATGTTGGGAGCTGCTGAGTGGTCTATTCAGTGCCATCTGTTTGAAAGATGGAAACCAGAACGAGACAGTGAAAACAAATACGACACAAGTAAAGGAGGCCTGTGAGACATCGAGGCCTAACGCAGCAAAAATGAGTTGTGGTGGTCAGAAAAATAATCCTTCCTTTTGCAAAGGCAGCATTAGAGCTGAATTTACCACCAAGCAAAATGACTAATGTGCCTGCTAACGAGAGTCCTGTTGCATAGTAACATCTCCAATCTGCCCCACAGTAATGCATACTGTCCAACATTTTCAAGCAGGAGAGTCCCAGTATGAGGTAATCCATCTGTGGCTACCTTTACCCCATTGATCGGAAAGTTTGGAGGTACAGTTGCAAGAAAAAGTATGTGAACCCTTTGGAATTACCTTGATTTCTGCATAAATTGGTCATAAAATGTGTTCTGATCTTCATCTAAGTTACAACAATAGACAAACTGTCTGCTTATATATATTATTATTATTAGCCTTTATTTATATGGCGCCACAAGGGTTCCGCAGCTCCCAATTACAGAGTACACATAGTCAAAACAGGAAAACAGTGACTTACAGTTGGAGACAATACAGGACAAGTTCAGGGTAAATGATTATAGGAATAACAGCCGATTACTGCAAAATAAGTATCCAGGTGGCAGCAAACAGCGTGCTTTGGTGCTGTCGAAGACTGCTGAAGTAAGCAAGGATAAGCACGTGAGGTAAGAGGTCCCTGCTTGTGAGGGCTTACATTCTAAAGGAGGGGCGGACAGATAGGGGTAACAGGAGGGGTAGACAGGGCAAGGAACATAAGGTTAGGAGGACAGTTTGCTGGGTTTGGTGCAGAAGTGGGTCTTAAGAGCCCGTTTGAAGTTCTGTATAGAAGTGGAGAATCTGAGAGGGAGAGGTAGAGAATTCCAGAGTAAGGGAGCAGCACTTGAAAAATCTTGGAGGTAGGTGTGGGAGGAGGTAATAAGTCAGCAGGAGAGCCGATGGGCGTTAGCAGAGTGAAGAGGACGAGTGGGAGTGTAAAGGGAGGTCAGAGATGTAAATGGGAGAGGAGTGGGCTTTGTAAGTGAGTGTGAGAAGTTTGAATTAAATCCTGAAAGGAAAGCAAGTGAAGGGCTTGTAGAAGAGGGGAGTTGGAGGTAGTACGTTGGGTGAGGAAGATGAGCTGGGCTGCAGCATTGAGGATAGATTGAAATGGAGACAGGCGTTTGTCAGGGATACCAGTTAGGAGGAGATTGCAGTAGTTCAGCCTGGATATGATCAGTGAGTGGATGATGGTCTTAGTGGCATCCTGAGTGAGAAAAAGGTCTAATTCTGGAAATATTTTTGAGATGAAAATGGCTGGTTTGTGGGAGGTGCTGAATATGTGGTTTGAAGGAGAGCGAGGAGTCAAGGATTATTCCAAGACAGCGTAATTGGGGGATAGATAATGCCATCAATAGGTAATGAGATTGTAGGTTGTGCGGGAGGGTGGGAAGATGATCATCTCAGTCTTGGACATGTTAAGTTTGAGAAAGCACTGCGACATCCAGGAAGAGATAGCAGAGAGACAGTTGGAGATATGAGTAAGGAGAACAAAAGAACTAATGAGCTCACCTTAAGAGGATGTATATAGAGAGAAAAGGAGAGGAACAAGAACAGAACCTTGTGGGACACCAACGGTTAGTGGAAGTGGGTGGGAGTTAGTGTCATGAAAGGAGACAGAGAAGGAACGATCAGAGAGGTAGGAGGTCAGCCAGGAGAGAGCAGTGTCATGCAGACCAAGGCAGTGAAGGATTTGGAGAAGGAGCGTGTGGTCCATCGTGTCAAAAGCAGCAGAGAGGTCAATAAGCATAAGCAGAGAGTAGTGGCCCTTAGATTTGGCTGCATGGAGGTCATTGCAGACTTTTGTGAGGGCAGTTTCAGTGGAGTGAAGAGAATGGAAGCCAGATTGGAATGGGTCAAGCAGAGAATGGGAGGATAGAAAGTCAGTGAGGCGATTGCAGACAATATGCTCGAGGAGTTTAGAGGTAAAAGGGAGGAGAAAGATGGGTCGGTAGTTGGAGAGGGTGTAGAACAAACTGTTCTATGTTCTCATGTTTTTATTGAACACACCATGTAAATATTCACAGTGCAGGGTGGACAAAGTATGTGAACCCTTGGATTTAATAACTGGTTTACCCTCCTTTGGCAATAATAACCTCAATCAAACATTTCCTGTACTGTAGTTGCATATCAGACCTGCACAACGGTCAGGAGGAATTTCGGACCATTCCTCTTTACCAAACTGTTTCAATTCAGCAATATTCTTGGGATGTCTAGTGTGAATCACTCTCTTCAGGTCATGCCACAGCATGCATGCTGTATCGGCCGGTACAGATAAACTATTAAAAGTGATTACATCGCTTGTTCTTTTTATCTATATTTTATCAAGGAAATATTATAAATGTTATATTAACTATAACTCATATTGACTGGCTCTTATTATTATTTATTTTCACTTTTTAATATTACCTATACCGAGTGGTTCCTAGCGCTACTTCCATTGGTTCTATCTTCTTGAGAATAGCAAACTCAAAACTGGTGTGTGATTTTTATAGGGCAGGTTTAACCAACACCTCTAATCTCGTATGATTGATTGGACTCCAGGTTGGCTGACCCCTGACACCAAATAGCTCATGGACAAGTTATTAGCCTAGGGCAGGCTATTGCCCTCCAGCTGTTGTGTAACTACACATCCCAGCATGCCTTGCCATCATTTTAGCATTCCCTAATAGCAAAACTGTGGCATGGCATGATAGGGCTTGTAGTTTCACAACAGCTTGAGAGCCATAGTTTGTACATGCCTGGCCTAAGGGTTCACTTACTTTGTCCACCCTGTACTGTGAATGCTTACATGGTGTGTTCAGTAAAAACATGAGAACATATTGTTTGTGTGGTATTAGTTTAAGCAGACTGTGTCTGTCTATTGTTGGGACTTAGAACACATTTTATGACCAATTTATGCAGAAATCCAGGTAATTCCAAAGGGTTCACATACTTTTTCTTGCAACTGTATATAATGCTGCTGCAGTCAATGAGTGATGTACACTGCAAATCATGTGTGTGGAAATGAATGGTGTTTTAAAGGGTTAAACACAGTGGGGGAAATTTACTAAGCTGGGAGTTCTATTTCACATGGGATGTTGCTATTGGAAACCAATGAGAGCCTGTCTATAATCTTCTAGAACGTGCTAAATAAATAAGTAGATTCTGATAGGTTACCCATAGCAACAGCCAATCTTGGTAAACTTCCCTCAGTGCCTCTATTGTGTTGTGGTCACATTTCCATATATCTCTTTTAACCCTTTGAGTGCAAACATCTCTGTGAGAAATGTACACAATATCCGCAAAAAATGCCAGCATCACTCACATTTGTTATATAAATTAAAATAAAAAATGTTGAGTGAAAAAAAGATTATATTTTCTATAAAAGGTAAACATTACAGGTCATTATGATGTATAAAAATGTTTGCTTGGCAATGGTCACACCTATTTTGAAAAATTCACTTGGTATTCAAAGGGTTAATATACGCCTTTTGGGATACTGTATGTATCACTGTGTGACATAGAAACAAAACCGTATGGATGCATTTGTACATGTACGCAAGAGTCACATTTTTATAATTAACTTTAAATATTGGCCAAACTGTTCGCTTATTTCACAAGTTTTTTGTTCAAGCATGTGATGTAAATTGCATGTGAGACATTTACAGAAACAGCATGTGTTACAAATCTGACTGCATTAGTCGTGTTTTATAAATCTCCCTCAGTCCTTCTGACTTAAATTATTGATGTACTACTTCTCTTCTAGATGTAACCCTCGTTGTGGATGTCATTCTGTATTCAGCATGGAAGTAGAAGCAGATTATTTATAAGAGCCGAATATCTGTGAAATTTAAAATTTGCATGCCTAAGGCAAGCAAAACTTATTTCCTGAAAGCGGACACATTTTTAGGGGCCGAAAACTCAGGTTTCTCGCGACTAAATGTGTTTTTTATCGGGCAATCTAATTGGATAGCCTGCTAAAAAAAAAAAAAAATCAGACATTTTTTTGCTACCTTTGGTACTTGGATACCACCCATTGAATTGCATTGATACACACATATGTGCCAGATCTGCCATCTGCCATTTTTGCATACACATTCATCATCACAGGCAGTTCATATTCTGTCTATCCTAGAACACATGCTTACTGTAACATGTGTATCATGAATACATATAGCAACTATGCATATGAATTCCTTATATAAAAACGAGGTGATTCATCGCACGCTACGGGTCTCTTCACACCGTCATAAGGGGCTCCGCCCCCTTAAACTGTGATGGCCTTTATTGGGGCATTACGATGGTGTAATGGTTAGCATTACTGCCTCACAGCACTGAGGTCATGGGTTCGATTCCCACCATGGCTCTAACTGTGCAGAGTTTGTATGTTCTCCCCGTACTTTCCTCCGGGTACTCCGGTTTCCTTCCACACTCCAAAAATATACTGGTAAGTTAATTAGCTCCCAACTGGGGCAGGGGCTGATGTGAATGTTCAAATATTCTCTGTAAAGCGCTGCGGAATATGTGTGCGCTATATAAGACACTTAATAAATAAATAATTAAAAATTGCAGAAATTATGAAAACCTAATAAACAGGTCAATAGTTAATTTAGATTACAAATATTTCTTTACATTCCTTACTCTGTTGTAACTTGGCATAATTGGTAATACGTTCTAAAGATGCATACACACTGCATGATAAATTGTTTACTAGGTTCACGATATTGTTAACTATATATTGTGCATATTGTGTAGTGTGTACACCTAAAACACCACATACAAGGTCTGTCAATAGTTTGTAAGAACTGCAAAAAGTACAACACAGCATTACTCATATGGTTCAATAACATGCGTAGTCCAATTGTATAGAAATGTGATTGTATAGAAATGCAATTTGAATGCAGTTTATACATTTGAGGCCAGGTTAGGAAACACGTAAGTTGTGCAGTTGCATTGCAATATTTTCTTACTGGATTATGCATTGTACAATCTTTTATCATAAGATTAAGTAGTGTAATATTTTATACAAAACACAAGAGGGTTGGAGTAAAGTGCGCTGCTGTTTAAATGATTTTAGTAACTGTAACACATTGGCTGTCTGAAGAGGAATGAATTATGGACACACTGTTGCTTTTAGAAAATATTTATCACAAGTAAAAAATATATATATATATAAAACATACAAATAAATACACAGCATATACAAAACAAGACGATTTTAAAATAAAGAGAATGGGATCCCAATCAATTAATTAATGATAGCTTTGATGTAGTATCAGTAGTAATTTCTTTACTGAGAAGATTAGTACTCTCCTGCCAATTGATGGAGGTTTAAATATAGGTAATCAGGTAATGAAACAAAGTTCCAGTTTAAGCAAAGTGGTGTAGCTTAGAAAGCTAGTTGGTAACTTTATAATAGATATAGTCACAATTTAGATGGTATGCTCACCCATATGGTGGACCTCAATCCCCTGGATGTATTTGCGGGGAGAGGAAGGTGGTGTATACTGGCTGATGTCCGGCAGCTCAGATGGACGGAGAGCTGCACTTCAGCTAGAATGTATAGAAGCACCTTGCAGTAAGCTGGAATGGATTTAGCCCGGTGGAAGGTGGTCCCACTGCAGAGGTCTCCGTCCCCTTGATGTAATCTGGGGAGAGGGGCAGGGTACAGCTGCTGATGTCCGGCGGCTCCGAATAGGGAAATGCCGCGCTTCAGCAGGAAGAAAGGTGGGTGCCTGTCAGGTACCTGGTTGCGGTGAACCGCGAAGAGTTCAATCCCCTTGATGTAGCTTGGGGAGAGGGACGGGGTGCAATCGCTGATGTCCGGCGGCTTCAGGAGAGGTGAAAGCCGCGCTTCAGCAAGATCGTGGTGTGCACCTGTCCTAGTGCGCGGCAGTGCTTGTATGCAATCGGGCAGCGTAGAGCAGCTAATTGCCGGCTGCTGGAGAAGGCTCACGCTTGTACAGGGAGGCAGGAAGGAAGGTTGGTGTTAGATGATGGGATCACCGTTGACGCAATTCATTCACCTGAGACGGTGATCCCATCATCTAACACCAACCTTCCTTCCTGCCTCCCTGTACAAGCGTGAGCCTTCTCCAGCAGCCGGCAATTAGCTGCTCTACGCTGCCCGATTGCATACAAGCACTGCCGCGCACTAGGACAGGTGCACACCACGATCTTGCTGAAGCGCGGCTTTCACCTCTCCTGAAGCCGCCGGACATCAGCGATTGCACCCCGTCCCTCTCCCCAAGCTACATCAAGGGGATTGAACTCTTCGCGGTTCACCGCAACCAGGTACCTGACAGGCACCCACCTTTCTTCCTGCTGAAGCGCGGCATTTCCCTATTCGGAGCCGCCGGACATCAGCAGCTGTACCCTGCCCCTCTCCCCAGATTACATCAAGGGGACGGAGACCTCTGCAGTGGGACCACCTTCCACCGGGCTAAATCCATTCCAGCTTACTGCAAGGTGCTTCTATACATTCTAGCTGAAGTGCAGCTCTCCGTCCATCTGAGCTGCCGGACATCAGCCAGTATACACCACCTTCCTCTCCCCGCAAATACATCCAGGGGATTGAGGTCCACCATATGGGTGAGCATACCATCTAAATTGTGACTATATCTATTATAAAGTTACCAACTAGCTTTCTAAGCTACACCCAGGGGCGGATTGGACCACCGGGAAACCGGGCCATTTCCCGGTGGGCCGGCCCCTAATAGTCACTAAAAGGCCGCTCACCCCATTGGCGGGGCCGCAGACCGCCATCTCTGCGGTTAACGGGCGGCCGTGGCCGCAGCACTGTGCCCCAAACAAATATGGCTGCGGGCAGCCTCGGCTATTACAGAAATAAAAATGGCCGCGGGAGTGCTGGTGCGCATGTGCGACCACACGCAGCTGCTCCCGCGGTTCTGTGTGTGGCAAGCACTCACTGTGAGGATGGTTGCGCAGGGAGGCTCTCTCCCTGCTGTACATCCCCGGCCGCTTCTGTCCTCAGACTCTGTAGCTGCCGGCTGTCACACTACATTATAGGCAGCAGCGCCGGCAGCACAGAGCTCTCTCCCTGGCTTCCAACCCACTTTCATGTGTCATCAGTCATGACAGCAGGGACTGGAAAGGGGGCGGAGCAACACGGAGTTGAGGGGCGGGGCTACACGAGTGGAAGGGGGCGGAGCTACACGGGAGCACACATCTAATGAAAGGAAGAAGTAGATGAAGTGCCAGCCAGCTTGATTTTAAGGTAACTAAAGTGTGAGAGAGAGGTTCATACTGTGAGGCATATGTATAATGGACATCACGGTGTGGGGCATATGTATAATGGACATCACCGTGTGGGCATATGTATAATGGGCATCAGGGTGTGCGGCATATGTATAATGGGCATCACGGCGTGTGGCATATGTATAATGGAGCATCACGGTGTGGCATATGTATAATGGGCATCACAGTGTGCGGCATATGTATAATGGGCATCACGGCGTGTGGCATATGTATAATGGAGTATCACGGTGTGTGGCATATGTATAATGGACATCTCTGTGTGGGGCATATGTATAATGGACATCACGGTGTGGGGCATATGTATAATGGACATCACGGTGTGGGCATATGTATAATGGGCATCAGGGTGTGCGGCATATGTATAATGGGCATCACGGCGTGTGGCATATGTATAATGGAGCATCACGGTGTGGCATATGTATAATGGGCATCACAGTGTGCGGCATATGTATAATGGGCATCACGGCGTGTGGCATATGTATAATGGAGTATCACGGTGTGTGGCATATGTATAATGGACATCACGGTGTGAGGCATATGTATAATGGGCATCACGTGTGTGTGGCATATGTATAATGGGCATCACGGTGTGCGGCACAAGTATAATGGGCATCACGGTGTGCATCATATGTATAATGGCATCAGGGTGTGCGGCATATGTATAATGGGCATCACGGTGTGCGACATATGTATAATGGCATCAGGGTGTGCGGCATATGTATAATGGCATCAGGGTGTGCGGCATATGTATAATGGCATCAGGGTGTGCGGCATATGTATAATGGCATCAGGGTGTGTGGCATATGTATAATGGCATCAGGGTGTGCGGCATATGTATAACGGAGCATCACGGTGTGTGGCATATGTATAACGGAGTATCACGGTGTGTGGCATATGTATAATGGAGCATCACGGTGTGGGGCATATGTATAATGGAGCATCACGGTGTGGGGCATATGTATAATGGAGCATCACGGTGTGCGGCATATGTATAATGGGCATCACGGTGTGCGGCATATGTATAATGGGCATCACGGTGTGCGGCATATGTATAATGGAGCATCACGGTGTGCGGCATATGTATAATGGAGTATCACGGTGTGCGGCATATGTATAATGGGCATCACGGTGTGCGGCACAAGTATAATGGGCATCACGGTGTGCGGCATATGTATAATGGCATCAGGGTGTGCGGCATATGTATAATGGGTATCACGGTGTGAGGCATATGTATAATGGCATCAGGGTGTGCGGCATATGTATAATGGGCATCACGGTGTGCGACATATGTATAATGGCATCAGGGTGTGCGGCATATGTATAATGGCATCAGGGTGTGCGGCATATGTATAATGGCATCAGGGTGTGCGGCATATGTATAATGGCATCAGGGTGTGTGGCATATGTATAATGGCATCAGGGTGTGCGGCATATGTATAATGGAGCATCACGGTGTGTGGCATATGTATAATGGAGCATCACGGTGTGTGGCATATGTATAATGGAGCATCACGGTGTGTGGCATATGTATAATGGCATCAGGGTGTGCGGCATATGTATAACGGAGCATCACGGTGTGTGGCATATGTATAACGGAGTATCACGGTGTGTGGCATATGTATAATGGAGCATCACGGTGTGGGGCATATGTATAATGGAGCATCACGGTGTGGGGCATATGTATAATGGAGCATCACGGTGTGCGGCATATGTATAATGGCATCAGGGTGTGCGGCATATGTATAATGGGTATCACGGTGTGAGGCATATGTATAATGGCATCAGGGTGTGCGGCATATGTATAATGGGCATCACGGTGTGCGACATATGTATAATGGCATCAGGGTGTGCGGCATATGTATAATGGCATCAGGGTGTGCGGCATATGTATAATGGCATCAGGGTGTGCGGCATATGTATAATGGCATCAGGGTGTGTGGCATATGTATAATGGCATCAGGGTGTGCGGCATATGTATAATGGAGCATCACGGTGTGTGGCATATGTATAATGGAGCATCACGGTGTGTGGCATATGTATAATGGAGCATCACGGTGTGGGGCATATGTATAATGGAGCATCACGGTGTGGGGCATATGTATAATGGAGCATCACGGTGTGCGGCATATGTATAATGGGCATCACGGTGTGCGGCATATGTATAATGGGCATCACGGTGTGCGACATATGTATAATGGCATCACGGTGTGCGGCATATGTATAATGGAGCATCACGGTGTGCGGCATATGTATAATGGAGTATCACGGTGTGCGGCATATGTATAATGGGCATCACGGTGTGCGGCACAAGTATAATGGGCATCACGGTGTGCGGCATATGTATAATGGCATCAGGGTGTGCGGCATATGTATAATGGGCATCACGGTGTGAGGCATATGTGTAATGGGCATCACGGTGTGTGGCATATGTATAATGGGCATCACGGTGTGTGGCATATGTATAATGGGCATCACGGTGTGAGGCATATGTATAATGGCATCACGGTGTGTGGCATATGTATAATGGGCATCACGGTGTGCGGCATATGTATAATGGCATCAGGGTGTGCGGCATATGTATAATGGCATCAGGGTGTGCGGCATATGTATAATGGGCATCACGGTGTGAGGCATATGTATAATGGGCATCACGGTGTGCGGCATATGTATAATGGGCATCACGGTGTGCGGCACAAGTATAATGGGCATCACGGTGTGCGGCATATGTATAATGGCATCAGGGTGTGTGGCATATGTATAATGGGCATCACGGTGTGAGGCATATGTGTAATGGGCATCACGGTGTGTGGCATATGTATAATGGGCATCACGGTGTGTGGCATATGTATAATGGGCATCACGGTGTGAGGCATATGTATAATGGCATCACGGTGTGTGGCATATGTATAATGGGCATCACGGTGTGCGGCATATGTATAATGGCATCAGGGTGTGCGGCATATGTATAATGGCATCAGGGTGTGCGGCATATGTATAATGGCATCAGGGTGTGCGGCATATCTATAATGGGCATCACGGTGTGAGGCATATGTATAATGGGCATCACGGTGTGCGGCATATGTATAATGGGCATCACGGTGTGCGACATATGTATAATGGCATCACGGTGTGCGGCATATGTATAATGGCATCACGGTGTGCGGCATATGTATAATGGCATCAGGGTGTGCGGCATATGTATAATGGGCATCACGGTGTGAGGCATATGTATAATGGGCATCACGGTGTGCGGCATATGTATAATGGGCATCACGGTGTGCGGCATATGTATAATGGGCATCACGGTGTGCGACATATGTATAATGGCATCCGGGTGTGCGGCATATCTATAATGGGCATCAGGGTGTGCGGCATATGTATAATGGGCATCACGGTGTGCGGCATATGTATAATGGCATCAGGGTGTGCGGCATATGTATAATGGGCATCACGGTGTGTGGCATATGTATAATGGCATCACAGTGTGTGGCATATGTATAATGGGCATCACGGTGTATGGCATATCTATAATGGGCATCACTGTCTCCTCCACCACTTTGTGACTCCCCTCCCTGCATCCCCTGCCACTCTGCATCCCCCCTCCTACCCTGCATCCTGTGCCACCATGCCCCCTCACACTCTGCGTCCTGTGCCACCCTGTGTAAGTCCTCACTCCCTTCGTTCTCAGCCACTCTGCATCTCCCCTCCCAGCATTCTACGGCACCCTCCATCCCCCCCTCCCTCCCTGCATCCTCTTCCACCCTGCCACTCTACTGTGTTGGGAGACCCCCTGTCACCCCCCCCCCCCCCCATCTCTATCTCCCCAGCCCCACAGGCTGTAGAATAAACGCTGTACGCATGCGCCTATTCTGCAGCCTGAGGGGCTGGGGACATAGCCAGCAGCTAAGAGAGCCACTAGCCATGCCCTCACAGCGGCAAAAATTGGGCGTGGCCTTGTTGGAATAGGCCACACCCCCATATTGATAGGCCACACCCCCTAAAAATTTGAACGCGCCTCCGGCGCGCAACAACACTCCCCCCCCCCCCCCCCCCCCCCTCTTAGGGCTGCTTCAAGATTTTTCCCGGGCTGGTTTTAATTCCCAATCCGCCCCTGGCTACACCACTTTGCTTAAACTGGAACTTTGTTTCATTACCTGATTACCTATATTTAAACCTCCATCAATTGGCAGGAGAGTACTAATCTTCTCAGTAAAGAAATTACTACTGATACTACATCAAAGCTATCATTAATTAATTGATTGGGATCCCATTCTCTTTATTTTAAAATCGTCTTGTTTTGTATATGCTGTGTATTTATTTGTATGTTTTATATATATATATATTTTTTACTTGTGATAAATATTTTCTAAAAGCAACAGTGTGTCCATAATTCATTCCTCTTCAGACAGCCAATGTGTTACAGTTACTAAAATCATTTAAACAGCAGCGCACTTTACTCCAACCCTCTTGTGTTTAGTCTTTTCTTTTTGTGGGTCTGACGGGCCCACAGGAGTTACTGCAGCAGCTGTAGCAAATTTTGCTAATAATCTCTATATTTGTATTTATTTAACTTCAAAACCAATTAGAACTGTAGAGCGCCAGGAATTGTGCACCAGAGAACACTGTTTTCAGTGCCACTCTGTCACACAAAAATCCATTGTAATATTTTATACACTTGTACTTTTGGTGTACTACATATATTTGGCCCTCATTCAGATTGACACGCTCGCATGCAAATTCGCATTTATCTACAGAATGAAACCATTGCGCATGCGCAAGGTGCCACCAACCTATTCGCAAGCACCCTTCCGAGCAGCTTTAGCCTTGCAAACAAATGTATGGAAAGTAGGCGTGATGTGGGCATTTGTATGGGCGCATCCAGAATAATGAGCAAAACAGGGCGTACACATGGGCGTGGATTACAAGTGCTGGGGTTTGGCTTCGCGTGTGTGCAAGAGCGCTTGTACGCCTCAGCCTCAAAAACATTCGCAAAGAAAAAGCAGGTGATAAGTTTCGCAGCCCATCCTTTTCCCGGCTCAACATTCCCAACCCCAATCAACATGCACTAAATGGCAAAATCAATCTCACCTGCACACCATCTACACCCATACATCCCTCAATTTGTTAGGCAATTAACTCACAACAACAACTCAATGCATACCCATGGCAAACACATTTGTGTAGGGATGTGCATGCAAACTGTTTACTGTGCGTGCACTGTCAGTCCATTCCCCTTTTGTTGTATTTTCGAACTAATGATTTTGCAACCACAATAGGCGTGATTATGCCGGATGCATGCGTGCGTGTGTATTAATCTTGTAAGGGTGCTTGCGAATGTGCATGCGAGCGACTGAATCTGAATGAGGGCCATTGTATGCAATATGTAATTTATAGATGTTTTACTGGAAGTCTCCTACAAGATAGTCTATCCTATACAGTAATTGAGTGTTATCTACCAAATCATATCACTCAATAACACTGCTTATGGCTTTGTCAGTTTACTTATTATGTAGACGGAATGGCTTTCAGCAAAGAGCCTATTTATTTTCTGATTTGTGAAATGCTCTATCCAGTACAGACCTCAGAACCTATTATTCTCTGTATAATCAACCTCACTGCTCTCATTTCCGCTCACCAGACCACAGTATGCTCACTCAGTGCTCTGTTCCCGTCCTCCCTGCCTCCTCTCCTATGCCAAACACTTTAACCCAACAGATGGGCATCTTGGCTCCCTCCCCCATCACATTCTGGCCCTCAGATTTTAATCCTCAGACCCAGGGGATATTTCCTTAGCTGCAGTCTGTGAACTAACCACTGAGATTGGCATAGAGAGCGGGTATGAGGTTGTCAGAAATTTTGGCAGTGTATGTTAATATGAACGGTGGCATATTGCAACAATTTACATTACATACAATGTTTAATTATCGGTAAAATGCCACTGGCTTAAGCACAATTCTGCAGTTTGCATTATGTGCACACAAAAGTAAGACCTATTAAAACAATTCTGTTGTATGCTGTTCTCTTGGCGACATGCGCTATAGAATATACCAAGACAGCCCAATAAGTGTACTTTATTGCTATCTAATATTTATAATGTACGTGCAGTATTATGACACAGGTGCTTAAATGAGCTTACAGTCAAAGAACTGTGATACATAAATTAGCAGACTAAGTCCCCAAAAGACCAGGGCGGGAGGCACTATCGCAAAAATGCACATTTGCAGTACAGAAGACAGTTCTTTTGTTAAAATCTACTTTGTGTATCCTCCAAATCTACTTTGTGATCCTCCAAATATGGGGTTAACACAGAGCTTAGGAGGTTATTCTGGTTGATACGTTCGCATGCAAATTTGCACGCAAAGTGGCATTTAGCTCATTACGCATGCGCAACTGCCGCAGTGCACATGTGCAGGTTTCATAGTCCGTGCATGCTCGCACCTTTGCGCCCAGAAATTTGCTTGCAAACCAGTCCTAAAATGAAGGCGTGATGTGGGTGTTTCTCTGGGCGTGGCCTCATAAAAGGGTAAAAATGGGCAGAAACCTGGGCGAATACAAGGAAATTTGACCACAAGTGCTGGGTGGTGGCTTCACAACCTTGCGTGCACACTTGCCGTTTGCAGTGCTCGGGCTGAAAAACATTCGCAAGAAAAAAGTGACTCTCGGGTCTCACAGGGCTGCAGCTTAGCGGACAAACGTTATACAATAGCAAAAATACATGCACCTTCAAACAATACCCTCCCATTCACCATACAAGTTTTTCTCATTAAACAATTAACTAACCACATCTACTCAATGCAGGCCCACGGTAAGCACACTATTGCACTTTAAACATTTCTACCTATGTAACACCTTAATACCATTCACTTTACAATGAATCACTCTAATGACTGACAATCACGTAAGCACAGTGCATGATCTTGCACTCATGTGAATGTTCCTACGAGCGCGCAAGTGTGCGGGTAGTTTGAGTACGCTCCCCTTTTGTGTATGTTTCGAATGCTCGCATGTGGTATGGACGTCGCTTCGCATGACTGCATGCGTACGACTGCCATTCTCTTGTTTGTACAAATACTGCCCTCCAACTTTCTGTCATATCACCTCTGTCCCTTCCTTCTTCCATATCGGCTGTACTTCCCATATAAGTTTCCTATGCAGCCATTATACCATATTTTTTATTTGTTAACTTGTTTATTAACCACTTGCCTGGCATCTGTTTGCATTTATACTGACCTGTCCTTACCTCTGATTACGTTAATTTGCCCTTCTCTGGTGGGGTGTGGTATGTTTCACCGACAGTCGGGATCGCGACTGGCCGATGTCAGACAGTCTGAACAGTGCATCAAAGCCCCTTGCTGGCTCGGTGGCGAGCTAAGCTCGCCGCCTATTCTATTCTCCCTCTATGGGGGTCGTGGACCCCCATGAGGGAAAATGGCCAACAGCCGTCGGGAACCCGGCCGTCTGTGTTTTAACAGTCGGGATCCCGACGTCGGGTTAATGACTGTCGGGATTCCGACGGTGCATTTCATTTTCCAAGTGCTATGAGGCAAGTTATGCTCTTTACACACGGATCGATTGGTCGCTGAGCGATTATATTACTCTGCAACCATATTGTCCCGCTTTCATCAAGGACTAGCGATGGTTGCTGATGAAAACGAGACACTCTGCTGGGGGAAGTCGCTGGTGCTCCTGCTATCAGCGACCACTGCAGGGCTAGTCGCGAGAGCGCCCTCTCGGTGACCGTTGCCCCATACACATGGGGATATGGGTGCTCAGCGACCATATTCCAGCGTGTACGGGGATTTAGATCTAAGCAAGTCTGCATGTGCACATATATGTACAGTCATCATTATGGACATGTACACAGCAATTTTACATATGTTATGGTATGCAATCTAGTGGAGTGTCATAAACACTAAACGATGTGTTCGGTGAACAATATTGCTGAATAATTTAACTTGACCTGGACAAACAATGTTGTGCACTGAACAATATGAGGAATCTATTGGATTTTGTCATTTATTCCACTATAAATACTTAGCATTTAATTTTGTCCTACTGGCTTTTGTTGTAGTTTCCATTCTCCACTCCCCTGGAATTAACATATCCAAACACCTGTCTGCAGTGACTGGTTGTAAAGTTAAAGAACAAAATGACACTAGGCGCTTGTATATTAGTGTGGGCAATGTGTCCGTATGGGAGGGTACGGGTGAAAAGAGAGAAGATCTAGATAAAATGCAAATAGAATGAGAATAGAAATAAATGCAAAATAAAAATTTAAATTAAAAATAATAAACCGTGCAGAAATTGTTTACACTCTTTTGGAGGGTTGGGAGGGCAACAGTCCAGTTGTGGGACGTTTTCTAGCTCACCCTAACTGCTAACCTAGTTTTCAGATGAAGACGGCAGCATTCTGCCCGTCAGCGTCTTTCTTGTGCAGCGAGCGGCTTGGGGTGACGTCACCCGATTCTCCGGCTTTTGCTCACAATGTGCGGCGCTTGGCTGGAGCTAGTGGCAGCGTCTCCCCTTGTTGTCTTGGTATCTCTCTTATCTACCAACGCGTTTCACATCCAAGAGGATGCTTTTTCAAGGATATTTTCTTAAAAACTGATTTTTTTATTTATAGCAACTTTATTGTTAAAACCGGAAGTGCTCATCATCAGATGGCTTCCGTTTTTTGGCGGTAACCGCATGGTTATGCAGTTGTGTGTTAAAACAGGAATTATTCCTTTCATTTTTGCACAAAGGAATTAAAAATAAATGATAAATAAAGAAATAAAAATAAATATAACAGTAACAAGTAAATAAAAATAATGAAAATAGAAAAAAAATAAGAATAAAATATGAAAGAAGATAGGAGTAGAAGGACAGAAAAAAAAAGGTTGGCTGTGTAATAACAGATAGAATTGGAGGAAGGATCGGGTGACGTCACCCCAAGCCGCTCGCTGCACAAGAAAGACGCTGACTGGCAGAACGCTGCCGTCTTCACCTAAAAACCAGGTTAGCAGTTAGGGTGAGCTAGAAAACGTCCCACAACTGGACTGTTACCCTCCCAACCCTCCAAAAGAGTGTAAACAATTTCTGCACGGTTTATTATTTTTTATTTTTATCTTATTATTTTTCAGTTATTTTTATTATTTTTTCTTTTGCATTTATTTCTATTCTCATTCTATTTGCATTTTATCTATATCTTCTCTCTTTTCACTCCCATACTAACACATTGCCCAGCTCTTAGTGTAATTTTGTTCTTTAGCAAAACTCCGGAGTACACGTTTTCTACCATTGGGCTGCTCCAACATTAAGTGCAAATTCATTTTGGAATTTATTTCCTTAACCCTATACGTCTGGTTGAAAAGTTAGTTTTTATGGTACCACACACAGTGCGATTCTCTGATGCATTCTGACCTTTTTAGTTCAAAACGCATCGCTTGTAGTTCATGTCCCAAGCCAAAAAAGTGTGCAAGCAGTACTTTTTGTACTAGATCGCATCTGAACTAGATGTGATCTAGTACAAAACGCATCTAGCACAAAACGTACCGTGTGTGGGCACCTTTAGTTTTACTATTACTCTTTATTACTTTGACTGAGCCTTCCAAATAATAACTGGAATATCTTATTCTGATTTTTAAGTGCTTGTTTTACCTTATAATATTTGTGTCTGTCTCTGCTTTTTATATGCCGTTTTCTTTACACCTGTAACAACTGACACTTATTTGGAGACCTATGTTAGATTTCTCTCTTTTGCAATTACTAAATATAACAAAGTTATTTTATATTTAATAATGTATACTGTTCATTCAGGAAACCTTTCCATTTCCACTCTGTCAGAGATTCACATAATTGATTTCTCGTGTGTGTGTTACATGTAGGAACCCACTGAATGAACAGCCTATTAACTGGTTATCTTGGGAAATGAATAAATAAAATTTGGCAGCATAGCCAAGCCGCACCCAACACCACCACCACCACCCCACACCCACCCCATTACCACCACCAATCCCCAACTGACTTCAACACTATACTATACAGCCTAGCTTGATTTACACTAAAGCAGGAAGATGAGCTTGTGGTCCCTCTCCTCATCTGGGTACACATCTAAAAATGTATATTTCCAATCTATCTGGTGGGAACAAAAGTCTGGTAATGTATTGGAACACATAAGAAGTGAACATTTGCTACCAACCACTGGAAAACAGAAAATGGTCATTCAGACAAATTAATTAAATCCATTTAATTTAACAAATTTATCCAAACAATTGTTTTACCCATTTTTCAGTATTTGAGAGAGAATGGCTGATTTGTCATATGCTAATATATATTACCAGATTTTTATTCCCACCAAAGAGATTGGACAGATAAATCTGTAGGTGCGTACCCAGCTTTAGGGCAGTATTCAATCCCGGATTCTGAGCGTCTGAATGTCCAGACAGTCAGAAACCTGGCTGTTTTTTATTCCTTCTAACAGGAACTCCACAGTCCATATTCAATGTACTTATTGTCACATGAAGAAAAGTCTGCAAAATGGCCACGGATTGTCAAAAACCATCTGTGAATTCAACAATATGTGGTGGTTTCTGACCAAACGGATCCGTTTTTTTTGTCGGAAAATGCCTTCAATGCTGCCAGTAATGGCGGCAGCCGCTATTTCCGCCGTTATATTGGGAAAACCCTTGGCATGTCCCTGTAGACATTATGCTATTTCTTGGTGGTGAGGGAATTCCAAGGTTGCCCCTGTTTCGATCACTCATTAATGAAAGCTATATGAGTGTATTCAATTCCCGCAACTGATTAAATACCGGCAGAGTAATTGCCTTTGAACATTGTATCTTAAATTAACTTTTTTTTCAATGGCATTTTACATATGTGTAATGAAATGTAGCAACTACATTTTAACATAGTTAATCTATTGTTAATTGTTCTTCATTGTAAATTGTGCTTTGAGTGCCTATTTTGTTTTGATTTGTGTTTTATTGCCAACAGGTGTCTGGCACAAACTACAAGTTGAAGGAAAGTCTGGATCAGCACCTGTTGCGGCTCAATGAGATCTTTGCAACACATGGAGATTATGTACAGACCCTGCGTTTCATGCAGATAATGGCTAATAATGTAGTCTCACAGCTCTCTAGCCTGCCCAACTGGCAGGCAACTAGTGGCAACCTTTCTATGATCGCCAGGCAGGCCAGCTTCATCGAGTATTACAGGTAGAGAGAAACACTTTATAAAATATATACAACTGTGGGCAGTACTCTCTATGCAAAGATTTACACAGCTAGATGCACTCAACGGATTTGCTGGAGCAATCCTAAAGCTGGGTACACACCTACAGATTTATATGTCCAATCTGTCTGGTGGGAACAAAAATCTTGTAATGTGTGGGAGCACATGACAATCAACCATTTTCACCTAAATGCTGGAAAACAAACAATTGTTGTTCAGACAAACTGGTTAAATACACTTGATTTAACAAATTGATCCAAACAATCATTTTTATCCATTTTCCAGCATTTGGGAGTGAATGGTTGAATATGGTTTGCTTCCATACATTGCCAGATGTTTGTTCCCACCAGAAGGATTGGACAGATAAATCTTTGTGTATGCAGCTTAACAGCTAGGACTGTCCATGTGCTTAAACTACCTGGTTGTGGTCACAAATATAGAAGGATTTAATACTAACTCTGAGAAATCACCTGTGGCAACAGCAGCCATGTACTATTACACAGTGCATTCTACCAATTCAAGGAACAGCAGAAGTTGACTCTGCATTGTAGTAACTGGCTTCATATGACATTGTTCTGATGTGCCAGTCTTCTAATTAATGGGTACTTGTGTATTATCACGGCGCCCGGTTTGATATAAATCGCATACGATTTGCGGCCGATTTGATCCGCAAGTCAATTTTGCGGCCGATCCAAGTCAGCCTGAAGCGTGGCGAGTGGACGTGGTACGCGTCCTCCCGACCTGTTCATCCCCCACTATCCACGTCGGCGTGGAGTTGATTTTATAAAGCGTGGCGAGTGCAGCGAGCCACCGAGCCCCAAGCGTGGCGAGCCCCGCGAGGGGACGCGGAAAGCTATCCCGAAGCGCGGCGAGAGGACGCGGAATACACGTCAAGTAATCAGTGTCCCCTCACGGGGCTCGCTGCTCTCGCCACGCTTCGGGATAATTTTCCACGTCCCCTCACGGGGCTCGGTGGCTCGCTGCGCTCACCACGCTTTATAAAAATCAACTTCACGCCGACGTGGATAGTGGGGGTATGAACAGGTCCGGAGGACACGTAAAGCGTGCGCTCACCACACTTCGGGATGACTTGGATAGTGGGGGTGTGCAAGGATGGAATAGCATGAAAATCGGCCGCTAAATCGCATACGATTTTTGCATGCGATTTGCGCCCGATTTCACGGGCGCCGTGATAATACACAAGTGCCAATTAATGTTTACATCACCATTTACAGTATGATCTTATTTTTGTTTCACCAAAGACCAGATTCATCTGATGGTTAAGGAACATGTACATACTATTTAGTAGCATATGTAATTAACTAATGTAAGCAGTATTAGAGATAAATACAGTGGAAGCGATTAAAGGCAATCTGAATGGGCAGGTGCTTTGCCTCAGTAATAGCAACGTCATGAAGAGAGAAGAGGGTACTTGTGTAATAACTGGGCGCCCGATTTTATGATCGGGTTGGAAAAATCGCATCGCATGCAACCAAATCGCATGCGATGTGATGGACGCAATTTTCCTATAGGATTCAATGTTAAATGGTCCTGTTCATATCCCCACTATCCAAGTGGGCATGGAGTTGATTTTATATAGCATGGAGAGCCTGAAGCGTGGCGAGCGGACGCGGAATGCATTTTAAGTAATCCGCGTGCGCTCGCCACGCTATATAAAATCAACTCCATGCCCACTTCGATAGTGGGGGTATGAACAGGACCATTTAACATTGAATCCTATGGAAAACCGCCTCGATCGCATCGCATGCGATTTGGTCGCGATGCGTTTTTTGCCGAAAATCGCGTTGCATCGCATCTGATTGTATGCCTTAAGTTAAGGCATACAATCAAATAATCGGGCGCCCAGATATTACACAAGTACCCCGAAGAGGCTGAGGGTGTATGCAACAAATCTACTAGATCTAAAATAAACTTAGAATCCACCTATTAGGTCTGAAGATAAATAGACAAGGGTAATCCGTTCCGATGTATTAAAGTTTGGATTATAATATACAGTATAAATGGTTCTTTTCATTGTTATTAAAAGTCTAACTTAAACATTACAAGTTTTAAATAGACTACAATAGCAAAGGTTTTGTATCACTGCTGGTAATTCATAGATGAAGATAATATAATAGTGTATAATGCAAAACCGCATGCAAGTGCAGTGTCTCCATTTAGAACAATATAGACCAAAACTTGGATATACTGTACTACAAAGGATATAAAGGTGCCTCTATAAATGTATTAGAAAAACCGCAAGAAGATATGAAAAACTTTTGGTGTAGATGTTGTTATATAGTATAATTATATTCTCCAGACAGGATGTAATAGTAGACGGTGAGTAGCCAGCTCTCCATTGTGGTGCTAGAGTATTATTGTAATTGGCAAAGCACTTCAAAAGGCAGAGGAAATAAAGGTGTGTGGTTGAGTAAGGTAATCTCTACTTTGCACTTAGAAAATCAACTCTTTTCCCTGATGTCACATGACACATTCTGATAGTCTTCAAAATCATTGTGAACGCAAATGAACCCTAAATATGAGGACCACCTTAGACAATTGTGTTTCTCTCTTTGCAGATGGCTTTCCTATCTCTTACTCTTCATCCTTGACCTGGTCATCTGCCTTGCAACATGCTTAGGATTAGCCAAACGCTCCAAGTGTCTGCTCATAACGTGAGTGAATTTGTGGTATAACTTCTTATATTTATTTTTTTAAAGCATAAGCTATGGGTGCCAGTAATGCAGCTATATTCTATATACATTGTATCTTCTAACTTGCAGAGAGATTAATGGAAATGCAAGTTATCATTGTACGCACTGCCTTTCCCCATAAGACATTAAACATCATAGATAAAGTACTGCTTTTTTTTTTTTTACAACGTTTTTACATACTTGTAAAATGAGTAAAACCATCTTCTGACTAAACACATAATCCCTGGGAGTTCTCTCTGCCATTTACTATGTTTCAGTCATCCTTTACCATGACTGTCAAGCTTAATGGGTTCCCAACTTTTTATCTGATTGCCAGCAATTCGACTTGGGGGGGGGGGGGGGGGAAAGGTAATGGAAACATTTGTCAAAGCAATTCCTGTGCCTTTATTACCAGTAAGATAAAATTGCGCTTAATTTGCTTTAAGCATTTGCAGATGCATGAGTAGCCATTTGTTTCACATGTAATCATATAGCACTGGTTTGGATATAATAGTTCAACTTTTTTTTTTTATTACACACTTTAGAATTACCTCCCGTAATTGGACTGTAAAAATGGAGTTGAATAAAACGTAACACTGTTGGCCACTTACTTGCACACAGGATTACTCATTGACTTGTCAGAGATTTAGGCAAGTTAACTGGTGTTTAAAAAATAAATAAATAAAATGTTGCCTGACGACAACTGTGTTTTCTATGTGGTGTCTACCCAGCACATTTGCCTGTAGGGAAGCAATGCAAAACATTTGTTTTGACCCCTTTGGCATTCACCGTGCAGAGTCTAAAAAGCACTGCTTCTTCCAACTACAAGCAGAGATGATATGGGGTCATAGGGACCAATAGGCGATGTTCACTTTGGGAGACAGTCCTTGAAAGTTCAGAGGGAGTGCCTTGGCTGATAGTTACTAGGCCCTACCCCCAAAATTATGAGATACACGAGAGGGGCTGAATACCACAAATTTACAATATTTTACAACATTTAGTTCCACACAGCACCACAATTCTATGTATAATCTCTTCATCCTGCTCACTTCTAGATGTGGGAGATCTGGCAATTCTTCCATGGGTGTGGGGGACTGACTAAAAAATCGTGAGGGCCTTACCCATATACAGGCTTTTACAGTGTTGACAAACAGTAGGTAACCAAAGATATGTATCTTTACCCAAAGTCAGAGCTATTTATTAATGATTGTTCACAGTGCAGTTACCCACTACTGCAGTGAATAAAAAAAATCAAAGTACAAAGTGTGCATTATGTCAGTTGCTTGTGAGTTAGCATTCAAATACTTGTGTTCTTGCGCCTACAGAGTAACATAGTAGTAACATGTATGTGTACTTGGAGTATACATTTTGTGATGAGAAGCACAGGACAGCTTGTACAGTAATAGCTGTTTTCTGTACAATGCGTTGCTCTGAACCGGTTAAAGAAACGTTTAAAATACCGGGTCAGAGCAGGTTTGCCAATGTGAAAGCAGCATTACTGACACCATAAATACTGTGTTGTGAGCTTCTCTGTAGCAGTCGATATTATTTATTTATTTCTTCTAGTTATTATATGAAAAAATCCTTAACTTTGTATATAGGGTATCATATAATATATGATATATTGATAGATTGACGTTATAATACCACCCATTCACCACAGACCAAATTTTGACAATTTCATTTTTTTATATAGTAATTTTTCTTAAGTTTTGCAAAAACAAATTTTAGACATATTACTGTTAATGTCGATATGTTATGACCAAAGAACAATAAGTGAAAAGCGTATGTTACGTATTATGTTCGTAACCTGCATACCTCTTATACCTAGCTACGTGCGAACAAAACGTAGCGCAGTCGTAGCGTACCTTTACTGTGTGTAATACACTGAAGAACCAATACCTTAAGAGATCCCTTCGCAGTACTTTGTCTCTAATCTGCGACTACACCTTTGAGGACAGTGTCCGTAATATACCTTGTCGCTATATGCGAAATAACAGACGAGACCACAGTATAGAAGCAAGGAGATAGAAACTCCGTAAATGATGTATTAAAGTCCCTAATGGACAAAAGGGGTTTACAGGAATAGAAAATAACAGGTATAACAAGTAATGCAATAGGCTAACAATGAGTATAATAATCAAGCTCTACTAGGGGAAGAAAAACAGACACAGGATACAATCAGCCAACAATACAATAAAAGAAAGTACAGTGAATGCAACCGTTTACCGTCTCATCAAATATGCGCAGCGCAGTCCGGTCGGAGCTCACTATGTTCAGGTTTGAACTATAGTCCGGTCAATGGTCAGGGAAAGGAAGATGTGCCGAAGTGACCAAGGCCGCCCTGGGTCACCTATCTTATAGGGTCAGAAAGGGGAGGTTAAAGGCCATTCCTATTGGTCAGGGTTCGTATGTCAAGTCCTCTGTGATTGGGGTAAAATGAGGCACCTGGTTTGGATAGGTGCAGGGGAGTGACCTTTGGAGTCCTTTGTCTGTTGGTATCGTCGTCAGGGGTTGTAAATAGCAGTAAGAACCGGTTACAACTAGATGCTTTTGTTATACACTTTTTAACAGAAACCGTCTTGGGAATATGGATTTTGTCCATAACTATCGGACCGTATGAATTGCGAAATATTCGCAATGACCGGAATACTGCGCATAAGAAACGGAACGGTACTAAACATTATACAGACGGATGTATGTAATGCTAACTAAGCTATGTGTGGTGCTCTAAACCTTTAACTATATACATATTTAGTGTAAGTATGAATTTATGTGTAATAGTATGGCTGCGCTTCTGGTCCACTTTGTCACACAGACTCGGGTATGGAAACTTTATTTGCGCAACTCTGCGAACCAAAATGGCGGCCATACTATCCTAAAATGGCGTGTGT
This sequence comes from Crinia signifera, assembly GCF_055691185.1. NCBI lineage: Eukaryota > Metazoa > Chordata > Amphibia > Anura > Myobatrachidae > Crinia > Crinia signifera. The sequence continues at coordinate 208,590,798 of NC_139222.1, read as the reverse complement.
GCAACTCGACTTTAACAGTCCACCCTTTGACAGTAAATATAAAACTGTCACAGTACAAACATTTTACATAACAAAACAGAAATTCATAATCCTGGAGCAGATGGAGTAAACCATCTGCTCTTTGGCCGATCCAGGATCATGGATAAACGATGGGCTGCATTTATCGAACAATCTACTCAGGGTGACGAAGGATAATGTACAATTTTTTTGGATAAAAATAAAAACAAGGGAGGTTACAACATATACACTTTCACAAATATGGTTTCTTTAAAGGGGGGTGGTTTCAATTCTAGGGTCATATACCAAACCCTGGTCTTCCTCTGCATCTCTCGTTCTTACACTCATGATTTCAGTACGTTTTGTCTTTCCCCGGGTCACCACTTTTAAACATTTGAACAATAACACAAAGACTATGATTGCACCACCGATACAGAGGAGAAGTTTTCTGATGTTAGCTATAATTCCTTGCGCCCATTCTCCTAAACCGGAGAACCAGTGCATTGGGTTCAACCAGGAGGTCCATTCACTGACCTTATCACCTATTTCTGCCAGGCTGATATTGTGTTCCCTTCTAAATTCCCATTTAAGCTGAAGAATCTCATCCATCCGATGATCGATTATTTCTTCTGGGTCTTCAGTATTGTTGGTGATGTATGTACAACATTTCACCCCAAACTGTGTAGAGAGGGTGACACAATATCCTCCTGTCATGGCTGTCAGTTCAACACCATCCGATGTTGAACTAGCTCTCTTTTATATGCTTGTAACTCTCTCCCAGTGTATCTAAAGGTGTCATCGTAAATCTCAGTGATGTTATCTACCAAGCTGGCTAATGCTTGGATATACTTAAAATTTATGACTCCTCTGGCGGTATGGGTGATATCTAATGCAATGAGGAGTTGGATACCGAATGATTTGTGTATCAATTCAGAAGCTAGGGGTTCTTTCTTGATTGTTAAATCCCTTTTATGGATTTGGTCATAATGGGTATGAGTGTAAGGAGGAGGTATACCTTTGTGTATGCTTACCATTTCATCATGTGTAAGGGTCATCACTTCAGGTAACACTCTACCTAAATAACAAATTCCCACGTTCATGGAGAGCCATTTGTACGCCCTTCTACCACAAATATAATAAACATCGTCAGGGAGAAAATAAGGGACAGAATATTTCATGATTTTGTCACACATTATCCATAAGAACATTCCTGTCCCCTGCTCCCTGACTTGTTCCTCACAGGTTTATGGCTGTAGGGTCATTTTACAGTAACCGGCTGATACTCTGCCGGCCATCATTTTACTTTTCTTCACAGTGTAGACATATTTATAGTGTCTCCCACTGGTGCGGATTTTTAACAATAATTCTTTATCAATAGGCTCTCCATCTGGACGCTGGGAGTAAGTTATCGTCTGGTTGTGCCATGTCACTTCCCAAGTACCAATCATTCTGGAACTAGAGAAGTTCATACATACCAGGGACTTATCCACTTGGTATGGGTGTAATCTAAGACTAGGGTGCCTGGTATACAGGTATCTCTTATCCAGTGGCCTCCCTTTATTTAATACGCTTATCTCAGAGCTATTAAGCGGGTATGGGACTAGGCCTACGCTACTTCTTTTATGTAGTACTTGTGAACACACCCAGCATTCTGTTTGGTTTAAGACCTTACCCACTAGTGAGTGGTAATCACTCAAAGGATGTCTGCCCGTAGTTGCCTTACTCATCGACTGACATCGCTGGATGCATTTTCTTCCATTTTCGGCTGACAATATCTACAGACACAGTACTCACCAGACAATAATTCATCACATAGCCCTTGAACTACGTTTTTCTCATACCTTTTACCTTCTCCTGTTATGGGTAAAGTATCAAGCTGGTTTAGGGATTCTACTTCACCCATATCTGGGTCCATTATTACACTTTCAGAACTCCGCTCCGATCGCTCTAGAATGTGGCAGCCACCGAGTATCCTTGGATGAAGAAGAGGAAACAGGAAGAAAACAAAGAAATAGATACATAACTGTGAACCTGTTGCTTGGAGTCCTTCCATCATCTCTACCAGGGGACGTTTATTTGCTCTGCTCTTTGACCTTTGCTTGCTCAGGTTGCTTGACCTTGGCTGCCTTTCAGTCTTCCCGGAACAATGCTTCTAGCTATACTTCTTCTCTTTCGCTCTCTGCACACGGGAACTCTGGGTTACTGGCTTTCTTGCAGTGGGACTAATGTATCCAAGTCTCTCTCTTTCTGCGACTTTAATTGATGTAGTGCTGGTCAACAAAACTTGGTACGGTCCTTCCCAACGGTCTATCAAACAACCTGAGCGTAAAAAATTTCGGATCATAACAAAGTCTCCTGGTTTAAGATTATGACAGTTCTCGATAGGCATATCAGGTGTCAATAAATTCAGCTCCTTTTGTTGTTTCATTAGCTGTTTGTTTAGCTTTAGGATATACTGTACAGTTAGCTCATTGTTACACTTGAGATCATCCTGTGGGTCTATCATGATGTGTGGCTGCCGACCAAACAATATCTCGAAGGGGGACAAGTTGAGCGGAGCCCTGGGAGTGGTCCTAATGCTATACAGCACAATAGGCAGTGCCTCTGGGCATAACAACCCTGTTTCAGCCATAACTTTACCCAATTTGTTCTTAATAGTACCATTCATTCTCTCAACTTTGGCGCTCGCCTGGGGACAATATGGAGTATGAAGTTTACTATTAATCCCCAGGAGTTTACACATGATTTGGAAGACCTCTCCTGTGAAATGAGTGCCTCTGTCACTCTCAATGACCTTTGGGATACCATATCTACAGACAACTCTTGACATATTTTCTTGGCTGTAAAGGTAGCAGTGTTGGAGGCAGCGGGGAAAGCCTCCACCCAGCTGGAAAACATGTCAACACATACTAACACATACTTCAAATTTCTACAGGGTGGTAACTGTATGAAGTCGATTTGTATTACCTGGAAAGGGCCTTCTGTAGGAGGGATGTGGGATGGCTCTGTTGGGATGGCTTTTCCAATGTTCTTCCTCAAACAGGTGAGGCATGACATTGCCACTCTACCTGCTTGAGAAGCGAACCCTGGTGCACACCAGTAGGCCTTTACCAGCTTGCACATACCTTCCTTCCCAAGATGTGTCAGCCCATGGGCCGCCTCGGCTAGACTAGGAAGGTATGCCCTGGGGGCCACTGGTTTCCCGTGTCCATCTCTCCAAAGTCCGGTGGACTCTTGGCCACATCCCTTCGACTTCCATACTGCTCTTTCCTGTGGGGAACACAAATTCTGCATGTCTATCAATTTAGATGTGGATACCATGTTCAGTGTACAGAGGTTTGTAGGATGAGTGGGAATATTTACAGGTAACAAGAAAAAAAGGGGGGGGGGTGGGCTGCGCTAATAAAGTGCTGTTAATATGCAATAATTAGCAGATGAAAAAATAAATGGGAGATTGGTTAGATCTAGCACAATTTAATACAATTTCTAAAATGCAAAGCCAGAAAGTACCGGCTAAAAACAATTGACAATAATAAATGGGAACATTAAAATCATCATCTCACCAGACCGAACCACATGGAGGTGAAACCCGGAGAGTCCCAAGTGTCCAGAGGAAATGCACTGGTAGCATCCACTTAGTGGTGGGGGTAATCCGGAATGTCCACATGCTATTGCTGGTAAAGTTGCCAAGCTGCAATATGGAGGGAGGGCACAAAGATGTAAAAGCCAGGAGTGGTCCAAGATGGCACGAATCACCAACTCCTGTTGCCGGATGTTAAAGGCGTGGTGTCCTCAACCTCTACTATTGTTGCAGAAATATTTGTAATCCGATGGATAAGTTGGCCGGAGGGCCAGAAAAGCTGATGGTGGTTCTTCCGGGCAATATAGAGGATAGTTTCCTCAAAGTGGTTCACCTATAGAAGTGGTAGGGTTAGGTGAGGCAGAAATCCTGACCGGTTTCGCTGCTCCAGGCAGCTTTATCAAAGGATAACTGACACATGGTACATTCTGGTTTAAATACCCTATCACATGGGTCATGTGACCAAACCGGTCAGGATTTCTGCCTCACCTAACCCTACCACTTCTATAGGTGAACCACTTTGAGGAAACTATCCTCTATATTGCCCGGAAGAACCACCATCAGCTTTTCTGGCCCTCCGGCCAACTTATCCATCGGATTACAAATATTTCTGCAACAATAGTAGAGGTTGAGGACACCACGCCTTTAACATCCGGCAACAGGAGTTGGTGATTCGTGCCATCTTGGACCACTCCTGGCTTTTACATCTTTGTGCCCTCCCTCCATATTGCAGCTTGGCAACTTTACCAGCAATAGCATTTGGACATTCCGGATTACCCCCACCACTAAGTGGATGCTACCAGTGCATTTCCTCTGGACACTTGGGACTCTCCGGGTTTCACCTCCATGTGGTTCGGTCTGGTGAGATGATGATTTTAATGTTCCCATTTATTATTGTCAATTGTTTTTAGCCGGTACTTTCTGGCTTTGCATTTTAGAAATTGTATTAAATTGTGCTAGATCTAACCAATCTCCCATTTATTTTTTCATCTGCTAATTATTGCATATTAACAGCACTTTATTAGCGCAGCCCACCCCCCCCCTTTTTTTCTTGTTACCATATTGAACAGGACTAACTACCCTGTCCCAGGGCAGCTGCTTAGGAAAAACAACTCAGGTCAGGCGCACCTGACCCCGAGCCACCCAGTGTGACCCGGGTTCATTTTTCTTTCTCCATGGAATATTTACAGGGCATGCGGCCCTTTTCGCTGCCTCATCAGCGCGGCTGTTACCAAGGGACACCGGGTCCTTCTCTGATGTGTGAGCTTTGCACTTGATAACAGCCACTCTGTCTGGAAGCTGGATAGCTCCCAGAAGTCTTCTAATGTATGTCGCATGCGCCACTGGTGTGCCAGCCGCCGTCATGAAATTTCGGAGGCGCCATAGGGCTCCAAAATCATGTACTACTCCGAAAGCATATCTGGAGTCGGTATATATGTTAACTGATTTTCCTTTGGCCAGTTCACATGCTCTGGTCAGTGCCACCAGTTCCGCTACTTGTGCTGAGTGAGGTGGTCCTAAGGGTTCAGCTTCCACAATACCTTCTCCATCTACTACCGCGTAGCCTGTGCACAGCTCTCCCGTCTCCGTTTGTCTATGACAGCTACCATCAGTGAATAAGGTTATGTCTACCTCACTTAATGGGCTGTCGCTTATGTCAGGACGTGCTGTAAAGGTCTGATTCAGGTAGGTCATGCAATCATGTTTGTCCCCACCTTCACCAAACTCTGCCTTACCATATTCAGCAACATTCCCATCACCCTCCACCCTTTGTGCCTTGGAGGGCACATGAGGAAGGAATGTGGCTGGGTTTAGTGTGTTGCATCGTTTGATGGTAATATTTACTGGGGCCATCAGCGCCAGTTCCCACTTGGTAAACCGTGCTGAGGACACATGACGTGTTTGGGCAGAATTTAGGAGGGCAGAGACAGCATGGGGAGCATGAACAGTTAAATCGTGTCCCAATACCACATCCTCACTCTTGTTTACTAGTTGTGCTATCGCAGCCACACTTCGTAAGCAAGTTGGGAGTGAGCGTGCTACTGTGTCCAGCTGGCCACTGTAGTACGCTACTGGTCGATTGGCATCACCATGCTTTTGAACAAGTACTCCTGCCGCACACCCCGCTGATTCAGTTCCGTACAGTTCAAAGGGTTTCCCATAATTTGGCATTCCCAGTGCTGGGGCCTTTGTTAGGCTCACCTTTAGTTCCTCGAAAGCCAGCTCAGATTCCTCAGTATGAGAGACCCGGTCTGGCTTAGTTGAGGAAACCATCTCTTGTAGTGGTAATGCCAGAATAGAGAATCCTGGGATCCAATTGCGACAGTATCCACACATGCCTAGGAACGTACGGATCTGGTGCTGGGTCTGTGGCAGTACCATGTTTTGAATCGCTTGGATTCGGTCGTCGGTGAGGTGTCTCAGCCCTTGGGTAAGGCAGTGGCCCAGGTACTTAACCCTGGTCTGGCATAATTGTAGCTTATCCTTTGATACTTTATGTCCTGTCTCTGAGAGATGCATCAGCAGCTGTCTAGTGTCATCCACTGATGACTCCAGTGACTCAGAACACAACAATAAGTCATCGACATATTGTATTAGTATCGAACCACTCATGGGTTGAAAGGATTGTAAACAATCATGCAAGGCCTGGGAGAAGATGCTGGGGCTGTCTATGAATCCCTGGGGGAGTTGTGTCCAGGTATACTGTACTCCTCTGTAGGTGAAGGCGAACAGATACTGGCTGTCAGGGTGTAAAGGGACAGAGAAAAACGCAGAACACAAATCAATGACTGTGAAATGGGTACAGTGAGGTGGTATTTGCATCAGGATGACAGCTGGGTTTGGCACTACGGGGAATTGGCTCTCAACTACTTTGTTTACCCCTCTTAGATCCTGCACTAGTCTGTAGCCCCTCCCCCCGCTCTTTTTCACAGGAAAGATGGGACTATTGGCCGTGCTGGAAGTTCTAACTAGGATTTCTTGTTGGAGCAATCGCTGGATCACTGGGTATACTCCTAGTTCAACTTCAGGTTTTAAAGGGTATTGCGGTATTTTTGGGGCTATCCTGCCTTCTTTTAAGCGGATCTCTACTGGAGCTACATTTGCCATCAGCCCAGCATCCTGTCCATCTTTAGTCTAAAGGGTACTCGGTATTTGTGCTGTAATTTCAGCTACCCTAGATGGATTTGACTCTACAACAGTTAAATACAACATTAGCCTCTGAGGACTGTCCAGCATATCTTGCACTTCTTGTGTAAGATTTCTAGGAGTGTCCAGAAATACCCCATCAGGGGTGCAATAGATGACACATCCCATTTTACATAGTAAATCTCTACCCAGGAGGTTAGTCGGGGGCCGCTGCAGCCAACAGGAAAGAATGTTTGGTATGCAGAGGCCCGATTGTAACCTCCGCTGGTTTCGTCAGTGGGTAATGTTGTATTTTTCCTGTTACCCCGATTGCTGCTACTGATTGGTCAGTGAAACCCAAGTGAAGAGGTGTGTTGAGAACAGATCTGGCCGCCCCTGTATCAACCAAAAAGGTTTGCCTTACTCCAGCTATATCAACCTTTACCTGAGGTTCCTCTCTAAGGTGTTGTGTTAATCTAACTGGCTGTAGGATACAGGTATGACCTGTTTCCTATTGTCTTACCTGGGTTGCCCTTAGTACAGTGTCAGCCATCAGATGGGGAGGAGGCATGTTGCGTGACCTGTCTGTCTCCTCCCATTGTCTAGGGGTTGGGTATCTCCGTGTCTCACCCTGGTGAGGCTCCCAGTCTCGCCTATGTGTTTTGTAACTCCTGGGGTTTCCTGACTTGCATTGTGCTGAGTAGTGTCCCTCCTTGTTGCAGTTGAAGCAAATTATTTGCTTTCTACCTGTGTCTCTGGTGTTCTGGTGGTATGAGGTCTTGTTAGGGGCCTTACTGAAAGCTTGGATGCTAACCATCATTAATTTATCGGCTTGCAGCTCTCTGTGTTTCCTAATGTTACGGTCGTGGTCCATGGCAGATTCCCGTAGGGCATCCACTGTCATTCCACGCCAATTTGGGAAAGATGTTTGGACTCTGGCTCTCAGATTTTCTCTAAGCCCTTCCACTAGCACAGAGACAATCATCTCCCTCAGGTGGGGGTCGTCCTTAGGCTCGGAGACACCAGTGTATTTTGATACCGATAGCAAGGCCTTAGCGAAATAATCAGCAGCAGATTCACCATCCTTTTGTTTGATGGTGAATATCTTGCTATATTCCACTGCCGCAGGAAAATATACTCCCAATTGTAAGTTGATTAGGCGTATATTTTCCTGGTTGATCTCATCATTTATTTCCTTGTCCCCTCTCAACCCACTATCCTGAATGAATTTCGGGATGTCTATGTGGGTAGGGAGACAGGCCCTCAACATGATTCTCCAATCCTTGTTGGTGGGTTCATCAGAGTTTCCCAGATCCCTTACAAATTTCCGGCTCAATGCCAGATCTTTCCTAGGATCAGGGAAATCTGTAATGATGGACCGCAGCTCTAACCGTGTCCATGGGTTTAGCATGGTCATCTTTCTGGTAGGTATCACACCCTCTCTGTCTGCCTTACCATAGGGAACCTCCAGTGTGCGTACAGGGTATGTTTGTACCACATCCGCATTACTGGGACCTGGTGGGGAGTCGTCTGTGTCTGTGCTGTGTGGTGCTATCTTACCTGAGTCCATGACTATGCTGTTGGCATCAGCCGTCTCCTCTCCCTGTGCAGGGGCCCCAGCAGCAGGTTTTGCCGGTTCAGCTTTTCCCTCAAGCATATTAATTGCATGGGAGACGGCCAGTGCCAACAGCTGCTCGTTTTCTTCTCGGGTTTCCTTATAAGGGGATAAGACAGGGTACAAGTTAGCAACGGTTACATTATTACTCATGTCTTGCTTATTAGTTCTTAACCCCTTCGGCACATATGGGGGTGGGGGAGCTGTAGCGGTTGCGGTTGCATTCTTATTGTGGCTGATTGTATCTGGTATTGCCAGACATCTGATTCCCCATTGTTCCTGTCCTTCCTTCTGCCACAATTTAAGAATTTCTATGTGCTTCACTCTCTTCTTACGACTGGAGAGTAGACATATTTCATCTTTTACTGCCGATAAGATTTCTGGATCAAAGCTACCAACACTGGGAAATTCTAACTTGCTGCCTTGTGTCATCTTTTTCCATTTCTTTTGGTAAACAACTGCTCGTTCACCGTGCTTACAGCACATAATGAAGGCTGCCGACCCTTTAGGTCGACTAGCTTCCTCCCTAACTGACATGTTATCACTGCGTGACCCGTTATTACCCATAATTACAGGAATAAACGTTCACAGCTAGTAGACACCGGTGGGTTGTTACTTGTCTGAGAGCTCCTCAAACACTCACTTCTCAGCGACCTAGAACACTCCCACAACCAAGTGAGGTGCGAAGGCTACGAGGCAATATTACTCAATCACCAAGTCTTTCAACTAATAGCGAACTACTAGTCAACTTGCAAGGTGCGGCCAAATTTTTCCAGGACACAACAAAACTTGTTTTTCCTGTATCCCCAAAAACTGGTTTTTCTAAAGCAGCTGATCGGATCACTGGGTTCCGATTTAGCTTCTTGTACCCTCCTAGTGGATCAAAATAGGTAGTTCCACGGAAGGGGCAGTTCCTATGGGCACGTCGTCACGTGCACCCTGTCCTACCCCGGACTGTCCTACACTGGACTACACTGCGCTTGAGTCGTGCCGTCACACACCCGTTCACCTCAGTTTTGTTTCACACTGGGTGCTAGTTACACTTTGGTCTTATGCTTAAACTTGAAATATTTCTGTACAGAAAAATCTTCCCAGGCTGGTAGCTTCTCACTAGGTACTTATGCAGGTATAAATCCCTTTTAAATGGCTATAGGAATCTATTAAAATAATGCTTGAGTTGCTTGTTTTTGAGAAAATGAACAAAAAGAAAAACTTATTTTCTCTTATTAATCACCGCCTTATCCACAGTATATTACTATACTGTTTTAAATAAAGCTAGTGATTCAATACTGTTCACCTTTGAGTTCCTATGTGTGCTGCATGTGCAGTGCCAGTGAACAGCCACGTGTGTATGTGTGTTTTGTTAAACCTGTTCACAGGCCGCCGATGAATCGGCCACCCACGTGTTCTATAGTGTATTTTCAAGGTTGCGCTCGGGTTTCACTATACGCAGTAATTGCGCCTAAATGTGGAATAAATCCCTTAACTTTGTCCGAAAGTTACGTATCAAGATGCAAAATAAATCCCGCACTTAATCCGTAAATAACGTACAAAGATGCGAAAATTTCCCTGATGTGAGCACGTGCGCGCGCACCTTGCGTAATACACAATAGACACTTTACGTTACTGTAAAAGGCCCAGAACTTATCGCCACGTGGTGGAGTCCCTGGCCCTGCAGTAACTAACACTAAAAGTTATAGTTTTGCACAGAGGGGATCCTCTATGTACTATAATAAAACACAGGCCTTTGTCTCCACGTGTGCGAACCTTATCGCATGTGGCACATATACCGTGATGAACAAACAACTCAAGACACTATACCCCGTTAAACTACTTGTGGCAGGCAGAAGTACAGTTTACTAAACACTTAAATATGCTTTAAAACACGTGGCTTAATGTTTCCTCGGATTTCACTTATTGTACTTCGAGTTCAACGCTAGCACCTCTCGAACCCCGCACCGCCGCGGACCTGGCCTATCCAGCAATGGATAATAAATACTTCCACCCTTTTGCTGGTATAGGTCAAGCCGCGCGCCTGGTACTGAGCTCTAGAGTGTGAAACGGCCGGACGCAGCCCCCAATTGTTAATGTCGATATGTTATGACCAAAGAACAATAAGTGAAAAGCGTATGTTACGTATTATGTTCGTAACCTGCGTACCTCTTATACCTAGCTACGTGCGAACAAAACGTAGCGCAGTCGTAGCGTACCTTTACTGTGTGTAATACACTGAAGAACCAATACGTTAATAAGAGATCCCTTCGCAGTACTTTGTCTCTAATCTGCGAATACACCTTTGAGGACAGTGTCCGTAATATACCTTGTCGCTATATACGAAATAACCGACGAGACCACAGTATAGAAGCAAGGAGATAGAAACTCCGTAAATGATGTATTAAAGTCCCTAATGGACAAAAGGGGTTTACAGGAATAGAAAATAACAGGTATAACAAGTAATGCAATAGGCTAACAATGAGTATAATAATCAAGCTCTACTAGGGGAAGAAAAACAGACACAGGATACAATCAGCCAACAATACAATAAAAGAAAGTACAGTGAATGCAACCATTTACCGTCTCATCAAATATGCGCAGCGCAGTCCGGTCGGAGTTCACTATGTTCAGGTTTGAACTATAGTCCGGTCAATGGTCAGGGAAAGGAAGATGTGCCGAAGTGACCAAAGCCGCCCTGGGTCACCTATCTTATAGGGTCAGAAAGGGGAGGTCAAAGGCCATTCCTATTGGTCAGGGTTCGTATGTCAAGTCCTCTGTGATTGGGGTAAAATGAGGCACCTGGTTTGGATAGGTGCAGGGGAGTGACCTTTGGAGTCCTTTGTCTGTTGGTATCGTCGTCAGGGGTTGTAAATAGCAGTAAGAACCGGTTACAACTAGATTCTTTTGTTATACACTTTTTAACAGAAACCGTCTTGGGAATATGGATTTTGTCCATAACTATCGGACCGTATGAATTGCGAAATATTCGCAATGACCGGAATACTGCGCATAAGAAACGGAACGTAACGGTACTAAACATTATACAGACGGATGTATGTAATGCTAACTAAGCTATGTGTGGTGCTCTAAACCTTTAACTATATACATATTTAGTGTAAGTATGTTATTATGAATTTATGTGTAATAGTATGGCTGCGCTTCTGGTCCACTTTGTCACACAGACTCGGGTATGGAAACTTTATTTGCGCAACTCTGCGAACCAAAATGGCGGTCATACTATCCTAAAATGGCGTGTGTGCAACTCGACTTTAACATTACACATTAGTGATATGCAACCACCCACCATTGTATGTCAACGCACATAATGTAGTCTAAAGACATATATTACAATTAGGATATACAGAATACCTCCAACACAGGAAAATAATAGTCCATCCACCTGAAGGCACCATTCAGGATGGACAGGGTAAAGATATACAGAGGATTATAGTTGGGGATCATCTTGTGCAAAAAACAGCTCGTGTTAAATTCAGGTAGGATAGCAGGAAATCAAATCATAGTTTAACAATATGGAAATAATGATGTCCATCTAATAAAACAAAACAAACACAACAGAACCCCAAAACAAACCACCCCTAAAATGTTCCCAAAGCAAACCACCTCATAACCCCCTACCCTGTGTAACCTAACCCCAACCTAGGAAATACCTGGATCCGACCATTTCATTTTTAAACAGATTTAGATTATACACACCAAATTATACCCCACCCACAGTATCCAAAGCTCCAACTCTTGGACGGGGGACTGTCTATTTTGTCAATGGGCTCCATAATTGTTGATGGTAGCCCTGTGCTCAGTGCTGCATTATTTCCTGATGGCAATTTCCCCTTCAGCTTAGTGTCTCATAAATGTGCCGCAGAGTAAGATTTCTTATTACTTCTGTATTGCCCTCAGTGGAGGAAATATCAGGCTGTGCCACAGCAGTTACAAATGCCCTTTACTGTGACACAGTTGTAGTGAAAATGCCACATGCTCAAAGCCAAGAGCGTTTCGTGGTGCTGGCTGCAGTGTTTCACTGACCTAAAAATCCCAGGTTTTTTCACATGTATGCTCTTGGAAATGGTGACAAGGTAAAAATCCCGGTTTTAGTGACCCAGGATTCTTACCTGGGAATCAAGCAGGGTTTTTAGCGGGTCTTTCTCGAGTAGGCTGTAGTGGAAACAGCTCTTACCTGGGATTTTTCAGAAGTCACTGATAGGTCCCGACTGGGCGTTGGCTGCTGATGTCATCACCCAGGGACCAGAGAGGAGAAGACACTGAACGCTCCACATGCTGCCGCTGTTTGGCGACTCCTGCTTTTGGGCGACAGTGTTTGGAGAGGTGGCCAGAGCTTGGCACATGCCGCTGGAATTCTGCATAGGCTGTTTAGAGAGGTGGCCAGAGCCTCCACTTCTCTTGCTTCCCTTCCTTTGTCCCCTTTTAGTAACCTCATTTTTTGGTGCCAAAATCAAGGCCATTTAATATGATAACATTCAGTGGAAACGGTGTTGACCTGGGAAGAACAAGTGTCCAGTGGAAATGGAGACATTGGAGAGGGAGACCTGGCAAAATCCCATGTAAAAAAACCAGGTCAGACCAGGCAATGCGGTGGGAAAACTGTTATTTCAGGGTCTGGTTAATCAGTGATGAACATTGAAGAGGGGAAAACGCAAAATCCTATAGATTTAGTCGAGGGTTATTGTGTTTTGTTTTTTTTCCAAAGCAGATAACAGCTACAGCTATGTAAAATGTGCACATACAGTTGATATATCATTTTCATCACGTGTAGATGTTGACCAGCGCAACAGTCATATCCTGGTTGGGTGTGGTATGGGGCTTCGACAGTCAGTATCTCGACTGCCGGTGCGACAGGGGGGCGAGCACAAGAAGCCCTTTACAGGCACACTGCGGGCCCGGTGGCCTGCTACGCTCACCACAGGTTCTATTCCCCCTCTATGGGGGTCATGGACCCCCACAAAGGAGAATAGCCCCTGTGAGTCAGGATCCCCCTTGTCGGAGCACCGGCAGTCGGGATCCCAACATCAGGATACTGACTGTCAAACCCCACTGTCAGAGCGTCATCCAGCACCCATCCTGGTTACCCAGAGACTATAATAACCTTTTGGCTGCATATATAATACTAGTTTCTCTTTTACAGTCTCAGGTTCACAAATAAATATGTGGCAACAGACCATTACAAATGATATAAATATGGATTGGCAGCTTAGATCTGTTATGGCCGTCCTGTCTTTTGATTAGTCTGGTCATCTTACCTGTATTAGAGTTTGGATAAGGATTCCTTTCCGTATTACATTATTCTGTGAGCTCTATATAGGTGCAACAGTTTATTTTCTTTTTCCATCTATAATCATATTTACAAAGACAAATATCTAAATATAGATGTTTAAGCCAGTTAAAGCGTCACTTCTGGAGTAAGCTTGCTCCGTAATGTGTTGTAGTTAAGTAATTGCATTGGATAGGCCAACAGTGTGTGATAATAATTGCCTTGTTAGAGGCATTCTGAGAGCCATGTTTGTCTCTGAGAAAGGGGAATAAGTAATCAGACAATGAGATAAAGGGATAGATATTTTCCATCTGCTCAGAGGAAGCCTCTGGGAATCTCTGATTACAGGTTTCTGTGTCTTTGCCGCCGCCTCCTCTCACTGGTGCACCCATTGATTTTAGATAGTCTTGTTTGGGATGTAGAGTTGAGAACCATAGAGGATAAAATAAGTAATTGCAAAGGAGCCAGAGATCTGCAGTGCACATGAATAATACAGCAGAGGAATAGGACAGGTCTGCAGATGCTGGACTCAGACCACAGAGATTAGATCAGACTCCAACAGACCAGTCAGATTTGGACCCCATGGGTGCTAGGTAGTAACACTGGTTCCTAAATAATATGTGAATGCCAGAATATTGAGGAAAGGTCTCTGTATTATTGGGATAAAAAAGGGTTATGGTAACCCAAGTGGTTCATGTTCACCCTAGGGTAATAAGCTGGCAACCCAGCACTGCATTAGACTACACTGAAGCCCATGCACTGCTCATCCCCACATAATCTCTCATAGAAGCTATGTGGAGCTGTGGAATATAAACATGCAATATCCTTGTTTGTTTTTTTAACAACCTGAATAATGCAGCACGGAAGGTGTAATGGTTAGCATTACTGCCTCACAGCGCTGATCATGGGATCATTTCCCACCATGGCCCTAACTGTGCAGAGTTTGTATATTCTCCCCGTGCTTGCGCAGGTTTACTCCAGTTTCTCATGTTTCCTCACACGATCCAAAAATATACTGGTAGGTTAATTTGCTCCCAACAAAAGTAACCCCCATAGATTGTAAGCTCCATTGGGTCAGGGACTGATGTGAATGTTTAAATCTGTAGAGCGCTGCAGGATATGTGTGCGCTATATAAATAACTGTTAATAAATAAATAATATTGCGTTGTAGTGACTGCTGTCTATAGGACGCACTTAGCCACCATCTCTTTATCTCTCCTGACCGGTAAAATACATAAAATCTGGGCCTTTAATATTAACAAATAGACTACCTTATATTTAAAAGGACAGAACAAAGCATTTGGCACGCTATGGTGATTTTTTAAAAGATAGAATATAGTGAGAAATGACATTGAGTTTTTATTGATTTTTGTTAGCTAATGTGATTACTTACAATTGGTGTTTCATTTCAGGATGCTGGGTTTCGGTTTGATGACAATATTATTAAGCTGGACATCTTTGGCACTTGATACGTCTTCTGCTGTGGTAAGTTTCCCCACTCTATATGACCTATGCAGCATTCTGCCTACACTGCTACATCACATGCACTCACTCATGTATTACTATAAAGCAGAGCAGTGTGATAATCGCTGGGAAAAAAATGCGAGGTCGCAAAAATAAAGAATTGCTTTATGGGACTCTACTTATGTTCAATCTATGTAAATAGATAAAACATAACTTTTATTATACTGTACGTGATAAGAGACAAAAAAAACCCATATAGGGTGAGATTTAATAAACCAGGTTCATATTGCAGTGTAAATGATTGCCGCTTTAAAAAATTCACTTCCTGAATCTCTCATCCTATTAAATCTCACCCTTAGTTTCACACATGAGTACCGGTATATATCGCAAATTAAAGAATAATACATTTTAACAAGAATAATGGAGTAAAAAGAGAATCAAATATTATAGGGAACATCCTCTATTGGTTATGGCGAAATTATAATAATCCCAGTTTGCGGAGTATATTATCAGTGTATAATATCACAAAATATATTATAGTTGAGAATCATCCATCTGAGTCTTAATCTACCCCCAAGAAATAAAGACTATTGTATTGATGTTATTAAAAGCATTGGGTCACTTGATACAAGAATTTGTCAATGTATGTTATATACTGGTCTCTTAGGTGATAGAGCAGTCCTCCAGTTATCTCCAAATATGAAAATTCTGTTATCAGGGCTGAATCGGCCTCATAGGTTTTCAGCAGTTTTTTGTAGATACGGACCCAAATGATCAGTGTGCCCACCAGCCACTGTTACTTCTGCTCCTGTTTTCTCCCACTGATGATAGGAGTGGGAAAAGTCCAGCGATCTCTGCCATACTCCCCTTGCTAACGCCAACTTAATTTTTTTTTCAGTGCAGGTATTGTGCTGTCCTTAACAGCTAAGAAGCATGCTCAGTATGTTAATAGTGCACCTGGGTACTGCTCTATCCATTACCAGCCAGAGCAAGTGGCCACAATAAGTTAATATTTCTCTACTTGATTAATTGGGGGGGTTGGTGCGTGTATTTAAAAGTCACAGCTGCTTCAAATGTAGCCCCTTTTAACATCAGCTCTGAGTGCTCTGTCCCATTACAGGGTGTCATAGGATCAAGGTCTGTGTAGGAAATTAATTTTGTCTTCTCTGGGGTCCTCCTTGGGGCATTGTAACCAGATTACCATGTGTCCATTTAGTTCCTCTAATTCCATTAGTACTGTGATGCTATTTTCTCGATGACCATGTTGGCATAGCACTTCCTTTTGTGTTGTATACAGATGTGTCGGTACTTATGTATTATCTGGGCTCCCATGTTAAATGCACCCCATTTTTTCATACCCCTACTATCCAACTACGCATGGAGTTGATTTTATATAGTGTGGCGAGCGCAGCGAGCCACCGTGCCCGAAGCGTGGCGAGCGGACGCGGTCTCATAAGAAAAACGGGAGCCCAGATATTACATAAGTACCGATGTGTCCTCATACATCTAGCCTCAATACTTCATGCATCAGGAGATTTGTGACGTGAATGAGTTGGCAATTTCCTTTCAACATAATGCCATGTTAGAGTTTTCATGGAAAACACTGTAACATACAGTAGCATAGCACTTAGTATGATGATATCATTTTAAACAGCAGAAGCTGCTTGTGTCTGCATAGAATAAATATTAAATGGGGGAGGAGGCTAGATGTATGTTGGCACACCTGTAAATGTTAGTCTAAATACTTAAGTGTGATTACAGATTACATCAGCAATGTTATTTACATAACAAAAAAAAGCCCATGCCAGTGGGAGTCTGCTTACCCCTTCCCCTGTCCCCCCTCTTTTTTTCCTTTTTAAAAACATAGTTGAAACTCTGCTACGTGTAATCTATCCTTCGTTTATGAAAATGATATTACAAAATATAAACCATTTCTACAATGCCGTAAAGCACAATTTGATATTATATATTAAACATACAAAAATGCATTTGTAGTAACTTTGGTGTCTCCTCTTACTCATCCATCACGTCTCCCACTAGATTGTAAGCTCTTTGTTTTACTCTTTGTCTGCATTTTTTTAGGTTTGCCTGTTATGTCCCTAGTTTAAGCATGTTTCCCAACTGTCCTTAGCTGCAGCCTTAAGGCCCCCATACACTATCCGATTTTGGGACGATTTCATCCGATTTCGGCACTTTGTGCCGATAATCGGGTGAAATCGGCCCAAAATCGCAGGTGTGTGATATCTGATCCGATGCGCGGTCCCGTGCGCATCGGACCGGATCAGGGAGGTCGGACGGTCAGTACATACGATCACGTCCGACCTCCCTGCCCACCTGACAGGCATATGCATGCAGACACCGGGGGAGCAGTGGGGCGGGTAGTGGGTCCCTGAGCGCCGGGGAGTGCTGACCTGGCCGGGCGGTGATGTTCATATATATCAGCAGCGCTGCGGGAGTCGGGAGGGGACGTGGTGCCGGGTGCGGCGAGTGCTGCTGGCTAACCTGGCCGGGCATGTGAGAGAGCTCTCAGCCAATCAGAGAACGGCCGGTCATTTGACAGGTATTTTAAAAATCGAATAGCCGCCACTGCGCGTCCCGTCCCCGCTGCTGCTATTTGTTATCACATGCCCGGCCAGGTCAGCCAGCAGCACTTGCCGCACCCGGCACCACGTCCCCTCCCGACTCCCGCAGCGCTGCTGATCTATATGAACATCACCGCCCGGCCAGGTCAGCACTCCCCAGCGCTCAGGGACCGCTGCCCGCCCCACTGCTCCCCCTGATGAGAGCACCGCTGCCCCCTGCCCCTCATCGCCCGCCCCCTGCGCCCCGACGTGATAAATCGCAAGCGATTTATCACATGTCAAATTTGGCTCATCAAGTGCCAAATTGTGTGTGAGCCTCCTGGGGAGCTCCCGGGCGGCTCACAGGAGAATTGGGTCCGACTTGTCTTAAAGACAAGTCGGCCTAATGTATGGGGGCCTTTACACATGAACAAGATAGTATCCTGTGCGTCTCTATTGACCTCCAGAGATGGAAAAGATTCTGCTCATGAAAGTTGCACCATTTTAAGGCACTTTGGTACAGATTTAATCATTTCATGAAAATTCCAAACAAAGCAAATTTAAAAGATTCA
Source organism: Crinia signifera (assembly GCF_055691185.1). NCBI lineage: Eukaryota > Metazoa > Chordata > Amphibia > Anura > Myobatrachidae > Crinia > Crinia signifera. Next base: position 208,572,605 of record NC_139222.1, on the reverse strand, counting down.
AACGTTTGCAAGTCTTAAAGGTGCCCATACATTGTGCGATGAACTCCGTGCTTTTTGTACTAGATATGATGCAATCTATCACTAAAAGCATGGGTATCGCATACTTTATGTGCTGTGCTATGGGATGTGCACGGGACCGTGCATCTTATCGCACTGCTCTGTCGCACCGAGTATGGGCACCTTAACACAATGACCAGATGTTCTGCGAGTCCTCTATAATGTGTGCTAGTATCAAACTCCACTCATCCTGACAGTTACTGCCATGTAGGCAGTCACACATCTGAAATATTGTGCAGGATAATGCAGCTCCAATGCTGGTACAGTACACAGGGGTAGATGTATGAAGCAATGGTAAGGGAGGAGAAGTGATAAAGTGCCTCATACTTTATCACCGGCCAATCAGCTTTGACTGTTTAAGTTACAGGCTGGGTTAAAAAAGGGACAGTTAGGAGCTGATTGGCCAGTGATAAAGTACTGCTTCATACATCTACCACACAGTCCCCAATTTTCAAAACACTTGGGAGACATGCAGGAGAAGGTGATTTCATGATTTTAATTTTTTATTTCTTAAGTCCATTAAAACAATAGAAAAACAAGAACATCTTACTCATATACAGCCCAGTATAGTCACACCTTCAAATTCTATCAATGAGTTATGTTACTGTTAGATAACATGCATTACAAAACATCCCAGATTAACCTACCACTATTAACCGTTTTGATCATATTAAAACTGTGGCAGGGTCAAAGCTACTTTAAACGGCTAATGCCTGGCGCAAGAATGTGGCACTTAAGACTAGCGCAGGGCTGGGTCCAACAACCTTATAGCTAGCTCCAATCCCTTTAGGCAGGAGCACAGTGCACAGTACTGGCTAGATCATCCGTAAGTGTGATCTCTGATAGCGGCACACACGAGCAGATTGCAGTCAGTGGCTAATCATTTTTCCAACAAGTAGAATAAACATCAGTTTGTATGATCATTTTTGATAATCATTGCTAGCTTGTGTGTGTGTGTGTGTGTGTGTGTATGTATGTATGTATATATATTATATATACGGTATGTGTGTGTATGAATTCATGTAAGATATATTTCTCATGAAATGCTAACAAATTTCTGTTGCAATTCTGTAAATAGTTACCATTCTAGCAGTTGATTATGCTCCAATAAAACTTTGTTCTTATATTTTCACATTTATCACTTCCATTTTGGAAAAGTATCCAAAAACACTAAGGGGGGTATGCAATGTCTTTCGAGCTCCCGCAGCCATCTCCCGACGGGGGACATGGCTGTGGGGCCCTATTCAATGCTGTCTTCCCCGACAGCATTGAACAGGGGTTTTGCGCAGAACGAGCCCGACATCACAAGCTGTCGGGCTCGTTCTGCCGAGAAAAGCCGGAAATAGGCGAGCTCCCGGCCGGAGCTTGTCTATTTCCGTCATCAACTCGCGGCCACGCCCCCTTCTCGCCGCTCGGCGGCTGGGACATTGAATCCCGACTGCCGAGCTCCAGGTGAGCTAACCGAGAACGGGACAGGGGCACGGCTGTCGCGCTAGCTCGACAGCCGTGCCACTGACATTGAATACCCCCCTAAATCTCTGAATGTCAGTACAATTCTGCACACTGAGACAATATTAGGGCTGTATTTCTTAATTTAGCGCATTCTATAAAGCCCATTTATCCTGGCCAAGTCACAGAACTTACTGTACAAGAGTATAACAATATATAGAATGGATTTTCCCTTTAAAATAAATGTAGTGGTTTTCTGAGCTCATTCTCCATCTGTGTCAATAAAAGGCAAGATGATATCTGCAAATTATAAATGATACTATCCATTTTTATATCCTGCCTCCTGCACTTATGAGTATTTATGGTTCCTCGTTATGTGACTGGAGGTAGATAAATGAGATTTACATTCCTTCCCATCTGCGGTAGGATCTCTCGCTCATGTGTATAAGTGGCTTGTGTCACCCCAGAGCTAAATATCACAGGCATTAATTTTATGAGCGAGTGTGTGTCATATACCCCCTGGGGAGACAGTAAGGACCATCTGGGTGAGAAACCTGGAGACATATTGATTGCACATAAAACCTTTAGCCTGTAAGACATTAGTTAGATTATCAATTAACTGATTAGGGTAACAAGGACATTCCCATGGTGTCACTTGGTGTCATTTGTCATTTAAATCATTGATTATATCCCTTTTGTTTACCAACAATGGGCTGAATTGCACATTGAAAAGTTACCCATATAAATGAGCAGAAAATGCAGGGTAACGTGTGCATTTTGAGAAATAAAAATTTTAGGATACATGTACCTTAAAGTCTCAACATATGAATGCAGCAGTTCTCTCCGGTTACATGATGCAACCATTGACAGGGATTTCAGTAAATGGTTAGTCGCATAAGATGAGTCTAGTACAGGTGAGTGACAGGAATCTACCAGAGGCGAGGATCAGGTCAGAGATACATCAAGTACAAGCAGGAGAATATTTGGGACGAGATCTGAAATGTTGAAAGGGATGGTGTTGAAGGCTTTGTAGGCAAGAGAGCAGAATTTGAAATTGGTCTGGGGGACACAGGGAGCCAGTGTAGGGATTTGCAGAGTGGTGCAGCATAGAAGCGACTGTAGACCACACAGCCTGACCGCTGACCGCATACCCACTACAGGTAAATCCTCTCTCATCGGCCTGGCTCCCCTGATGCCACCCTGCGATTTGTGCCGACGAATGGCTGTAGTGGTTCAGCTGCTGTCAGTAGAAGCAGTACCTAATCTATCTTTTTTGGCAGAGCAACCAGCAGCTCTCTCATTGGGCCGGAAAAAATGCAATACTGTCAATAGGAACGTTAATACAGGCCACTGCTTGGGGATTAGACTCAAAGAGCTGCAGATATGATATAGGGGTAGTGGAAAGAAATGAGTGAGTGCAATAGCGCTCAGAGGTAACCAAGTATAGGAATAGTTTTAACCATATAATAAAATATAGTCAATATAATACAATACATAACCCTATACATTACACATCTGAGGTCAACAGGTAAGTAAGTATTAGGATGGATGGTCCAACTTCATCGAATTCTCCCCTTATTCTGTGTGAGGGGGAGAGATAATGATAGGCAGCATAGTGCAGGTCAATCGAGTAAAAAAGGTTTTAATAAAGACCGCACACTTACAAAGTGGTGACTTTCATAAAAGCATGTAACAGAGTGTTCCCGGCAAACAGCAGGCATACAGGTGTCTGTGTGAAGTCCTCTAGTCTGGGTCCCTTGTGTCCGGAAAGCAAGGGGGGCTCAGTCCACGGTACTCCACTGCCACGATCCTTTAGCCAGGAGCCACACTGTCCAGATACACGCTTAACGCGTTTCGGAATTAACTTCCTTCGTCAGAAGCGTATGATTAAAATGTCCATACACAGGCATATATATACCCAGAAACATTAAACATGATACAGATCAGCTGCCGCTAGGGTGGCCAATCCCGGGATCGGGATCGGCGGGATCCCGGTATTTGGCCTAAAAAAGTCCGGGATTTCAATCCCGGGATTGGATTAACCAATCCCGGGATTTTCAGGGTTTAGACTGCGCATGCGCAGTCTAATGCCGGGCAGCGTCTGAGCACTAGCTCAGACGCTGCCCGGCTCCCGAATCCTGACCCCTGCGTGCGGCGATGTGTAGCGTGACAGTAGAGTTCACGCTGCGCAGCCTTCTGCTGTACACGCCCCCTTCCAGTCTCCTCCGCACGTCGCCCGCCTGCCTCTGCCCGCCCGCATCCTTTCCGGCCTGTGGCCTGGATGCTAAGAAGGAGGTGCACGAGCCTGGAGGCACCGTGCACCTCCGAACCCACTCCCGGCCGGCCGGCCGCCCGCTAATGTAAGTAAATGTGCGGGTCGGCCGGTGTGGGGGTGGGTATGTGTGGAGCAGAACTGTATTAGGGATGCCAATCCCGAGAATCCCGGGATTGAGCATTTTTCAATCCCGGATCCCGGGATTGAAAAAATGCCCCGGGATTGGCATCCCTAGCTGCCGCTAATCGGCATCCAGCATCCGGTTTCCCCGTGAAACCAATATGGAGGTGCGTTCCATTCAACGGAAATACGTCACCTCGTGTGTTCCATTCCCCGGCACAAGGGACCCAGACTAGAGGACTTCACACAGACACCTGTATGCCTGCTGTTTGCCGGGAACACTCTGTTACATGCTTTTATGAAAGTCACCACTTTGTAAGTGTGCTGTCTTTATTAAAACCTTTTTTACTCGATTGACCTGCACTATGCTGCCTATCATTATCTCTCCCCCTCACACAGAATAAGGGGAGAATTCAATGAAGTTGGACCATCCATCCTAATACTTACTTACCTGTTGACCTCAGATGTGTAATGTATAGGGTTATGTATGGTATTATATTGACTATATTTTATTATATGGTTAAAACTATTTCTATACTTGGTTACCTCTGAGCGCTATTGCACTCACTCATTCCTTTCCACAGCTGCTGTATATTTTGAGTAGTCTAAGGTGTTTTCTACTCATTGAGTGTGTGTATAGCTGCACTTTGGTTTTATAGCGCACCCATTAGCCTTACCTTCTTTTCTTGCATGATATAGGGGTAGTCAGTCCCTTAAAGCAGTGGTTCCCAACCCTGGTCCTCAAGTACCTCCAACAGTGCACGTTTTCCAGGTCACCCGGCAGGTGCACTCATTATTCAGACACATTTTAAAAGATCCACAGGAGGAGCTAATTATGTCACTTGTGATTCTGTGTGGAGACCTGGAAAACTTGCACTGTTGGGGGTACTTTAGGACCAGGGTTGGGAACCACTGCCTTAAACAAACAAATGCAATGGAAAGAAATAGGATACCTGAGCTTTGAGGATGGATTAATATTTTAATCACAGAGTGTGTTTGCTAATATATCATTATTATACTTTCATGTAAATTCATAAAACACTGTATTGTTGATACATGATTTACATTTTTATTTTTAAATATGAGTACATAAAAAATAAAAAAATAAAAAACAATGAAAAAAGAGAGATTAGTTCACTTTGATTTGTGATAGGGGAAAAAAGGCACCTCTCACACTCCTCTTTGTGGGGATTCTGTTCCTATGGATGGAACTGTATTTGTACCAATAATTTGAAGCAGTTTTTGATAAACCACTCACGACAGTTGGGAAATTGAGTCCTGCGCTGAATTGCAGAAGATGATGTGGCCCTTTGGAGTGGTACTGGCGGCTCTTTGTCCTGTTTTGCAGACAGAGTTTTCCCAGTGGTACAGGTGCAATCCTGGTTCAGGAATCCAATCTCTCACTATGCTGTGGAAAATGGTGCAGCAGTAGTAGCTGAAGCATCCCTGCATCTTCCTTCTAGCATTGCATATGACTCATATGATGTGCGGTTAATTTCTAAGCGATCTAGACAGATCGCTTAGGAAAGTGCCAAATTTTGCTCCGTGAGTATGCCCCCTTACTAACCCTCCTAATGTAGGTAGGCACAGAAAATACACGTTTTTAGCGCAAGTTATATTTTTATTTTTGCATTGTTCGATCTTGCAGAAACACCAGTAACTAACACATTGGACATCTGCGAATTAGACCCAGATCACCTCAGGGGTTATAATATCTCAGTTTTAAAAGTACGGTTCTCAGATTCCCTTGCGGTCTAATCTCTGCTTATACCCTTCTCTGATTCCTCCAATCAATGCTAATTGAATTTTCTGGTTCTGTGTAGCTCAGTTACATCCTCCAGGTTTGTCTGCTTTGCACATTATTTCTCTCCACGGTGTTGGAGCAGGTAGGACATTTGCTTAGTTCAGAGTGGATAGAAATGAATAGTGTCATTGATTCTCATTAAAGTGATGCACACCCCACTGGCCACAGCTTCTGAAGGAAAATAGAACCCTTTGCCAGATTTCATGAAGAGAAGTACACAGGAAACAGCATAATGTGCCATAGCCACAGTCCCGTCAGTAATGAAATAACGGTCTAGTCCATTAAACACAAATATCATTTGCCAAGTGACTGTCATAGGGCAGAGATGGCACACCCTTGTACAGTACATGCAGGTATTTCCCTTCTCTGTGCTAATGGGGGGCACAATGCAAACCAGATGACTGCAGATAACCTGGCATAGCTCAGTGGGCAGAAGTGTAAATATGACCTCAAAAGTACACAACTACCCTTTACATTGAATTAACCATTTTAGTTTTTACTTTTAAAATACTGGGTGGCTTAAACTCCTGTGGGCCAGATGCACTAAGCATAAAATGGAGAGTGATAAACAGCCAGCCAATCAGCTCCTACCTGCCATGTCACAGACTGTGTTTGAAAAACGTTTGGCAGGAGCTGATGGGCTGGATATTTTTCACTTTCCATTTTATCACTTTTGAAGCTCTGGCCCTTTATATCTTAAATTAATTTGGAGACTGAAGTGATATCCAGACTTAGGGGCATATTCAGGGTCCGTCGTTAGCTGATGTAGTTCCGCCTGTTCTAGCTTTTACATCAGCTAGACAGGCGTATTTGGTTTCAGCTTTTCACCAATTAGTGTATTCACAATGAATACAGGGCGGAATGCCTCCAGGCGTTAAAACACCTATGAGGCGAAAGGGGCTATCTCCAATTCGCCTGCAGGCCAGTCACACCCACACTCCTCTGTCATTATCTTTATGGAGAGGTGCTGTGCAGTGGTCTGGTGCTGGGTGAGTGTAAAACTTTATATTTTTCTTCAAACTCCCCTGCTTCGTTCATGTAAATGCAGGGAGTTAACTGGGCACCAGCTGTTTTTATTTTACTGTGTTCCCCCCTCCCTGCTGGGTAAAGACCTGTCCCCGGAGTGAAACTCCGTCTGCCCTGCATGATTTACGCTCACACGCTGGCAGCCAGCCCCCCGGCTGCTGACACAGCGTGACCCGGTCCCGGAGCTCTTATGCGGCTCACCCCAGACACTTGTAGTGCGCTCGGCTGTGTGCTCCCCCTCCCTGCTGGGTACAGGTTTGCCCTGCATGATTTATGCTCACACGCTGGCAGCCAGCCCCCCGGCTGCTGACACAGCGTGACCCGGTCCCGGAGCTCTGATGCGGGCATGGATCTCACCTCAGGCTCTCCCATGGTCCAACTTTGCTCCGGGCTGTGTCAGCAGCCGGGGGGCTGGCGGCCAGCGTGTGAGCATAAATCATGCAGGGCAGACAAACCCCGTGCGCGCACCAGCAAGACAGACTGCACCGGCCGGGACTAGCAAAACAGGGCGGGCGGCAGTAACCCATAGAGGGAACAAATGTTGTGTGCGCACAATCAGCGCTCATTACTTATGCAGCTGTCAGTGCCGCTATCCTGGCAGCTCTGGAGCGGGGACCGGCAAGCACACGACGCAGGTATGCAGGGCGGGGGGCTGGCGGAGAGCGGGCGGCTGGCAGGACAGCGCTATGACATTCCAGCTGGCTGTGACAATCCTCCGGCGGCCGGGCAGCGGGCTGTTAGTGTGCGCACAATGAGCGCTCATTACTTATGCAGCTGTCAGTGCCGCTATCCCGGCAGCTCTGGAGCGGGGACCGGCAAGCACACGCAGGTATGCAGAGGGGGGGGGGTTTGACTGGGTTGACTTTAAGCTGCCCCACCTGATGCCCACCTGCATCCCACTGCTGCCCCCCTGCATCATCCCCCCCACTGCTGCCCACCTGTAACCCCCCGCTGCACGCCTACACCCCTCTGCTGCTACCTGTGCTCACCTGCACCCCCTGCTAGCCACCTACACCCCCTACTGCCACCTGTGCCCACCTGCTGACCACCTTCTGCACTCCTGCCCCCTCCTTCACCCCCACCTGCTGTCTTGCTGCACCCCCCTGCAACCCCCCCTGCTGCCCACCTGCGCCCTCTGCTGCCACCTGCAGCCACTTGTGCCCACCTGCACCCCCTGCTACCCACCTACACCCCCTGCTGCCTCCTGTGCTTACCTGCACCCCCTGATGCCCACCTTCTGCCCTCCTTCAATCCCCATGCTGCCTTGCTGCACCCCCCTGCTGTCCACCTGCACTCACCCCTGCTGGCCACCTGCACCCACATTTGGTCGACATTGGGGAAGGTCGACATTGGGGAAGGTCGACATTGGGGAAGGTCGACATTGGGGAAGGTTGACATCGGGGAAGGTTGATAGGGTAATTAGGACGACAAGGGGATCTCCGACATGACTGAAGGTCGACAGGGTTATTAGGTCGACATGGGGATGGTCAACGTGGTCATTAGGTCAACATGTTCATTAGGTCGACATGGGGAAGGCCAACTGGGTTATTAGATTGACATGGTCATTAGGTCGACATGGGGAAGGTCGACATGACTGAAGGTCCACAGGGTTATTAGGTCGACAAGGGGAAGGTCGACAGTCTCAAAATGGGAGTTAGGGATAACAGAACCATGGGTAAAAACTGTATCATATGGGTACAACACTGCATGCTGGGAAAGACTGCATGCTGGGAAAGACAATGCAACATGGGTAGAGTAAAAAATAATAATGATAAAAATCAAAATATATTCATATGGGCAATAATAAACATACAAAATATATTTAAAAACCAATTGACAATAAATTACATCGATTCATGTCAAAAACGACATAAATAAAATAATATTTAAGGTTTTGCACAGCAGTCCCGACAGAAGAAATTGTCTAGTTCACTTTGTCTAAAGCCTGCCTGAAAACTGTAGAATCCATTTAGACAATCACACACTGAATAGGCTAAATCAGATTAACATGACAGAGTTTAGACAAAGTGAAAAAAAAAGTCTAAATGACTCATTTAGACAGGCGAGGCAAACGAAAAGAGTTGACAGGTGAAATGCTTTAGACTGTCTAGAAAAAATTATAGTGAATACTACAATTCATCTAGACTTTTTTTCCAGGCGTAAAATATGCTGTTTTAGACAGAATGGACCTAACGACCAACAGTGAATACACCCCTTAGAGCTTACAGTCTACCTTATCTTACAAACACACAATAGAGCCCATTTCTGTCTGCAGCTAATAGACCCCAGTCATTTTTGGGGGGTTAATTGGAGCATCCAGAAAAAAGTTGCACAAATATTGGGAGAACATACAGCCCTTGTTGGAATCAATGCTATGGCCCTGGCATATTAACCTTGTCTCTCAGACAAAATCCTGCAGAGAAGGAAGGAGACCATATGGTGCAGACTGCACAGTGCACTGCTCTGCATGACCTCTCCTCCTTGTGCTAAGGAAGGCACAATGTAGAATCCAGCTGCTCCCATTACCTTCAGTCTCTTATGTCCTCAAGCAGAGAAGAGCTCAGAGGCCCATCACTGTCTCTAGCTATGTGTTCCGGTGTGCATTGCTATTGCCATATGGTCAGACCAATAGAAAAAATAATTAGTAATATTAGAGATATAAAGCTGGTGACCACAGGTAAATGCAAGGCCGCTTCATGTCACCTGTTGCCCAGTGACTATAGTGACACATTAAACAGTGCATTGTTAATGGATTGTTTTCTGCCACGTGATAGTTCTTATACATTCAGATATGCACAAGACTTATCTTGGAGTGCCAGTGTATTGCAGGCAGGACAGATGGGTCTATGATACATTATGATATTGTATTATATGCACATTTGTTCAGATAACATTTTATTAAAACATACACTTGACATATGTAGCTGAATTATACGCTGGCAGTTTGGCCCTATAATACTTGCTGGATATTTGGGACTGCATTATATCGGACTTGTGACTGGAGGTTATTAATGAGGTGGTCACATGGAATGTTTAACCTAACCTTGTTGGAAGCTTCCCAACGTGGTTGTATACTAACGTGATGGGTGTTGTCAGCTGTAGGAGACATGGTGTAAACAGCCAACATCAAACCAGTCACTTCTACAGGAACCCCATGAATATAATTATAATGTTTTGTGAGGCAAAGTATTTGTTTCATCATAATTATTAGAATTAGCTGATGTAACATTGTATGCAGAACAATTGCTGATACAATAACTTGTCTTACATTGCATATCTTATGTCTTGTAGGGTACCAGTGATTTCTGTGTGGCTCCTGACAAATTCATTATGAACATGACACAGGATCAAGTCAGTGCAGGTAAAAATTGGTTCCATTAGTATGTCCGCTGGCTTCACCTAGGAGCTCATTTTGGCAGTGTCACATCTTACATATAGAACCCTAATCTGCTTGTAGATATTCTTGTTATCCCCACTACTCTAGGTACTTGACAGTGACAAGAGCTGCATTCTTACTATTAATAATATTCTAATTCTGTAATGATTTAATTGGGTGCCCGAATACCTTGTATGTATAAATGAGGGCACAATCACAGACAGTGCATTTCGTCTTACAATTTTGACTATCTAGTATGAAAAGTTAGTCAGAATCTCAGTGTTTCCCCTGCTTGTGATACTGATGCAGGGCATTTTGACTAAGCGATTTTGGATAGAAGCACTGGAGATTTTGACTAAGCGGTTTTGTCTAATTAATGGTACTCTATGATCTAATCAAAATTGCCGTGCCTGCACACTCCATCTATGCTAGGAAATACTGACTTACACCCCTTTTCAACTAGCCTAAATATCCTGGGCGCAAAACCCGGGATTTTAGGCAGGTGGAAACGCTCCCTGTAGAAATAACTCAGGTCGTGAGACCCGGCATTTCTACCCAGGTAGCGCCCAGGGTTGAACACGGGTTCAACCTGGGTCACTGTGTAGTGTAAACGGGTAACCGGGGTCGATGCGACCCGGGTCTCGTTCACTACAGTGCAAAAGCCGGCACTGGGAGATGCTTTCATCTCCCAGCGCCTCCCTGACCCCACCTCCCGATGACGTGGGGACTCTAGTGTTGGGTTTGCAAGCCGGGTCGCACCCAGGTTGTAGCCAGGTACAAAATCCCTGGTGCGACCCGGCTTGCAGATGGTAAAGGGGTATTAGCGTTGTTATCTAAGCAAGAGGAACACTGTGAGATTTTCGCTATCTAGTCATCCCTCTAGTATACAAAAGCAGCAACAAAAGTGAAAAGGGAAAACAATTGTATTATACAGCCTAATTTTCCCATTGATTAATAAATCAATGAAGAATACATGATCAATACACTGTGTGTGACAAATATATGTATTGATAAAAAAAAAAAAAATTAAGAAGTACATGTAAAGTAAGGGTTGTTAGACCAATACTCCAGGAGCCACCAGAGGGCAAATGGAGGTTTAGAGACTGAGATAGTCTCCTGTGGAGGTTTTTAGAGAACTCCGTCTCAAGCCACATCGCTCAGATATTATTGAATTCAGACTCTGCATTTTTAACCAGGTGAGTATACTTTTTGTGCCCTGATTCTTTAGGAATGTCATTGTCTATAGTCTGGACCCATAGAAGCCATCCAATTGCGGGCAATACACAACCTTAGCTACAATACAAATATTTAACACATATTGTTTAGTGACTCTATTGATTATGTCCTCCTCAGTTATACACAGTATGCAAGCAGTCAGGATAAGAACAATGTAGGGTTTATTCGTGGATCATACCATTCCTATCACCTAATTCCAAAACAATTAATTCTGTGGGCAAGATCATAATAAATGCCAAAATGTACCCCCTGAATCCCAGCACTTAACACAATGAGAAGTTTCCTTGCTGGGGTAAGGTAACTGCCTGTATCAAGGTGAATGCGAGAAACCACCATAACATTCCAGACTGCTGCACAAGGTTGTCGTAAAACTGTAGTTCTGTACAAAGAAAAGCACCTGAAGCAATCATAGACCTATTCCTTCTATAGACTTAGGAACTCATAAGTGATTATACTGGACACCATAACAGTTGGGTATTGGGGTATAAAAACAGCATAGGTCATACATTCGTATATGATGTTACTTCTATATAATAATGAAAGTCCTGTCCCAAAAGAGTCTAGAACTGGGGTAGCCAATCCTAGTCCTCGAGAGCTACCAACAGTGCATGTTTTGCAGGTCTCCTCACAGAATCACATGTGAGCTAATTAGCTCCATCTGTGGATCTTTTAAATGTGTCAGTGATTAATGAGTGCAGCTGTGCAGCAGCTAGGTTGTCTGGAAAACGTGAACTGTTGGTAGCTCTCGAGGGCTAGGGTTGGCTACCACTGGTCTAGAACATGCATACAGTGGAGATACCCTGCATAATACTTAACCATATACAGTATATAAGTTATTAGTCTACACATTGGAATAAGGTTGTTCCCTATTTTTGTTTACTTAGTATCTATATAGATTGTAAGCATGCGAGCAGGGCCCTTCTACCTCTATATCGGTCTGTTACTACCCAGTATGTTTTATTGTTTCTGATTGTAAAGCGCAACGGAATATGCTCCACTATATAAAAAAAAACAAAATAAATAAGGTACTTATGTAGTATCTGGGCTGCCGATTTTTTGATTGTATGCCTTAAGTTAAGGCATACAATCAGATGCGATGCGATGCGATATCGCATCGCATCGCATACGACCATGCGATGCGATGCGATGACCCGATTTTTCCATAGGATTCAATGTTAAAATGGACTGAGTCCATTTTAACATGGAATTCAATGGGAAAAAGGGGTCCTTTTCATACCCCTACTATCCAAGTGGGCATGGAGTTGGATATAAACCTGTGGCGAGCGTAGCGAGCCACCGAGCCCGAAGCGTGGCGAGCGAAGCGAGCCCCGCGAGGGGAGGGTATTCTGTGTCCCCTCGCGGGGCTCGCTACGCTCGCCACGCTTCGGGCTCGGTGGCTCGCTACGCTCGCCACAGGTTTATATCCAACTCCATGCCCACTTGGATAGTAGGGGTATGAAAAGGACCCATTTTCCCATTGAATTCTATGTTAAAATGGACTCAGTCCATTTTAACATTGAATCCTATGGAAAAATCGGGTCCATCGCATCGCATCGCATGCGATATGGTCGGGTGCGATGCGATGCGATGGACCCGATTTCAAAATCGGCAGCCCAGTTACTACATAAGTACCATAAATAATAAAGTAGTATAAATTGGCTGTATTGTCTAGTTCAACAATAAAATGTTAAAGCGCTGCAGAATGTGTACGCTATATAAATAATTGTAAATAAATAATATTTCGGTCACCTTCATTTAAAAAAAGTTGGTCAGCAAGGAGATGCAGCTTAATTGAATTCAGGAATCGTGAAAAGATAAGCAAACTGTTACTAATGATAACTAATACAAATCATTATGTCCCCTCTCTTATAAAACATTGGATATGTTGCATTAATTTATATATTGGGGCTAATTCTGGTACTCTTTACCTAGCACGGCGCCCACGATGTCCATCGCGGTCATCGGGGGTAAAAAATCGCGGGCCCGCGATTTCCCATAGGGATCAATGTTAAAAGTGTGATTGGACGCGATTTTACTGTTCAATGCCTCAATACCCGCGATTTTTCCATAGGAAACAATGTTAAATGGGCCACAGAGCCCTAATAGTCCCCCTGAAGTCTTAAATGGCCCCCACAATTGTTAACGCCACCCCACTATGAACGTGAACCCGAAGCGTGGCGAGCGCAGCGGTACGCGTCCTCCGACCTTTTCATACCCCCACTATCCACGTCGGCGTGGAGTTGAGAATAGAATAGTGTGGCGAGCGCAGCGAGGCCCGCGAGGTGACACGGATACCTGTGAAGCCCGCAAAGGGACGCGTTTACCTGTGAAGGTATCCGCGTCCGCTCGCCACGCTTCAGGCTCGGTGGCTCGCTGCGCTCGCCACACTATTCTATTCTCAACTCCACGTGGATAGTGGGGGTATGAAAAGGTCGGAGGACGCGTACCGCTGCGCTCGCCACGCTTCGGGTTCACGTTGATCGTGGGGTGGCGTTAACAATTGTGGGGGCCATTTCAGACTTCAGGGGGACTATTTGGGCTCTGTGGCCCATTTAACATTGTTTCCTATGGAAAAATCGCGGGCATTGAACAGTAAAATCGCGTCCAATCACACTTTTAACATTGTTCCCTATGGGAAATCGCGGGCATCGCGTCGCACCCGTTTTTTTGTGCATTTGATGGCCGAGATGCCCGCGATGGGCGCCGTGCTAGGTAAAGAGTACCCTAATTCTTATATGTGAGCAAAGCAAAAAAAAGCCAGTAACTTTGCAAAACCATGTTAACTTCAGTGTGTGCAGATTTATAATGTGTGGAGAGATGGGGCCAAACTCAAATCTAAATTGCAGTGTAAATAAATATTCACAGCATTTGTGTGCTACATCCAAAATAAGTCCTTATTTACCCTGCATGCAAATACAGGTATTTGCAGCACCTCCTTCATTGCAACATGGTTTGCTCCATATTAGAATCAGCCCAATTGGGAGTAGCTAAAATAATCATATGTTGTGTTTGTCTTTTCAGAAGTTATTCATTATTACCTATACTGCAGCCAAAGTCTTAGGAATCCTTTCCAGCAGGTACATATATCCCAGACTCTCAACGTCATTCTTAGTTTTGTATAATTACAGTATGTCCCATTTAACTTATTTTGAATAATTTTCTCTCAGTACATTTGCACATAATGGGCAGCATCCATTTACATTAATTGGCCAGATGCACTAAGCTTCAAAAAGTGATAAAGTGGATTGTGATAAACATCCAGCCAATGAGTTCCTAACTGCCATGCTACCGGCTGTTTTTATGGCAGTTAGGAGCTGCTTGGTTGGTTGTTTATCACTCTATACTTTCTCACTTTTTGCAGTTTAGTGCATCTGGCTCTTTGTTTTTTGTTGTGGTTTCTTTCACTGTTATTTTAGTGAGGATTGTTGTACCCTAATGGGGCATATACATGTGCAACTAGTTATGGCAATTTCCTGTTTTGATGTTGATTTGGGGAGGACGCCCAGCAGGTCCGACGACCGGCACGGGACTGTGCTTCGGACCTGAGGGGACATCAAACTTAGCAGATTTGGGCCTCAGTGTATGGGCACCTTTTACATCTTTTGTATGTCTGGCCCGTGGGACGAATGCCTCTGTTGCCTCGACTTAATCTGTTTCTGCCAGTAGGAATATAGAGGGCCCAAACTCCTCTATAGCCATAGTCCGTCCCCGCCCCCACCTATGGACTGATGAAAAAATGGATTTAGTTTAAATACAAAAATCAAAATTTTCATACAGTTAAAAGAAAAAAAAAATCACCACTCTTACATCACTGCGTTTTCCAGTGTCATTATGGGATCCGCAACTTCTTTTCTTTTTGTGCTAGTCTCCAGACTAGCACAGAGGGGGGGCCACCTCTGGTCACCAGACTCCCCATTTGCAGATTAAATTAAAATGAGAATTTTGATGTCAATAGGAAACTTGTGCATCATAAGGTATAACTAGTTTAAATGAGTTCATATATTAAGTCATCTTGGATTCATTCAATTTGCCTACAAGTCTTGTGATTTCAATATTAATTAGGATAGCGACAGCCCTTTTGAAGTGACATGAAACCATCTCTATGATTACATGTTAAGCTCTCCTATTTCTCTCCAGGCTCTCACTGTTTTCCAGAAGTCACTCACCACCATGCAAGTACAAGTTCAAGGCTTACTTCAGTTTGCGGTACCCATATTCCCCACTGCCAAGGTGAGACTTAGAGGCAAAAAGGTTGGTTTTTGTATACAGCAGGGCTGGCCAAACCGGACCACGAGATCTACCAACAGTTCATGTATTCTGTGGGTCTGTAGAATGTGTCAGTTAGGAATACATACAGCATGTTTAAAAATAGGACAGTTGGTACTGGCTTAAGCTGGCCATACATCTACAGATTGAATGTCAGATTGGGCTGGTTGGAACAAAATCCTGGTAATGGATGAGAGCAAATGACATTTGACCATTTGCTTTGAAATGCTGGAAAACTGCCAAAAACTGTCAATCAGAAAATACCAGGTTTTTGTTCCCACCAGCCCAATCTGACAATCCATCTGTAGATGTATGGCCACCTTTACACCTGCAGAAGCTAGGTGGATTGTTGGTAGATCTTGAGGACCAGTTTGGCCACCTTTAGTATTATCTATAAATGCAGATAATGGGCCTAATTCTGAGACCGATGTTTCATGGTCACTGCAGGTGGATCTCCCATATTTCAGCATACGGCCATGCATCTATAGTCTGTGGCTGCTCATGTGCTGGATCAGCCGTACACAGCGACTTTGATTGTTACCGCATACAGATTGATCCATCCGTTGAGATATCACGACATCCATGAAATTATTTTTAACAGTTTCTTATATAGCACAACAAATTCCGTGCACTTCACATTTGGAAACGGTGATAAAACAAACTGGGTAGTTAGACAGTCAAAAAAGTAGGAAGGCCCTGCTCGCAATCTTACAATCTATATATGGCATAATTGGGCAAATATATGGAACTGTACTGTGCTGTGGGTGTTTAGCTGCTACCAGCAGGCTAGCAGGCAGATGGAAATTGGACACCTCTTTTCAATGGATCTTTGAACCAATAATTTGGGGGGGTTGCACATCCTGATACTACTGATAGCGGTTTCAGCTGCAGATGGCAAGTGATCAGGGTGGACCTGCAAACGCGCAGAGATTTGGTACTAGTAAGGAGCCTGCCGCTGCCGCATGGAACTCAAAGTCAGGTTCTTTGTCTAAGGCTTGTGAGCTTTATTTTTTGCAGGATTTTAAGAGAATTACTCATACTTTTGTATTCTAAGTAGGAATGTATGTAATCTAGAAATTATTTTGGAATGCACCTATAGTGCAAACAGATCTTTGATCAAGTTCATTATTCCGTTTAAACTTTTAATAACATATCACAGTTATTCCAAATTTTAAAGCTAGTTTGTATGTCGAAATTTCAGAAATAAAATACATCCAGCCACAGTTCATAGGGAGCTCTTGGAACTGAAAGCTATTGGCTGCTGTTTGGGCACATAACTCCTCAGCGGCTTGCAATTGCAATATTTATAATGTTTCATTCAGTGTACATGGTTACTTCTGAGTTTGATAGAAAATATAGAATATAATTAGAAAGCCAACCCTGGTAGCGACCTGGGTTTGACTCCAGAAAACGCAATGCATTGCAGCAGTGGATTCAGTGTGATCTGGGTCCTGTTTACAGTATAGGAAGAGCTGAATCAAGAATGAGAATCAAACAAGAATTAATACTCCGCTTATATGTGAAAGTTCTTGAATGTCTTTCATATCTTCAATCATCTTAGAAGAAGCCATCGCCACTTCTATGATGTCCAAAATAAAGTCATTCATTGCAGAAATATATATAAGTAGAGACACATTTTTCATGGCTTTCTGTCTTCATGGAATCCCAATTAAGCAAAGGGA
This sequence comes from Crinia signifera, assembly GCF_055691185.1. Lineage (NCBI taxonomy): Eukaryota > Metazoa > Chordata > Amphibia > Anura > Myobatrachidae > Crinia > Crinia signifera. The sequence goes on along the minus strand of NC_139222.1, from coordinate 208,555,314 downwards.
CTCGGGAACTCTCCCTTCATATACATATGCTCTGCTTACAGATATTTTCCCCCATATCCTGTTGTTTTCTGTTATGTGGACCAAAAGGTCTATGCCCAGTGTGTATGGACAGCGATGATCGCGTTCATCGCTGCGGGGAAAGACGCCCAGTGCATAAACACTGAGCGGCTTTCCCCCTGCCCGGCGCCGATGGAGGGGGGGGGGGGCATTGCATAACGAAGTGCTATGCAAAGCTGTCCTGAAAGCCGCTCATCTGCTGGTATAACCAGCAGATGAACTGCTTTCCCGGCGATGTTGCGGGAGCGCGCAGCAGCGTTCATTGCTGTACCATAAACACTGGGCAGCTTTGAGCTGAAAGCCGCTCAAACCTGCTGTTTTGAGCGACTGTCGGCTCAAAGTCGCCCAGTGTGTATGGGCCTTAATACTCAGTATACTTACTTTGTTACAACACCAGCTTATCTACATGGTCTATCTTCTGTCTGAAGTGTGTGTACTGACTCCTTCTGAGGACACAATTGATTTAAAACACTGGTTAACAGCACGAGAAAGAAACCCGATAACTGCTGTTTGTCTCATGGCTGCGATCATCCCTGTGTTATCCCACTAAAATGGACATAAAAAAACATGGGGTAATCAAATCGCCCCAAACAAAAATCGCAGTAAATACCTTATATTTTTGTATGCATTACATTATAACCAGTATCCTATAACTGGGTAAAAAAGAAGGGGTAGGGTTCTGGAAAAAGTGGCGCTGAATGAAGAATATCTCTATACTTATCCTTATATGGTGGGTCTTCTGGTTGATGGTATTTTTTCTTGAGAGTTCGTCTCCAGAGCAATGGAAATATGAAAAAAAAGAAAAAAATACCATCAACCAGAAGACCCACCATATAAATAGAAGTATAGAGATATTCTTCATTCAGCGCCACTTTTTTCCACTTTTTCCAGAACCCTACCCCTTCTTTTTTACCCATACATTTATTGGATCAATAGGGATTGATCCACGGGTTTTGGAAATACAGGCAGCAGAATTATAGGAGCGCCACACTTATTTCCATTTTCTAGAAAAATAGTATCCTATAACTGTCTCTACCCAGCCATGTTTTGTGCTACTGCTCTCATCTCATAATTACATGACCCTCATAAAAGTAATGTGCTGCCACTTTGTGACCAACTGTGACGTCACAAAATACATTTTGTTGCCATGTTTATGAAGATATTTAGACTTTTGGCTTGGTGCGCTGAGCGATTTTGAGTGTGTGTGTGTGTATCTGACCATAGGAGAAATACACACAGATGTACGGCTAATCAAAATGTACTTGCCTGCACTGTCTATCGGGCACTGTGTACACAGTGTGATTTTGGCTAACCTTCAGGCCAAATTTCACCCCATGTGTACACGGCTTTAGTGTAATTGTGTGATATATGCAATAGTATTTCCAGTGTATGTATTGGTTTTACTTTAACCCTTCATCTTGTGTTTATCAGAAAGACCTCCAGGGCATACAACTGCTGCTGAACTCATCCGAGTCTAACCTGCACCAGATCACAGCACTGCTGGACTGTAGAGGGCTCCATAAGGTGAGCTGCACAAAACAAAAATAACCCATTCCTTTCATTAACTGTGACCCTATTATATATATATGTATACAAATATGATTGGACACAACAGCAAATTAGATCAATGATATGTTATTGACATCAGTATTTTGTTAGCCCACTACTTGCAGTGATTACTGCGGACACCCTTCTTGGCAAACTGTCCACAAGTATCTGGATAACAACAGCACGTGGTATGTTTGCCATTCCACCTTAGGTACAGTGACCAACTGTGACACCGAAGGTCAAATCAGCCTAGAACAAACCCATCACTCCAATTCACCCCAGATGTTCTCAATAGGGTTAACATCTGGATTCAGTTGGTAGATGACCAGCGGCTATAAAATGTATTGTAATACATAATTGTATGCTATGTTACCATTTTTCAGGATTACGTAGAAGCGCTTATCGGCATCTGTTATGACGGGGTTGAAGGACTTCTCTATCTGGGCCTATTTTCTCTCCTGGGGGCATTCGCATTCACTGCCATGGTATGTGCAGTGCCTCGAGCGTGGAAGCATTTGGTTGCAAGGTAATAGTTCTGTGCATTTCTAACTGACTGGTATCCTGAAGACGGCAGCAGAAATCTGTACCTTACAACAAGTACTTGTTGGGAAATAAGTCTTGGCCGGTTATCTTCATGACACAGATGTTTGTGTTTCAGGGACAGAGACTACAATGACATTGACGAGGAAGATCCATTTAACCCACAAGCTCGCCGTATAGCGGTGCATAACCCTAACCGGGCACAGCTGAGAAGTTTCTGCAGCTTCAGCAGCAGTTTAGGCAGCCAGGCCAGCCTACAGCCACCTACACAGACTGTATCCAATGCACCGGTTGCAGAGTACATGTGAGTAATTGCTATAAACAGCTGAAAAAGATCAGGACATGTGTAATAAAATAACATGGCTATTTACCAATGGTCTATTATGTTCTAGATTCTACATTATCTATACAGTTATGCGGCGGTTGAAATGTGCATATGGCTGTGTTTACCATGTAGGAAACCTGGGTACTGATCCGCCACTTGGTTACAAAGTCGCACACTCTCGGACCTCTGAGCAAAGCACTATGGATGCTCAGAATGTCCATTGAATGGCTAGTGCAGCTGTGACCAGTTTGCCATCCCTGGTTACACAGGTGTTTGACTAGCCCCCGTTCCCTTCCTCACTACTCATCTCTCACATTGCAAATAAACCATTCCTTTATCCATCCTCACTAATCTTTTGTCCCATGTGTGCACAGTACAGCTATTCAGAAAACATTACTGAGTTGTGTTCACCTCTAAATCAGATGCAAAGGGCATTTATTTATTTTAAATAGAGAAATAAGAATTGTGTTGCATTGATATGCTATGGAATTATATATGGTTCATATTCGTTTTTAGAACCCAGATATAGAACCCTTCCCCTTTTAATGCAACAATGTTGTGTTGGGCCTGTTAGTTTACTATTCAATCAGGGTTGCTTAATGCCTTAAAGCTCTTTTAAATATCTGTGATTTTGTTTCCTCTAACACCAATGAACTGTCTCCTGCTCTTTTCTTTAGGAACCAGGCCGCCTTATTCGGCGGAAATCCTCGTTATGAGAATGTGCCATTGATTGGGAGAGGATCACCTCCACCCACGGTACGCTGGGCCTATGAATCAAAATCTTTTTTGTAGCAGAATCTTTCTTACATGCAAAAATTTAGAACTGTTTTATTTAAAAAAATTTTTTTTTTTTTACTCAAACCTACTCCTTTGTCAGGTTTTCGAAGTTCTTTCTTCTCAAAACTTTGTTTCTTCCACTGTTGCCAAGTTTGAACATTCTCATTTCTCTGCTCCTTTTTTTTTTTCCAAGCAAGTTGTGAGAGATGATTTCTGTAGAGAAGGGGGCATGATCTGGACTAGTTAAAGTATCTAAGTATTGCCACTAGCAGGTAAAAATACTTATTGCAGAATTTCCCAACTCCAGCCCTCAGGGACCCCCAACAAATCCCTTCAGTATCATAATTGAATTAATAATCTTCACCTGTGGATCTTTTAAAATGTGTCAGCCAGTGATGAATACACCTGTGCACCCACTGGGAGATCTCTGCAGCATGCACTGTTAGGGCTATTTCACACGCTCTGGCTCCAGCCGGGCGGCGAAACCCCACGCGGCCAGGAAGCCGTTCTGCACACAGCAGTTTACAAAGGTGGGGATGGCCACAGCCTGGCAGCCATCTCTTCCAGTGGTGGGATCCGGCTGCAACTGGACGGACGTGTCGTGGCCGTCCATGTGAATGGACACAGTTGTGTACATTATTAACTACGGTGTGCTTTTTGCCCTGATTACTGGAACTGGGAAACATTGACTTAATAACTCACAGTTGATGCTTCAGCTGCAATTTAAACACAAACACATTTTTAAGAAAACTGCATTTAGAATCATGCCAATTCCCTAAAAAATCAGCCAATTGTGATGGTGCCAACATCTCAAGTTCTTGTCACCTCCTATGTGCCACACCCTTCGTTATGTTGATGCCTTCAGTAACCAGACTCTGGCATTACCTCCCAGATTTTGCAGAATCTTTGTCTTGGTTACAGGGTTGAAACTCTTTCTAGTCCTAGCATATGAGGTTCAAAAACATCTCTGCTAATAGCAACAATAATACTCCTATAACTGAGGGCAAAGCCTGAAGATGTGAAGAGGTATGAAGCTGTGCTATCATTTGCATAATTAAAGATAATCTGACCAGCCAAACGGTATAAGAAGATAATTATGCATCGGCAGATTGCCAACATAAGGCACAGGGTAGATTTTGGTATGCTGACTTGTCTGCGGTCTAGAGAGGGTGACAGCGTGGTGGTGTTACTAAATAGAAGGTGGCAGGCTGACAATGTGGGCGTGTAGGGGGGCCACTTTTTGGACATTATTCCAGGGACACTTTTAATTACCAACCTGCCCATGACACAAGGGAAGGGCATTGTAGTGGACTTAGCATATAGTCACAGGGAATGACACAATGAGGACTGCAACTAACTCCAACTCTGAATTAGGCCCTATGAAGTGGGATCCAGCCACTTTAACAGACCCCACCCCCACAACAGACCCCGCTTCCATAAGGGCTGCTGTTAGACCTTTCCCAGGCTAGTCTTCCATCCCAATCTGCCCTTGACATTGGTATTGTTGCATGTAGTGGTCACATGAAGGGTTGATGGATTCTAGTGCAGGGGTTCTTAAACTCGGTCCTCAGGACCCCACACAGTTCACGTTTTCCCATTCCAATGGCAGGTGCACTCATTACTGACTGCCACATTTTAAAAGATCCACAGGTGGAGCTAATTATTTGACTTGTAATTCTGTGAGGAGACCTGCAAAACATGCACTGTGTGGGGTCCTGAGGATTGAATTTGAGAACCTGTGTTCTATTGGATTAATCTGTAATAGGCTTGGGTAACTTGTGGTTCTTCAGTTGTGAAACTAGACATTCCAGAGTGTTCTGGCATACTTGGAATTTTGGTTCCACAACAGCTGGAAACCCCATAGGCTGTCAGCTTGCTGATTTATCAACAATAGACTTTACAATAGATATTCACATTATGCATGTGGCCTCTCTATGTAAATACTTTAACATCACACACAGGTAGCAGTATGTAAGCAATTATTATATGGCATCCAGCTGCTTGTCCTAAGCGCGAGTCTCTGAATCATGGCGATCTACAAAACAGTCAATCTGCCATGGTTTCCAGCATAAAGACTAATCAAAGCTGCAATATATTAGGACTTACAGGCAACTGGGCAGTTGTGGTCTCTGACAGAATCTTCTCCAGCTCTTACTGTAAGGCCCACATTGCTCTAGCCATCAATCCCTGCCCATAGTCTGCAAACCCTCTCCACATTCAACAGACACCCCAAATCCATTTTTTGTAGTCTTCCACTATTAACAGAATGTTTATTGAGAATCTTAACTATTTGTTTTACACATTTTGCTATATGTCATTTTCAGTGGTGGCTCAAGAGGGGGGCTGCAGCACAGTCAAAATTCAAATAGGGGAGCCACACCCTCTGCTACCAACTGCCATCCCAAACTGACTCACTGGCAGTTGGTGCGACTCTCCTATTTGAATTTTTGAAGTGTGCCGCAGCCCCTCCTCTGGCACTGCCACTGGTCATTTTATATGCTTAACATATTTGTTATATGTTCTAATTTATATTTCACTTCTGCCCTAATCCTATATGGCAAATCTGGAAAATTGCATGTAATACATCTATGATGCCCGTATAAAAAGTGGAAAGGCAGGGCTTTGCTTTTGGTAGCCTGCATACTGTAGGGTTGTGGTATTTTAGATCTACATTGTCTAGGTCTAAGGTCTAATGGTTGACGGTCAAAAGGCTGACCGGGTCCAAAGGTCGACAGTCAAATGGTCGACATCGAAAACGTTGACATGAGTTTTTCATTTTTTTGGTGTCTGTCAAAATTTGGGGAAAAAACTGTATGTCCACATTTTTAATGTTGTCCTTTTTCATGTCAACCTTTTCACTGTCGACCGTTTGACCCTGTCGACATTTTGACTGTCGACCAATAGTGGTCGACCTTATGACTTGACCTTGAGTCAATCTACCATGAGTCCGGATACCATACTGTAACTCTGCCCATTGGGTTATGGTGCTAGAACAGTTGGGAAGGGGCCGAGTAGCTACAAGTATGAAAATATTAACATGACTCCTCTCCTCTCCTAGTTGTGTTATGTTATGAAATGATTTTTGTTCAAGACCTTACAAAAGCTGTATCTGATATTACACAGTAGCAATATGTTGTGTAGTAAAGCTTACACGGCAATGACACACATTCTGCTAATTCATCTTTTGTTTTTGCATACATATTTTGGAGCTATATAGTGTAAAAAGTAAGTGTTTTTTTTGTCTGTGATGTGCCTTGAGAACCTATTCCCTGTCTACCTCTGTCCATCCAACCCGCGAGGTCTTCCCAGATGCAGAACATGTTTTAATATATGGAAGCCAAGGAATACACATGGGGAGACCCTTTCCACATCATTCACTGTACAGTATGTAGAGGCCCAGGAATTACTGTAGCCATTTTCTGCACCGCAGTAATTCCAGGACTTGCTCGGTATACAGTATGACCAGCCCCCTATTTGCAAAAAGATACTTGTTGTTCAACAAAAGTCACAGGGATGTTCTATTGACCCCTTGACTGGTGGGTTTTGCTGGGGCAGGACACGTTTGTCTTGCCCCAGCAAAACCCACCACAGAATGTAGGGCCATCCCCCCCATGTACACTCTGGCGATCGTAAGCTGGAGTTCTCCTGCTGTGCCCCAGCCACCATTCACAGCAGGTGGCAGGTTCGGGGAGGCTAAGGAGGATTCAGGCACCCGAACTCCCGAGCGCTACTGAGTCCCCCCGAGCCACGAGGGGAACTCCGGCATACGAGCAGAGGGTCGAGGGGGAGAGACAGGAGGGAAGAGCGACCACTGTGGGGGGGGGGGGGGTGCCCACAGCTGCAGGCACCACTGGCGCACACCTTCATATTGGTATCCCTGGAAATTTTCCGGGACAGTGTTGCCTCAGACTCTGCTACTCTGTATTATGTTCTCATTTCATCAGCTGGGTCCTCACAACAAGCAGAGTACATTGGTAACTCCAGTTACATAGAACAGTGCAAGTGAACAGTAGGACAGGTTGTTTGCTAAAAAATACAGTTTTTCTAAAAGGAATTTTTCAATTTTTTTCTTTTTTTGGTGAAAGCTTTAGTAACAGCTACGTGTTCCAGCTGCAATTCAAATGACTGCTTTGGATGTAGTGTTTGAGAGCCCAATATGATATATCAGAAGGAGTCACAATCAGTGGAAAACTGACCATATATAGTTCCATTAGCGAACCACAAAGAATCAGTCCCATAAGACGTAGCCATTCTGCTTGAGAGAATAGATATTCTGGTGTGTCAGCAGGTTGGACGTGATTACCCAAATTATACTTATATGGAAGACAGACAGGGGTAAGGTGTTTTCTAGATAATTTTAACGTCATTATTGAACTTTTAAAGTAGACCGGGTAGGCCAATGTATATTATAATTGTGTTGCAATTACTGTTTATCAGTATGGAGGCTTTTGTTTTAAAAATTCTAAATGCCAACATTTTTGCTAACTACGAGACCGTTTATGTGTCCATGAGTTACTGCGGTGTAAACACTTCCAGCCTAGAGATGAAAGTGTAGTGAAAACATTAATGCTCCATGTTGTTACACACTCACAAAACATTATCTCCTATTTATAAGTAACTGTCCCTGTGTACATTCCTCCTATACTTATATGTTCTATGTTATGTACATTATACATCACAAAAATTCATTCAGTCATGGTTTTTATGTCTTCTTCTAGTACTCTCCGAGTATGAGGGCTACATATCTATCAGTAAATGAAGAGCCAACCAGCATATATGGGAATGAATATCCAGCTTAATGCTACTTGTCTGGACCCTCTCCTCTACCACTGTACTGCATTCATCTTGTGGTGAGGCCTGTGGACATCTCATCTGCTGCAAAGAGTTAATAATTTGTGGCTGACGGGGCTATTGAGACAGGCCTATTGGATTAAGAGGAACCCGCATTCCATGATTTGGTGGAGAATGCACAGGAAACTGAAATGAATTGAAGGGGATCACACTACATTTGCGCTTGTGACCTACTTGGGAAGAAATGCAACAAACTGAGTGGACTTGATTTTCATGGGTGAAATTCCACCTACCCAATTTTTAAAACAAAAATGTCAGCATTACAATATTTATATAAAGTATGCATAGCATACGTATACTACAAACCTATAAATACCAAAACATATACTGTGTACGCTAATGTCGCTGTAATACTGTTTGCAGTTCACAACAGTCTTGCAAATAAACACTGGAAGAATGGTTTGGCTCTAGGTGGCCACCTGTTGGCCACCAGTGGTAGCAGCTGCTGGAGTTGTATATTATTATTATTATTATTATTTTAATTTTTTATTTTATTTTTAATTTCCAGCTTTCCAATCAATTTGCTTTACCTGACAGGGAAAAAACAGAACTTGTAATATTGCCATATACCTAGGTATGGAACTGACATTTATCATACATGTAGGATTGCAACCATATCAACTTTAGTACGGTCTGTTTTTTTATGTACAATAATTATCTTTTGCTATATTTTGCTACATTGTCTTACACCCAAGGTGTTGATGTCATTTATTTTAATTAAAAGGTGATGTCCAATTTATTTGGGGGGAGTGATTATTTTATTTTTAAATAAATGCAACCTGTCTCTCCTCTAGCTTAGAGGTTTTTAAACGTGGTCCTCAGGCACCCTAAAGGTCCAGGTTTTAAGGATAACCACGCTTGGACACAGGTGACTTCATTATTTTCTGAATCAATGTGATCTAACTCTTTGAATGCCAACATCTCTGTGAGGGATGTTTAGAATATCCGCTAAAAATACCAGCGTCGCTCACATTTGTTATATAAATTCAAATACAAAATGTTGTGTAAAAATAGATTAATTCACTTTTAATGTACACATTACAGGTCATTATGATGAATAAAAATGCTTTGCAGTTTTTACACTGATTTTGACATTCACTTTGCACTCAAAGGATTAATCATCTGTGCTCAGCCACCAGGACCGTTATGGTGTCATGAGGACCATGTTTGGGAACCTCTGTTCTAGCCCAAACATTCCCAACCTCAGTCCTCAGGTACACACATAAAGATGTATCTGTCCAATCTGTCTCATGGAAACAATAAAATCTGGTAATAAATGGGAGCACATGACAGTCAACCATTTGCTCCCAAATGCTGGAAAATGGAACAAACATTTTAGATAAATTTGTTCAATGGATTTAACCAATTTGTCCGAACATCCATGTTTGGGAGCATATAGTTGATTGTCATACGCTCCCATATATTACAAATTGTTGTTCCCACCAGACAGATTAAACATATAAATCTTTGGATGTGTACCTAGCTTAACAGTCCAGGTTTGAGGGATATCCAGGCATGGGCACAGGTGACTTTTTTAGTACCTCAGTTTTTTTAAATCAGGCATCTGGGATGCATTCAGGCACACGGGACTCAGCCCCTGGTGATTTCGGCTGAGCCCCGTGTGTATCAAAATGTAGTTACACAATTCGAGAAATGGCTACATACATCTTCCAGCCCCGGGAGCCGCGGCCAGTAAAACAGTGTTACAGAAATATTCTTGCCTGCCCTGACTATTTGGCTGGGTGACCACGCATCACTATCGCCCGTTGTGTACACACGGGATAATTCGGGGAAATCAACTAAGGGATTTTGATAATGTAGTCGTCCATGTAAGAATCACCCTGTGTGTACACCCCTTAATACCTGGACTGTTAAGCTAGGTACACGTCTAAAGATTTATCTGTCCAAACTGTCTGGTGGGAACAAAAACCTTTACTGAGCAAACAATTATGTCTTTAGATATTCATGAATACCTCATTTAATCTGCTTTGAATGTTCTTTTTTCATGACTAATATATTAAACTGCTGTTTTGGAGTGGTACGTACCCCTGGAATGTGTCTGAGGTAGGTACATGTAAAATGTGTTTTCAATCCCATACTGTTACCTAAACTGCTAATTGGTACATAATCCTCTTTAAGGTATCGGTCCTTTTAACCCCAAGGGTGTGAGTTGCCGATCAGGTGCCATTTTAACAATGAAAAAGGCACCAGAGTTAACCTTAACTCGCACCCTTCACAGGGCCAAATTCACTGCGGAGGTGCAAGCACTTTTCAGCGAGTTCGGCCCGCCGTAAAATGCGCGCGGTATTGTGAAGATTCGCAAACCCTGAGCGCATCCGCACCCTTCGGGTGTAATAGGATCGACCCCTAAGTGCTAAATGTTGTCCTAGCGGTCTGTGTGTTTTGTACACATACAACAGAGTATTTTGTGTTTTATCCTCTGTTTATGAGGGATTACTACACAATTTAGATTTGATCAGAATCTTGCACTTTTTATACTATTTGTGTGCTAATTATGTACTTACACACTTCCATTATTATTGTGAGACAATGATGAGTCACAGGGATATATATGAATATGCCGTTTAACCCTCTTTTCTTTGTACAAGCAGATATGGTAAGGCACAGACAGAATAATCTTTCACTAATAGGTTTTTGGCAAGGCATTGATAAGTACTAACTGCCGTTACTACAGAAGCCCATGGAACTCGATGAAAGATTATGCAAAGCCGTTTTATAGGGTGTGGTTCATAAACTTTCTGCAGATCTTTTAAACTTGTTTTCTAATGAAATCTGTTTTCTACAAAACCTTATTTTGATAGATACTACGCAGTGAAAAAATTATAATTTGGGACCCCCTCCTCCACTCCAACACAGGTTCACAATATGCAACACGGCAGTGGGTGACAGGGGCAGTAGTGGCTCCCTTAGTCCTCAGGAGCCCCGGTGCACTGCACCTGTTACACCAATGGTAGCTTAGCAAATGTAACTATGTGATAGACTTCTGAACCTTGCATTGAGGTGCATGGCTTGTTATAAACCATAGCTACGAATCGGACAGAATCCGTGGATTGGATTAGGTAATGTGGAAATTGATGCCAGGCTTTAAATTAACCTTCATAAAAAAAATGGTACATGTGTATTAGCCAGGCGCCCAGTCTGTAGTTAGCGTAGCGGCGGTTTCAGAATCAGAGTAGTGTTCCAGCGTAGTTAGCGTAGTCAGTCAGAAGTAGCGTAGTGTTCCCGTGAGCGTCCCTGTCAGAATCAGCATAGTGTTCCCGCGGCCGCGTAGCCAGCGTCTCTGTCAGAATCAGTTTAGTGTTCCCGCTGTGATCTTTTCTCATTAACTAAAATCCAGTTAACATATGTCATTACTGTCTCAGATGTATGATATGGCAGGTGTGAATGTGTTCCTGAAACACCCCCACTATACACGCCAGCCCGAAGCGTGGCGAGCACACGCATTACGCGTCCTCCCAACCTGTTCATACCTCCACTATCCACGTTGGCGTGGAGTTGATCTTAAAAAGTGTGGCAAGCGCAGCGAGCCACCGAGCCCGAAGCGTGGGGAGCGCAGCGACATGTGTTCCGCGTCCCCTCGTGTCGCTTGCTGCGCTCGCCACACTTTATAAAATCAACTCCTCGCTGACGTGGATAGTGGGGGTATGAACAGGTTGGGAGGAAAAGTAACGTGTCTGCTTGCCACGCTTCGGGCTGGCGTGGATAGTGGGGGTTTGAAAATGCCTCCTTCATGGTGCATAGGACGCACTATAACCCGCATACCCCCTTTATGCATGAGGCGCACGTGCTAATAATTACTGAGATGCAGGAGCGTTGGAGACGCACCTGCTTCTCAGACAGCTGCAGCGCCTCTCCGCCAGCACAAGGGATCTGGCGGTTACCGGCGCTGTGTGAGAGGCTCAGCTAGACTTGGCATGGACGCCGGGGACAGAGCCGGGCTGCCGTGCAGTGACTACGCTAACTACACTAGGCAGCTGTTGGGCTGCAACTGAGTCACTACGCTAGGCAGCCGTTGGACTACGCTGACTTCGTACGTACGTATGCTAATTGGGCGCCCGGCTAATACACCAAATAAACTTGTAAGCCTTAACAAAAACAATCTTTGGTGTCTTTAAAACATACTCAAATAAGTAATTGACTATTGAAATATATACTGTATGTGCTAATTACATACTTATTGTATATTGTATAACTTGTAAATGTCCACTTTTCTCTAAAGTAAAAGTTACAGGTTTGCCTTATGTTACAGTAAAACTGGACTTTTGAGAAGAGCAACACAATAGAGAGGAGTAGTTTGTGGTGTGTCTTGCACTGCTCCATATTAGATTGTAAGATCTCATGTTATAACCTCATGCCCTCTCTCCTATTTTCACCTCTGCAATCTCTCTGCTCATTATAGTAAACTGTCATTTCCCTTTTAAATAATAAACGTGCTTTTGATGTATTTTGGAGAAAATCCCACTTTAGGAGCTCATGCACAGGGGCGTAAAAACATTACTAGGGAATTGTAAATTAAACTTTTACTTTATCATTACTTCAGTACAACATTTATAACTTCTCAAAGCTTTCTTGCACAGTACTTAAAATGATTATACTTGAAACAAAAAATAGGCAAACATGACGCGTGTCCCTGAAATGTTTTACTAGTTCTAATAAAACATTCAGAGAATTTGCTCATTCCGCATTTAAACAGTTTAAATATAATACAATGGTGCCGATACAAACATGAATGACCTGTAAGCCCCTTTCCTTAAGCTGTGTTCACACAGGATACGGTCACTGGGTTCACCAGCAAGTAGTTCCACAAGCATTAGGTCGACATGGGGAAGGTCGACAGGGTCATTAGGTTGACATGTTTTTTGGGGGTTTTTTTACTGTTATTTGAGCCAAAATGTGCCGACAGGCAGTATTTCATGCCCTATCCTCCACTAGGACGTGGCGGGAGAATAACATAGTTTACTGAGCATAGCGAGACACCATGCCAAAAGCATGGCGAGCATAACAGTGCTATGTTTTAGTGTTTGTGTCGACATTCGGGTACATTTTTTTTAAAAAAGTCAACTTTTCAATGTTGACCTTACCCATGTCAACCTTCCTCCATGTCAACCTTACTGCATGTCGACCTAGTGGTGTTGGCCTACTTGCTGGTGACCTAATGATCCATACCTGTTCACACCTATAGATTTATCTGACAATTATTTGTGGTGTGAACAAAAATCTGTTAATGAATAAAAGCCTATGACAATTTGCTTGCAAACACTGGAAAATTAACACAAATTCTTATTTTAACAAATCTGTTAGATCAAATGGAACTAATTTGTCTGAATGACCATTGTCCGTTTTTTTTAGCAATTGTGAGCAAATGGCGGATTGTCATTTTCTCCAATACATTATCAGATTTTTGTTCACACCAGATAGATTGGATAGATAACTCTTTAGGTGTGTACCCAGCTTCAGTCTGCTTTGCTTGAATTCACACTACACATGCTCAGAACACAAGCGCATGCAGTTCCAGCCATGCCCTCATGCACAATATTGAAATATTGACACACACACAACCAAACAGACAGAACTGGGGTGAGAAGAGACACGCTCATGCAAATGCAGACCAGTATGTGTAAGTGTATATACACTTGACGGGGATGCTGAGGTTTGACCTTAAATGCTAAACTATTGAAGATTTGTCATTTTGTACACCTGCAGAAAAATATGTTTGTCCACGCACCATACGCCTGCACATGCGCAGATACCCGCCTGCGCAAGCGCAGACGCGCAACATCGGTACTGCGTGCGAATGCACGCAGTACCGAAAGGATTTGAATCAGGCTCTACATCTTTTGCGTCCAATGTCCCTCTTTTTTTTTAATCACATTATTGATTAATTTTAAATTAAACCATAGTGTTCCATTTCTGGTTTTATCCAGCACCGGGCAGACTTGTCATTTTGTTGTAATTTTTGGATATTCAGTTCTTCCATTTACTGGAGAAGAAAGAAAACACAAAGTCTCTCTGTTACACGGGGCACACTAACAGGTTGAGACAGACTGTCAGATGCATTTATTGGTGCACACTCACAGTCCCTTCCTGGCCCCATCACAACAAAACATCAAGGAAGGAGGGAATTAATCAAAGATACAATTCATGCAGAATCACATCATTATTACAATGCGAGAAATGGCAGCATAGAATAGCAGGGGATGGGCACATAATGACATAAAAACTACAGCTACGGTTGCCACCTCTCCTGGATCTGTTGGCAACCCTCAAGGAGGCTTTTCCTGTCAACGGGATTCTGGTATTCTCCCGGAATTCATGTGACTGGAATAGCCTGCCCGGTTAAACCTGCCTGTGCCAGCATATTACCCCCACACTGTGGCCACTGTCAAGTGGCTCTCCGCCGCCGCTAGTAATAGCACTGTCCTGCCTGCCCAGCAGGCTGGGGTGGAGGAGGAGGAGGTCCTTTCTCCACCTAGAGGAGGAGCAGCAGCCAGCCCAGTGCTGCAGAATTTGAAACAGGCAGCATGATGTGTGAATCTCGTATATGGGGAGGTGGCAGCATTTGGGGGTAAGTGGCTGTCCCCACAGTCTTGTCACTGCATCAGGGGTCTGCAACCCACAGCGGGCTGCAGGTACATTCTGTCATGGCAGCCCCTTCAAAATGGCATAATTGATGGTTTAATTTGCAATGGGCATTACGTTAGGTGGCATGTGTAGTGGGCATTATGGTGTGTGGAATAATGTGTAAAGGGCATTATGGTGTAGGGCATTATATGTAATGGGCATTTTTTGTCTGATCGCGAGTCGCGATAGTAGCCCTGCCCACTTAATTAGGCCCCACGCACCCACTTGGGGGGGTTGGATCAGCAGGAATCGATGATGCATGAGGTGGCAACCCTAACTACAGCACACGGTTCACTGGGCCTCCTCCTGCACCACCAACCTAGCTACCCACTCCCTGAGGTGGCAGATATGATTAAGTACGGTATGTTATAACTATTGTTAATGGCGATTAAATATGACCAAAGTAACAATAAGTGAAAAGCGTAGGTTACGTATTATTTCCGTAACCTGCATACCCTTTATACCTAACTACGTGCGAACAAACAGTAGCGCAGCGTAGCGTACCTTTTATTGTATATTATACACCAAGAACCAATACCTTAATAAGAGATCCCTTCGCAGTACTTTGTCTCTAATCTGCGAATATACCTTTAAGGACAGAGTCCGTAATATACCTTATCGCTATGCGAATAAACAGACACAACCACTGTATAGAAGTAAGGAGATAAGAACTCCGTAAAAAGTTGTATTTAAGTCCCTAATGGACAAAAGGGGGTTACAGAAATAAGAAAATACAGGTATAACAAGTGATACAATATACTAACAATGAATACTCTAATCAGGCTCTGCTAGGGGGTAGGAAACAGATACAAGACACAATCAGCCAACAATACAATAAGAATAAATACCGTGAATGCAACCGTTTACCGTCTCATCAAATATGCGAAGCGCAGTCCGGTCAGAGCTCGCTATCGTTCAGGGATGAACTATAGCCCGGTAGAAAGTCAGGGAAAGGTAGATGTGCCGAAGTGACTGTGGCTGCTCTGGGTCGCCTATCTTATAGGGTCAGAAAGGGGAGGTCAAAGGCCATTCTCATTGGTCAGAGATCGTATGTCAGGTCCACTGTGATTGGGGGTAAGACGATGCACCTGGTTTGAATAGGTGCAGGGGAGTGAACTTTAAGAGTCCTTTGTTTGATGGTTTCGTTGTCAGCAGTTGTGAATAAAGATAAGAATCCGGTTTCGTCTAGATTCCTTTGTTACATACTTTCAACAGAAACTGTCTCTGGAATATGGATTATGTCCATAACTATCGGGCCGTGTATATTGCGAAATATTCGCAATGACCGGAATACTGCGCATAAGGAACGGAACGGAACGGT
Organism: Crinia signifera; assembly: GCF_055691185.1. Taxonomy (NCBI): domain Eukaryota; kingdom Metazoa; phylum Chordata; class Amphibia; order Anura; family Myobatrachidae; genus Crinia; species Crinia signifera. Next base: position 208,539,253 of record NC_139222.1, on the reverse strand, counting down.
ACTAATCATGATAAAGACAGATGTGTGCAGGGCTAACTAAGATATGTGTGGCGTTCTAAACCTTTAACTATATTTTACTTAGTGTCAGTATGTCTTTATGAATTTATGTGTGATAGTATGGCTACTCTTTTGGTCCACTTTGTCACACATACTCGGGTATGGAAACTTTATTTGCGCAACTCTGCGAACCAAAATGGCGGCCATACTATCCTAAAATGGCGTGTGTGCAACTCGACTTCCACAGTCCACCCTTTAACAGTAAATATAAAACTGTTACAATACAAAACATTTTACACGACAATACAGAAATTCATAATCCTAACAAAGAAATTGGGATCCATGAAATAAACATATAAGGGGAGTAAACCATCTGCTCTTGGCCGATCCAGGATCACGGATAAACGATGGGCCGCATTTATCGAACAATCTACTCAGGGTCACGAAGGATAATGTACAATTTTGGGATAAAAATAAAAACCGGGGTGGTTACAACATATACACGTTCACAAATATGGTTTCTTTAAAGGGAGGTGGTTTCGATTCTAGGGTCATATACCAAACCCTGGTCTTCCTCTGTATCTCTCGTTCTTACACTCATGATTTCGGTACGTTTTGCTTTTCCCCGGGTCACCACCTTTAAACATTTGAACAATAACACAAAGACTAGGATGGCACCACCGATACAGAGAAGGAGTTTTCCTATGCTAGCTATAATCCCTTGCGCCCATTCTCCTAAACCAGAGAACCAGTGCATTGGATTCAACCAGGAGGTCCATTCGCTAACTTTGTTACCTATTTCTGCCAGGCTGATATTATGTTCCCTTCTAAATTCCCATTTAAGCTGAAGAATCTCATCCATCCGATGATCGATGATTTCTTCTGGGTCTTCAGTATTGTTGGTGATATATGTACAACATTTCACCCCAAACTGTGTAGAGAGGGTGACACAATATCCTCCTGTCATAGCTGTCAGATAGTTCAACACCATCCGATGTTGGACTAGCTCTCTTTTATACGCTTGCAACTCCTTCCCAGTGTATCTAAAAGTGTCATCATAAATCTCAGTGATGTTATCTACCAAGCTGGCTAATGCTTGTATATATTTAAAATTTATGACTCCTCTGGCGGTATGGGTGATATCTAATGCAATGAGGAGTTGGATACCGAACGACTCGTGTATCATTTCAGAAGCTAGGGGTTCTTTCCTGATTGTTAAATCCCTTTTATGGATTTGGTCATAATGGGTATGAGTGTAAGGAGGAGGTATACCTCTGTGTATGCTCACCATCTCATCATGTGTAAGGGTCATCACTTCGGGTAATACTCTGCCTAAATAACAAATTCCAACGTAGTTCATGGAGAGACATTTGTACGCCCTTCTACCACAAATATAATAAACGTCGTCAGGGAGAAAATAAGGGACAGAGTATTTCATGATCTTGTCACACATTATCCATAAGAACATTCCCATCCCCTGCTCCCTGACTTGTTCCTCACAAGTTTCTGGCTGTAGGGTCATATTACAGTAGCCGGCTGATACTCTGCCGGCCATCATTTTACTTTTCTTCACCGTGTAAACATATTTATAGTGTCTCCCACTGGTTCGGATCTTTAACAACAATTCTTTATCAATAGGCTCTCCATCTGGACGCTGGGAGTAAGTTATTGTCTGGTTATGCCATGTCACTTCCCAAGTACCAATCGCTCTGGAACTCGAGAAGTTCATACATACCAGGGATTTATCCACTTGGTATGGGTGTAATCTAAGACTAGGGGACCTGGTATACAGGTATCTCTTATCCAATGGCCTCCCCTTATTTAATACGCTTATCTCTGAAATATTAAGCGGGTATGGGACTAGGCCTACACTACTCCTTTTATGTAACACTTGTGAACACACCCAGCATTCTGTTTGGTTTAAGACCTTACCCACTAACGAGTGGTAATCACTCAAAGGATGTCGGCCTGTAGTTGCCTTACTTGTCGACTGACATCGCTGGATGCATTCTTCCATTTTAGGTTGACAATATCTACAGACACAGTACTCACCAGACAATAACTCATCACATAGCCCTTGAACTACGTTCTCCTCATACCTTTTACCTTCTCCTGTTATGGGCAAAGTGTCAAGCTGGTTTAGGGATTCTACCTCACCCATATCTGGGTCCATTATTACACTGTCAGAACTCCGCTCCGATCGCTCTAGAATGTGGCAGCCACCGAGTATCTTTGGATGAAGAAAAGAACACAGAAAGAAAACAAAGAAATATATGCATAACTGTGAACCTGTTGCTTGGAGTCCTTCCATCATCTCTACCAGGGGACTTTTATTTTGCTCTGCTCTTGGACCTTTGTTCGCTCAGGTTGCTCGACCTTGGCTGCCTTTCAGTCTTCCCGGAATAATGCTTCTAGCGACACTTCTTCTCTTTCGCTCTCTGCACACTGGGACTCTGGGTTACTGGCTTTCTTGCAGTGGGACGAATGTATCCAAGTCTCTCTCTCTGCGACTTTAATCGATGTAGTGCTGGTCAACAAAACTTGGTACGGTCCTTCCCAACGGTCTATCAAACAACCTGAGCGTAAAAAATTTCGGATCATAACAAAGTCTCCTGGTTTAAGATTATGACAATTCTCGGTAGGCATATCAGGGTTCAGTAAATTCAGCTGCTTTTGTTGTTTCCTTAGCTGTTTGTTTATCTTTAGGATATACTGTACAGTTAGCTCATTGTTACATTTGAGATCATCCTGTGGGTCTATCATGATGTGTGGCTGCCGACCAAACAGTATCTCGAAGGGGGACAAGTTGAGCGGAGTCCTGGGAGTGGTCCTAATGCTATACAACACAATAGGCAGTGCCTCTGGCCATAACAACCCTGTTTCAGCCATAACTTTACCCAATTTGTTCTTAATAGTACCATTCATTCTCTCGACTTTGGCGCTCGCCTGGGGACGATATGGAGTATGAAGTTTACTATTAATCCCAAGGAGTTTACACATGATTTGGAAGACCTCTCCTGTGAAATGAGTGCCTCTGTCACTCTCAATGACCTTTGGGATACCATATATACAGACAAACTCCTGACATATTTTCTTTGCTGTAAAGGTAGCAGTGTTGGAGGCAGCGGGGAAAGCCTCCACCCAGCTGGAAAACATGTCAACACAAACTAATACATATTTCAAATTTCTACAGGGTGGTAACTGTATGAAGTCGATTTGTATTACCTGGAAAGGGCCTTCTGTAGGAGGGATGTGGGATGGCTCTGTTGGGATGGCTTTTCCAACGTTCTTCCTCAAACAGGTGAGGCATGACATTGCCACTCTACCTGCTTGAGAAGCGAACCCTGGTGCACACCAGTAGGCCTTTACCAGCTTGCACATACCTTCCTTCCCAAGATGTGTCAGCCCATGGGCCGCCTCGGCTAGACTAGGAAGGTATGCCCTGGGGGCCACTGGTTTCCCGTGTCCATCTCTCCAAAGTCCGGTGGACTCTTGGCCACATCCCTTCGACTTCCATACTGCTCTTTCCTGTGGGGAACACAAATTCTGCATGTCTATCAGTTTGGATGTGGATACCATGTTCAGTGTACAAAGGTTGGTAGGATGGGTGAAAATATTTACAGGGCATGCGGCCCTTTTCGCTGCCTCATCAGCGCGGCTGTTACCAAGTGACACCGGGTCCTTCTCTGATGTGTGAGCTTTGCACTTGATAACAGCCACTCTGTCTGGAAGCTGGATAGCTCCCAGAAGTCTCCTAATGTATGTCGCATGCGCCACTGGTGTGCCAGCCGCCGTCATGAAATTTCGGAGGCGCCATAGGGCTCCAAAATCATGCACTACTCCGAAAGCATATCTGGAGTCGGTATATATGTTAACTGATTTTCCCTGGGCCAGTTCACATGCTCTGGTCAGTGCCACCAGTTCCGCTACTTGTGCTGAGTGAGGTGGTCCCAAGGGTTCAGCTTCCACAATACCTTCTCCATCTACTACCGCGTAGCCTGTGCACAGCTCTCCCGTCTCCGTCTGTCTATGACAGCTACCATCTGTGAATAAGGTTATGTCTACCTCACTTAATGGGCTGTCGCTTATGTCAGGACGTGCTGTGAAGGTCTGATTCAGGTAGGTCATGCAATCATGTTTGTCCTCACTCTCACTAAACTCTGCTTTACCATATTCAGCAACATTCCCATCACCCTCCACCCTTTGTGCCTTGGAGGGCACATGAGGAAGGAATGTGGCTGGGTTTAGTGTGTTGCATCTTTTGATGGTTATATTTACTGGGGCCATCAGCGCCAGTTCCCACTTGGTGAACCGTGCTGAGGACACATGACGTGTTTGGGCAGAATTTAGGAGGGCAGAGACAGCATGAACAGTTAAATCGTGTCCCAACACCACGTCCTCACTCTTACTTACTAGTTGTGCTATTGCGGCCACACTTCGTAAGCAAGTTGGGAGTGAGCGTGCTACTGTGTCCAGCTGGCCACTGTAGTACGCTATTGGTCGGTTGGCATCACCATGTTTTTGTACAAGTACTCCTGCCGCACACCCAGCTGATTCAGTTCCGTACAGTTCAAAGGGTTTCCCATAATCTGGCATTCCCAGTGCTGGGGCCTTTGTTAGGCTCACCTTTAATTCCTCGAAAGCCAGCTCAGATTCCTCCGTATGAGAGACCCGATCTGGCTTAGTTGAGGAAACCATCTCTTGTAGTGGTAATGCCAGAATAGAGAATCCTGGGATCCAATTGCGACAGTATCCACACATGCCTAGGAACGTACGGATCTGGTGCTGGGTCTGTGGCAGTACCATGTTCTGAATCGCTTGGATTCTGTCGTCGGTGAGGTGTCTCAGCCCTTGGGTAAGGCAGTGGCCCAGATACTTAACCCTGGTCTGGCATAATTGCAGCTTATCCTTTGATACTTTATGTCCTGTCTCTGAGAGATGCATCAGCAGCTGTCTAGTGTCATCCACTGATGACTCCAGTGACTCAGAACACAATAATAAGTCATCAACATATTGTATCAGTATCGAACCACTCATGGGTTGAAAGGACTGTAAACAATCATGCAAGGCCTGGGAGAAGATGCTGGGGCTGTCTATGAATCCCTGGGGAAGTCGTGTCCAGGTATACTGTACTCCTCTGTAAGTAAAGGCGAACAGATACTGGCTGTCAGGGTGCAAAGGGACGGAGAAGAACGCTGAACACAAATCAATGACTGTGAAATGAGTACAGTGAGGTGGGATTTGCATTAGGATGACAGCTGGGTTTGGCACTACGGGGAATTGGCTCTCAACTACTTTGTTTACCCCTCTTAAATCCTGCACTAGTCTGTAGCCCCTCCCCCCGCTCTTTTTCACAGGAAAGATGGGACTATTGGCCGTGCTGGAAGTTCTAACTAGGATTTCCTGTTGGAGCAATCTTTGGATCACTGGGTATACTCCTAGCTCAACTTCAGGTTTTAAAGGGTATTGCGGTATTTTTGGGGCTATCCTGCCTTCTTTTAAGCGGATTTCTACTGGAGCTACATTTGCCATCAGCCCAGCATCCTGTCCATCTTTAGCTACCCTAGATGGATTTGATTCTACAACAGTGGAATACAACATTAGCCTCTGAGGACTGTCCAGCATATCTTGCACTTCTTGTGTAAGATTTCTAGGAGTGTCCAGAAATACCCCATCGGGGGTGCAATAGATGACACATCCCATTTTGCATAGTAAATCTCTACCCAGGAGGTTAGTCGGGGCCGCTGCAGCCAACAGGAAAGAATATTTGGTATGCAAAGGCCCGATTGTAACCTCCGCTGGTTTCGTCAGTGGGTAATGTTGTATTTTTCCTGTTACCCCAATTGCTGCTACTGATTGGTCAGTGAAACCCAAGTGAAGAGGAGTGTTGAGAACAGATCTGGCCGCCCCTGTATCAACCAAAAAGGTTTGCCTTACTCCAGCTATATCAACCTTCACCTGAGGTTCCTCTCTAAGGTGTTGAGTTAACCTAACTGGCTGTAGGATACAGGTATGACCTGTTTCCTATTGTCTGACCTGGGTTGCCCTTAGCACAGTGTCAGCCATCAGATGGGGAGGAGGCATGTTGCGTGACCTGTCTGTCTCCTCCCATTGTCTAGGGGCTGGGTATCTTCGTGTCTCACCCTGGTGAGATTCCCATTCTCGCCTATGTGTTTTGTAACTCCTGGGGTTTCCTGACCTACATTGTGTTGCAATGTGTCCCTCCTTATTGCAGTTGTAGCAAATAATGGGCTTTCTGCCTGTGTCCCTGGTGTTTCATTGGTATGCAGCTTTATTTGGGGCATGTGTAAGGGCTTGGATGCTAACTACCATTAGTTTATCAGCTTGCAGTTCTCTGCGTTTCTTGATGTTACGGTCGTGGTCTACAGCAGATTCCCGTAGGGCATCCACTGTCATTCCACGCCAATTTGGAAAAGAAGTTTGGACTCTGGCTCTCAGGTTTTCGCTAAGCCCTTCCACCAGCACAGAGACAATCATCTCCCTCAGGTGGGGGTCGTCCTTAGGCTCGGAGACACCAGTGTATCTTGATACCGCTAGCAAGGCCTTCGCGAAATAATCAGCAGCAGATTCGCCATCCTTTTGTTTGATGGTAAACATCCTGCTATATTCCACTGTCGCAGGAAAATATACTCCCAATTGTAAGTTAATCAGGCGTATATTTTCCTGGTTGATCTCATCATTTATCTCCTTGTCCACTTTCAATCCACTATCCTGAATGAATTTCGGGATGTCTATGTGGGCAGGGAGACAGGCCCTCAACATGATTCTCCAATCCTTGTTGGTGGGCTCATCAGAGTTTCCCAGATCCCTTACAAATTTCCGGCTCAGAGCCAGATCTTTCCTAGGATCAGGGAAATCTGAAATGATGGACCGCAGCTCTAGCCGTGTCCATGGGTTTAGCATGGTCATCTTTCTGGTAGGTATCACACCCTCTCTGTCTGCCTTACCATAGGGAACCTCCAGTGTGCGAACAGGGTATGTTTGTACCACATCCGCATGACTGGGACCTGCTTGGGAGTCGTCCGTGTCTGTGCTGTGTAGTGCATCCTTACCTGAGTCCAATACTATGCTGTTGGCATCAGCCGTCTCCTCCTCCTGTGCTGGGGCCCCAACAGCGGGTTGAGCTTTTCCCTCAAGCATGTTAATTGCATGAGAGACGACCAGTGCCAACAGCTGCTCGTTTTCCTCTCGGGTTTCCTTATAAGGGGATAAGACAGGGTACAAGTTAGCAACGGATACATTATTACTTATGTCTTTCTTATGAGTCATTAACCCCTTCGGCACATATGGGGGTGGGGGAGCTGATTCTATTGCGGCAGCGGTTGCATTTTGATTGTGGCTGATTGTATCAGGTATTGCCAGACCTCTGATTCCCCATTGTTCCTGTCCTTCTTTCTGCCACAATTTAAGAATATCTATATGCTTCACTCTCTCCTTACGACTGGAGAGCAGACATATTTCATCTTTTACTGCCGATAAGATTTCTGGATCAAAGCTGCCAACACTGGGAAATTCTAATTTGCTGCCTTGTGTCATCTTCTTCCATTTCTTTTGGTAAACAACTGCGCGTTCACCGTGCTTACAGCACATAATAAAAGCCGCCGATCCTTTTGGTCGGCTTGCTTCCTCCCTAACGTGCACGTTATCACATCGTGACCCGTTATTACCCATAATTACAGGAATAAACGTTCACAGCTTAATAGATACCGGTGGGTTATTACTTGTCTGAGAGCTCCCCAAACACTCACTTCTCAGCGACCTAGAACAGTCCCACAATCAAGCGGGTGCGAAGGCTACGAGGCAATGATACTCAATCGCCAAGCTCTCAACTAGCAGCGAACTTCTAGTTGACCTACAAGGCGCGGCCAATCTCTCCAGGGCACAACAAACTTGTTTTCCTGTGCCCCCAGAAACCGGATTTTCTAAAGTAGCTAATCGGATCGCTGGGTTCCGATGTATCTTCTTGTACCCTCCTAGCGGATCAGTTCCGCTGAAGGGGCAGTTCCTATGTGCACGTCGCCACGTACACCCTGTCCTAACTGGACTGTCCTACACTGGACTACACTGCGCTTGAGTCGTGCCGTCACACACCCGTTCGCCTCAGTTATTTTTCACACTGGGCGCTATTTACACCTTGGTCTTATGCTTATATTTGAAATATTTCTGTACAGAAAATCTTCCCAGGCTGGTAGCTTTTCACTAGATACTTATGCAGGTATAAATCCCTTATAATAAGCTATAGGAATCTATTAAAATAATGCTTGAGTTGCTTTTTTTTTTTTTTTTTAAATGAACAAAAAGAAAAAAAAAACTTATTTTCTTTTATTAATCACCGCCTTATTCGCAGTATATTACTATACTGTTTAAATAAAGGAGGAAAAAACTGCGCAATGGGAAACACTATAAATCAATAAAATTTATTATAAACAGTAATTGATTATACATAAGGTATGTGGCCACAACCTAAATATGATTAAAACATAAAACACATACATAAAAAATTATACTTTAAATAGCACCAATAGACTATACTGATTCTTAAGTTAAAGAGTAGCAAAAATTAGTATAAGCCTCAGCGGGTTAGTATTGCAGGTTTAATGGATTAGTTGGAATTGTATACTTGTATCCATAAAGTCCATGCATTCAAACTATAAATATAGTTTTGCTTACGTATAGTTAGTAGATAGCAGCATGCAAAGTTGTCATTAGTGAACCATTAGGATTAGTTGTATACGGTTGTCTGGCCAGACAAAAAATATATATATAAAAAAAATTGTGTATAGGAATATACCTTTGGAGATTTGTAGCAAGTTGCAGTTTCTGGTGCCTCCCAGTTGCTGGGAGGCACCAGAAACTGCAACTTGCTACAAATCTCCAAAGGTATATTCCTATACACAATTTTTTTTATATATATATTTTTTGTCTGGCCAGACAACCGTATACAACTAATCCTAATGGTTCACTAATGACAACTTTGCATGCTGCTATCTACTAACTATACGTAAGCAAAACTATATTTATAGTTTGAATGCATGGACTTTATGGATACAAGTATACAATTCCAACTAATCCATTAAACCTGCAATACTAACCCGCTGAGGCTTATACTAATTTTTGCTACTCTTTAACTTAAGAATCAGTATAGTCTATTGGTGCTATTTAAAGTATTATTTTTATATGTATGTGTTTTATGTTTTAATCATATTTAGGTTGTGGCCACATACCTTATGTATAATCAATTACTGTTTATAATAAATTTTATTGATTTATAGTGTTTCCCATTGCGCAGTTTTTTCCTCCTTTCTGTCTCTTCCTATTGGGACCAGTTGAGCAGTCCCACTAAACAGCAGCATCTGTGGAAACACTATTATTATATTTCTAGGTTGAATTACGTCTGATTGTTTAGCGCTGGTCTTGTCTGTTTTTCTGTTTAAATAAAGCTAGTGGTTTAATACTGTTCACCTTTGAGTTCCTATGTGTGCTGCATGTGCAGTACCAATGAACAGCCACGTGTGTACGTGCGTTGTTCACAGGCCGCCGATGAATCGGCCACCCACGTGTTCTATAGTGTATTTGCAAGGTTGCGCTCGGGTTTCGCTATACGCAGTAATTGCGCCTAAATGTGGAATAAATCCCTTAACTCCGTCCGAAAGTTACGTATCAAGATGCGAAATAAATCCCGCACTTAATCCGTAAATCACGTACAAAGATGCGAAACTTTCCCGATATGGGCACGTGCGCGCGCACCTTGCGTAATACACAATAGACGCTTTACGTTACTGCAAAAGGCCCAGGACTTGTCGCCACGTGGCGGAGTCCCTGGTTTTGCAGTAACTAACAATAAAAGTTATAGTTTTGCACAGAGGGGATCCTCTATGTACTATAATAAACACAGACTCCACGTGTGCGAACCTTATCGCACGTGGTACATATACTGTAATGAACAAGCAACTCAAGACACTATACCCCGTTAAACTACTTGTGGCAGGCAGAAGTACAGTTTACTAAACACTTAATATATGCTTTAAACACTTGGCTTTCACTTATTGTACTCCGGGTTCAACGCTAGCACTTCTCAAACCCCGCACCGCCGCGGACCTGGCCTATCCAGCAATGGATAATAATACTTCCACCCTTTTGCTGGTATAGGTCGGGCCGCGCGCCTGGTACTGAGTTCTAGAATGTGAAACGGCCGGACGACAGCCCCCAATTGTTAATGGCGATTAAATATGACCAAAGTAACAATAAGTGAAAAGCGTAGGTTACGTATTATTTCCGTAACCTGCGTACCCTTTATACCTAACTACGTGCGAACAAACAGTAGCGCAGCGTAGCGTACCTTTTATTGTATATTATACACCAAGAACCAATACCTTAATAAGAGATCCCTTCGCAGTACTTTGTCTCTAATCTGCGAATATACCTTTAAGGACAGAGTCCGTAATATACCTTATCGCTATGCGAATAAACAGACACAACCACTGTATAGAAGTAAGGAGATAAGAACTCCGTAAAAAGTTGTATTTAAGTCCCTAATGGACAAAAGGGGGTTACAGAAATAAGAAAATACAGGTATAACAAGTGATACAATATACTAACAATGAATACTCTAATCAGGCTCTGCTAGGGGGAAGGAAACAGATACAAGACACAATCAGCCAACAATACAATAAGAATAAATACCGTGAATGCAACCGTTTTCCGTCTCATCAAATATGCGAAGCGCAGTCCGGTCAGAGCTCGCTATCGTTCAGGGATGAACTATAGCCCGGTAGAAAGTCAGGGAAAGGTAGATGTGCCGAAGTGACTGTGGCTGCTCTGGGTCGCCTATCTTATAGGGTCAGAAAGGGGAGGTCAAAGGCCATTCTCATTGGTCAGAGATCGTATGTCAGGTCCACTGTGATTGGGGGTAAGACGATGCACCTGGTTTGAATAGGTGCAGGGGAGTGAACTTTAAGAGTCCTTTGTTTGATGGTTTCGTTGTCAGCAGTTGTGAATAAAGATAAGAATCCGGTTTCGTCTAGATTCCTTTGTTACATACTTTCAACAGAAACTGTCTCTGGAATATGGATTATGTCCATAACTATCGGGCCGTGTATATTGCGAAATATTCGCAATGACCGGAATACTGCGCATAAGGAACGGAACGGTACTAATCATGATAAAGACAGATGTGTGCAGGGCTAACTAAGATATGTGTGGCGTTCTAAACCTTTAACTATATTTTACTTAGTGTCAGTATGTCTTTATGAATTTATGTGTGATAGTATGGCTACTCTTTTGGTCCACTTTGTCACACATACTCGGGTATGGAAACTTTATTTGCGCAACTCTGCGAACCAAAATGGCGGCCATACTATCCTAAAATGGCGTGTGTGCAACTCGACTTCCACACTATTGCATTTAACATTTTAATTTTGCTTTTATTATAGCACAAGACTGCTGTCTATTATGTTTCAATTATTTATACTATGCCAATATTATGATTTAAGTATACTTATTCACAGGCAAACCTAGATTTGGGCATTATTTTTGACAGATAAATCTCTTCCATGCCGCTTAAACATTATAAGTATGCCGTTTTCCAACACCAGAGGAATAGAGTGTAGGTGTTGCACCCGCAGCACATGCTTGCAATGTCGACACCCCCTCCTTTCCACCCAAAGTGTGCATATGGGCTTAAATTAAAGGGGAACAACAATAAATAATGGGGGCATTATCAAACTGAGGCTATTTATTCTAGGGGCAGAAGCACACTTGGGGAGGTGGCAGAGGAACACATGGGGAGGGGGCAGTGGCAGAGACATACATGGGGAGGGGCGGTGACAGAGGCACACATGGGGAGGGAAGGTCACCTTTTTAAACCTCAAACACGGTTTAAACAATTGTAGCAGTCCCCCATCTGCCTCTCGGTTTCATCTGACTAGTCCCCGTGGCAAGTTCTGCATGTCAGGCCCCAGTTAGGGTGTGCTTTGGGGCTGTGACATATGACATGTGGCCGCTGATGAGTCAATGGACATGTGGGGCCACGCAATGCTGCTCAGTCTCAGCTAAAGGGTCACTGACAGAGGGACCCACTGGTGCTGATTATCCCAGCCCAGAACTGCTTCTTCCACTCACACTTGAGAAGCAGCCTCAGCGGGCCCCTCTGTCAGTGACCCTTTAGTGAGGCTGAGCAGCATTGCGTGGCCCCACATGTCCATTCGCTCATCAGCGGCCACATGTCATATGTCACAGCCCCAAAGCACACCCTAACTGGGGCCTGACATGCAGAACTTGCCACGGGAACTAGTCAGATGAAACAGAGAGGCAGATGGGGAACTGCTACAATTGTTTAAACTGACCATAACGTTGAAGGTGTCTGTCACTAGTGGCGTCACTTAGAGATGGTTAGGGAAGATTCCACTTCCCATGAACAGATACAATGGAGGATATTAGAAATGGCATTTTGGAAGTCACTGCTGCACAAGTCCTGCAAGCAGCTAAGGCCAAGGAGCAGACTTCAAATATACCGGCACTGTCTCTAAAACCGGTGAAATTGCAGGGTGTTCATACTACACTGAGGCATATCTGGTGCTGTTTGAATGTACCGCAAATGTGTTTTTTACATTAACTACAGCTTTTAAAAAAATTACAAGAGGTGATATTGCCCATAGCAACCAATCAGATTCGTCCAATCATTTTCTGGGATGCAACAGAGGATAGAATCTTAATAGTTGCCATGGGCTTTACTATATTTACGCCTTAAAGTGGAAAATTTTTGGCTCACGCTGGAGTCAAAACTGGAGTGAAAACATGACAATGTCATGGCTGCTGCTTTGAAAGAAAGGATACATTTAAGGTGCTCGCCATCGCTGTGGACAGGGTTGAGACTATGCGATAGGTGCCTAAGAATCTCTCAGATATACCAGAATTATGTGTACCGGGAAGCCTGACTCTGAAGCTGTGTACACACTGGCCAATATATCAGCTGTTCGATTGACCAGCCGATATATTGATGGAACATTGGCTAGTGTGTACAGGCAATACACCTGTGAACAACTTCATTCACAGTCATATCGCACCGGCTATATAAAAAATTAATTATAAAGGTGAGATGACACACCAAGCTGATCAAAAAGAGGGTGCAAGGTCCAAAAAGTAATCACTCAACTCCCCACAGATTGAGCAGATGACCAGCACTCACAAGTATGAAGAAAAACGGTGGTATAATTCAACAGTATATTATATGAGTTGCTAGTAGCAGTACCAGACAGCTGTTTCAACACCAGTTTTCTTCAGAAGTGTTATACACAACGGCAGGCAGAAATATTTAACAGTGAACACGGCACCAATCCCGCCCCATTGTCAGCCTGTTTAAGGCTAAAGTAAAAGCATAGAGTTTACTCAATGCGAGCACATCAATCAGCTGGAGGCGGCGTCATGGGTATCTGCCTAATTGAAGGATTCCCGGTACTTATGTAATATCTGGGCTCCCGTTTTTCTTATGAGACCACGTCCACTCGCCACGCTTCGGGCCCGGTGGCTCGCTGCGCTCGCCACACTATATAAAATCAACTCAATGCGTAGTTGGATAGTAGGGGTATGAAAAAATGGGGTGCATTTAACATGGGAGCCCAGATAATACATAAGTACCGGATTCCCCAATATTGTTTGCAGATTGGTGGTGTGTAGGCAGCTGGGCATCAACCCTGAAAGTTGTAATCGTATCAAGATTGGGGGACAGAAACATAAGCATATACAATATTGGGCTTAAATCCACATGCACCATTAAATATAACTCCACAGATTGAATATATAAAATCTAAAATAGAACCATGGGGCAGACTCCCGCTTACAGTTACTGGGAAGGTAAATCTTGTAAAAATGATTGTGCAGCCGAAGGTTCTGTATGTGCTACAGCACTCCCCCGTCTACCTTCCACGATGAATATTCCGCCAGATAGAGGGGTTAATCTCCTCTTTAATTTGGTCCAATAAGACACCTAGATTGAAATTAAAAACCCTCACTAGGCCAAAGGGTGAGGGAGGGCTGGCACTGCCGAATTTTTGGCTTTACTATCTCACAGTCCAAATAGCTTGTATAAAGAATATGGTCCAAGGGGAGTTTAGAGATGATAATATCATAGAAATGGTCAAAATCCTATCCTCAGGGCATACACCTTTACAGCTACTTCTGAGCGGTAATATGAAACGTAGCTGGCCACCAATAGTAAAACAGATGATCTTAGTATGGAAGCAAGTAGAAGAATTACTGGGGAGAAAGGGCTTAGATCCAGAAACACCTCTTAATAACGCTAAAACATTAATAGAATTAAAGAAACTGCAAGTCAGGAAAATCTGGGGAGAGAAAGGAATAAGTACTCTTGGACAGCTTTATGAGAATAAGGAATTGAGATCATTCCAGTCACTAAAGCTGGCATTTTTCCTCCCCAATAAATATCTTTTTAGATATATACAATTGCGACACGCCTGTAATGTCCAATTTAGTAAAGAGGTTCCTAATTTGGAACCTTCGCGGACTAAAAAGCTATTAATGAGATGTCCCAGGAGACATGAAGTATCCTTCCTTTATAGAGCCCTATGCCAGGAACTCCAAGATGAGGGCTTAATCGAGTTGAAATCTAAATGGGAGGTAGACAAAGGACCCAACTCAGGGGATGAATGGCAGGGGGCCTTAGCAGATATACGCTTAGCTACTAACCAGGCTAGTTTACAACAGATTCAGCTCTACATAGTCCATAGAACCTATATGACCTTAGAACTATTATATAGGATAGGAGGGAGGGAAAATGCTAACTGCCCCAAATGCGTAGGCAATATAGGCTCATTTTGGCATCTGATATGGACATGAACGGAAGTAGCAGGGTTTTGGGAAGCAGTAATTAAGGAATTGATTGCTATAGGAATCCCCAAAGAGAGCTGTACGCCCTCAGCCTGTATACTATCCATCATCGAAAGAGGCCATATGGATAGGTATTTAAAACAATTCTTTGTCATACATAGGCAAATCTAGAATTATGGTAATGGCTGGTCCCAGATCTAGACATAACAGCAGGGGGACCTTTGCGCGGCTAAGCCATGCAGCAAAAAAAGGGGTGTGGCCTCATGGGAAGGAGGCGTGGCATCACAAAAAGGGGTGTGGTATTATACTTTAGACCATACACAGTAATGCCCATTACACATTTTAGCAAACTCCGTAATACCCATTGCACATAAAGCCACACGCCATAATGCCAATTACACATAAGGCCACACACCATAATGCCCATTATAGATTGTGCCACACATCATAATGCCCATTACATACTATATTACAAACCATAATGCCCATTACATATTTGCCACATAAGTGCTGATTACCTACATGCTCATTGCTAGGGGGTTCATGCTTGATGGCACCATAGTACCCATTACACATGATTCCGCACACCATAGTACCCATTACACATGATGTCGCACACCATAGTACCCATTACACATGTTGCCGCGCACCATAGTACCCATTACACATGATGCTGGACACATAATGTCCCTTACACATGATGCTGCACACATAATGCCCCTTACACATGATGTTGCACACATAATGCCCCTTCCACATGATGCTGCACACCGTAATCCCCCTTACACATTTAGCCACACATTATGCGTAATGCCCCCACATACCACCACTTGAAGCGTCCCTTAAGCAATGCCCACAAAAGTGGCACTTACTGTAAATTTTCATATGAGTCTTCGCTGCTGCTGCACGGAGAGATGGAGAGGGGTGCAGCTGCATCTATGGGGAGAGGAGCAGAGCGCAGCGCAGAGCACGCTCCCACTCCCATCCTGGTGTCCCCTCTAGCCGAGTGGACATTTGAAATATTGTGCGCACTGTTGTTGTGCTTGACGTCGGGGGAGCACGCCCGGACATCGGCACCACATGATTAAGGGGGAAGGGGGGGCTAAGGTGAAAGCGGGGAGAAGAATTGGAGTGGAAGCAGCAAGGGAGACAGTCATTGACAGCTGGGCAGAGAGCAGGAGGCTGCCCGGCTGTATTCAGAGTACTGCAGGTCACGGCTGTTTGAAATAATACCCCTTTCACAACAGAAAATGCAGGGATTTACCCGGGAATATGGTCCCAGGATCATGCAGGGACATTCCCAGGCTGACCCCTTATACACCAGCCTAGTCCCTGCGTTTTCTGGTGTGAGGGGGAGAGACAACCACTCCCCTCTCCCTACGCCCCTTTAACCAACCAGCTATATCTTCGGAACCAACTGACACATTTACATGAGACCAGTATCATATTGAAGAACTTTTGAGTTGGCTTCGAATTATTTTGGTCCCGTGAAGCTGGGCTGTTTGGGTCCAGAGAAATCTGCCCTCAGAGAACATAAACAGTCATGAAATTACATTTAAGAAATGAAAAAAAAAAACGGTTTAACCTCAATATCCCTGGAACCAATTAACCCATATGGATCCAGCCTGGTATCAGATTGAAGGCCCAGCGATTTGGGTTCGACTGAGATCAACCTCGAGCTTCAGTGATGCCAAAGGGGGAACTGGCAGTCAATGAACTGGGTGGGGGTCGGAATTAGCGGGTCCCATGTTATCCTATAGGGAAAAATTTCCAGCTTTGCCTGGCAGTATCTCCGGTTCCCAGGGGGCTAGAGACACGGGGCCGGGCTCATTGGAAAGCCCCATCCCTCAGCTACAAAATCGGCTAATGGGTGGTCCTGTGCACCCCCGGACCACCCCCTAGATTCGCCTATGTTGTCATAGCCTCTACTCTGGCCAAGACTTGTATAGCAAGAAAATGGCTAGTTGAAGAAGGCCCAGATATAGGTACATGGAAAGCTTTGGTAAAGACTACCATGGAACATGAAACATTTACACACTTAGCAAGAGGTACAGAATCTACTTTCCGTAGGGTATGGAAAAACTTCAGGACCTGGCAGGAAAACTCCCCTTAGAAGTATATTGCAGATAGGATGAAATAAGGAAACCTAGAGATAGAGCAACTGAGAACAGGAAAACAGAAATCAACCTAACAAGGGAGGGAATGGGGGAGGGGGGGGGGATGGGAGGAAATAGAGTACTGTCATTGTTTTTTTTTTGTTCGGGTAGAAAGCTTTATTGAGTAGTTGACGTAGAGCGATAATCATGGAACCTTGATTGAATATCTGGATACTGAGATGGGAAGATATGAATTAGTCAAGATGAATTAAATCTTTCTGACGCTATGTTATGCCCTGTATTGATTAACATAAGATGGAAATCGTATGGTGAACTCCACGGTCCTCAAATAGAATGTAGGAAAAGTACATAGCACTAAAAGATGAAACACTGTAATCACGTAACAAATTCACAGAGACACTGTAATATAAGTAAATATAATTCTAAGTATGTATACAGGGACACAATTGTATAGTATTGCCCTTCTGTTTTGGCAATGAGTAACTTAAAATTAGAAACAAAAGTAAATGTTACTTCAAGCACTGATCAGAATAATGAAAAATCGCACAAATTATGGAAATCACGAGAATGGATTAAATGTAAGATATCAGTGAATAAACACAAAGTAGGATATAACTAAATTATAAAGTATATAGTGAAGAGAGAAGGTGGAGCTCACTATGCGATATAGCGGGAATCTGTATAACAAGAAACACAGTAAATGTCAAACCATCTACGGATAGATAACAATATGTCAATACTCGATAAAATACTGTTTTAAATTATGATGTTTAAAAGGAAAATTTTAAATAAATAAAGTATGAATAAAAAAAAAAATCCACATGCACCTTGACGAAAAAGCAGGTGACAGCCGAGGAATAAAATGAAGGCCTAATTTATTCCATGCTTGTTATCTATTATCCAACCCGATATACTGTGGGGGTAAAGATCTTAAGGCGACTGCCAGATGGCTGTGCCAATGTAACTTACTGATGGAACCATTACATATATCTATATTCCTAGGTATGGCGAGTGTGTTGGTACTTCTGTATCTATATATATATATATATACAGGGCTATTTTTCAGCAGGAACGCACCGGAACGCCGTTCCTGAAGTTCAAATTAAAAATGACGTCATCAGGAACGGCGTTCCGGAACCTGCTCAGTACTCGGGTCGCGGTGGGGGGCTCATCGCGCGCAAAGGGGAAAGAGCGACTGAATAGCCAGTGAGTGTGCCTGGCTGTGGTGGGCGGCGTGCGTCTGGCAGTCGCAGCGGTCTCTACTTCAAGCCGGCCGCTGCGGGACTCTGTGGGTAGCGCTGTCCACAGCAGCTACACACTACGCAGCGGCGGCAGGCGGGCAGTCCAGCACGAATAGGGGGAGCGGCCACGACCTCTGAAGCAGCCGCGGGAGAAGCGGCAGAGATGAATTGGTGAGTGTGGTCACGGTGCGGTGCTCCTAGCAACAGCGCGTCAATCTCACCTGCTCCCGCTCCCCGTGCTGCGCTGCCTGCTGCTGTGTAGTTCTTATTCTGCAGTGCAGTCATCACAGCAGGAGGCAGCGCAGAATGGGGAGCGGGTGAGATTGACTCTGTGCTGAGCTTGTGCAGCCTTCAGTACATATTAAAAATTACTTATGTCCCTCTGCTGATATTTTAGAAGGGTTCCTCGCTCAGGTGCTGTCTCCCACCTCCAGGCCTCCACGCTCCTGCAGCAGTGCACCTTTTACTATAAAAATTGTTCCTCTCCCCCTGTCCCGCAGTTGCTTTTGGTGCCTTGAAATGATGATGTAACATGTAAGGGACATCCGTGTGTGATGTAACATGTAAGGGGCATCCGTGTGTGATGTAACATGTAAGGGGCATCCGTGTGCGATGTAACATGTAAGGGGCATCAGTGTGTGATGTAACATGTAAGGGGCATCCGTGTGCGATGTAACATGCAAGGGGCATCCGTGTGTGATGTAACATGTAAGGGGCATCAGTGTGTGATGTAACATGTAAGGGGCATCCGTGTGCGATGTAACATGTAAGGGGCATCAGTGTGCGATGTAACATGTAAGGGGCATCCGTGTGCGATGTAACATGTAAGGGGCATCCGTGTGCGATGTAACATGTAAGGGGCATCCGTGTGCGATGTAATGTGTAAGGGGCATCTGTGTGTGATGTAACGTGTAAGGGGCATCAGTGTGTGATGTAACGTGTAAGGGGCGTCAGTGTGTGATGTAACGTGTAAGGGGCATCACGGTGTGCGATGTAACGTGTAAGGGGCATCAGTGTGTGATGTAACGTGTAAGGGGCATCACGGTGTGTGATGTAACATGTAAGGGGCATCACGGTGTGCGATGTAACGTGTAAGGGGCATCACGGTGTGCGATGTAACGTGTAAGGGGCATCACGGTGTGCGATGTAACGTGTAAGGGGCATCACGGTGTCCAGAATAGAATTGAAGCAAGGGTTAAAAAAAACCATGATAAGGCAGACCAAGGGGCGGGGCTGTGGGTGGGTCAAGGGGCAGGCTGTGGGCAGGCCAATGTCTAGGAATCTCTCAACACAAAGTTGGCAACCCTAGCTCTGCAACAGGGGTCCTCAGACAAGAGGCCCAGCATACCGGTGGAGGCCCACGCTGGAGAGAGGGAGAGATGCCTGAGGTACACTCGCCACTGAGGGGGAAGAGAGGATTAGGAGGCGCAAAGTAATTTCTGTAACTTTCAAACACCTGTGTGCTCTCCCTTCTCTACCACCACCACCCTCTCCACCTCTACCATCCCCCTTTCCTCCTCTTTTAAACCCCCCTCTCCTCCTCTAACCCGTTTCTTCCCCTACACCCCCTCTCCTCCTATGCAACCTCCTCTCCTCTTTTACCACCCCCTTTTCCTCCTCTAACCTCTGTCTTCTCCTCTATAACCCCGTCTCCTGCTCTTTCAAGGAGTTGCAGTCCTCTGCTGCCAGTGCCACGGATCAGGAGGAAACACGTTGCTGTGGATGGCGGGAGGAAGTCGTCACCGTGGATTGGAAGGAGGAGGCCTGGGTGCCGCAGATAGGAGATTGAGGCTCTATACCAGGGGATCGCAGACAAGAGGTCCCGGCACGTGGTGAGCGGGAGGAGGAGGCCCTGGAGAGAGGGAGAGCTGCCTGAGGTACACTCGCCACTTTGATAGTTACAGAAATTATTTTGCACCTCCTAATCCTTACTCCCCCCTCAATCAAACACCTGCCTGCTCTCCCTTCTCTACCACCCTCCTCTCCTCCTCTACCACCACCTCACCTCCTCTACTCCCCCCTCTCCCCTATACCACCCCTATTCACCTCTACCACCCCGTCTCCTCCTATACCATCCCCTCTCCCCCCATAGCACCCCTCTCCCCATATACCACCCCACTCCTCCTCTACCACCCCCTTCTCCTCCTATACCATCCTCTCTCCACCCCTCTTCTCCTCCTCTACCACCCCCCATCTCCTCCTCTTCCATCCAATCTCCTCCTCTACTACCTCCCATCTCCTCCTCTACTACCCCCCATCTCCTCCTCTACTACCCCCCGTCTCCTCCTCTACTCCCCCCCGTCTCCTCCTCTACTACCCCCCATCTCCTCTTCTACTACCCCCATCTCCTCATCTACCAACCCCCTTCTCCTCCTCTACACTCCCTCTCCTCCTATACCACCACCTCTTCTCCTCTACCACTCCCATATCATCCTCTACACCCCCTTTACTCCTATACTACTCCTTCTCTTCATCTACCTCCAATCTCCCCCTCTACCACCCCCATCTCCTCTAACCCCTGTTTCCACCCCTAAACCCCTCTCTCCTTCTCTACCCCCTCTCCTATACAACCCCCTCTCCTCCTCTGTCCCCTCTCCTCCTCTACCACTTCCTCTCCTCTTTTACCACACCCTCTCCTCCTCTAACCCCTGTCTCCTCCTCTACAACCCCATCTCCTGCTCTACCACCTCCTTTCCTCCTTTAACCCCAGTCTCTTGGAGTATTGGTGTGTGTATGTGGAAATATGGGGGGGGGGGGAGTAGGCAGATACCTTGCACCGGCCCTGCGGTCCCTCCCTCTCTCCTCCCATCTCTCTTTCGCTCCCCATCTCACATACTCCTTATCTCCCTTTCCTCTCAACCCACTCTCCCTTCCCCCACTCTCTTTCCCTCTGTCACTTACTCTCACCCTCCTCTCCCTCTCTCTCCCCCTCACGCTCTCTTTATTTTCTCATTCTGCCCATCTCTCTCTCCCCTCCCCCTATCCTCCCATCACTCACTTTCCCCTTTCACCCAATCCCTCTCTCCCCCTCTCTTTCTCTCCTCCTCTACCCCCTCCATCTACCCCCTCGTTCTCTTGCCCCCTCTCTCATCCCCTCTCACTTACTCTCCCCTCTCATGCATCCTCTCGTTCTCTACATTCTCTCTGTCTTCGCTCTCTCCCCCCCTATTTTTATGTCTCACTTACTCACTCCCTCTCTTTGTCTCTCACTCACACCCTCCCTGTCCCCTCTCTGCCCATTTCTCACCCCCCTCTCTCTATTCCACTCACCTCCTCTCTCCCCTCGCTCTCTGTGCCTCACTCCTCTCCCCTCTCACTGTCCCCGTCTCCCGTACCTCTCACTCCCATCCCTCTCTCCACCTTCCCTAGCTCCCTATGTCTCTCCCTGTAGCCACCCACTGCATCACCATCTACCTCTCCATTGTAGCACTATCTCATCATTTTCCTCTCTCTCCTGTCACTCCGTCTTGCCTGGACATTACCCTCTGCCTACATTACATTAGGAGGAGGGAGAGTGCAACATGCAGTGTATAAATAGTGCCAGGCTTCCATGCACCCTCTAGCTAGCGGAAGTCTAGCTTCCCCAAACATATATATATATATATATCTGTGTGGGCCATATGTATAACGGGCATCTCTCTGTGTGGCATATGTTTAATGGGCATCTCTGTATGTGGCATATGTATAACGGGCATCTCTGTGTGGCATATTATAATGGGCTTCTCTGTGTGTGGCAAAGGTATAATGGGCTTCTCTGTGTGTGGCATATGTATAATTTGCATCACTGTGTGTTGCATATGTATAATAGGCATCACGGTGTGTGGCAAAGGTATAATGGGCATCTCTGTGTGTGGCATATGTATAATTTGCATCACTGTGTGTTGCATATGTATAATAGGCATCACGGTGTGTGGCAAAGGTATAATGTGCATCTCTGTGTGTGGCATATGTATAATGGGCATCAGGGTGTGTGGCATATGTATAATGAGCATCACGAAGTGGGGCATATGTATAATGGGCATCTCTGTGTGTGGCATATGTATAATGGGCATCTCTGTGTGTGTCATATGTATAATAAGCGTTACGG
Organism: Crinia signifera; assembly: GCF_055691185.1. Lineage (NCBI taxonomy): Eukaryota > Metazoa > Chordata > Amphibia > Anura > Myobatrachidae > Crinia > Crinia signifera. The sequence continues at coordinate 208,516,946 of NC_139222.1, read as the reverse complement.
AGTGGGTGGGGCATATGTATAATGGGCCAATTCTCGGCGTGCAGGTTGCAAAACTGCGGTATAAAGTAGTCTTTTCCTGCAATGCTGTGCCCCTTGCAGTGAGGCTACACCCTTGTGCGCCTAAGGCGTGCGCATATTCTCCACTTTGCTGCTGGGGATTGTTATGTTACTGCCACTGTTGGGAGGAATTATATGTTGTTTTTTTTTATGTAATACCCCGCCCCTTTTGTAGCTCCTCCCATATCACCGCCCACTTTCTGCCCCGCCCACAGTTCCTGAACCTATTTTCCTACAAAAATAGCACTGTATATATATATATATATATATATATATATATATATATATTGGTGGTTCAGCCCGGCACTCGCTAATGAAAAATTTTGTAGTCCTCAGCAGCAATAAAGGCAGCGGCACTCCACGGGATTTGAAACACTGATTTGGAGAACCTAGATTCTAATTGTTCATCCCATAGGAGAAGGTGGTTCCCACAGGAGCTCTAAACCATTGACACCATAGCAGGACCTTCAATGGTTAATTAAGAAGCCCTGAGGATAACGATTAGAAATTTTTGCACTCTACACTAGCAGGGTTATTGCATTTTACTTTAAGTCTATTGATAATGGATTATCGGCCCTAGGGCCATCCTCAAATAACGGACTAACTATCACCTCAATGCCGACCAATAGGTTCCAAGACCGATTGTCTTTGAAAAAGGGTTCTATAGGATCATAAGACCTGTGACACAACATAAAGACTGCTAATTATTCCCCTGATGAAGTCTTTGTAAGACGAAACGCGTTGGGATTTTTGTCATACTGCTATTGAAGAACGAAATAAAACACATTATTGGAAACTCAACACTTTATTGATTATTTGGATTCTGATGGAACGTGTGGACTATTGAATTTATCTGGGCGCTGTACCACTGTTGGGGAGCAATATATATATATATATATATATATATATATATATATATATATATAGGCGTTCCCATGAGAATGCTGGGCGTTCTCATGGTAATGAGGCGGTGACGCGGGTGCGGGGGGCAGGCAGCTGACATCACCGAAAGTCAGCTGCCCGCCCATATCTGTCCCAGCTTACACTCATGGACGTGATTTGAAAATCACTTTTATATGCGTGTACCTTCCACATCGATGGTCGAAAGATGTGTGAGGTAAACATCCATTTGCAGCCTGTGCGGGCAAACCCGCGCTGCGAGGGGTGGGGGTGATCATTCGCAGGGTGGGGTTTGGGCGAATTCGCAGTCTTGTGATTCAACCAGAATAACCCCCTAAGAGTCTTTATGCCAGAATGGAAATCAGCTACATGCATGAAAATAATGGCACTCTGGGTTCATAAAGAATATGAAATTATTTCAAAGCAAACAAGCTTTTTCATCAGGATCACAAAGAGAATAGGCACTTACCCACCGCCCATGTTACAGTGTGAAATCCATCTGGGAGGCATAGTCTGTCTGTCCATACCACCCATACAGCTTCCACTCAAAGGGATCAACACCAGCGCTCCAGGAGTGCAGCTGGTCTGTGTCAGGAAAAGATGAATCAAATGAAATTTGGATACCTCCACACACATAAATTAATATCCAAGTAAAAACAAATAATCTGTAAAAATAAATAATCTGTGAAAAATGTAAATAATGCCAGCATAGTAGGGCAATACAAAAATAGATTATATAACACAAGTCCAGCTGATTGTATCGTTAATAATACCCACAGGGGCAATGGTATACAACCATAAAATCCACTTGGATTCTTTGTCAGTAAAGTACTGTATCTCCTTCACTTATGGTCACAAGGACATAATCACACATTTAACGTAACGATCTAGTTCTAAAAATTAAAACAATATACTAAACAATTACACTATTACAAAAAAAAGCACCCACAAGATCACTGGCAAGGGACAGCAAGAAGCATCCTACAATGGAGAATATGGAGGGAGTCCAAGTGGAACAACTTCCACTACTCAAGACAGGCTGTACAGTATATTCCTTTTAAAATCTTATTTACAATAAACATGCCCTAAGTCAGGGGTTCCCAATCTTTTTTGACTCACGGCACCCTAGAGTATCAGAATCTTTCCACGGCACCCCTAGGCCCCCCAAAAAATATATACAATTAAGTAGATTGTGTTTATATGTGCTTATTAGGTTCAGTTATATGGTAAAGGGCAGGATTTGATTCTGATTGTACACATATTTTATGATTGGCAGCCACCAGCACTGGATTTGTCCATAAATAATTGATCATAAATTATTTAAATTGGTCCTAGGCCACCAACCCATGGCACCCCTGTAAGTGTCCCGAGGCACCCCAGGGAGCCACGGCACACAGGGCCTTATTTTGGTTCATTCTTTCTGACAAAATCCTTCTTAGATGGACAAAACCATGTGCACTGCAGGGGGGCAGATGTAACATGTGCAGAGAGAATTAGATTTGGGTGAGTAATTTTGTTTCTGTGCAGGGAAAATACTGACTGCATGATTTTACACTGCAATATAGATCTCACTTTGAAGTAAAACCCCACCCAAATCTAATTCTCTCTGCACAAGTAACACCTGCCCCACCTGCAATGCACATGGTTTTGCCCATCTAAGAAGGATTTTGTCAGAAAGAATGAACCAAAATAAGGCCCACAGTTTGGGAACCACTGCCGTAAGTACTAGTAGTCTACATGCCCTAAGTACTAGTAGTCTGCATACACTGCCACCTTGTGGCGCTCGACAAAACTACATACATGTGAAGTTGCTGCGTGTCGTCAACACTAACATTTCGAGGCAGCAACTCAGGCAGAAGAAGCACCGCTAAGGCTTCTGTCTACTAATATTTTACTGAATAAGATCTTAAGCTTTGGCGACGTTATCAACATTATAGATTCCTTGATGCCACACTAAAAATGGCGCACATCGACGTGACAGTGCCTTGTACGCATGCGCGCTAATAGCTAATGCTGCCAAGGTAGTTCCGGAGTCCCTATGTTGCTAAGGATACAATAAACAGTCTGTCACCTGGAGTGTGTTATCTCGGAAGCACAGCGGCCACTATACAGGTAATGAATATTCACCCCCTCTAAATCATATATACAGCTTCTTAGTGAGATTAATTAAGGTTTCGTAGCTGTTGTGTATCTACAGGTAGTAGAAAGAATCGGCAGCTGCTTGCTGGAACTTGTAGTTCCACACATGCTTAAGACCAGTGGTCTTTCCCCCTTTTGCGCTAAAGTTATTGTACAAACTTAAATTAACCATACAAATTGAGAATGACAATATATATAAACAAGAGATTTGTCTAATATTACATAATATCTCTCTATGCCACATACACACTGTGCGATATCGGCGGTGCCGCAAAAATGAACATTCTGTAGGTAAACACTGAATGATATTTTTAACAATATCATTTAGTGACATCACCCAGAGCCACCAGGAACATTCAGTTACTGACAATATCCTCATATTGGTCTGCATGTTCAGATGATTGTGCTTATCGTTAAGGATCCGCGGGAGCATGCATCGATTCATTAACGATATAGTGGTTACACACTGAACTATATGCACTGAATTATATTGTTAACAATATTGTTATCGTACATATTGTTCATTAAAATCAGATAGTGTGTTCCCAGTTTTACAATCTGCTCCCATACGCTACACGTGATTTGCAGATTTTTTTGGATCTTCACTTTGGATCTTGAAATCTGAAAATACTCTTAAACTGGCCATACATCTACAGATTGATTGTCAGATCTGGCTAGTTGGAACAGAAACCTGGTGTAATATGAATGACAGTTTGTCAGTTTTGCATCATTTCAAAGCAAATGGTCAACTGTCATTTGCTTTTATCCATTACCAGGTTTTTGTTCCAACCAGCCAGATCTGACAATAAATACACCACCTAACAGTGATTGTCAGCAGTGGAAGAATTATGATTGTCAAATCGGTCACACAAAAGACTAATCACTTTTTTGATTGCAATGGACAATTGGAAAGGCCGCACATCAGCAATGGTTTAGGGCCTTGATGGCTAACCTTGACACTCCAGCTGTTGTTGAACTACACATCCCAACATGCTCTGCTTCAGTTTTGCTATTTGGCCATGCTAAACCTGATGCAGAGCATGCTGAGATGTGTAGTTCAACAACAGCTGGAGTGTCAATGTTAGCCATCAAGGGTTTAGGACAATCATCACAACATTGTCAACTTGCCCAAATCCATTGCTGATGTATTGCTAGCTTAACACCACCAGCCTGGTGTTACTCAGGGCTGCCTACCTGACCTCTCCTTCAGGGAGAAAATGTTCTGTTCCTGGACTTGCCTGGTAATGTATGATTGCCATCACCTGTGGTAAAACACCTTTCTTATCAATTACCTAGCTCACCACAGGTGCTGGCAATCATACATTACCAGGGAAGTCCAGGAACAGAGCATTTTTTCCCTCATGGAGAGGGTCAGGTAGGCAACCCTGGTGTTACTATACTGTTGAGTATTCTGCAGGTAAAATGGCTTTTCTGCAGGTGAAGTTAAGGCATACCTCCCAATATGACCCTCTCCAGGAAGGACACAATTTTCTGCTCCAGGACTTCCCTCTTAATGTATCATTGCCATCACCTGTGTTAAACAGGTTAATTGTTGAGAAAGGCGTTTTACCACAGGTGATGGCAGAGGGTCATGTTGTGAGGTATAGTTTAGGGGCCTACACATGGGGACATTTTGCTGAGGGTTCTGAGTGATGCTAGAATGCTCAGCACCATAGGCGAATCTAGGGGGTGGTCCGGGGGTGCACAGGACCACCCATTAGCTGAGTGATGGGGCTTTCCAACGAGCCCAGCCCCGTGTCGCTAGCCCCCTGGGAACCGGAGATACGACCAGGCAAAGCTGGAACGTTTTCCCTATAGCAGGGGTTCCCAATCTTTTTTGATTCACGGCACCCTAGAGAATCAGAATTTTTTTCACGGCACCCCTAGGTCCCAAAAAAATTAAGTAGATTGGGTTTATATGCGATTCTTAGTGGCAGTTATGTGGTAAAGGGCAGGATTTGCTTCTGTTTGTACACATTCTATGATTGGCAGCCACCAGCACTGGTTTTGCTCATAAATAATTAACCATTAATAATTTGAGTTGGTCCTGGACCACCAACCCGCGGCACCCCTTCATGTGTCCCGAGGCAAACCAGGGAGCCACGGCACACAGTTTGGGAACCACTGCCCTATAGGATAACATGGGACCCGCTAATTCCGACCCCCACCCAGTTCAACGGCTGCCAGTTCCCCCTTCGGCATCACTGAAGCTCGAGGTTGATCTCAGTCTAACCCAAATCGCTGGGCCTTCAATCTGATACCAGGCTGGATCCATATGGGTTAATTGGTTCCAGGGATATTGAGGTTAAACCGCTTTTTTTTTTTAAATTTCTTAAATGTAATTTCATGACTGATTATGTTCTTTGAGGGCAGATTTCTCTGGAACAAAACAGCCCAGTTTCACGAGACCAAAATCATTTGAAGCCAACTCAAAAGTTCTTCAATATAATACTGGTCTCATGTAAATGGGTCAGTTGGTTCCGAAGATATAGCTGGTTAGTTAAAGGGGGGTAGGGGGGGAGTGGTTGTCTCTTCCCCTCACACCAGAAAATGCAGGGACTAGGCTGGTGTATAAGGGGTCAGCCTGGGAATGTCCCTGCATGATCCTGGGACCATATTCCCGGGTAAATCCCTGCATTTTCTGTTGTGAAAGGGGTAGTATTTCAAACAGCCGTGACCTGCAGTGCTCTGAATACAGCCAGGCAGCCCCCTGCTCTCTGCCCAGCTGTCAATGACTGTCACCCCTGCAGCTTCAATTCTTCTCCACGCCTTCACCTCAGCCCGCCCCCCCTTTAATTATGTGGTGCCGACGCCCGGCATGCTCCCCCGACACCAAGCATAACAACAGCGCGCACAATATTTCAAATGTCCACTCAGCTAGAGGGGACACCAGGAGGGGAGTGGTAGCGTGCTCTGCGCTGCGCTCTGCTCCTCTCCCCATAGAAGCAGCTGCACCGCTCTCCATCTCTCCCTGCAGCAGTAAATGGCACTTTTTTGGGGCATTGCTTAAGGGACGCTACAAGTGGCGGTATGTGGGGGCTTTACGCATAATGTGTGGCTTAATGTGTAAGGGGAATTACGGTGTGCAGCATCATGTGTAAGCGGCATTATGTGTGCAGCATCATGTGTAAGGGACATTATGTGTGCAGCATCATGTGTTATGAGTACTATGGTGTGCGGCATCATGTGTAATGTGTACTATGGTGTGCGGCATCATGTGTAATGGGTACTATGGTGTGCGGCATCATGTGTAATGGGTACTATGGTGTGCGGCATCATGTGTAATGGGTACTATGGTGCCATCAAGCAAGAACCCCCTAGCAATGAGCACGTAGGTAATCAGCACTTATGTGGCAAAAATGTAATGGGCATTACGGTTTGTTATATAGTATGTAATGGGCATCATGATGTGTGGCACAATGTGTAATGGGCATTATGGTGTGTGGCCTTATGTGTAATTGGCATTACGGCGTGTGGCTTTATGTGTAATGGGTATTACGGAGTTTGCTAAAATGTGTAATGGGCATTACTGTGTATGGTCTAAAGTGTAATACCACACCCCTTTTTGTGATGCCACGCCTCCTTCCCATGAGGCCATGACTCCTTCCCATGCCCCCTTTTTTGGCACGCGGCTACGCCGCGCAAAGGTCCCCCTGCTATTATGTCTAGATCTGGGACCATCCATTACCATAATTCTAGATTCACCTATGCTCAGCACACAGCACTGACCGATCTGTCAGGGCAAGTGTTCTCCGGTGAAAACATTGGCCCTGACCAGCAATGTAACTAGATATATCCAGCATGCTAATTGCCGGGTGATAGGGACACGCAGGGCTATCGCTATGGCCCCTACACATGGAGCGATGTACAGTAGGGGCATTTTCTAAGTGATCTAGTGAGATCGCTTAGAAAATGCCCTGAAATCGCTCGACGTGTGTAGGTCCCATTAGATATCATTGATTACATTTTCCAGTAGCAGTAGTCAGCAACAGCAGATTTCTATTGTAAAATCACTGATGTAACAATAGACAACTTTAAATTATTGCTGAGCAGGTCCACCATCAAGGGGGTGCTGTGGGCACAGCTGTCCCAGGCCCTGCCACTCTAACAGGGAGGGAAGGGCCCAGGCCATTCATTCAGCCCATCGCACCCCCCAACTGCATCTGCTGAGCTGCTGCCCCCGCCGAAGCCCATTGCTTCTGGAGCGCAGGCTTCCGTTCTCATTCACTTCCGGACCCTGGCGGCCATTTAAAATGTGACACGTCTGGTGAGTGAGCCAATCAGAGCTCGCGTACCGGCAGCCGCTCTGATTGACTACATTGGGCAGTTGTTCTTTAATTTTCAAAAAGTTTTTATTTAAATGTTATTTGTGTGACATTCAATACCATGCTTCAATAAATATTCACTTTATAAACTCCTATTTGTCAGTGTCTATAATTCATACATGCTAGGTTTAGTTTTGAGAAATGTATTATCCTATTATTTAAGCTGTAACAAACTACTAATCTCTCTCTCACACTCTCTAGGGACAATGGAGATTGTGTATGTGTACACGCGAAAACGCAGTGAGTTTGGACGACAATGCAACTTTTCCGACCGGCCAGCAGAACTACATGTAGACATACTGCCGGATCCTTCACAGGCATTAAACTTCATTGAGAGAAACCCATGTGACACAGGCATCCAGTGTGCCAATGACATGTCTGAGCATGAGGTAATCCTATTTTATTTCATGAGGTATCAGGGTTAGACTGACCATTAAGGGTACAGTGGAATCCCCTGGTCGGCCGTTCTGCCTGTGGGCCCACACTCTCTAGGGATTAGGCTCCAGACTGTGCATTGGAATTATTCTCATGTTAGTTACCCTATACTGCACAGGACCATGGTGTATGTTCTACAGTGCTTTGGCTAAACCTCTAAGCATGAGCCCCTACTACCACTGTTCCTCTGGTGGCTTGTACATGCCTTTCTCTGCCACTGTGGGGCATAACCATTGATTTTATTCCACATGGACTTGATTCATAATTGCAAGCAGTTTTCCAGATGGATCTTATGCTTTTTAGCAAAGCCAGAGCCAAGTGCACACATCTATGGATGATTCAGGGCCATACACATACCATTTGCATGTACCCGCAGCTGGTGTGGAGCTTACAATATATAGTCTATGTCATATGTAAACACACAGAAATATACAAGGGATCATATTTGATGCTACCAGTATGTGTTTGCATTGTGAGAGGGAGCACCCACAGGAATTCCATGAATAAATGGAGAAAACATTTAAACTTTCCCACAGATAGAGCCTTGGCATCAAACCCAACACGTCAGTGCTGTGAGGCAGTAATGATAACCACTACACAATAGCAATAGTGGCATTAAAAAGTATATTCCAAAACCAACAAAATGCCAACTAGCTTTGTCACAATTTTTCAACTGCGAATGTATCAGCCAGTGACATTAGCTTTGACACTGCAAGTTTTCCTGTGCAGGTCTATGGGTGCAAAGTTGTGATGTGAATGGGCATGAACGGCACCACACATTGCGCACATCACCTGTATTTGAAGGGCCCTTAGATAGGATGTTAAATTGAAATATCTGGCCTAAAATAATAAAGAGAAGAAGCGGCTGTACGTTATATACAGTAAATATAATCAAAACACCCCACCTTATTCACATTATATAGCTGTGCATACTGTTGTAGTACAGCAACAGCTGCAGGCTGAATATTGCGCGAGAAGCTCTACTAGAGGGACAGAGGGTGGTGCCGTGTCTTACGTTGTCACTTTTGTAGTTTCTGTGTGGTGTAGCAGCATACTCACTTGTAGAATCTGTATGCGTCTATGCTAGGTGATGCAGTTTATGGTCCTTATTCAGATCTGATTGCAGTCCAAATTTGTTCTCAAAATGGGCAAAAACATGTGCACTGCAGGTGGAGCAGATGCCCCACCTGCAGTGCACATGGTTTTGCCCATTTTGAGAACAAATTTGTACTGCGATCAGATCTGAATAAGGGCCTATGTGTACTGGGCACAGTAAAGTTAATCCCATAACTTTGCAATGTATGTATACAAATTAGCATATTCGACTATTATCAACGGCACTGCGGACATCTTGTTTTGCCCTGCAATTAAAAGTTATGGTATAATAATTAGAGATGTGCAGGATCTGATTTACTCTGATTTCAAAGCAGGATCTTATTGGCTATCAACTGTCAACACCTGTCATGTGATTAATAATGATACTTCATCATAACATGCATGCGAGTAAAAATAAGTTATTTTTCATACATTTCATGCGTTACAAGCCCATTTATAAACAGAATGGAAATTACCATTCTTAGGATGCATGGTGGGGACCACAACCAGTTGATATATTTGACAATCTAATTGCATTCATTTGTGTGATCATCCAGAGGGATCAGCAAAAATAGGGCAAACCTATCCGGGCCAAAGGGAGGGATATCAGTTCCAGAAATGGTTTTAATTGGGATTCATTGTGAATAGCAATAGAACAGAAGGACCAGCGCCAAATGCGTCTTTTATCCTAGGACCCCCTTACCACAATGATAATCTCTTTACTGAGGAAAAACTGATTGCTTAGTATTCAATATTGCAATACCATATACACAATATAGTAGTGCTGTGCATTACATTTTGGTTGCTATACAGAACTCTAGTTAATGCCCATTACATATTAGACAACACACCGTAATGCCCATTACATATTACGCCACACACAGTAATGCCCATTACATATTATACAAAAAACTGTAATGCCCATTACATATAACACAACACACCGTAATGCCCATTACATATTATACAACACACCATAATGTTCATTACATATTATACAACACACTGTAATGCCCATTACATATTATACAACACACAGAAATGCCCATTACATATTATACAACACACAGAAATGCCCATTACATATTATACAACACACCATAATGTTCATTACATATTATACAACACACTGTAATGCCCATTACATATTATACAACACACAGAAATGCCCATTACATATTATACAACACACCGTAATGCCCATTACATATTATACTACACACCGTAATGCCCATTGCATAAACACAACACACCGTAATGCTCATTACATATTATACAACACACTGTAATGGCCATTACATATTATACAACACACAGAAATGGCATTACATATTATACAACACACTGTAATGCCCATTACATATTACACAACACACCGTAATGCCCATTACATATTACGCCACACACAGGAATGCCCATTACATATTATACAACACACTGTATTGCCCATTACATATTACACAACACACCATAATGTTCATTACATATTATACAACACACCGTAATGCTCATTAATTATTATACAACACACCGTAATGCCCATTACATATTATACAACACCCCATAATGCCCATTACATAAACACAACACACCGTAATGCTCATTACATATTATACAACACACTGTAATGCCCATTACATATTATACAACACACAGAAATGGCCATTACATATTATACAACACACCGTAATGCCCATTACATATCATACAACACACCATAATGCTCATTACATATTATACAACACACCATAATGCTCATTACATATTATACAACACACTGTAATGTCCATTACATATTATACAACACACTGTAATGCCCATTACATATTATACAACACACCATAATTCTTATTACATATTATACAACACACCGTAATGTCCATTACATACAGTATTACACCGCACACAGTAATGCTCCTAACATACAAAACACAATAATGCCCACTATATTTTGTCACACACCGTAATGCCCATTACATATTACGTTGCACACCGTAATGACAATTACATATCATGCTACATAACTGCCGCTTACCTACTGCTTGTTGCCAGGAGTCTCTTGCTCACTGTCAGTGGTTACATGCTTGTTGCCAACAAAATGAAACCCCCACCTCAGCTCTGCCCTGTTCCTATTTCAGTGTCAGTACATTTTGTTTTCATGGGGTGATTCAGACCCGCTCGCTGCAGGCCTAATTTGCTCCCCCGTCCGATGTTTTGGGTTTGAGCATGCTCGAATAGGCACATGTGCAACCCCCTAGAGCTAACACCTTTTGCGAGTGTCACACTCACCGGGACGTTCACTCCCGGAGGGGCAGGCAGGGGGCGGACATAGGCGACCGCCCAACATTTCATGTGCGTGTCCACACAGAAATGCTGGGCATACCCCGGCGAATGCAGGCATGTTGATGCCTGCTTGAAGTGGGCAGCTGATGTCAATGCCCGTCCTGAATACAGACAGAATGAAAGTCAGTCTAGACTTATTTTTTTTTTCAAAGGGGAAAACAATTATTTGATGGAGAGCGACCATCAAATAATTTTTTCCCCCCATTTGGCTGCATGCGAACAAGTGTCACTGTCTATGTGAATGCATCTGCTCGCATGCTAGTAGTAGTAGTTTGTTTATTTATATACAAAGTGTCCGCAGCGCCGTACATAGCAACCAAGAAAACAAATTACAAGGTAACGTACAGGGTGTGTTGATAAAACTAATAATAAATAATAAAATAATGCTACTGAGCGGATTCGGGGGGCGGGCATTCGGTGGAGGGGCGGTCAGTGTTTACCTGCTTGATAGGCTGCAAATATATACGCAGCCTAGCTAACCGGTCTGAATCAGGCCCCATGTCTTTATTTATTTTGTTTTACTTTGTGCCTTCCTGTTTTATGTTTGCCCTGTTCTTCAGACACTGCCAAATACTGTGTTCCATTGCAGATCAACAACAAGTAATCATAACAAGTTTGATCGTTTATAATAAGCTTTATCGCTCATGTCTTCCATTTTGAGCATCTGCCAGCCTTGATGTAACGTATGCCAGGGGACAGGATTGCTATAAGGGTGTAAGACGTGTGCAAATTATGCAAGAGGAAGCATCTACTAGATTGGCAAATGGCAATTATCCTTTAAAACTAATTAGTGATGGTAATAACTTAATCATATTCCTTTAATTAAATAGTAAGTGCTAATTATTATGCCCAGAATTTTGGCATTAGTTCAGATAGATGAGACTGAATACTGTCTAAGGGCCTAGTTCAGCGTGGATCGTTAATGTGAGAATTCGCAGTGGACTGCGAGGAGAAAGCCGCCACCGAGACAGAAAGAGAAAACGCCCCCAACTAAATTGCAAAAGAATTTCTAATGTAACACTAATCGCAATTGATTTGCAAATCCATATGAGGTGTTATATATGAAAAAGAAATGGGGTTTCAGAGGGAGAGTAACACACCAACTTTGATAAATGAATTGTATTTAATACAAAAAAGGTTAAAATGTAAATTAACATAAAAATCACCCTATTCGGGTGTAGCAAATTGTCACAAGTATTCACAAATAAATACACAACTCTGGTGGGTTGATAGATTTGTTCAGAGCGGAAAGCCCAGTATTCACAAATAGATACACAACTCTGGTGGGTTGATAGATTTGTTCAGAGCGGAAAGCGCAGTATTCACAAATAGGAATTTGCGGGAGTCTCCCGAAAATCGGGTCACCCCTCCCGGCCCCCGGAAGGGTGGGCAACCCTCCCGGAATCAGGGGACCCCCACTGAGCCCCCCCCCCCCCCCGATTGCGGGCTTCACCCGGAGAGGATTTTGTGCAAGTCGGCAACCCTGAAATAGATACACAACTCTGGTGGGTTGATAGATTTGTTCAGACCGGATATCCTTAGCTATATATTGGGAAGGCACTTACAAAGATTAAACCAATGTGGTACTTTAGTTTAAAATACAACGGTAATACAGTTGTAGTAGAGTTGAATGATCCTTTTGTGGAAATAGATTATAGGCTTGAAAATCCTGACCCAAATGTCGGCTCTGTGCAGTCACTACAGTGTGTGGTGCTGGCCAGACTGCTAGGTGCAATGAGCATAGCAGGAGGAACTACCCGGTGGCTCTGTGCAGTGAGCACTGCAGGTGCTGCTGGCCAGGCTTCTAGGTGCAGAGAGCACAGCAGGTAGTGCAAAGATGCAACTGCTGTATGAACTGCTTCCATTGCTGTATCAGGACCTGAATCCAGTGCGTGGTAAATTTAATGCCCATTATTGGCCGGGCTGTCATAGAGGTCTTCTATTTTAGGATTCAAGAAATATTTGAATAGTATATATATTATGATTGTTTTATATCTCTAGGTTAACACAGAAAGGTTTGAAATGGAAGCTCGAGGGGTAAATCATGTGGAAGGTGGCTGGCCTAAGGACATCAATCCTCAGGAATTGGAGCAAACCACCCGTTACCGGAAGAAAGTGGAAAAGGATGACCATTATATTGCCACAATCACGCAACTGGGAAGTGTAAGTAGATTATACTAATGCATATATATTCTAAGGCCTGTCACAGTCTCCCGACAACAATATAGCTTCCATTGTAGCAGGCATGGCCTGATGTAGATGTCATCTACACACCCCCTGCCCCCGAAAAGCCATGAATCGCGGTAATTTAAAGAGGCGACCAGGTGGCAGCCGTGGGAGATGCGGAATCCAGGAGGCTTGCCCTTTCCGGTGGGCTGTGAGGGGGACCCGATTTCCAGGGTAGGCAACCCTGGTGTAGCAATCTCCCTGATTTCACCTTGCCACATTATGTAGCTTGTGGTAAGGTGAAATTATTGTGGGGTAAAGAAATCAGAGATATATAAATTGAAAAAGGGATCATAAGTGCCCATTCCCTGCATTGGTTTTTAGCTTTCAAAATGTCAATGTATTCTATGAAATTCAAACAAAACCATGCAACATATCATTATGTTTGGTAAAATTTACTAAGACCTCTACTGAAGATGGGATGTTGCCCATAACAACCGATTTAATTCTATCTATTATCTTCTAGAACATGGCTGGGCAACAGCGGCCCTCCAGATGTTTATGAACTACACATACCAGCATGCCTTGCATCAGTTTCAGCATGGCCACATAGCAAAACTAATGCAAAGCATCCTGGGATGTGTAGTTCATCAACATCTGGAGGGCCACTGTTGCCCAGCCCTGTTCTAGAAGGTGCTAGATAAATAAGAAGTAGAATATATTCTCGTATGAAAATGAGGTCGCGGCTAATTAGCATAAGCCGCGTCCTCATTTGCATACGCCCCGCCCCCTTTTCGGGCGCGAGTGTCCCTATTTCCTCCGGACGAAAGTTGGGAGGTATGCATTTTCAATAGAACCCCCATCTTAGTAAATTTACCCCATTGCTATTGTTATTACAGATGTGCAGTGGCATCAATTGCCCCTTCCACACTAAAAAAATAGAGCGTGGCTTCTAGGAACGGGGATATGTCTTTGTGAGAGGGGGAGTGGCTAAGTGTCCTGACTCTGTTTCCATCACTTTGTTTTTGTGGGAACGCCCAGGAAACACTGGGTGTCCCCATGCTTCTGCTCCCTGTCCGGCTCCTGCCCCCTGCCTGCCTCCACCCCCCACCCCCTCCCCTGTGCGAAAACCTTGGCGACTGTGCAAGTCGTCAAAGGCGTCCGCACAGTGGCCCTGCACATGTGCATGTGGGAATATACCCCCTATTTCGTTTTATAGCAGGTAAATACTGGCTGCTATTGCAGGTAGTCAACAAATGAGGGGGGTGCTCTATTTTTACATTGCAATATAGGTTTAGATTTCAGTTTGGACATGCATCTCCCAAATCAGAATCTCTCTGCACATTCTAGACCTCCCTTACCTGAAGTGCAACAGGAGAAGTTATTCCCCTTTCACACAGAGCAGAGAACTTGGGATATAACCAGGGTAAGCCAGCACAACCGTAGACCCGGCTTGGTGAGAAAGGGTTGACCTGGGTCATGCATCCTTAGTTGCGATCAGGGTTGTTATCTGGTCAATCTAAGGTCAGCTACAGTGTGCAAAGCAGACTTGGATCATGCCTAAAAAGCTGACGATTGACGCTGGGAGATGATGTCATCTTCAAGCATCCTGTGCGAGTGGCGATGACCCTGGTCCCAGAGGCAGTGTGAAAAGTATATCTAAAGCTCCGGCTCTAACCCGTGTTCAGTATCCAGGATTGGACATGTGTCACAGACCGGGATTCAGTGTGAAAGGTGTATTACTTGTTCCTGGTAATTAGGCTACACTCCCATAGTTGTTTAGATCAAAGAATAAACAGTAATTATGATGAGCTGTTCTATAGAAAGCCACCTGCATTATAGACACATTTTATTTGCTTAAGAAGACAAGAAAACCATGTATTTGCAAAGTATACACCACCAAGCTCATTTTAGCCCATTTAGAATTTCACTAGGTGTTTTTTAGGTTTCTGATTGGAGTGTTAGATTCAATATCACTGACATAGCAGGAAATCTGCTAACGTATGCTTTCATTCTTAGGGGCAGATTTATTAAGCTTGGAGAAGAGATAAACTGGAGATAAAGCGGAGAAAAGGTAAAAGGAGATAAAGCACCAGCCAATCAGCTGTGTTTGAAAAAGACAGTTGGGAGTTGATTGGCTGGTGCTTTGTCTCCTTTTACCTTTTCTCCGCTTTATCTCCAGTTTATCTCTTCTCCAAGCTTAATAAATCTGCCCCTTAGCCACAACTTGCAGCAATAGGTAGAGCACACAGCAGTGGTTTCTCATTAAAAGATTAATATCTATTATCTTGTCATACAAGGTGATGGAGCACTGCATCAAACAAAACAATGCTATCAATATTTACGAGGAGTACTTTGAAGAAGAGGAAGAGCTAGAGGGGATGGATGAAGCGCCTTCTGCAAAGACCATTAATGTATTCAGGTACAATACATAATGTAGACAGCTGACAAATACAGGCTTGTATTTAGAGCATTGTATGACAGCTGACAAACCAGCTTTCAAACAATTCCCCTATAAGTGTGTAAGACAATCCCTAGGCCCCTGGTAACATGACATTGTTATTTCAACAGAGATCCCAATGAAATCAAGCGCACGGCTACACATCTCTCCTGGCACCCAGATGGCAGCAGAAAGCTGGCCGTTGCTTATTCCTGCCTCGAGTTCCAGCGGGCCCCCAAAGACATGAGCTACGATTCCTATATTTGGGACATTGGTGATTACATTTTTTATGTTACAGGAATTATGAGGCCTCACGAAGTAGAGGTTAATAGAACTGTCTCTAAAGTGTCTTTGCATGGCAATATTGAAATATAGTGAGTGCAGCTGTTGTCAGACATTCACAGGGCTGCCATTAGAAATTGTGGGGTCCGAAACTGACAAAATAGACAGGAGCACCCTTCTTAGATCGACCTTTTGACCTCATCTGCCTATTTACTGTCAATCATCTGGGGTCAATTTATTGACTGTCTATTCCTTGTTGATCTTTTAATCCACACCCAATTCAAGAAAGTTTGGGAACCGTTACATAATAGGATGGGTTGAAAAACATGAAAGTGACGGTGCCCTTAGTGACCGAGATTTTTCATTCAGAGTCAATAACATCTGCAAATTTCAACCCCCCATATTATATAATTGAGCAGCAAAATGACCATACAATGTACCAACTCTGAAAACCTATGTATTCATGTTTATTCGCACATCCTTCTTTTACTTAGAAAACCCCAACAAGCCGGAACTGACTCTGAAGCCTGTGTCCCCACTTGTCAGCTTGGAATACAACCCCAAAGATTCACACATCCTGGTTGGAGGTTGCTACAATGGACAGATCAGTAAGGAGAGGGGGATTTCTCCATAGCCCAATAAACCTATTTAGTCTGGTAAAACTGTTGATATGTAAAGGTTGTTTACATTTTTTTTCTTTAGTGAAAATTACTTAATTATAGACTAATTATTGGGAGAATGTATAAAAAAAATGTCATGCATCGACACTAGCTCTGATAGGAGCCTATCTCTGCAATATGTAAAATGAGTGTTGCTGAAGCGATGACTTTAACTACGAGTAGTATCCTAGCATGCATTAAGTCCATACACACTGGGCGACTATACAAAATCACAAGAAAATTTGGAACTTTTAAACAGTGAGGCGCAAAGTATGGACATCGTGTATGGACAGCGATGATCACTATCATCGCTGCGGGGAAAGCCGTTCAGCGCATACACACTGAGCAGCTTTTCCCCTGCCTGGCGCCGACGGAGGGTTGAGGACGGTGTTGCATAGGAGAGCACTATGCAAAGCCGTCCTGAAACCCTCTCATCTTCTGGTATAACCAGCAGATGAACGGCTTTCCTGACGATGTTGCGGGAGCGCGCAGCAGTGCTCATCGCTGGGCCATACACACTGGGCGGCTTTAAGCTAAAATCCGCTCAAACCTGCTGTTTTGAGCGACTTTCAGCTCAAAGTCGCCCAGTGTGTATGGGCCTTTACATACTATGCGTATGCAGTCACTGAATCCTAGTGGAGAAGGATATATTAAATCCCTATCCTTCAGAAATGTAGCCTATAGACTACATTGGCTAGCACCCTGCTACCGGGTCTTCAACATTGTGTTCACCCTGCAATTGAGAGGCGCCCAGCACAGCGCATATGCAGCACCTGCAACTATACTGTGCATGCGCATACCTCCGGCTTCTATGGGCTACATCAGCTGCCTATAAATTACTCTGGTTCTGTGGCTGATTCTGTGATAAAATGGAGCAGTATGGATCATAGGATAGACAGCAACTAGGTTGACAAGCCTTAGGTCGACACCACTAAGTCGACATGCATGAAGGTCGACTTTTATTCTGCCACCACGCCCTAGTGGATGGTAGGGCATGAAATACCGACTTTTGGCACACGTTGGCCCAAAATAAAAGTGAAAACCCCATGTCGACCTTTTGACTGTCGACCTTCCCCATGTTGACTTAATGTTTGTGTCGACCTTATGACTCATGTCGACCTTCCTGCATGCCGACCTAGTGGTGTCAACCTAATGCTTGTCGACCTAATGCTTGTAGACCTAGTGACCGTATCCCAAATGGAGAGTGATAAACAACCAACCAATCAACTCCTGCCTGACATATTTCAAACAAGGTCTGTGACATGGCAGGTAGGAGTTGATTGGTTGGTCCTTTATCACTCTCCGTTTTATCACTTTTGAAGCTTAGTGCATCTGGCCCTAAATACAGTTGAAATGCAGGCTTGAATTTAGTCAGTTACAGAACCTGTGTAATTCATAGAATGTCCTGGTTTAAAGGGATATTATACGTAGCATGCCTAATAATACATACGCTTTTATACAGACTATGAATGACATTCAATTAGTTAATTCATTTCATAACACTGCTTTTCTATGTCATGTCTGGGTTTATGTTGCTAATTAGGAAATGATTTCCACAGTGTAATTAAATCTAGTGTTAGAAGAACGTTGAGTAATTATAACAAGCTTTGTCTCTCCTCTGGGGAGAAACAGAAATAATTTTATTTAATTGACATTTCATTCTTCTTTCACATTAATTTTACCATTGTGTGTCTTTAGTCCCTAAAGAATTTATTATTCCTGTTGTAAACATTACTGCTAAGTTAGACATACTCCTAAACCATGATGCAAGATAGACATCTCATACTGTATATAGTACTGCCAGAGAGATAGCCCTCTCCTAAACAGTGCTGCCAGAGAGATAGCCCTCTCCTAAACAGTGCTGCCAGAGAGATAGCCCTCTCCTAAACAGTGCTGCCAGAGATAGCCCTCTCCTAAATAGTGCTGCCAGAGAGATAGTCCTCTCCTAAATAGTACTGCCAGAGAAAAAGCCTTCTCCTAAACAGTGCTGCCAAAGATAGCCCTCTCCTAAACAGTGCTGCCAAAGATAGCCCTCTCCTAAACAGTGCCGCCAGAGATAGCCCTCTCCTAAACAGTGCTGCCAGATAGATAGCCCTCTCCTAAACAGTGCTGCCATAGATAGCCCTCTCCTAAATAGTGCTGCCAGAGAGATAGTCCTCTCCTAAATAGTACTGCCAGAGAGATAGCCTTCTCCTAAACAGTGCTGCCAAAGATAGCCCTCTCCTAAACAGTGCTGCCAAAGATAGCCCTCTCCTAAACAGTGCCGCCAGAGATAGCCCTCTCCTAAACAGTGCTGACAGAGAGATAGCCCTCTCCTAAACAGTGCTGCCAAAGATAGCCCTTTCCTTAACAGTGCTGCCAGAGATATAGCCCTCTCCTAAACAGTGCTGCCAGAGAGATAGCCGTCTCCTAAACAGTGCTGCCAGAGAGATAGCCGTCTCCTAAACAGTGCTGCCAGAGAGATAGCCTTCTCCTAAACAGTGCTGCCAGAGAGATAGCCTTCTCCTAAACAGTGCTGCCAGAGAGATAGCCATCTCCTAAACAGTGCTGCCAGAGATAGCCCTCTCCTAAACAATGCTGCCAGAGAGATAGCCCTCTCCTAAACAGTGCTGCCAAAGATAGCCCTTTCCTAAATAGTGCTGCCAGAGAGATAGCCCTCTCCTAAACAGTGCTGCCAAAGATAGCCCTCTCCTAAACAGTGCTGCCAGAGAAATAGCCCTCTCCTAAACAGTGCTGCCAGAGAGATAGCCCTCTCCTAAATAGTGTTGGTAGAGAAATAGCCCTCTCCTAAATAGTGCTGCCAGAGAGATAGTCCTCTCCTAAATAGTACTGCCAGAGAGATAGCCCTCTCCTAAACAGTGCTGCCAGAGAGATAGCCCTCTCCTAAACAGTGCTGCCAGAGAGATAGCCCTCTCCTAAACAGTGCTGCCAGAGAGATAGCCCTCTCCTAAACAGTGCTGCCAGAGAGATAGCCCTCTCCTAAACAGTGCCGCCAGAGAGATAGCCTTCTCCTAAACAGTGCTGCCAGAGAGATAGCCTTCTCCTAAACAGTGCTGCCAGAGAGATAGCCGTCTCCTAAACAGTGCTGCCAGAGAAAGCCCTCTCCTAAACAATGCTGCCAGAGAGATAGCCCTCTCCTAAACAGTGCTGCCAAAGATAGCCCTTTCCTAAATAGTGCTGCCAGAGAGATAGCCCTCTCCTAAACAGTGCTGCCAAAGATAGCCCTCTCCTAAACAGTACTGCCAGAGAGATAGCCGTCTCCTAAACAGTGCTGCCAGAGAGATAGCCGTCTCCTAAACAGTGCTGCCAGAGAGATAGCCCTCTCCTAAATAGTGCTGCCAGAGAGATAGTCCTCTCCTAAACAGTGCTGCCAGAGAGATAGCCATCTCCTAAACAGTGCTGCCAGAGATAGCCCTCTCCTAAACAATGCTGCCAGAGAGATAGCCCTCTCCTAAACAGTGCTGCCAAAGATAGCCCTTTCCTAAATAGTGCTGCCAGAGAGATAGCCCTCTCCTAAACAGTGCTGCCAAAGATAGCCCTCTCCTAAACAGTGCTGCCAGAGAAATAGCCCTCTCCTAAACAGTGCTGCCAGAAAGATAGCCCTCTCCTAAATAGTGTTGGTAGAGAAATAGCCCTCTCCTAAATAGTGCTGCCAGAGAGATAGTCCTCTCCTAAATAGTACTGCCAGAGAGATAGCCCTCTCCTAAACAGTGCTGCCAGAGAGATAGCCCTCTCCTAAACAGTGCTGCCAGAGAGATAGCCCTCTCCTAAACAGTGCTGCCAGAGAGATAGCCCTCTCCTAAACAGTGCTGCCAGAGAGATAGCCCTCTCCTAAACAGTGCCGCCAGAGATAGCCTTCTCCTAAACAGTGCTGCCAGAGAGATAGCCTTCTCCTAAACAGTGCTGCCAGAGAGATAGCCGTCTCCTAAACAGTGCTGCCAGAGAAAGCCCTCTCCTAAACAATGCTGCCAGAGAGATAGCCCTCTCCTAAACAGTGCTGCCAAAGATAGCCCTTTCCTAAATAGTGCTGCCAGAGAGATAGCCCTCTCCTAAACAGTGCTGCCAAAGATAGCCCTCTCCTAAACAGTGCTGCCAGAGAGATAGCCCTCTCCTAAACAGTGCTGCCAGAGAGATAGCCCTCTCCTAAATAGTGTTGGTAGAGAAATAGCCCTCTCCTAAATAGTGCTGCCAGAGAGATAGTCCTCTCCTAAATAGTACTGCCAGAGAGATAGCCCTCTCCTAAACAGTGCTGCCAGAGAGATAGCCCTCTCCTAAACAGTGCTGCCAGAGAGGATAGCCCTCTCCTAAACAGTGCTGCCAGAGAGATAGCCCTCTCCTAAACAGTGCCGCCAGAGAGATAGCCCTCTCCTAAACAGTGCTGCCAGAGAGATAGCCCTCTCCTAAATAGTGTTGGTAGAGAAATAGCCCTCTCCTAAACAGCGCTGCCAGAGAGATAGCCCTCTCCTAAACAGTGTTGCCAGAGAGATAGCCCTCTCCTAAACAGTGTTGCCAGAGAGATAGCCCTCTCCTAAACAGTGCTGCCAGAGAGATAGCCCTCTCCTAAACAGTGCTGCCAGAGAGATAGCCCTCTCCTAAACAGTGCTGCCAGAGAGATAGCCCTCTCCTAAACAGTGCTGCCAGAGAGATAGCCCTCTCCTAAACAGTGCTGCCAGAGACATAGCCCTCTCCTAAACAGTGCTGCCAGAGAGATAGCCCTCTCCTAAACAGTGCTGCCAGAGAGATAGCCCTCTCCTAAACAGTGCTGCCAGAGAGATAGCCCTCTCCTAAACAGTGCTGCCAGAGAGATAGCCCTCTCCTAAACAGTGCTGCCAGAGAGATAGCCCTCTCCTAAACAGTGCTGCCAGAGAGATAGCCCTCTCCTAAACAGTGCTGCCAGAGAGATAGCCCTATCCTAAACAGTGCTGCCAGAGAGATAGCCCTCTCCTAAACAGTGCTGCCAGAGAGATAGCCCTCTCCTAAACAGTGCTGCAGAGAGATAGCCCTCTCCTAAACAGTGCTGCAGAGAGATAGCCCTCTCCTAAACATTGATGCTAGAGTGATAGCCCTCTCCAGTGGCGTAACTATAGAGGGTGCAGTTGATGCCACTGCTGTGGGGCATGGTTGTTGGGGTGAAGGCTGAGAGTCACTAAACAGTGCTGCCAGAGAGATAGTTGTACCCCCCTCACAGTGCTGCAAGATATACAGTCATACCCCACATACAGATGTAGCAGGCTACATCTTTGCAGGGGCTGGTGAAAAATCACTTTCAGGTGAAAACACACAATATTCACAATTGTGACCATGAAAATGTGTCAGTTATCAGGCATTTTTTCTCCCACCAAAGTCAGTAACTTTGTACTAGGACAAGCTCATACTCTTTTCTACTATGTTAAAGTATATTAATGAACCAATCTAAGATGTCCTGACATAATTTTAACTAGATCAGAGCTTCTTCATATGTTTCATTATTTTCATCTAAAAAGCAAAACTTTAGGTGTGTTGCCAGGACAGAAGATGTTGACTTAGAGCAAAACGCTTTTGCATGTTTCTTATTCAGGTCAAGTCACAACTTTTCCACACTAGCCGATTTTAAATATCTCAATTTCAACTTTTTCACTCCACCCTAATAGATAGTCATACCCCACACAGTAGTGCAGGATAGGTAGTGAAGCCCCACACAGTAGTGCAGGATAGGTAGTCCTGCCCCACACAGTGCTTCAGGACAGATAGTCATACCCTATATAGTAGTGCAGGATATACAGTCATACCCCACACAGTGGTGCAGGATAGATAGTCATACCCCACACAGTAGTGCAGGATAGGTAGTCCTGCCCCACACAGTGCTTCAGGACAGATAGTCATACCCAATGTAGAACTGCAGGATATACAGTCATACCCCACACAGTAGTGCAGGATAGATAGTCATACCCCACACAGTAGTGCAGGATAGATAGTCATACCCCAACACAGTAGTAGTACAGGATGGGTAGTCCTACCCCACCCAGTGCTGCAGGACAGATAGTCATACCCCACACAGTAGTGCAGAATAGACAGTCACACCACACTACTATGAGGGGTATGACTGTCTACCCTACACTACTGTGTGGGGTATGACTGTCTATTCTGCACTGCTGTGTATGACTGTCTATCCTGCAGCACTGTGTGGGGGAATGACTGCACTGCTGATAGACTGTCATAACCACACAGTAGTGAAGAATAGATAGTCATACCCTAAACAGTGCTGCAGGATAGGCAGTCATTCCCCACACAGTAGTGTCGGATAGATAGTCATACCCTAAACCAGTGGTCACCAACCCGTCGTTTGTGAGCTACTGGTAGCTTGCAGTGGCTTGGCTTCTCTGCAGCCGCCCTTCCCTCCATCACCCACCGCTTTCCTTCAGAGGGGAGTACATCGCTTTGCACGTCTCTCCTTCGCCTCACTGTATCCCTGTGACCGGGCCATCAACCAATCAGAGCTCACGGACTGTCAGGCAATCAGGAGCTGTCATGCGGTCTTTGATTGGCTGATGGCCCAGTCACAGAGACACAGTGAGGGGAAGTAGAGACACGCAATGTGCCATGCTCTCCTCCCTTCAGAAGGGAAGCGACGGAGGAGAAGACAAACAGCAGGGGGACACCTGACTCCTCGGCAGCAACAGGAGCAACAATGGTGAGTTGTGCTGCTGCTGGGAAATTCTGGCACACTGGAAGCCTATGTGTTTCTGGCACTGTGGTGGCATACCTGGCACTGTGCGGGCATACCTATATCACACCCCCATTTTCATTGGTTGCACCCCATGTGGCTATACCCATCACTAGGGTGTTTCTTTAGAGTGGCACCACAATCCGGCAGGCATTGTTTATCTGGCACTGCTGTGGGGCATTGTGTTTATGCAATTATTGCGGGTATTGGGGGCATTGTGTAACTGGCACTGCTGGTGGCATGTGTATAAATGGCACAGCGTCTATTCAGAGAGGCTGGGGGCATGGCCAGCAACTCTCAGAGTGCTAGCCATGCCCCCATAGAGGAAAGAATGGGGGATGTGGCCTCGCAGGAGTACCACGATAGTAGGTCATGCCCCCTAATTTCATATTAATCAAACTTGGAATCTCTTCGGTAAATTTTCAAAATATCAGTTTGGGCACATTGGTCCAATTGCAGCATTTTCCCAGTGGGACTGCATCCTATAATTTGATTAAATTCACAACTGCTATAATCCCAATGAGAAACCATGCTTCAGAACCAAATTCACTATTCCAAATGTCTCCCATTAAATAAACCTCAGAATTACACTGTCAGATTTGCCGGATTTTTATCTGGGGGTATCAGTGTCTGGTAGCATCAAATTGGATGCGTTCTCAACACAAAATCTATTGGCGACGCCCATTGGTGAGCAACCTGACGCTTAGAAATTTTGATCTGCTTGTATATTGATTTACTCTTTCTCAGTGAAAAAATGATTGGAAACACAATGTCCTGTCCTCCTTTTCAAGCATACTGGGACACCAGGAAAGGTGGACAGCCAGTGGAACTGTCTGTGATTGAACATAGCCACCGTGATCCTGTCTACAAGGTCATATGGCTGCAGTCAAAAACTGGCACCGAGTGTTTCTCAACTTCCACAGATGGGCAGGTGAATATAAGTATTCTTTATAGTGGAATTATTTAAGTTGATTCAATTTGGAGGCCTTTTGTAATGGCTATATGTATTAATTTTATATTGCATGTATTGTATAATTATTATTAACCTCTACAGGGTAAGTCAAAATGAGGTTCCCAATTTCAACTCAGGTTTATCGTAATGCAAGTAAATTTAATAAGCACTGATGAAAAAGAAAACACATCAAGTTACAAATGTTCAATGGCCCTTATTCAGATCTGATCGCAGTACAAGTTTGTTCTCAAAATGGGCAAAACCATGTGCACTGCAGGTGGGGCAGATGTAACATGTGCAGAGAGAGTTAGATTTGTGAGAGTTATTTTGTTTCTGTGCAGGGTAAATACTGGCTGCATTATTTTTACACTGCAATTTAGATTTCAGTTTCAATACACCCCACCCAAATGTAACTCTCTCTGCACGTTACATCTGCTATAATGAACTTAAATAATCGGGTGGTGCCTGTTGTGCATAAACAAATAAGCCGGACATACTGATCAAGTTAATACTTTTATATATAATCAAAAATAAATAAACATCAATATAAAAGATACAGCTTATGATATACACGGTAAATAATGCACAATAAAAAATACACAATAAAAATGGCTAGATGTCACTTCTTAATAGGGGGGAGCGCAATGAAGCCCCTTGCGTGCTCGTGCGCTCGCCACGCTGCGGGCACGGTGGCGAGCACTCGCCACCTATTTTATTCTCCCTCTATGGGGGTCGTGGACCCCCACGAGGGAGCAGTCAGGATTCCGACGTCGGAGTATTGACTGTCGGAATCCCGACTGTCGGGGAGCCATCCGGCACCCATTTGGACTTACTCTGTATAATTAGCCATTTAGGCTCAGATTTACTTTCTAAAGCTTTTTTATTTGCCTTGCTGATAACAAGGGGTTTATTTAATAAGATGGGAGTTCTAATGAAGATGGGATGTTGGATTCTATTATCTTCTAGAAGGTTCTAAATAAATAAGAAGTAGATTCTGATTGGTTGCTATGGGCAATATCACATCTTCAATAGAACTTTCATCTCTGTAAATAAACGCCCAAGGGGTAAATTTACTAAGATGACAGTTCTATTGAAGATGTGATATTGCCCATAGCAACCATTGAGATTCTATCTATTATAATCTAGAAGGTGCAAAATAAATAAGACGTAGATTCTGATTGGTTGCTATGGGCAACATCCCATCTTCAATAGAACCTTACCCCTAAGTTCTGGAAGGAAGGCTTTAGTGGACCAAAACTAATGTAGCAATGAAAAATCATGTATCCCAATTTGTACACTAAGGGGGGTATGCAATCTGGGATCACGGCTGTCGATCCCCGCCAACAGCCGTGATCCTGGCCCGTTTGCGGTCAGATTAACTGCATAACGACAGACGGGATTCAATGTCCCGCCTGCCGATGGGCGCAAAGGGGAAACGGTCGTGGATTGTCGATATGCGGCACGAATAACGACAATCCACGGCCGTTATCGGCAGAACGGGCCCGACTTCAGAAGCTGTCGGGCCCGTTCTGCCGATAACGGCCGTGGATCCTGCATCAATGCTGTCGTTAATGACAGCAATGAATATGGAGCCGCTGCTATTTCCTACGTCGGAAATAGCGGCGGCACATTGCATACCTTCTAAAGCTGCCCAAACAATATTAGGACGTACACATAGTTTGATGTAGTCTATTTTTATATTAAATTTTGCTTATATAAGCAAAATCTAATTAAAATAAAACGGAAATCGAACGCATTCGATTTCGATTTGATCCCGATGCACGGCTCTGCGACATAGAAATCGAATAGAAAAATACTAATAATAATAATAATAGACTGTGCAGGCAAGACTATATAGTACAGATTTGTATTATATAGTCTAAATTGAATGAGTACACTGCATCGGGCGAGTTGATCCCAATTCAAACTGGATAGCATCGGGATTGAATAGAAAATACCTGGCACCATGTGTACACTATTTCAAAGATTTTTTTTCAAGATCATTATACACGCAGTATGAGCTACATGTTACAAACATGATAAATGAAGTACAATCTGGAAAGAGATTGCTTATTGACAGGGACGGTGCAAACCCTGTCTGCGCCCCAGGAAACCCGCCATACGTGCCCGGGGGGGGGGGGGTGTTTGCGGGCAGCACATGGGGGGGTTGTCGGGCACTTGAGTTCCACGTGGGGGTTGGATCTGGGCGGGAGGGGGGGTAGGGATGCTCACTGACTCACCTGCTCCCCGCTTTCTATGGTACCTCTCCGCGGTGGCTCAGTACCGCCCTCCAGTGGCCGGCACCCTAGACAAATGCCTATAGCTGCCTAGTGGTCACGGTGGCCCTGCTTATTGAGGATCAATGCACTTGCCCAATTACCTGGAAAAATAGATTATTTTTTTTCACACTATGCAATTTGGTCACTTCTGCATAAAATGTAGCATGACAAAACACAGGTTCAATGAGACATTTCTGTTTCGCCGGTCACAGATTCCTTTTTACAGGAAAACGAGGCTGCTTTTGGGTATTTGGTTTCATCTGTCTGAGGCAAGTGAAACAAAATTCCTGATAAGCCACGGCATGCACCAGTTTATCGGGGCTCATTAGATAGCCCCAGGCAAAAGCAATTACCTGTGATCAATGGAGCAATTACCTGTGATAATTAGATTATCCTACAGTATAGTTGTTTTAAAGATGTAGGTAGATTAATTAGGAATAATGTAGTGATAATTGTAAGATCTCATCTGATAAGCAAAAGAGATTGGGGTAAAACTTACTAAAGGTTCTAAAAGTGATGATGTTGCCAACAGCAACCAATCAAATTTTGTCTATCATTTTCTCGGATGCTAAAGAGAACTGATAGACAAAATCTAAATGGTTGCTATGAGCAACATCACCTCTTTCATTTTTAGAACCTTTAGAACCTTTACTATATTTACCCTAATGTGTGTGTTTTGAGGTTGCCTTCATTTCTATATTTATGATTTTTATCTGCAGGTCTTGTGGTGGGACATCCGAAAAATGAGTGAACCAACAGAAAAATTAGTTCTGGATATCACAAAGAAAGGAAACCTTGATTTGGCATTGGGAGGCATCTCTTTGGAGTTTGAGCCTACTATAGTGAGTGTCTTTTTATATTCTATTCTATTATTTTATTAAGGATGTGATGTTCTATTCAAGGTGATTTCTAATGTAAGTATAAGTCCATAAACTAGTATTGCTGCATGAGAGTCACTAGCAAGACCAGTACTAGGGTAATGGGCACCCTAGGCTGTGCCACCTCTCCATGACACCAAGGTGATCAGCCATCTGCTCAAAGCAAGAAGCACCTCATTATTCTAACTAAGTCTTGTAGTCTGTCCATAATTACTCAAGGAACATGTTACCAATATGGGCAGCATGACTTACTTAGGGGGCTACTAAGCCTTGGAGAGAGATTAAGTGGATAGTAATACAAGACCAGCCAATCAGCTCCTAGCTGTTATTGCACAGGCTGCATTTGAAAAATGACAGGAGCTGGTTGGTTGGTTGGTACTACATCTCTTTCTACTTTATTTATCTAACAAAGGGAAGTAGAGAAAGTTTTGCTCTGCGGATGCGCTCCAAAAGGACAGAAATTGATTAGTACATTAAAAACTTTAAGTCATTATTTCAAAAATTATTAAAAACCTTTTAATAATTTTTGAAATAAAGACTTAAAGTTTTTAATGTACTAAACAATTTCTGTCCTTTTGGAGTGCATCCGCAGAGCAAATCTTTCTCTACTTCCCTTTGTTCTATACGACATTTGCCTGGATGGCACCCCCGCCAGAATGAATAAGGCGGCATCCTGTGAACCCCTGAAAGAATTGAATATATAGGGGCACTAGTTTGTGTGCGGAATACCCATATCCCCAACTCCCCCATTTCCCCTACATGTACGATACTTTATTTATCTCCAAGGCTTAGTAGGTAGACCCCTAAGGCAGGGCATTTCATAATGGAATACCTAATTGGAACCTTGGAGGTAAAATACATGGATATTTGATGTCAGTGTCATATTAAAAACAAGTTTCTAGTTCAATTTGCGTATGGAATAATGAGATGCTCAAGGATGACGTGCTTGAAATGAGATCTGATCATAAGTAGACATTGCCAGTAAATGCAGCAAGCATGTGACCACTCACATATGAATCAAACAGTAATTATGTCAATGTCTGATCAGATATTGTGGTAGAAAAATGTTATGGCTAGATGTGTATGGCTCCTATATTCTATACATGTGTGATGTCCGGATGAACTGAAGTCAGAATATAGATGACAGATAGAACTCTATAAGCCGGATAGTCATATTATAATACAATGTGCTGCAACTGTTCTGTCGTTTCCTTTAGCCAACCAAGTTTATGGTAGGAACAGAACAGGGCATGGTGATATCCTGCAACCGAAAGGCCAAGACACCAGCTGAAAAGATTGTCTGTACTTACAGTAGCCATCACGGGCCCATATATGCTGTGCAGAGAAATCCTTTTTTTCCCAAAAATTTCCTCACAGTTGGAGATTGGACAGCCCGAATCTGGTCGGAAGACTCACGGGAATCCTCTATCATGTGGACAAAGTAAGTTGCTAGATAGAAGTGTGGGTGGGAGGAGTACAAATATTCACTGTGATATTGAGAGTGTGAGCTAAAAGAGAAGTAGGAGCAAGGTCGTACAGGAGTATTCCGGGTGGGCCCCGGCCCGGGCTCAACCCTTCCTCCAATATCAGTTTCCAGACAGTGCACTCAAATCATACATTGTTACCCTATTAGAGGGTTAGAAACATTCAAAGTCTTGGAGAGAGAGAAACTACCAACCAGTCAGCTCCTGTCATACACAGACTGTAACATGAGAGTTAGAAGCTGATTGGTTGCTACTTCATCTCTCCATTTTATCTCTTTACAATGCTTAGTTCACATTTCCCATGGTCTCTAAGGGCTGTCTAGACTTCTGTAGCTTACTCTTTGGTACATTCTGCATTAGTTTTTGGTCAAAATACCCATTTGTCATGACATGATTCATTAAAATTGTTGGTACTTATGTAGTATCTGGGCTGCCGATTTTTTGATTGTATGCCTTAAGTTAAGGCATACAATCAGATGCGATGCGATGCGATATCGCATCGCATCGCATACGATGCGATGCGATGCGATGCGATTCGATGACCCGATTTTTCCATAGGATTCAATGTTAAAATGGACTGAGTCCATTTTAACATGGAATTCAATGGGAAAAAGGGGTCCTTTTCATACCCCTACTATCCAAGTGGGCATGGAGTTGGATATAAACCTGTGGCGAGCGTAGCGAGCCACCGAGCCCGAAGCGTGGCGAGCGGACGGTATTCTGTGTCCCCTCGCGGGGCTCGCTACGCTCGCCACGCTTCGGGCTCGGTGGCTCGCTACGCTCGCCACAGGTTTATATCCAACTCCATGCCCACTTGGATAGTAGGGGTATGAAAAGGACCCCTTTTTCCCATTGAATTCCATGTTAAAATGGACTCAGTCCATTTTAACATTGAATCCTATGGAAAAATCGGGTCCATCGCATCGCATCGCATGCGATTTGGTCGGGTGCGATGCGATGCGATGGACCCGATTTCAAAATCGGCAGCCCAGTTACTACATAAGTACCAAATTGTTTCATATGAATACACTCAGCACATACAACAGAGAAAGCCATTTGGTGGCATGATCCACTATTTATAATACATAGGGGGAAATTTACTAAGAATACGAATACAACTCAGTCGTATTCACATTTTTAATATGAATGAATATGACTGGCAACGGCTGTATTTTTGCCGAAATACGATTAATAAATAAGGCAGATTTACTAATCTACCATATTTATGGATTCGTATTTGGCCGATGGTGTAGCCAGTCGTATTCTGGCTGATTCGTATTCATATTTAGCGGCTGTATATACGGCCGCTAAATACAAATACAAGTTGGCAGCCTGCACGGAGCAGTCAGATCCGTGCAGGCTGCAGTGTAAATAAATAATTTTAAAAATCGTCATGGGCCACCAGGGACAGCCCCCGGCTTTAGCCTAGACAGGGTTAAACATTGATTGGGGGGGGTCCCCACTCCCCCCAGGGATGCCCCTGCCCCGGATGACCGGTCAGTAGGGGTTACGCTTCGGCCGCAGGACCTTATATAATAAATGTCCCCCGGCTGTGGCATTACCCTGCTGGCTGGTTGGGCCCGGTGCTGGTTCACTAAATGCGGGGGACTCCAACTCGTATTGTCCCCCGTATTTGATGAACCAGGACTGAGCCTTGGGCCTGGTGCTGGTTTTAAAAAATACGGGGAACACCAACAACTTTTGTTCCCTGATTTTTTGACACCAGGACCAGGTCTTTAAGCCCGGGGTTGGTTATGGCCGCGGGAGACGGACCCCGAGCCAATTTTTTAAATTATTTATTTATTTTTCAGGGAGTTTTTTTTACACTGAAGCCTGCACGGATCTGACTGATCCGTGCAGGCTTCTGCCAAATACGCCCGGAAAATTAAGTGTATTTTCCAGGCGTATTTGGCCGACAATTAGCAGCCGTATCCCGCTAATTAGCAGCCGTATTTAAAACACAGCCTCTTAGTAAATTAGGATACATTCATATACATTCGTAAATACGAATACGAATGTGCCATGAATACGAATAGGATTACTCATATTTTTTGGCATAGTAAATGAAGAAAATAGGAATATGCCTAAAATAGGCGTATTTAATTATACAAATACACCTATTTTAATAGCGTGGTGATGGCGGCACTCGAATAAAAGACACAAACTGCCAGGGGTATCCCAACGTTTCAAGCCCTTGCGGGCCCTTTATCAAGGTGCAGAAGACAACTGAAAGCAAGTGACACACATACCTATATGCAGAATCCATCTCCGTTCGCGGGCTCCCTCGGCGTCCCGCCCGGCGCAGTAACATGACGTCATTCCTGACGGAACGACGCTGAAGCCGCGAAGGGCAAACTGGAACTGCCCACACTGTGAAAATACAAACGCAAGTGATTAAGACAATGTAAAGCGGGACCAGCCGCACATTGAAAGTAATAAGACTGAGTCAAACACAACTCAGATGTAATAATGAGAAAAGAAAAAATGAATATTAAAACAGACATAATGCATTTAAAATAGCAAACAATTATAGAGTCCGCCCAAAGTAACCGCCCACATAGTGACGGCTTCAGCATAGTAAATGGTGACAGTCAGCTGCATAATGGGTCACCATGGTAACACAGTTAAATAACGGGCAATTCAAACGTGTGGACATTGCAGGCATGTGTATATATAATACTGATAGCAACACCTCAATTTTAAAATAAAGGCTGGAAAGCAGGCGCCATATACCAATGGACTATATGAACTTGGGGTAATTTCATAAAAAATATGAATACCCAGCATGTTCATTCAGGCCCTTGGGGGCCAATGTGTCGAGCCGGTATATCCACCTGCTTTCCGCACGACACAACAACAGATCTCTATCCCCACCCCTTTTGGGTTTGGGGATCTGTTCAATGATTCTGTACCTCAAAGATGCCAGAGGATGCCTGGCTAAGGCAAAGTGGCGGGACACTGGTTGGTCCCCAACCCCTGAAAGTAGTGCTAATTTAATTGCTGAGCGATGTGCTGCAGCTCTTTCTTTGAATGCCCGTGTGGTTTTACCGACATAATGTCGACCACACGGGCACCCAATCAAATAGACCACATGAGTAGATGTGCAAGATACCCGCTGCCTGATCTTGAAGGGTTTCCCCGAATAAGGGTGACAAAATTGGTCGCCTGTGACCATGTGGCTGCAAGTAGTGCAGCCGCTGCATTTGTAGCAGCCAACTTTGGGGGTCCCAAAGAAATACGAGGGGGTCTGGACTGGGTCCACTATATCATTTTTGACAAGGTAGTCCTTGAGGTTTCTACCTCTGGTGTAAGCGCACATGAGCTTCTTGCGATGTAATGCTTTTAAAGCTTTGTCAGAGCTGACAATTGGCCAATGAGCCTTAGCCATCCGATTCATGGCTGTGCTCTTGGGATGGTAGGCATTGACCCAGACCACCTTCTCCTCGCTGACTCTGGAGGCCGGTGCCAATGCCTGCTCACGAGGAAGTGCGAGAACTCTCTGTTTAGATTTCAATAACTCTGTCAATGGGTAACCACGCTTTAGGCGTATTTTTGTTAGTAAATTTCCCCCATAGTCTATCAAATAAATAGTAAGCAGGGGCAAAAATGGAGTTTCTCATAAGGCACTGGTTTCTGGTAAAATAATAGCCTCCAATCTCATATGTAATGGTTCAGCACACAAAATGGCTGTCTCCACTGTATGGCAATGGTTTTACATTAATCTATTCTTATTAATAAGTACAGTACAGGTAATCAGTTATTTTATAAATATTGGTAAAGTGAAGTATTTAATTAATTGATGATTGTTTCTCAGTATAAAACATATATTGTTTAGAATACCCAGCAGATCTTTGTCATCATCCTTTAGATATCACATGAGTTACTTAACAGATGCTGCCTGGAGTCCAGTACGGCCATCTGTGTTTTTGACCACCAAAATGGATGGGACCCTGGATGTCTGGGACTATCTGTTCAAACAGAACAACCCCACTCTGAGTCTAAAGGTTAGTACTGATGTGTGGTCTGTAACAAATGGGTGAGAGGGATATGACTTTACAGAAACTGATCAAGTTCACCTCAGAGTACCCTGTGTGCCAATAATTTGCAGATCATAAAATCTAGATTTATTTTTACCTCATTGGTTTCTTAAGGTGTGTTCACATGGCAATGTGGGAGGCCACCGATATTGATTTGAAATCAGCGGCTGCCGGGACACAGCAGGAGGGAGAGAAGCATGGATCTCTTTTCGATCTAGCAGACCGAAGCAGAAATAGACTTGCCTGCACAGCCTATTCCTGTTTTCGACCCCAGTGCCACTGGGCCGTGCATCGGGATCAATTCTGGATTGAATGCGGCTGTCTGTACAAACTCTAAACAACAGTCTCATGGAACAATCCATATACTGTCACATACTACTGTGGATTAGGCCCCTTATTATCACAGTCTCCTATGGATTAGTTCCCCTACAGTTACAGACTGCTGTGGAGAAATCCTCTTATTGTCCCAGTCTCCAGATGAATAGTCCCCTACTGTCACAGACTCCATGTCAGGTCTGGGGTCTGTTGTGTTCCCGACTCGGACCGTGGTGGACCAGTGGAGGGCGCTGAGTACCGGAAGGCTGGAGGCCTGATGTATGACATGCACAGGGGAAAGACCTTGCGTACCAGAGTGTTGACGGAGACCAAAAGCAGAGGCGCGGAGTCTAACCTGCCAGCGGTATTCACCAGGGACCCCCGCAAGGGGATATGGACTTGGCTGCGTCTGACAGGCAGGTCACGGCCCCCTGCCCTGGCCCTCTGGACGTAGGCTGGGACTGGAGCTGTGAGAATCGGAGATGACTGTAAGCAATGACACTGGAGACACTGGCAGGTGGAAAAGTCTCTAGATGGCACAGTGTGAAAGTGTCAACACAGGTGTCGGCAGCGAGGTCGTCGGGGATCACTCAACTACAAGATGGGAACTGCAGGAGGCTTCTGGAGATGGTATACCAGGTAAGTATGATTAGCAGGAATCAGTTACTCGACTGCAGAGTGGAATAGCAGGAGTCTTCTGGGGATGACAAACCAGGTAGTAGCTGCAGGAACTGCGAGAGGTACACGGGGAATCCGGATAACCAGGAGCCTTGGAAACAGCTGAACTCAGGAGGTACTGGGATCAGATGAACACAAGTTCAAGGCAATGACTGAGGATTAGAGGCCGGAATATATCCCCCCTGCTGCATGCTGATTGGCTAGCTGCAGCAACACCAATCAGTACAGGGAAAGAGTGAGCATACCTGAGAGGTATGCAGGTGTGTGGGTCAAAGGTTACCCTGGCTGAGCAGCGGGATTGGACCTTCTGGTCAGCTGAGCGCATGTGTCAGGCATGTCGATTACACGGGTCAGCACCAGCCAAACATGGGACATCTCGCCAGACACTAACAGCGACCAGAGGCCTTACTCTCAACGCTGACCCCCGGGAAGGTAATGGACGCGGTCTCAGACGGGGCTGAGACCCACGGTTTGTGACAGTACCCCCCCCCTTTTAGGGTGGGCACCGAACACCCTTTAGGCTTGGACGGGTTCTCTTCGTGAAACATCTTGAGTAATCGGGGGGCATGCACATCTTCTGCATCTGCAAAAAGAAAAGAGAAAAGAAACGAAAGGAAAAGAAACGCATCTGCCCAACTCCTCTCCTCAGGACCATATCCTCTCCAATCAATGAGGTATTGGAGACGCCCATACCTCCGACGAGAATCAATGATTTTGTTTATCTCGAATTCTACTCCCCTGCTGGTTCGGACTTTGGGTAGTGATGGGGAGGAAGTATGGAAGCGATTCAGGATGAGAGGACGTAACAAAGAGATGTGAAACGAGTTGGGAATGCGTAAAAGATTTGGGCAACTTCAACTTATACGCCACAGGATTGATCCTCTGTATAATAGTATAAGGGCCGATAAATCTGGGAGCAAATTTCATAGAAGGAACTCTCAGCCTGAGATTCCGTGTAGAAAGCCAAACTCTATCCCCTGGACACAATTCAGGAACAGCACTTCTCTTGCGATCTGCAAAAAACTTGTACCTTTTTGAAGCTTTCTTGATGTTGGAATGAACCTCGCTCCAGATTTGAGAGAAATGGTTAACAGCGGCTGCGGCTGCAGGTACATCTATCGCAGGTAACTCTTCAAAATTGGGGGCCCGGGGATGTTGACCATAAACTGTAAAGAAAGGGGAATGACCAGTGGTTGTGTGGTACCTGAAGTTATGGGCAAATTCAGCCCATGGAAGGAGTCTAGACCAGTCATCTTGAGAGGATGATACATAAAGACGTAGGAAAGTCTCCAGATCCTGGTTTACCCTTTCTGTCTGGCCGTTGGACTGGGGGTGATAGCCTGAAGAAAACTTTAATTTTATTTGGAATGCATCAGACAGGGCTCTCCAAAACCGTGCTACAAATTGTACCCCACGATCGGATACAATTTCACTAGGCAAACCATGACTTTTGAAGATATGTTGTACAAACAGCTGAGCCAGACTAGGAGCGGATGGTAGCCCGGGCAATGGAATGAATCGGGCCATCTTGGAAAATCTATCAACTATTACCCATATGGTGTTGTACTCTTGAGATTTGGGTAAGTCGCAGATAAAGTCCATCGAAATGTGAGTCCAGGGACGGGATGGAATAGACAAGGGATGGAGCTGACCGGCTGGAGCTTGTCGGGACACTTTGTGCTGTGCACACTCTGGACATGAGGCCACAAACTCCTTCACTTCCTTGCCAATCTGCGGCCACCAGTAGGATCTCTGAAGAATTTTTAATGTCCCCTGGGCGCCAGGATGCCCAGAAAATAATGACTTGTGTGCCCAGGAGAGTAGTTTCTGACGAAGTTCAGTGGGAACGAAGATTTTACCAGGAGGAGGCACAGGCGATACTTGTGTGGGAGCAAAAGCGATGGGATCAAGAATGGGCCGACTCTCCTCCAGATCTGAATCTTCTTCCATGGAACGAGATAAAGCATCAGCTTTTACATTCTGGGTGCCTGGACGGTATAATAATTTGAAAGAGAAACGAGAGAAAAACAAGGACCAACGAGCCTGTCGAGGATTCATACACTGGGCAGACTGGAGGTATAACAGGTTTTTATGATCTGTGAAGATCGTCACGGGGAACTTGGCACCTTCCAATAAATATCTCCATTCTTCGAGGGATAGTTTGATGGCAAGCAATTCTTGATCTCCAATGGAATAATTTCTTTCTGCTGGAAGAAACTTGCGAGAGAAGAACCCACAGGGGTGGAGTTTTTCATCACTGTTTTTCTGGGATAGTACAGCACCTACTCCTATGTTAGAGGCATCCACCTCAAGAAAAAAGGGCTGGTCGACATCGGGCTGAGACAGGATAGGAGCGGTGACAAAGGCTTGCTTTAAAAACTGGAAGGCTGCGACGGCTTCTGGAGGCCAGCTGGCTGGATTAGCCCCTTTCTTGGTGAGTGCGGTAATGGGTGCAATCAGTGTGGAGAAGCCTCGAATGAATTTCCTGTAGTAGTTGGAAAACCCTATAAAGCGTTGGACTGCTTTGAGGGAAGTGGGTTGTGACCACCCATTAATAGCCTCCAATTTCTCTGGATCCATACGTAAATCAAAGCCAGAAATGATGTAACCTAGAAAGGGCACGGAAGGAACTTCAAAGGTACATTTGGAAATCTTGCCGTACAGTCTGTTTCACCGAAGACGAGACAATACCTCTTTGACCTGGGTTCGATGAGAGGATAAGTCCTTTGAAAAAATGAGGATGTCATCGAGGTATACCACAAGGCAAACGTAGAGCATGTCCCTGAAGACCTCATTTACAAATTGCTGGAAGACTGCTGGGGCATTGCAGAGACTGAATGGCATTACCAGGTACTCGTAATGACCATCCCGGGTATTAAATGCTGTCTTCCACTCATCGCCTTCACGGATCCATATCAGATTGTATGCCCCACGGAGATCCAGTTTGGTGAAGACTCGGGCACCCCTCACTCGGTCAAAGAGTTCGGTAATTAAAGGAAGCGGGTAACTGTTCTTGACTGTGATATTGTTTAAACCTCGGTAATCGATGCACGGGCGAAGGCCTCCATCTTTTTTCTTTACGAAAAAGAAACCTGCGCCTGCTGGGGAACTTGAGCGCCGGATAAAACCTTTTTGAAGATTCTCCTGTATGTATGCAGACATGGCTTGAGTTTCAGGAACAGACAAAGGGTAAGTTCGACCTTTAGGAGGAAATTTCCCGGGAAGAAGATCAATTTTACAGTCCCAATTACGATGAGGAGGCAGAGTATCAGCAGACTGCTCGCAGAACACATCAGCGAATTCACTGTAAACTTCAGGGAGCTCAGGAAGAACTTTCGCATTGGCTGAACGAGTGGGCACCACTGACTTGATACACTGCTGTTGGCAATGAGAACTCGATTGCTCGATCTGTAACGTCTTCCAATTGATGTTGGGATTATGAAGACGAAACCAGGGAAGACCAAGGACGATTTCATAAGAAGATTTGGGAATGATGAGAAATTTGATCTGCTCCTGATGCAACATGCCAACTCTAAGGGTGAGGAGGCTGGTACAGAAACGGACCTTACTGCCTGGAATTCTGCTGCCATCAACTGCTGTAACAGCTAGGTGTGGAAATAACGGTTCCATAGGAATCTTCAGTTTAGTAACCAGGTCTTGTGAAATCAAATTCCCGGCTGAACCGGAATCTGCCAAGGCGGTGCTGGAAT
This sequence comes from Crinia signifera, assembly GCF_055691185.1. Classification (NCBI taxonomy): domain Eukaryota; kingdom Metazoa; phylum Chordata; class Amphibia; order Anura; family Myobatrachidae; genus Crinia; species Crinia signifera. Next base: position 208,479,069 of record NC_139222.1, on the reverse strand, counting down.
AGGCACCGGCAGGGGTATCCAACGATACGGGCAAAACAAAGTCATATTCTGGAGGAGACTTAGCCACTTGACCCAACCTGACTCCTCCCTTATAGGTTAGGCTCGGTCGTTTCCCGAACGCTCAGGGCAATTGTTAATGAAATGACTGGGAGCAGCACAATATAGGCACAAACGATTGTGCTGCCTACGGGTACGTTCTTCGGGAGTCAGTCGTTATCTACCCACTTGCATTGGTTCTTCACACGTAGGAGACTCCGAACGAATCTTGGGAGAAACTTTGGGAATTAACTTCTTGTGTTTTTCTAGTCCTCTCTCACGAAGACGTAGATCAATCTTGACACATAGAGATATAAGATCTTCCAATTGGTCAGGAAGATCGCGAGATGCCAACTCATCTTTAATCCGGTCAGAGACTCCTAACCAGAAGGCAGCTGTCAGGGCTTCATTGTTCCACTGTAATTCAGACGCGAGAGTTTGAAAGTGGATTACATACTGCCCCATGGGGCGGGGCCCTTGCTTGATCTGGAGGATGTCGGTAGCTGCTGACACGGGTCGACCTGGCAAATCGAATATGCGGCGAAAGGTCTGGATGAATTGGTCATAGTCCGCCAGCAGTGGATCTGCTCTCTCCCATAAAGGTGACACCCATTTTAATGCAGAACCAGTTAATAATGACACAATATATGCAATTTTAATTCTGGCCGTGGGAAAATTATGAGGAACCAATTTGAACTGGATTTGGCACTGATTGATAAACCCTCTGCAGGTCTTGGGGTCGCCATCGTATTTGGTGGGTGCTGGCAGTTGGAGACGAGAAGGTGGAGCTGGTGATGCTGATCCTCCATGGGAAGTTGACATAGAAGTCGACAAGGACTGCTGCAGGGTGTCCAACCTGCTGGAGACATCCTGCAAGAATTTGATCACCTGCTGCTGAGTGGCTTCTTGGGTCTCCATTCTGGCAGCAACATTTTGGAGAACCGCTGGTCCCACACTTGGGTCTTGAGCCGAGTCCCTCGGCCTTGAACTTACTGTCAGGTCTGGGGTCTGTTGTGTTCCCGACTCGGACCGTGGTGGGCCAGTGGAGGGCGCTGAGTACCGGAAGGCTGGAGGCGTGATGTATGACATGCACAGGGGAAAGACCTTGCGTACCAGAGTGTTGACGGAGACCAAAAGCAGAGTCGCGGAGTCTAACCTGCCAGCGGTATTCACCAGGGACCCCCGCAAGGGGATATGGACTTGGCTGCGTCTGACAGGCAGGTCGCGGCCCCCTGCCCTGGCCCTCTGGACGTAGGCTGGGACTGGAGCTGTGAGAATCGGAGATGACTGTAAGCAATGACACTGGAGACACTGGCAGGTGGAACAGTCTCTAGATGGCACAGTGTGAAAGTGTCAACACAGGTGTCGACAGCGAGGTCGTCGGGGATCACTCAACTACAAGATGGGAACTGCAGGAGGCTTCTGGAGATGGTATACCAGGTAAGTATGATTAGCAGGAATCAGTTACTCGACTGCAGAGTGGAATAGCAGGAGTCTTCTGGGGATGACAAACCAGGTAGTAGCTGCAGGAACTGCGAGAGGTACATGGGGAATCCGGATAACCAGGAGCCTTGGAAACAGCTGAACTCAGGAGGTACTGGGATCAGATGAACACAAGTTCAAGGCAATGACTGAGGATTAGAGGCCGGAATATATCCCCCCTGCTGCGTGCTGATTGGCTAGCTGCAGCAACACCAATCAGTACAGGGAAAGAGTGAGCATACCTGAGAGGTATGCAGGTGTGTGGGTCAAAGGTTACCCTGGCTGAGCAGCGGGATTGGACCTTCTGGTCAGCTGAGCGCATGTGTCATGGCGGCGCCCATGACGCGCGGAGTCCAGCGTGCCGGCATGTCGATTACAGGGGTCAGCACCAGCATAACATGGGACATCTCGCCAGACACTAACAGCGACCAGAGGCCTTACTCTCAACGCTGACCACCGGGAAGGTAATGGACGCGGTCTCAGACGGGGCTGAGACCCACGGTTTGTGACACTCCAGTTGGATAGTCTCCCTACTGTCACTGACTTCAGGTGACTAGTTTCCCTACTGTCACTGACTCCAGGGGAATAGTCTCCCTACTGTCACTGACTCCAGGGGAATAGTCTCCCTACTGTCACAGACTCCAGGGGAATAGTCTCCCCACTGTCACTGACTCCAGGGGAATAGTCTCCCCACTGTCACTGACTCCAGGGGAATAGTCTCCCCACTGTCTCTGACTCCAGGGGAATAGTCTCCCTACTGTCTCTGACTCCAGGGGAATAGTCTCCCTACTGTCACTGACTCCAGGGGAATAGTCTCCCTACTGTCTCTGACTCCAGGGGAATAGTCTCCCTACTGTCACTGACTCCAGGGGAAGAGTCTCCCTACTGTCACTGACTCCAGGGGAAGAGTCTCCCTACTGTCACTGACTCCAGGGGAATGGTCTCCCTACTGTCGCTGACTCCAGGGGAATGGTCTCCCTGCTGTCACTGGCTCCAGGGGAATGGTCCCCTACTGTCACTGACTCCAGGGGAATGGTCTCCCTACTGTCACTGACCCCAGGGGAATGGTCTCCCTACTGTCACTGACCCCAGGGGAATGGTCTCCCTACTGTCACTGACCCCAGGGGAATGGTCTCCCTACTGTCACTGACCCCAGGGGAATGGTCTCCCTACTGTCACTGACTCCAGGGGAATAGTCTCCCTACTGTCAGTGACTCCAGGGGCATAGTCTCCCTACTGTCTCTGACTCCAGGGGAATAGTCTCCCTACTGTCACTGACTCCAGGGGAATAGTCTCCCTACTGTCACTGACTGCAGGGGAATAGTCTCCCTACTGTCACTGACTCCAGGGGAATAGTCTCCCTACTGTCTCTGACTCCAGGGGAATAGTCTCCCTACTGTCACTGACTGCATAGGAATAGTCTCCCTACTGTCACTGACTGCATGGGAATAGTCTCCCTACTGTCACTGACTCTAGAGAAATGGTCTCCCTACTGTCACTGACTCCAGGGGAATAGTCTCCCTACTGTCACTGACTCCAGGGGAATGGTCTCCCTACTGTCACTGACTCCAGGGGAATGGTCTCCCTACTGTCACTGACTCCAGGGGAATGGTCTCCCTGCTGTCACTGGCTCCAGGGGAATGGTCCCCTACTGTCACTGACTCCAGGGGAATGGTCTCCCTACTGTCACTGACCCCAGGGGAATGGTCTCCCTACTGTCACTGACCCCAGGGGAATGGTCTCCCTACTGTCACTGACCCCAGGGGAATGGTCTCCCTACTGTCACTGACCCCAGGGGAATGGTCTCCCTACTGTCACTGACCCCAGGGGAATGGTCTCCCTACTGTCACTGACTCCAGGGGAATGGTCTCCCTACTGTCAGTGACTCCAGGGGCATAGTCTCCCTACTGTCACTGACTGCAGGGGAATAGTCTCCCTACTGTCACTGACTCCAGGGGAAGAGTCTCCCTACTGTCACTGACTCCAGGGGAATAGTCTCCCTACGGTCACTGACTCCAGGGGAATAGTCTCCCTACGGTCACTGACTCCAGGGGAATAGTCTCCCTACGGTCACTGACTCCAGGGGAATAGTCTCCCTACGGTCACTGACTCCAGGGGAATAGTCTCCCTACTGTCACAGACTCCAGGGGAATAGTCTCCCTACTGTCACTGACTCCAGGGGAATAGTCTCCCTACTGTCACTGACTCCAGGGGAATAGTCTCCCTACTGTCACTGACTCCAGGGGAATAGTCTCCCTACGGTCACTGACTCCAGGGGAATAGTCTCCCTACGGTCACTGACTCCAGGGGAATAGTCTCCCTACGGTCACTGACTCCAGGGGAATAGTCTCCCTACTGTCACTGACTCCAGAGGAATAGTCTCCCTACTGTCACTGACTCCAGGGGAATAGTCTCCCTACTATCACTGACTCCAGGGGAATAGTCTCCCTACTGTCACTGACTCCAGGGGAATAGTCTCCCTACTGTCACTGACTCCAGGGGAATAGTCTCCCTACTGTCTCTGACTCCAGGGGAATAGTCTCCCTACGGTCACTGACTCCAGGGGAATAGTCTCCCTACGGTCACTGACTCCAGGGGAATAGTCTCCCTACGGTCACTGACTCCAGGGGAATAGTCTCCCTACTGTCACAGACTCCCGGGGAATAGTCTCCCTACTGTCACTGACTCCAGGGGAATAGTCTCCCTACGGTCACTGACTCCAGGGGAATAGTCTCCCTACTGTCTCTGACTCCAGGGGAATAGTCTCCCTACTGTCACAGACTCCAGGGGAATAGTCTCCCTACTGTCACTGACTCCAGGGGAATAGTCTCCCTACTGTCACTGACTCCAGGGGAATAGTCTCCCTATGGTCACTGACTCCAGGGGAATAGTCTCCCTACTGTCTCTGACTCCAGGGGAATAGTCTCCCTACTGTCACTGACTCCAGGGGAATGGTCTCCCTACTGTCACTGACTCCAGGGGAATGGTCTCCCTACTGTCACTGACTCAAGGGGAATGGTCTCCCTACTGTCACTGACTCCAGGGGAATAGTCTCCCTACTGTCACTGACTCCAGGGGAATAGTCTCCCTACTGTCACTGACTCCAGGGGAATGGTCTCCCTACTGTCACTGACTCCAGGGGAATAGTCTCCCTACTGTCTCTGACTCCAGGGGAATGGTCTCCCTACTGTCACTGACTCCAGGGGAATGGTCTCCCTACTGTCACTGACTCCAGGGGAATGGTCTCCCTACTGTCACTGACTCCAGGGGAATGGTCTCCCTACTGTCTCTGACTCCAGGGGAATAGGCTCCCTACTGTCTCTGACTCCAGGGGAATAGGCTCCCTACTGTCTCTGACCCCAGATGTATAGTCCCCTACCGGTGGGCCGGGGAATTAGCCTATGGGAACGCCAGCGTTTCACTGGGCGTTACAATGGTAATTTCTCGATGGTGCGGGCAGCTGACATCAGAGGATGTCAGCAGCCCGCCCTGCCCTCGCACAGGGCACCCGTAGATCAGAGACACCATAGAGGTGTCTCAGATCTGCGAGCGCTGAAGAAATCAGTCAATGGTCGCTGCCCCGGAGTCTGCGAATGTATAATTATGCAAACCATCCATTCGCATGCCTGCGGAAGGTCAGGGAGGGGCAGACGTGCAGACGGCAGGCAGCGTCTGGATTTCGCAGCATTGCGAGTCAATCAGAAAAAGAACCATAATCTGTTTGAGACTCCTTTTTTTTTTAGAATGTTTTAAACTATTTTACTAGAGTAATAGAATAATTTAGTTTCTTTTTATATTGATACTGGCACTTAAACATATTTTCTGCTCTTGACATTGGCACAGTGTATCTTATATTTTACATCTGTAGGTGTGTGATGATCCCCTCTACAGTCTCCGCTTACAAGATAATGGACGATTTGTAGCCTGCGGCTCTAAAATGGGTTTGACAACTCTGCTGGAGCTGTCATCTGGACTGTGCACAATACAGAGAAATGAGAAGAATCTTGCAACTGCTGTAAGTCTCTGTATAACTGACTGTAATTCACAGTGAAATGTACCACTTTTACTGCCTCACAGCACTGAGGTCATGGGATCAATTTCCTCTATTGTAAAGTTTTATATTCTCCCCGGACTGCAGTTTCCTCAGACAATCCAATTATATATTAATTAGTTTTATTAGGTTAATTGTCTTCCAACAAAAAATAACCCTAGTACAGGGGTGGCCGAACCTGTCCTCAAGATCTACCAACAGTTCATGTTTCTCAGGCAACCTGTGGTTCTATAGTAGGGATGAATGCAGCATGTTTGAAAATGGGACAGTAATGACTCTAGCTGTGCACCAGCTAGGTGGTCGGGAAAACATGGACCATTGGTAGATCTCAAGGACCGTTTGGCCACCCCTGCCCTACTGTGTTTGTGTGGGTATATGTATATGTGGTAGGGAATATAGATTGTAAGCTCCATTAAGTCAAAAACAGCGATGAAGAATATGTCTGCACTATGGGCTTGATTCAGACTGGTACGCTTACTCAGTGGTTAGTGTACAAGTCTGATGGTAGGGACATGGCGCACGTGCAAAAAGGGTCCTGTGTCTTTGCATGCACTGTCCCCTAAGCCCCAACCAGATTGACAGGATCAGAGCACTTGAGAACAGGATAGTGGTGGCGACTGAGTGTGCTCCTTAAAATAGAGGTTTGTCACCTCAATTTTGTGGATGTAGATTTACTGATCCTGACTGCAAATCTGATATACCTGAATAACTTGGCTCTACGCATGTGTAGGACAGGCCCTGTGATCGCATTACTGTATTCCGATCACCTAATTGACAGATAGAGGTGATTGTGAGGAGCGTCGTTGGAGGGGAGGCAACTGTTGATCAAGGAAAAAGGGGAATGGTGTAGCGAGGCCAAATCGCCTTCAACTCTGTATTAGTGTGCTAAGGACGTAAAAAAAGTGTATATTAGGAAGAGAGATGAAAATACAGTATATCAAGCAATCACTTATGATTAAATAATGCATACGGTATACCTGTGTCAGTCAGGAAGCAGATAGTCATGTATTCATCTAGAGAAAGAAATATCCATCTGTCAGTATCTATTAATAAAACTCATACACATTGAAATCTTGGCTTTTACTTACATTTCAGACTTACTATCCCCATTTGTATTCAGATGTTTGAACGTGAAACAAAGCGAGAGAAGATCTTGGAGGCGAGGCACAGAGAGATGCGCCTGAAGGAACGCAGCAAGGCTGAGCCAGGCAAAGAGGAGGAAGCCAAAGATGATAAGCCTGAGGAGAACATAGAGGAGATGATCGCCAAGGCTGAAAAAGAATTCTTTGAAATAATAGAATCTGAGCGCAAGCGACAAGAACAAGAGGAGAAGAAACGTCAAGGAGAGGATAAAGAGGTATTATCACAGGCTGTTTTACCCCTTCCATAAGGGATTATTGTATCAGATCCATAGACAAGTCTAGATACTTGTAGCTCTACTGTGTACAGATGCACTTACTGAATAAAATGCTTTCTGAGCTTACCTTTTTGACATTTTTCACACCACTTAAAACTGCAATACCGTGGCTGCACTTCCAGTCCTATTATAGCTGCAATAATGTGGCTGCACTTTCAGTCCTATCATAGCTGCAATACCGTGGCTGCACTTTCAGTCCTATCATAGCTGCAATACCGTGGCTGCACTTCCAGTCTTGTAATAGCTGCAATACCGTGGCTGCACTTCCAGTCCTATCATAACTGCAATACCGTGGCTGCACTTCCAGTCCTATCATAGCTTCAAAACTATGGCTGCACTTCCGGTCTTATAATATCTGCAATACAGTGGCTGTACTTCCAGTCCTATCATAGCTGCAATACTATGGCTGCACTTCCAGTCTTGTAATAGCTGCAATACTATGGCTGCACTTCCAGTCTTATCATAGCTGCAATACCGTGGCTGCACTTCCAGTCCTATCATAGCTGCAATACCGTGGCTGCACTTCCAGTCCTATCATAGCTTCAATACTATGGCTGCACTTCCGGTCTTATAATATCTGCAATACAGTGGCTGTACTTCCAGTCCTATCATAGCTGCAATACTATGGCTGCACTTCCAGTCTTGTAATAGCTGCAATACTATGGCTGCACTTCCAGTCTTATCATAGCTGCAATACCGTGGCTGAACTTCCAGTCCTATCATAGATGCAATACTATGGCTGCACTACCAGTCTTATAATATCTGCAATACCGTGGCTGTACTTCCAGTCTTATCATAGCTGCAATACCGTGGCTGTACTTCCAGTCTTATCATAGCTGCAATACCGTGGCTGTACTTCCAGTCTTGTAAAAGCTGCAATACCGTGGCTGCACTTCCAGTACTATCATAGCTGCAATACTGTGGCTGCACGTCCAGTCTTATAATAGCTGCAATACCGTGGCTGCACTTCCAGTCTTATCATAGCTGCAATACCGTGGCTGCACTTCCAGTCTTATAATAGCTGCAATACCGTGGCTGCACTTCCAGTCCTATCATAGCTGCAATACTATGGCTGCACTTCCAGTCTTGTAATAGCTGCAATACCGTGGCTGCACTTCCAGTCTTATCATAGCTGCAATACCGTGGCTGAACTTCCAGTCTTATAATAGCTGCAATACAATGGCTGCACTTCCAGTCTTGTAATAGCTGCAATACTATGGCTGCACTTCCAGTCTTATCATAGCTGCAATACCGTGGCTGAACTTCCAGTCCTATCATAGATGCAATACTATGGCTGCACTACCAGTCTTATAATATCTGCAATACTGTGGCTGTACTTCCAGTCTTATCATAGCTGCAATACCGTGGCTGTACTTCCAGTCTTATCATAGCTGCAATACCATGGCTGTACTTCCAGTCTTATCATAGCTGCAATACCGTGGCTGTACTTCCAGTCTTGTAATAGCTGCAATACCGTGGCTGCACTTCCAGTCCTATCATAGCTGCAATACTGTGGCTGCAATTCCAGTCCTATCATAGCTGCAATACCGTGGCTGCAATTCCAGTCCTATCATAGCTGCAATACCGTGGCTGCAATATGGTGGATAGGGGGACATACTCAGGTCTAAAAGTCCTATGTGGTGGATAGGGGGACATACTCAGAGCTCACAGTCCTACGTGGTGGATAGGGGGACATACTTAGAGCGAAGAGTCCTATGTGATGGATAGGGGGACATACTCAGGACTAACAGTCCTATGTGGTGGATAAGGGGACATACTTAAGGCTTAAGGTGCCCATACACTAGTAAGATTTATCTTCAGATCTGGCTGGTTGGAACAAAAACATGGTTATGGATGAGTGACAGTTTGACAGTTTTCCAGCATTTCAACTGTCATTTGCTCTCATCCATAATCATGTTTTTGTTCCAACCAGACAGATCTGCAGATAAATCTGCGTGTGTATGGCCACCTAACAGTCTTCTGTGGTGGATGGAGGGACATATTCAGGGCTTACAGTCTTCTGTGGTGGATGGAGGGACATATTCAGGGCTTACAGTCTTCTGTGGTGGATGGAGGGACATATTCAGGGCTTACAGTCTTCTGTGGTGGATGGAGGGACATATTCAGGGCTTACAGTCTTCTGTGGTGGATGGAGGGACATATTCAGGGCTTACAGTCTTCTGTGGTGGATGGAGGGACATATTCAGGGCTTACAGTCTTCTGTGGTGGATGGAGGGACATATTCAGGGCTTACAGTTTTCTGTGGTGGATGGAGGGACATATTCAGGGCTTACAGTCTACTGTGATGGATCATGGGACATATTCAGGGCTTACAGTCTACTGTGATTGATGGAGGGGTATACTCATGTCTTACAGTACTGTCTACAGTGGTGGATGGAGGAGCATACTCGGGCTTATAGTCTTCCATGAAGGTGAAGACTCTGCATCTGAGTTTGGGCTTCACTGTATGCTATACAGCCCAGGGTGACCTTAAATAGTCTTAACTCAGTTAATAAGATAGTCAATCACTGATTGAATGCTGGAAGTTTTTTTTTTTTTTTTTTAAATGCAGCTTCTCTTTCTCACACATTGCTGAGCAGCCGGTGGCTGGCTGTAACTATAGCTGCAGTCCTCAGTTACAGAAAACCAGACCACACTGTCTGCCGCTGATGCTGGCTGAGGATTACGTGGTCAGGTGCATGTTTCACATTTATTTATTTACCAGCAGTACCTACCCGGCGTTGCCAAGTGTTATTAATTTGATTCACTGTTGCCAAGTGATTGCTAATGTTATTCAGATATACATTTTTTCTTTTCCCATATTTTTAGTTCAGTCATGTGTCTTATTATCTTTTGTCGTATTGTTTACCAAGTCTTTAAATACCTTGTTGTAAACCACATTACATGTTTTATTACTGTGATCAGTTATGATACCCATCGAAACTGGAGCTGACCATGTGAGAAGACCTCTCATCGCAAGTCCACCCGATGGCATTACAGAACCCACCTTTGTTTATTGTCATTGTAAAACATATCCTAATGGGAAATTGGGAGCACTTAATCTCAAATGACAATAGGTGGATTTGGGGGGCACCAAGGCAGTACTACTGCCTTCCCCAAGCAAGGATACGCCCAGTGTTTCTATTGCCCAGCCCACATGTTTAGTGGGCACGCCCATGAAATACTGTGTGGTTGCCTGCATCCACCCCCTGCCCGCCCATCCTGGAGTGAACACCCAGGCAAGTGTGATTCACTCCAGTGATTTACACATGCGCATGAGTAAACCCCAAACGTCGGACGGGGTAGCGAATTCACCCCCTAAAAAAGTATGTATATGTGTGATGTGTGTGTAAAGCCAATTTACACGGTGTGTGTGTGTGTGTGTGTGTGTGTGTGTGTGTGTGTGTGTGTGTGTGTGTGTGTATGTATAAATATATATATATGTATAGGTGTGTGGTATATGTACATGTGTGTGTGATAGCAAGATGTTTCATAGCCTATGTAACTGCGGTGTCTAATTTGCAGCCTAATAGCACTTTTTGAGAGAGAGAGAGAGAGAGAGAGAGATTATTTGAGGAATACCAATGAATTGCATAGAACAGTGGTTCCCAAACTTTTTGAATCACGGCACCCTAAAGTATCAGAATATTTTTCACGGCACCCCTAGGCCAAATGTTGGTTACTAGTTTCAGGAAAGATATTAAATAAGTTGTGATTTAAATGTTATCTTTAGGTCCACTTATGTGGTGAGAAACATGATTCACTTCTGTTTACCCACATATTCTTAATAGGAAGCCACAAGCACTGATTTTGCCTCTTTCATTGGCCATAAATAACTTGAATTGATTCTGGACCACCAACCTGAGGCACCCCTGCAAGTGCTCCAAGGCACCCCAGGGAGCCTAGGCGCACAGTTTGGGAACCACTGGCATAGAAACTTATCCTGATGAAGGTTCTAAATAAACCAAAATGTTGATACATGAAGTTACCTGTGAAGGTCTGACGTTACCGAAAAGCCAGAGAGTGATGCCTTTCTTCTTCTATCCTCTATGCTTGCCATTGGAAGGCACCCAGCAAAAGATATCTACAATTATACATCTATCTATCTATCTATCTATCTATCTATCTATCTGTCTGTCTGTCTGTCTGTCTGTCTGTCTGTCTGTCTGTCTGTCTGTCTATCTGTCGATCAATAAGTACCTGTGTTTGAAGACACTTTCTCTAAAATGAAGGGTGGTTTACATAAAGAAATAATAAAAGTCACACATACAGAATATACAGAATATTGGGAGTTATTCTGATTCACTCGGAAAGGCCCAATCACTTTCTAATGGACAAAACCATATGCACTGCAGGTGGGGCTGATGTAACATGTGCATAGAGAGTTAGATTTGGATGTTTTATTGTTTCTGTGCAGGGTAAATACTGGCTGCTTTATTTTTACACTGCAATATAGATATCAGTTTGAAGTAAACTCCCCACCCAAATCTAACTCTCTCTGCACTTGTTACATCTGCCCCACCTGCAGTGCATATGGTTTTGTCCATTAGAGAGTGATTGTGCCTTTCCGATTGAATGAGAATAACCCCCATAGTGTAGGTAATGACTGGTGCTTACCAGGGCTGAATATATTGAGCAGAAAAGAGTGATTGTGGAAGGTTATTTTAGTAAATATAATCCAATTGAGTAATCCAGTTGAACACCACTGCAGCCAGCCACCTTGGCCCACCTATTCCAGAATAGAACTGATAAAAGAGGTCACTAGCTTGCATACAGTAAATGTGACGTGTATTAGTCAGGAAACCTAGACAACCCAAATATGACAACTGTCTAAACATTGCCAAGTTGTTTGCTCTTCTATAGTGGCTCTGTGGATGACATTTACAGCATATGGAAGATATATGATTTCACTAGATTTCTATGATACAGGTTCCTGCTTATACTTTGGTAACTAGGCAATAAGTGCACAGAAGGAATATTTACATTACTGTATGTCTGTATATTCGGCAGGAAAAAGAAGTGTCGGAGGAGAAGGAAGTGAAATCAGACGTGAGTTTTAATGAACAATTTATATTCAACTCTGTTATAGCCTGCTGACTGCTAGCAATTTAAACAAATGTCTGTAACACGGCCATGTTATTTTATGTATTTTTCATATATATATATATATATATATATATATATATATATGAAAAATACATAAAATAACATGGCCGTGTTACAGACATTTGTTTGCACACTGAGCGCGCCCCAAGATGGCTGCCTCACCTCTTACATGCTCCTGAACATCTCCACAAAACAGCTTAAATTCTACACAACCGACGTCAGAAACATCAAAATATCCAAGGACCTACCTTTAATTTGTACAGCCTTATGTGGACATCTCCTTAAATCCAGTGGATTGCATTCCAACACTGAGATTCACATTGGATTGAAACTCCTGCCTCTTCCCTGGCTCATCTGGGACTCAGAATGGCTCTACAATTGCAGTGATCATCTCCAGATAAAGGTACAGTTCCATGAAAACCAGCTACCCATCCTGGTTCTCCCTTAGACTTCCATTTACTATGTTCTCTATTCAGCAAAGATCTGAACTCTGGCATTAATAATCCATAATTACACTCTTCCCAGTTTCTGAATTTCTGGATGTCTCATTTTAAAACACAGGGAGCTAGCTCATCCCAAAGAGACATGTTGTCTCTTCCCTTGTAAACTATTTGCATTTCAAAAGAAGGGTCTCATGCTGGGATTTGTTGGGATTTCACACCTACACTGAAGGAATGGTCTCTAACACCTTCCTCAGCCTGCTGGAATAAGTTAAATGACTCTTACATCAACCATTGAAAAGAAAAGTTTCCTGTAGGAATATATTTGACTATAGCAATAGCCAAATAAATGCAAACTCTGTTGCTGAATCACACTCCACTGTAATTTATGGATCACTCTCAGTATAGAGGAAAAAAACTGTTCAATCCTCTCTCATCAAATGCAATTCATACTTGCTCTGTCATTGAGGACCCAATGTATTTGTACACCTCCAGCTTTATACTTTCACTCCGCCCACCACGAAAGGCAGTTCCTATTAATCCAGCACAAGCTTCCATCCTTAAATCACTGGGCATTTTTAAGAGAACTCACCGTGGCAGCCGAGGGAATCGAAGCCATAAACCTCCTATCAACTGTAACCATCTAAGTAACCGGTCATCAGTCTCTCCAATTTCAAATAGGAGACAAATAGAAGCAGTACCCAACAGACGACCCTGTGCTTTGAAGTACAGATCTGTAAATTCTCGCTCTGTGAATGACTTCCTAGGTGCCAACACACAAACCTTAAAGAAAATTGCAGGCCCTCTGGTATGTCCCATCAGGTCCGTCCTTTGTAATGCCAGATCTATAAAAAACAAGACTGCTACAATTGCTGACCTTATCGAATCGTCAGATATAGCCTGTATTACTGAGACTTGGCTGGATGAAAATGCAGCACCTATCCTGGAAGCTGCAGTTCCAACAAACTACTCTGTTATTCACAACCCCAGACTGGACCGCAGGGGAGGCGGGGTGGCCATCTGCTTTAAAAAAGAACTAAAACTTAGGGTCTGCCCAATGGAAATGACTCACTCATTTGAGTGTATTGTTGCCCGGAGTTCTGCACAATTAGGTTTCAGAGTACTTCTCATCTATCGCCCCCCTGGAGATGGAAAGATATTTCTACAAGAGTTTGCAGATATTGTTGCTGGGCTAGTTCTGGAGCACCAAAGATGGCTCATCCTCGGGGATTTCAATGCATGGGTCGATGATGAGCTCTCACGCCTTGGCCAAGATCTCATGTGCACAATGAATGCTCTCGGGCTCACTCAAGTCATCCCCTCTGCTACACATAAAAGTGGCCACACTCTTGATCTTGTCTTCCAGATTGGACTAGAAGTATCTGACCTAAAGATAAACCCAGTCACATGGTCAGACCACCACTCAATATGGTTCTCAGTCGCAACCCCTCAAAATAGATCTGTGCCCATGGAATTGACCAAATATCGCCCTAGGAGGGCTATGACTCCTCAGGCCATGGCAGCTAACTTGAACCTCTCAGCAGTGATGGGGACCTGTAAAGATCCATGTTCCCTAGTCCATTTTTATAACAGGGCTGTGACAGAGGCACTGGATACTATAGCCCCATTGCGTATTCGACCCTGCAAACCACACCATCAAGCTCCCTGGTTTGACAACAGTATTCGTGATCTCAAGAAAAGGGGTCGTATACTTGAAAGACGATGGAGGAAGACAAACCTGGCAGAGGATAAATTAAATCTAATCAAACACATTGGAATATACCAATCAACAATCACCCGCAAGAAAACAGTGTTCCTTTCAAATGAGATCATGACAGCAAAAAATAGGCCCGCTCAGCTTTTCCGTACAGTGGAGATGCTTTGCAAACCAGCATGCCTGCAGCCTGATGTAACCCTCTCTCAGTCAAGATGCAATGAGTTTGCCAAATTCTTTGCAGATAAAGTATCTATCATCCGGGCTGGAATCCCCACAGTGACACCAAAGGAGTTCCAACAGACCAAGCCTGCCAGTTTAAGACACTTGCCTTCATGGGACATCTTTGACCAAGTGGATGTACAATACATTGCTGGAATTTCCAGACTGTTGCGTCCCTCCTCCTGTGATCTGGACCCTGCCCCATCCAAGCTTCTTTTAGGGTGTATGGAAATAATCGGCCCTGCATTTGCAAAAATAGTTCAATGCTCTTTGCAGACAGGCGTTTTTCCCGAACCACTAAAGGAAGCATTAGTCAGACCACTTCTTAAAAAATCTAATTTAGACCCTGACTGCATGACCAACTACAGGCCAGTATCAAATCTTCCTTTTCTAGGAAAGGTTATTGGGAAAGTGGTTGCAACTCAACTAGAGACCCACCTGTTAACCCATGACATTTATGATCCATTCCAGTCAGGATTCAGGAGAAGACATAGCACAGAAACAGCTCTGGTATGTGTGCTCAATGATCTTCTAAATGCAAGGGATAGAGGAGACTGTTCAATCCTAATCCTTCTGGACCTCTCTGCAGCATTTGACACCATTGACCATGGGATTCTAATTGAGCGCCTGAAGAATCTCTGTGGCCTGGGTGGCACAGTCCTTAGCTGGTTCAAATCATTTCTCGCTGGCAGGTCACAGAGAGTTGCATCGGGAGTATACTCTTCACCACCAGTGCCGTTGTCTTGTGGTGTCCCACAGGGCTCTATACTATCTCCCATGCTTTTTGCAGTATACATGCTTCCACTTGGTGACATAATCAGACGTCACGGCCTGGTCTACCACTGCTATGCAGATGATACCCAACTGTACCTGTCCTTTGCTCCAGGCACCGATAACACAATAACAACCTTAAATGGCTGCCTAGCTGAGCTCCAGGAGTGGATGAGTGCCAGTTGGCTGAGACTGAACCCAGATAAAACAGAAGTCCTGATGATAAATCACAGGACAAGACGGCAGCATAGCCAACTGACAGGTCTTAAGCTGGGGGGCACAGCACTAAAAAACTCTGATCATGTGCGGAATCTTGGTGTTGTCCTGGATAATGGCCTGACACTTAAACATCAGGTGTCAGCCACAATCAAATCCTCATTCTTTCATCTGAGAAACATAGCCAGAATCAAGCATTTAATTCCCTCAGAAGACCTTCCTAAAGTCATACATGCATTTATATCATCACGACTAGACTACTGCAATGCTCTCTACCTGGGTCTTCCAGCAAAAGAATTGCACCGCTTGCAGCTGGTACAAAATGCAGCCGCCAGACTATTAACTAACCAGCCCCGCTCCTGCCACATAACTCCCATTCTCTACGCCCTTCACTGGCTACCTGTAAAATGGCGAATCGTTTTCAAGATTGGCTTACTCACTTTCAAGGCCCTACATGACCAGGGCCCAAGGTACCTGCAACAGCTGCTGATCCCTTACTGTCCTACTCGATTACTACGATCCACTGAAGAAGGACTACTAACAGTACCCAGAATCTCCCTGAATTCATCTGGGGGTCGAGCTTTCAACTTTGCTGCTCCAACTCTGTGGAACTCTCTTCCTCGCACAGTGCGAGAAGCGCCCACTATAGAATCCTTTAAAAATAGACTAAAGACATACTTATTTACTCAAGCATTTCACTGACATCTACTGTTAAGTTTGTTTTGTATTTCGAGCTGTAAAGACAATGTGTGAAGCACTTTGAGTCCTATTGGGAGAAAAGTGCTATATAAATATCATTATTATTATTATTATTATTATATATATATATATATATATATATATATGAAAAAAAGAAGTGGGGTTTCAGAGGGCGCTTAGGTAATAAACCACTCAAATTGACAAATAATATTTAATACATAAAATAGATAAGAAAACCATAAAAGTCACCCTATTTAGGGTGTGACAGAAATGCAAAATTGATTATACACGTGTTCTTTTTTACAAGTGCATGAATATCACTGGTGGATTGGTAAGTTCGGTCAGAATGGGCTTCCCATATATATTGGGGCCTATGGGCTTACTGTAATATCCAGCGTGACTATATACTGTACAAGTGGACACATTGTGTTTAGTGATTCACTGTAAACTAAATCACACCTACCTTTGTTGTATACTGCTATGCCCTGTGGGCAGTTTTATTAAAAATAAATTTTACTACGACTTGTATTATTATTCTGGCCAATAAGTTAAGGTTTAGCGCACCCTGAATCTCCCCTTTTTTCCATCTCTCAAACCGAGTCCTATCTAACAGGGGACCCAAGCAGCACTTCCATCCACTTTATTGTGCGCATTGTGTGTTTTGTGTGGATTTAATAGGCAACGTTTCGGGGCTGCGCCCCTTTCTCAAGCCACTGCAACAAGTGTTGTTGTAGTGGCTTGAGAAAGGGGAAAAACACTGCCCACGCCACGGTCCGCACAGCCCCACCATATGCGAATGGATGTTTTACATAAACATCCATTCGAAGGGTAGCTTACGGTGGCGAAATCATTCGATGGTGTGGACTATATTTGGTTGTGGACTATATTTGGTGTGGACTATATTTGCGCCATCCAGTCCAAGAATTGGGCAGCAGGTGATGTCCTGCGACGTCAGCCACCTGCCCACCTGCGTTCGCATGCAGAGGCCCAGCATTTTCCTGAGCATGCATACACCCCCTTGCCCGCCTCAATCTGCCACCCTTGTGCGAATGCCTCCGCGACT
This sequence comes from Crinia signifera, assembly GCF_055691185.1. NCBI lineage: Eukaryota > Metazoa > Chordata > Amphibia > Anura > Myobatrachidae > Crinia > Crinia signifera. The sequence continues at coordinate 208,461,852 of NC_139222.1, read as the reverse complement.
TTGCAAGTCGCAGCAGGCATCCGCACAGCAGCATTACACATGCGAATATGCGCATGCGCAGGGTGCAAACATCGGTCCCTGTTGCGCTCACGCCGGGGACTGACTAGACTAGATCACTAGAATGACCTCCCATATTTTGTAAATATTTCGATTTCATTACAATTTTTGTCATAACAATATTAATTTATTATACACATTTGTATTTGGAAATGATTGTTGTAAACTATACATTTCAACTTGCCATTTATCATATGTATTTCTTCTACAAAGTTAACAATATAATACAATGCCAAGTTAGCTCATGCTGTATATTAAGAGTTATTACATGCTTCAATACCAAAAGTTTAAAAAAAGTTAAGCAAAATAGAAATTTTTTAAAAGGCTTCATAGAATCATAGAATTTTGATGGCAAATGAGAACTGCCATGTTCATCAGTGACGTGCGGTGAGGACATTGCCTGGGGAGGCACTCAGGGGGGTACATGCGGCAGCCTACTCCCCCCCCCCCGGGCGGACTCACCTGTCCTCCTCTACTCGGCGGTCAGTCCTCTCCTCGGCAGTGGCGGCAGCTTTCTCCCAGCAGCGCCGAACTCCCCGCTGGCCGCGCTGATGCATCTTCACCAGGCGGGCCCTGCATGTGTGTGATTGGATAGCGGATCCAGCACTGGATCCGCTGGCCCAATCACATCTGGGGGCGTGCATTCATACTGGTGCCCCTGTCATTGCAGCATCAGTATAAGTGCCGCTTCCCCATTCATTTTCAATGGGCTTTTACAGCCCATTTCTGCACCCTGCCCTCCCCTACCCGCCCCTACCCGCCCCCCGCTGCCCGGAGTTTTCATGTTAACAGCTAGAGGCACCTCTCCCGCTGCCTCCCACCCTCACATGCAGCAGTGTAAGAGGGTGGGAGGAAGCGGGAGAGGTAGAAATTATGAAAATAATAAAAGAAGATATATAAATATCTTCTTTTTATTATTTTCATCATTATGACAGGGGAGGCACTGCCTCCCCTGACTGCACGTCCCTGATATACATGAACACACTAGGGATATTTTTTTGTTGGAAGCCATTAAAACCTACTGAAACCAGAATACCCTGAGGAAGCTCAGGCAATCTTGGGGAGAATATACAAACTCCACACAGTTAGTACCATGGTGGGAATTTAACCCATGACTTCAGTGCTTTACGGCAGTAATGCTAACCTTGACATCATGCATTACATCATGCAAATTACATCAATCATTCTTAAAATATCTCAAAATTTAAATTTATTAATTTAATATTGTAATTGCAGAAAGCTTGGTTTAAAATATTTATATTGATCATGTGTCCTGGAAATATCATGTATTCTGTCCATGGAAAAGGTTGCACTAGTGTTTGGCACTAAGCTGCTAGAAGCATTTTTGGTGAAGTAAATTAGGGAATATAAGGTTATGAAGGCCATGGCAATGAAACATGATTTTGAGTGTTTCACGAACAGTTCCAAAATGCATTACAAGCTATAATTGTTTAGTTTATATATAAATGTAAATTTATATGTAGAGGTAGAGAGAGAGAGAGAGAGAGAGAGAGAGAGAGACAGACTTATAATTATATTTTGTTCTTCCTTATTACTTTAGCTTAATCAAACATTCTTTTTTTTTCTTCTTTCTATTATAGGATTAACCTCAGACAGTGCTACAGGTGGACAGCAAAAGGCTTATACATTCTATTAATGCATTTTCCTTTCTACCATTGTTACGATATTATGTGTTCTAGTTCCTTTTTTGTAAATTAAAGATACTAATAAATAATTTATAGCAACATGGTAGTGTTTGTATTTCAATGTTTTATAATGATACATCCACATACAACCTAGATCTTATTGGGGAAAGTGTCATTGTCTTTTGTACTCAGAAACTCAATTCTAGATTCCTGCTTTCGGGATGTAGTCAAAATGACGGCACAATGTTGACAGTTATGATGTAATATGACATTTAACGGTACTTGTTTCCTAGAACGGCGCCCACGATATTGATCTTAGGCATCGCAAGGAAAAAAATCGCGTCGGTCGCATCGCATGCGGCCAAAAAATCGCATACGATGCGACCGACGTGATTACTGCGATTTCACATAGGGAACAATGTTAAATGGCCCAATTGACCCGATGTCACTTAGGGAACAATGTTAAATGTCCCACAGACCCCAAATAGCCACCCTGAAGTGTGAAATGGCCCCCCCAATTGTTAACGCCACGCCACGATCAACGCCAACCTTCACAGCTATACGTGTCCCCTCGCGGGCTTCACAGGTATCCGCGTCCCCTCGCGGGGCTCGCTGCACTTGCCACGCTTCGGGCTCGGTGGATAGTGGGGGTAGGAAAAGGTCGGAGGACGCGTACCGCTGCCCCTCGTGGGCTCGCTGCGCTCGCCACGCTTCGGGTTGACGTTGATCGTGCGGTGGCGTTAACAATTGGGGGGCCATTTCACACTTTAGGGTGGCTATTTGGGGTCTGTGGGCCATTTAACATTGTTCCCTATGTGAAATCGGGTCAATTGGGCCATTTAACATTGTTCCCTATCTAAAATCGGTAATCGTGTCGGTCGCATCGCATGCGATTTTTTGGCCACATGCGATGCGACCGACGCGATTTACATTTTACCATGCATTTCTATGTAAAATCGCGGACATCGCATCGGTCGCATCGCATGCCATTATAATGGCATGCGATGTACATGCGATGCCCACGATGGGCGCCGTTCTAGGAAACAAGTACCCATTTAACATATAAAATGTTGACATGTGAAATGCCAACATTCTGCATGGGTTGTCAGCGGAGTTAGGGTTCGGCACTAAAGGAAGGACAGTGGATTAGGCATATTCTCCACCAGAAGCAGTGCTGGATCTGCTGAAAGTCCCCACCTGTTGACCGCTAGACTTGGAAAGACATCGCTGTACCATGTATGACCACAGGGGACATTATTGCCCCTTTCAGACCGCACATATTTCCCGGTATTTTGCCTTTTTTACCGTTTCAAAACAGTAATATGTGCGGTCTGAAAGATCCATAGTGATTTTACTGTTTCCAAAAAAAAGTATTTGGATACGGTAAAAAAGCAGGGTCCTACCCGCTTCAGACTCATTTTTTTTGCAGTCTAAATGAGTCTGAAATGGTATCTCAGGCCCAGCCAATAGTGATCCCGCTCATTGCATATCTAATGAGCGGGACCCAGTGCAGTGAATATTTAATGAGTGGGTGGGGACCCGCTCATTAAATATGCACTGCAGTCATTAGATATGCAGGGAGGTCTTTCCCCCCCACAGAGGCATTTCCAAACCCCCCACCCACTGGAGGCATCCCCCCTACTGAGGCATCCTTCCCCTCCCCCCTACCTGGGCAGCGCAGGCACCCCCCCCCCCCTTAGGCATCCCCCCCCCACTGAGCCACTGAGGCATCCTATCATTTCTTCCCCCCCTACCTGGGCAAGGCAGGGAAGGGATCCGGGCAGCAGGGTCAGGTTGGCAGCGCTGGTTGGCAGGGGGTCCCTACGACATATGTGAGATCATCCGCCGCAGGGACCCCGCCACTGATCTCACTTACGCCGCAGGGACCACCTGCCCGCCAGCGCGATCCCTTCCTGTGGCGTATGTGAGATCAGCAGCAGGGTCCCTGCGGCAGATGGGAACTAGTAGTTCCTATCTGTTGCAATGACCCTGCCACTGATCTCACATACGCCGCAGGGACCCCCTGCCCGCCAGTGCTGCCGGCCTGACCCTGCTGCCCGGATCCCTTCCCTGCCTTGCCCAGGTAGGGGGGGGTAGAAATTATAGGATGCCTCGTGGGGGGGGGATGCCTAAGGAGGGGGGGGGGTTGGAAATGCATTGGCTTTCAGACTACAAAATCTGCTTAGACCCGGTATAAGCCCGGGTAAATGTGCAGTCTAGAAGGGGCATAAAACCTGCTTTGACCCGTTTTAAGAAACATTTTAAATACCGGGTCTAAGCAGGTTTTGCGGTGTGAAAGTCAACATGTTAATCATGCGCGCATTGCACCCATTACAGATATGCCACTAACCCTATCGCAAATACCCTCAACATTAACACAAACCTCTAAACTAACTCAAATACCCTAATCCCAAAGGTATATTTATTTATTTACAGTTTCTTATATAACGCAGCATATTCCATTGCGCTTTACAATTGGAAACAACAGTGATAGTGGGTAGAAACAAACCGACATGGAGGTAGGAGGCCTTAGTGATGCGCAATAAATTCATTTTTTTATCCATTTAGATATGTGTTTATTCCTAGTGACTTCATGAATGCTACATCTCTTTCCAAACATGACCTTTACGTGACACGGTTATAAGTTACTCTAGGACAATCAGCTTTACTGCTCCAAACTCCATCTAACATAACCCCTCTTATCCTGCTAATCCCAGCTCAATGGCATCGGAAGAAGCTAAACAATAACACATCACTTGTTTCACACCATCTGTGTTCTTCCTGTACAGCTAATAAACAATATTACCTTTGTTTTAATGTACCATTTATAGAATATACCATCTTCAGTCTTCCTGTACCAGTTATATGTATTCTGTGTTCTTTATGTACCATCCATCATCCTTTTCATCTACCAGTTATATCATAGTGGCCTACCCTCCTGCATTCTGCAGGAGACTCCCTGAATTAACAGCAATCTCCCTCTCTCCCTCATTATTCTAGTAATCTCCTGCATTACACTGTTACTTTTTTGGGAAAAAAAGGAATGAGAGCTAGATATATTTACATTGAGTCATCAGCACCATTTCCCAGCACTTTAGCAAGTATAGTAGCTCTTACTAACTGCTTTAGGGCTCATCTACATTTGGATATTTCATTTTAAAAGATTCCTCTCAGATGTAGCAGAACACACCCACGCTTCTAGGTGCCACGTTCACAATCTCCAGTGGTTTTTGCTGCAGCCCCCCCCAGGTAAAATCCACCACTGTAGTGAAGCCAAATGCAGTCTGTGAGACTGCACTGGCTTCACTGTGACTGGCACTGTCTTCCTATTGGAAGTCCGACCTGCCAATCACCCAAGGCAGTCCCATTGGAAGGTGTTCCCTCCCTCTGGGATGCCTCTATGGGCTGCTGCATCCCAGCAGCCCATAAAATCCAGGGTCTGCAAATGCGCAGTACCTACATCAGTACTGTCCATGTGCTGGTCCCTATATTGTGCAGGCTCCGGGACTGTGATTTCACTTCTAGGGCTGTTACCAAAGCAGCCCATAGAAGCTGGCTACATGCGCAGTACAGAGGTTGGTACTGGGTATGTGCTAGTCCCGGTGACTGTCAAGCACTAGGAGTCAAGCAGCAGGGACTAGGAGGAGCAGCGGTGGCAGGGGGGAGCCGGCATCGCAGCCAGCGGCAGCCCCCCTCCTACCATAAGGTAGGAGCCACCACTGACAATCTCTATTCACAACAATATCTCCATATATGGAATTAGAGATGCCCTTTGGGTGGAGCATGACACACCCCCTCAATAGAGCAATGTGCAAAATTCTACTACCAACTGTAATCTCCCTGAAACTAGTTTTCAAAAGAAGGCAAGTATGAGTTATACCCATGATATCAGCAATCTTCATGTACCATTTCTATGATATCTGCATTATTTCTGGAATATCTAGGCACAGTGCCATCTACCTTCTTCCTGTACCATTTAAACATAATGCCATCTGCATTATTTGTCTGCAATACATGCACAGTACCAGCTGCGTTCATTATCTACCATTTCTACAAAAAGCCATCCTTGTTCTTGTTCACAGTATAGAGCCACCTATATACAATGCCACCTACATTCTTCCCGTATCACCTATGTAAATGCCACCTACATTCTTCCCGTATCACCTACTGTTGCCAACTGCATTATTCTGGTATCACCTATGTACATTGCTATATGCATTCTTCCTGTATCACTTATGTACAATTCAACCTGCATTCTTCCTGTATCACATATATACATTGCTATATGCATTCTTTCTGTATCACCTATGTACAATGCCACCTGCATTCTTCCTGCATCACCTATGTACATTGCTATATGCATTCTTCCTGTATCACCTATGTACAATTCCACCTGCATTCTTCCTGTATCACATATATACATTGCTATATGCATTCTTTCTGTATCACCTATGTACAATGCCACCTGCATTCTTCCTGCATCACCTATGTACATTGCTATATGCATTCTTCCTGTATCACCTATGTACAATGCCACCTGAATTCTTCCTGTATCACCTATGTACATTGCTATATGCATTCTTCCTGTATCACCTATGTACAATGCCACTGCATTCTTCCTGTATCACATATATACATTGCTATATGCATTCTTCCAGTATCACCTATGTACAATGCCACCTGCATTCTTCCTGTATCACCTATGTACATTGCTATATGCATTCTTCCTGTATCACCTATGTACATTGCTATATGCATTCTTCCTGTATCACCTATGTACAATGCCACTGCATTCTTCCTGTATCACCTATGTACAATGCCACTGCATTCTTCCTGTATTACATATATACTTTGCTATATGCATTCTTCCAGTATCACCTATGTACAATGCCACTGCATTCTTCCTGTATCACATATATACATTGCTATATGCATTCTTCCAGTATCACCTATGTACAATGCCACCTGCATTCTTCCTGTATCACCTATGTACATTGCTATATGCATTCTTCCTGTATCACCTATGTACATTGCTATATGCATTCTTCCTGTATCACCTATGTACAATGCCACTGCATTCTTCCTGTATCACCTATGTACAATGCCACTGCATTCTTCCTGTATTACATATATACTTTGCTATATGCATTCTTCCAGTATCACCTATGTACAATGCCACCTGAATTCTTCCTGTATCACCTATATACATTGCTATATGCATTCTTTATGTATCGCCTATGTACAATGCCACCTGCATTCTTCCTGTATCACCTATATACATTGCTATATGCATTCTTTCTGTATCACCTATGTACAATGCCACCTGCATTCTTCCTGCATCACCTATATACATTGCTATATGCATTCTTTCTGTATCGCCTATGTACAATGCCACCTGCATTCTTCCTGTATCACCTATATACATTGCTATATGCATTCTTTCTGTATCGCCTATGTACAATGCCACCTGCATTCTTCCTGCATCACCTATATACATTGCTATATGCATTCTTTCTGTATCACCTATGTACAATGCCACCTGCATTCTTCCTGCATCACCTATATACATTGCTATATGCATTCTTTCTGTATCACCTATGTACAATGCCACCTGCATTCTTCCTGCATCACCTATGTACATTGCTATATGCATTCTTCCTGTATCACCTATGTACAATGCCACTGCATTCTTCCTGTATCACCTATGTACAATGCCACTGCAGTCTTTCTGCATCACCTATATACATTGCTATATGCATTCTTCCTGTATCACCTATGTACAATGCCACTGAATTCTTCCTGCATCACCTATATACATTGCTATATGCATTCTTTCTGTATCACCTATGTACAATGCCACCTGCATTCTTCCTGCATCACCTATGTACATTGCTATATGCATTCTTCCTGTATCACCTATGTACAATGCCACTGCATTCTTCCTGTATCACCTATGTACAATGCCACTGCAGTCTTTCTGCATCACCTATATACATTGCTATATGCATTCTTCCTGTATCACCTATGTACAATGCCACTGCAGTCTTTCTGCATCACCTATATACATTGCTATATGCATTCTTCCTGTATCACCTATGTACAATGCCACTGAATTCTTCCTGCATCACCTATATACATTGCTATATGCATTCTTCCTGTATCACCTATGTACAATGCCACTGCATTCTTCCTGCATCACCTATATACATTGCTATATGCATTCTTCCTGTATCACCTATGTACAATGCCACTGCATTCTTCCTGCATCACCTATATACATTGCTATATGCATTCTTCCTGTATCACTTATGTAGAATACCATCTGCATTTTGGATTTTTTTTTTACCTCTTTACCTGACTCAGACCTGATTGCATGGGCACAAATTTGCACGGCCAGTGATCAATTTAATCTCCACCCCTCTCCAGTGAAAACCCGCCTTGCAAATTAATGTGTACACTGTTGGAATTGATGTGTACAGCTGCACATGCGTTGGCAACCTAAAATGAACAGGCACACCTGCGCTTTTTCTGTAAAATGAACAGGCACACCTGCGCTTTTTCTGTAAAATGAACAGGCACACCTGCGCTTTTTCTGTAAAATGAACAGGCGCACCTGCGCTTTCTCTGACACACCCAGCTATTTTCTTGGGCACGCTCAGTATTTTTCTTGCCACTGCCAAAAACAGTTTGGTTTCCACCCCACCTGCCCACTCCCTGTCAATCACCGCGTGAAAGGCCAGCGATCAGAACGTGTTGCAGGAGTTCATTGCAGCAGAGATGTGCGATCGGGTCTGAATTGGGCACCATGTGCATTCTTCCTGTATTATCTAGGCACAATAACATATGTATTTTTCCTGAACCTATAAACAACCCATGCTCTTCTTTTTCTTGTAAATATGTTTATTGAAGAATGTATGCAGATCTTAACAAGAATGTTAACAGTTAATTTTTGGATTTGGGACAAAACCGGGGCACCCAGAGGAAACTCACACAACCACAGGGAAAATATACAGACTCTGCTCAGCTCGGGCCATGGTGAGAATTGAACCTATGTCCTCATTGCTGTGAGACAGTGAGACAGTAATACTACCCATTACACCGTCTGTGCTGCCCTTCTGGAATTAGAATACTAATCTTGGTAGCATTAAGGTTAGGGTTAAAGAGACATCTGTCAGGGGCTAGAGCACTACAGTATAGATCCTCTGGCCCAATCACATCACCTTCAGTAACAGGGACGTGCTTTCATATTGGTTGAAAGCACTCCCCTGTCACTGAGTCACTTGTAAAAGTGCCTCTTCCAATAGTTTTTTGATGGGCTTTTACAGCCCTCTGCTTGTTCCAGCCCCCTGCCCGCCCCCTGCTTTTTGTAATGGGCAGCTGGGGGAACAGCTTTCGGTGCCTCCGAAATCAATTTAAACTCTCTACATCAATGAAAAGGATTAGATTAATATAAATAAGATACTTATGACACAGAGTATGAGTCATAAGTATTTTCTTTGTATTATTTTAATCATTAACCCCTTCCCGACATTTGACGTATATATACGTCATGGCCGGGATGTGTGATACGCCGCCGGTGGGGATAGATAAATACCTCGAGTCGCTGGATACTCCTGGTTCCACACCGGTTCTTCACCGCGTCGGCTATTGAGAACGCACCTCCCCAGGAACTCAAGCAAGGCGCCCAGAAGGTACAACCGCTTACGTTTTATTTGGTGAAAAAGGGTGAACAAACAATTGTCATAATATTTCAATGCGGTAACCGGCCTAATCAGCCTAGCACTACAATACTGACCTTACACCCGCCTAGCAGGTTACTATTTCAAATGAATATCAAAATCCCCATTTAAATACACTACGGTCTCCCCGCGTCACTGGAGAGTGGGAGCGTATTTCCCGCAGACCGACAACCTGGGTTGGGGAAATAATGCCCTCACTCGGCAATACTAATAACCCTATGTGATCACAATATACACGGCATATAACACATACAAAATACAAATATTAACAGGACATGCAATATGACCTTACAACGTATTTTACTAGCACTATCTTCAATGTGTCCCTCCTAGGTGTACACCTTAGGCTGATGTCCCTGGGCGAAGGGCGAATACTGTAAACTTAAAGATAGAACCTTGATCCTGGCGATATGAAATTGGGCCACAAGGGGGCAGTGTGTTCCCTTTTTGTGGACCTAATAATAGCAGCGTTTCTACACTTCACATTAACTTTTCAGGTAAGTATCCTGGATGGGAACTAATTCCCCGTATTTACTGGGGCTAACGTGGGGCTCCTCAGTAATGTAGGCAATAGGAAGGGCTGTCCTTACCCTGCAATGGGCCCCCTTTGATGTCCGGAACTCTGGTGCTCCAGGGCTTTACGCCCACTTGTCCTCCTGGTGGGGGCTGAGAGTGGCGTGAGGCACGGGTGCCCGGGAGGGGATGCATAGGGGTAGTGGCACTCTGGGGGAAGTGGTGCAGTGTCCTGCGTGACGTGCGGGGTCAGCCGGGCTGAATGGGCAATGGCGTGAAGGCAGTACCTGATGCAGGAACATGATGCAAGCTCCTGCCCGTCACTCCTCCGTCCACACGTAGTCTGGCCGCCTGTCTGCCGGGTACCAGGTCTCCGTCTCAGGGTCTGCGCAGCTCTCTCCTTCCCCAGCCAGCGGGTGTACTAGTGCGGGCGCCGGAGCGTTGCCGCACTCAGTCACACCTCCGGTCACTGGTTCTTGCCCAGGCGGCGTCTTCTCTCTCCCTTCAGCTATCCCGGGGTGAGTAGCTTCCCCTCTCTGGTCGGGTCAGTCTTCTTCTTGGGCCACGCACGCTGCTCCGTCCTCCGGTCACACACGCTGCTCCCTTCTCCTTCCTTACTTCTGCGCTCCCCACATGCTGGGACCTCTGACCTCTCTCTTCCGCCCTCCTCACTTCCTCCTTTGCTCATTCGTTCCCCAGGCTGTCACTCAGCCTGAGGACACTTTCCTCGCGCCCTCAGTCCTCAGGGTATTAACCCCTTGAAGTCTGCGGTCTGGGCGGCATTATCAAACAGGTCGGGGTGCCACATATCCACCCACTTTAAGGATGCTCGTCCTCGGGCATCGAACTAGGTAACGGGAATGTTCCCAAAAAAAAAGTCTTCTGGGTTTGGGCCCAAATAGTCACATTTACAGTTCTTTACACAAAATGTACATTACACAACATTGGGACATTATGTACAGCATATCTATTCCCTGTACCGCGGGGGTAGCACGCCTTGCGTGCTCCTAACTGAACGCCTCGCTCCAGTCCCAGGGGGTGCGATCCCAGCGGCCTCAGGAGCAGGTTCAACGATCCTTGGACTGGTCTGCGGCGGTATATTCGGAAGGAGTGGCACGGACCACCTGACATTCGGTATCAGTTCAAACCGGTCCTGGGACCACCTTGTGACGGGATCTTCCTTTTCGAGGCTTCCTTCACTACTTGACCTGGAATCTACTGGAGTTTGACTCGGATACGGCTTGCTCCAACTTTGACGGATCCACTGGGAGTGGGTACCGCGAGTGATGCGGTAGGCTGCTACTGTATCCCGTGGTTCTTCTTCTACCATGTAGGGGTCCCCTTCCCACTTCGCATCGAGCTTGCGCTTGGGACGATTGTTTCTTTTGAACACCGGGGTACCAGTAGGTATGCGGTCAGCGTGGGCATTCTGGTCACAGTGAATCTTCTGGCGGTCTCTACTTTGTGCCAACTTTTGGTCGCCCAAGGCTCTTGTGTTAGTCAATCTGGGCTGATGTTCTTGCACCCAGGGTGCACATGGTTCCCAGCGGGACGGTACTGGGTTGGTGAAAGTGGGTGTCTCTATCTGCTCTCTGTTATCCTCCACCTCTCCCTCTGGGTGTAGAGGCAAGCGGGAGGGAGCATCGGCGTTACTGTGGCAGCGCCCACTTCGGCACCGGTGGTAGCGCCTGCGGGCACGACGCCTGTCTGAATCAAACCGGCTTCCTCTTACTGGTACCCCACCTGGGCCCGTCACGTCTATCGCTTGAGCACCCTTTTCTCCTTCTACCACATCGAATTCCACCGTCTCGCCATCTTCGACACCGTGTAGAAACTTCTGCGTGTGGTTTCTCTTTATGGCCGTCCGGTGGACAAAAACATCATCTTTTGTGTCATTTCGGTTAATGAAGCCATATCCCCTTCGGCCGTTAAACCACTTGACAGTTCCTCGTACCCGTGTGGCCAGTGCTTTCTTCACCGCCTGACTCCTCTGGACGCAGATGATGTGCTGCAGGGTTACCTCCTCAGCCTGATCTTGATCAACCAGTTCCTGCTTTAGTGCCGCAATCAGCTCTTCAGGGCAATGTCTTAGGATATTCATGCCCAGGATGATGGGGGAAACCTTTCCTTCCCCACAGGTGATCACCAAATATCCCTGTTTGGGTAAGTGCGTTCGTCCGATCTTCAGGTCGGCCTCCCAGTACCCGTTGCAGGTGACCTCTCGGCCATTGGCAGTGACCACTTTCACCTGCGTGGGGGGCGGTCTAAATGGTACTTCTTGTCCCCAGTATTTTTGGAGGGTGGGTAGTTGTATCATTGATACTTGCGACCCGGTGTCTATCATGGCCACTGTCTCTATCCCATTGATCAGCACTTTGATCCTCGGGCATTGTCCTACGTACTGGGCCCACCATTCCTCCGTGTCTGGGTCTACTCCCGGTGTTCCGGGTCGCTGGCGTATTTCCCCCTGCATATCTGCCATGCTGACGGTGAGGTTCTCGATCTGCTTTTGTAGAACCTTGAACTGGTCGTCCGGTACGTGTTGTGCGGCCCGTATGGCTGTGTCTCTGTTCTTCTTTGCCCCATCTGGGCTGGTAGGGAAGGCTCTCCGTGAGTACGGCTGTTCGTGGAACCCTAGTAATTCAGGGTACTCCTCTCCTGCTTCATCCTGTGTCCCGACCACCCCAATGGCGGCGTCTTTGAAGTCGGCGAAGGTCGCACCCGACATCTGCCTTCGCAACAGCCTCAGTGGTGCCCGTATGCTCTCTCGCCCGGCTCCTTCAATCAGCTGAACTATTAGTGTCTCATCCACATTCCTCATTTCTTCTGGGTCGAGGGCTTGTATCGCCTTACTCATTTCTAGTAGGCTGAGAGCATAGTCCCTCAACGTCTCGCCCGCTCGTTGTTTTCTTCCGTAAAACTTCAATTTTAGTTCTGGGAGGCTTCGCGTCTCGAAGGTGGCGGATAGCTTCTTTAGTATCTGTGCTACCGTTGTCTTGTGTTCGGGTGCCCATGACCTCACTTCACGGAGGGCAGATCCGGTCAGTTGTCCTATTAGGATCTGAATCTTCTGTTGTTCCTGCAGGGTATACAGTAGGCATGTCGACTCCATTCCCCTCTTGAACTCCGCAAATGTGGTTCCCGGTGCCTTCTTTTTGTCTCCGCTGTAGCTGGGCAACCATGATGCCCCGAAGTAGTAAGGGAGCGTGATTTGGGTGGTTGGTGCAGCGGCGGCTTGTCCTTGTTGTTCATCCCCGGGTGCTGGTATCTCTCTGCCTTGCGCTGGCGCAGCTGGTTGCGCCGGTGCTTGTACCGCCGGTTGTGCAGCTTGTTGCTCCATCTTCCCTGCTTGGTTGTCCTCAGCCGACTCGTATCCTGTTCGGTTTGACGCCAAGTGTGATACGCCGCCGGTGGGGATAGATAAATACCTCGAGTCGCTGGATACTCCTGGTTCCACACCGGTTCTTCACCGCGTCGGCTATTGAGAATGCACCTCCCCAGGAACTCAAGCAAGGCGCCCAGAAGGTACAACCGCTTACGTTTTATTTGGTGAAAAAGGGTGAACAAACAATTGTCATAATATTTCAATGCGGTAACCGGCCTAATCAGCCTAGCACTACAATACTGACCTTACACCCGCCTAGCAGGTTACTATTTCAAATGAATATCAAAATCCCCATTTAAATACACTACGGTCTCCCCGCGTCACTGGAGAGTGGGAGCGTATTTCCCGCAGACCGACAACCTGGGTTGGGGAAATAATGCCCTCACTCGGCAATACTAATAACCCTATGTGATCACAATATACACGGCATATAACACATACAAAATACAAATATTAACAGGACATGCAATATGACCTTACAACGTATTTTACTAGCACTATCTTCAATGTGTCCCTCCTAGGTGTACACCTTAGGCTGATGTCCCTGGGCGAAGGGCGAATACTGTAAACTTAAAGATAGAACCTTGATCCTGGCGATATGAAATTGGGCCACAAGGGGGCAGTGTGTTCCCTTTTTGTGGACCTAATAATAGCAGCGTTTCTACACTTCACATTAACTTTTCAGGTAAGTATCCTGGATGGGAACTAATTCCCCGTATTTACTGGGGCTAACGTGGGGCTCCTCAGTAATGTAGGCAATAGGAAGGGCTGTCCTTACCCTGCAATGGGCCCCCTTTGATGTCCGGAACTCTGGTGCTCCAGGGCTTTACGCCCACTTGTCCTCCTGGTCGGGGCTGAGAGTGGCGTGAGGCCCGGGTGCCCGGGAGGGGATGCATAGGGGTAGTGGCACTCTGGGGGAAGTGGTGCAGTGTCCTGCGTGACGTGCGGGGTCAGCCGGGCTGAATGGGCAATGGCGTGAAGGCAGTACCTGATGCAGGAACATGATGCAAGCTCCTGCCCGTCACTCCTCCGTCCACACGTAGTCTGGCCGCCTGTCTGCCGGGTACCAGGTCTCCGTCTCAGGGTCTGCGCAGCTCTCTCCTTCCCCAGCCAGCGGGTGTACTAGTGCGGGCGCCGGAGCGTTGCCGCACTCAGTCACACCTCCGGTCACTGGTTCTTGCCCAGGCGGCGTCTTCTCTCTCCCTTCAGCTATCCCGGGGTGAGTAGCTTCCCCTCTCTGGTCGGGTCAGTCTTCTTCTTGGGCCACGCACGCTGCTCCGTCCTCCGGTCACACACGCTGCTCCCTTCTCCTTCCTTACTTCTGCGCTCCCCACATGCTGGGACCTCTGACCTCTCTCTTCCGCCCTCCTCACTTCCTCCTTTGCTCATACGTTCCCCAGGCTGTCACTCAGCCTGAGGACACTTTCCTCGCGCCCTCAGTCCTCAGGGTATTAACCCCTTGAAGTCTGCGGTCTGGGCGGCATTATCAAACAGGTCGGGGTGCCACAGATGTACTTCCCGACACATGACGTATATATACGTCATGACTTTAAACTGTCCCCGCGTCTATAGACGCGGGGACAGTTTAAACATGTCTGCTGTCCCTGACAGCAGACATGTCCCTGCATGCCCAGGGGGGGTGGCGATGCCTCCCCCCCGTCGGCGATCGCTGTGATTGGCTGTTCAATGTGAACAGCCAGTCGCAGCGTTTTCCTGTGTTACCGGCGAATCAGACGCTCGGTAACACAGGTGTCAATCACCGCCGGGTGTGAGGGGGCATGAGGGGGTCACCGGTGATGACCACACCTCACCCCACCTGCCCCCAAGGCTGTGATTGGTCCGTCGGACCGACGGACCAATCACAGCCAAGGCGCGTCATTTAAACTAATGGTGACTGCGCTGCAGACGCCATTCCGGTCTGGAATTGCGTGCAGAGCGGTCACCGGCCACTCTGTCGTGCTATACATACCTGAACCTTGCCTGATACTTACCTGATCACCGCTGATCACCGCTGGTAGCGTGCTGCCAGCAGCTGGATGCTTCCTGGATCTTGTGACTTCCTGTGTCCTGCTGCTGCAGTGTCATAGAGTCACAGATCGTGAGAGATAGTGACAGATAGTGACAGAGAGTGACAGAGAGTGATAGAGAGTGATAGAGAGTGTTATATTTTGTGTCTGCTGCACCCCTTTTGTGCTGATCAGTATATCTGTGCTGATCAGCAACTTTTGGTTTTTTTTTTTTTTTATATATATACCTGTCAGTTGCACCAAAGGTTGTGCTGCCTGTGCAACTGACTGCTGCCCCCCCCTTTTGTGCTGATCAGTTTAAATTAATTAACTGATCAGCAACTTTTTGGGGGTCCAGGTTTTTTTTTTTATATATACCCTGTCAGGTTGCACCCACAGTTGTCTGCCTGCTGCCCCTCACTGCTAATCAGTGTCGCATCACTGCATCACTGATCTGCAGTTTTTTTTTGGGGGGGGGGGATTGCAGTGGGGTTTTGTTTTTACACCCACGTTGCTTTTGTGGGTGCTTTTGTGGGTGTCCTGTGGCCGCTGATCAGTGACGTACATCACTGAACAGCATTTTTGGCACAGGGTTGATATCATTTTTTTTCTGCAGTTTTTTTAAATTGTTTTTTTTTTGGAGAGTGCTGTGGTTTATTACACCCACGTTGCTTTTGCGGGTGTCCTGTGGCCGCTGATCAGTGACGTACATCACTGAACAGCATTTTTGGCACAGGGTTGATATAATTTTTTTTCTGCAGTTTTTTCAAATTGTTTTTTTTTTTGGAGAGTGCTGTGGTATTTTTTTTTTTTAAATTGTTTTTACACCCACGTTGCTTTTGTGGGTGTCCTGTTGCCTTTGAGCGCTGTTCAGTGACGGACGTTACTGACCAACATCTGTGCTCAATTTTTGGCGCAGGACCTTTTTTTTTTTTTTTTTAACCCCTTCATTTTTTTTTTTTTTTTATTGGGATCAAATTCCTGTATAAAGTATTTTTTTTTCTGCACTACATACACACTACACACTACATACCCCCCGTGTTGAAATAAAGTTTGTACCCCCCCTACACTATACACGTGTTGAAACATTACACTTACAGAAACACAAAAATAAAAATGGCATCCCAAATGTCATCCCAAATGTCATCCCAGTCATCCAGAAGAATGTATTCAGCGGAGGAGGCATATGCCATGCTTGCCTCTGACTCTGACACAGCCAGTGATGCAAGCGGGGAATTTGAAGGATTCGTCTTAAGCTCCACTTCCTCCTCTAGTGATGAGGGACCCCCTCAAAGACGCCCCCGTAGAGCAGCTGAGACCCCCCCCCAAATGATTGATCCCGTATGGACCCCACCACCAGACAATTTTGAGCCCCAGGTTCCTGAGTTTTTGGCCATCCCAGGAATCCAATTTGATTCAACAGGTCTCAGAGAAATTGACTTTTTCAAATTATTTTTCTCTGATGATTTTATAAATTTAATGGTGGACCAAAGTAATTTATATGCCCAGCAGTTTATTGCTCAAAACCCCACGTCATCATTTGCTAGGTGGACCCCTGTAGATGCAGTAGAGATGATGACGTTTTGGGGTCTGGTGTTATATATGGGCATAGTAAAAAAGCCAGAAATTAGGCAATATTGGAGTACAGATGTTCTGTACAGCACCCCATTTTACCGTATGGCCATGACTCGGACTCGTTTTGAGACAATCCTTAAATTTTTACATTACACCGATAATGCACAGTGCCCACCCAGAGATGATCCCACCTTTGACCGGCTATTCAAAGTCAGGCCGGTCATTGATCATTTCAGTGCCAAATTTGCAGAGATGTACATCCCTGAAAAATTTATTTGTATCGACGAGTCCCTTATACATTTTAAAGGAAGGGTTAAATTCCGCCAGTACCTTCCCAGTAAGAGGGCAAGGTATGGCATAAAAATGTATAAACTGTGTGAAAGCACCTCAGGGTACACCCACAGGTTTAGGGTATATGAAGGGATGGATTCAAGAATTGAACCGCCAGAATGCCCCCCTCCCTCGTAGGTGTTAGTGGAAAAATTGTCTGGGATTTAGTGCACCCCTTCCTGGATAAAGGTTATCACCTCTATGTGGATAACTTTTACACTAGCATCCCCCTGTTTAAGGCCCTTGGTTCAAGAGGTACAGCAGCTTGCGGTACTGTGCGCAAGAACCAAAGAGGCCTCCCAAAAACGCACGTTGCCCAATTACTGAGAAGGGGTGAAAGCAGGGGAATATGCACCGAAAATATGTTGTTGGTCAAATATAAGGACAAGAGGGATGTCCTTATACTGACAACAATTCATGGAGACAGTACCACCTCCATCCCTGTACGAGGTACCAGTACCCACACCTCAAAACCTAATTGTATCCTAGATTACAATAAGTACATGGGCGGAGTGGATCTTTCAGATCAGGTACTGAAGCCGTACAGTCCCCTGCGGAAAACAAAAATCTGGTACAAGAAGCTGGCCGTGTATATCATCCAGATGGCACTGTATAACGCTTACGTGCTATTCCGTTCTACCAGCCAGAGGGGGACATTTATGCACTTTCAAGAGGAAGTCATAAAGGGCCTAATATTTGGGAACCAGCAGGCAGAGGGCCCCAGTACTTCTAGTACTGGCCCCCGTATTGTACCAGGGCAGCATTTTCCTAACGAAATCCCCTCCACTGCAAGAAAGGGCAGGACACAAAAAAGGTGCAAAGTTTGCTATAAAAAGGGAATAAGAAAGGATACTATTTTCCACTGTGAAACTTGCCCCGACAAATCCGGCCTATGTATAAAGGAGTGTTTTAAAATATACCACACATCTATGGATTATTAGGTTCATCATTTCACCGTGCTTCGGGGGTCTTGCTAATGCCACATAGCACCCACCATTCATTCCACCAGAATCTGAGCTGCAAAATCCAAAAATCACTCCTTCCCTTCTGAGTCCTGCCATGCACCCAACTGGTATTTTTTGGTCACATATGAGGCATTGCCATACTCGGGAGAAATTGGGGTACAGATTTTGGGGTGCTTTGTCTCCTTCATTCCTTGTGAAAATGAAAAATTTGGAGCCAGAACTGCATTTTTGTGTAAATGTACACTATACCCCTAGATGAATTCCCTGAGGGGTGTAGTTTGCAAAATGGGGTCACTTGTGGGGGGGGGTTCCACTGTATTGGTGCTTCGGGGGTCTTGCTAATGCGACATAGCACCCACCAACATTCCACCAGAATCTGTGCTGCAAAATCCAAATATCACTCCTTCCCTTCTGAGTCCTGCCATTTTTTGGTCACACATGAGGCATTGCCGTACTCGGGAGAAATTGGGGCACAGATTTTGGGGTGCGTTGTCTCCTTCATTCCTTGTGAAAATGAAAAATTTTGAGCCAGAACTGCATTTTTGTGTAAAAAATGTAATTTTTCATTTGAACAGCCCAGTTGTATCAAAATTGGTGAAACCCCTGGGGGTTTGAAATGTACACTATACCCAGAGGCGTAACTAGATAATCGTGGGCCCCATAGCAAAAGTTTGTAAGGGCCCCCATTTAGCAACTGATGGTGATAAATGTATGTAAAACATATACTTAGACAGCAAAGATGGGCCCCCTTCAGCTCTGGGCCCCATAGCAGCTGCACCCCTTGCACCTATGGTAGTTACGCCCTTGACTATACCCCTAGATGAATTCCCTGAGGGGTGTAGTTTGCAAAATGGGGTCACTTGTGGGGGGGTTCCACTGTATTGGTGCTTCGGGGGTCTTGCTAATGCGACATAGCACCCACCAACATTCCACCAGAATCTGAGCTGCAAAATCCAAAAATCACTCCTTCCCTTCTGAGTCCTGCCATGCACCCAAATGGTATTTTTTGGTCACATGTGAGGCATTGCCGTACTCGGGAGAAATTGGGGCACAGATTTTGGGGTGCTTTGTCTCCTTCATTCCTTGTGAAAATGAAAAATTTTGAGCCAGAACTGCATTTTTGTGTAAAAAATGTAATTTTTCATTTGCACAGCCCAGTTGTATCAAAATTGGTAAAACCCCTGGGGGTTTGAAATGTACACTATACCCCTAGATGAATTCCCTGAGGGGTGTAGTTTGCAAAATGGGGTCACTTGTGGGGGGGTTTCACTGTATTGGTGCTTCGGGGGTCTTGCTAATGCGACATAGCACCCACCAACATTCCACCAGAATCTGAGCTGCAAAATCCAAAAATCACTCCTTCCCTTCTGAGTCCTGCCATGCACCCAAATGGTATTTTTTGGTCACATGTGAGGCATTGCCGTACTCGGGAGAAATTGGGGCACAGATTTTGGGGTGCTTTGTCTCCTTCATTCCTTGTGAAAATGAAAAATTTTGAGCCAGAACTGCATTTTTGTGTAAAAAATGTAATTTTTCATTTGCACAGCCCAGTTGTATCAAAATTGGTGAAACCCCTGGGGGTTTGAAATGTACACTATACCCCTAGATGAATTCCCTGAGGGGTGTAGTTTGCAAAATGGGGTCACTTGTGGGGGGGTTCCACTGTATTGGTGCTTCGGGGGTCTTGCTAATGCGACATAGCACCCACCAACATTCCACCAGAATCTGAGCTGCAAAATCCAAAAATCACTCCTTCCCTTCTGAGTCCTGCCATGCACCCAAATGGTATTTTTTGGTCACATGTGAGGCATTGCCGTACTCGGGAGAAATTGGGGCACAGATTTTGGGGTGCTTTGTCTCCTTCATTCCTTGTGAAAATGAAAAATTTGGAGCCAGAACTGCATTTTTGTGTAAAAAAATTAATTTTTCATTTTCACTGCCCAGTTGTACCACAATTGGTGAAACCCCTGGGGGTTTGAAATGTACACTATACCCCTAGATGAATTCCCTGAGGGGTGTAGTTTGCAAAATGGGGTCACTTGTGGGTGGGTTCCTAACTTTTAGCATCTTATGGTGCCTAGAAACCTACATGGTGCCTAAAAAATAATCTCATAAAAAGGAGGCTCCAAAATCAAGTAGGTGCTCCTTCTATTATGAAGCCTGTGGTTTGGTCAACGTGCACACTAGGGCCACATATAGGATATTTATGAAAACAAAAGAATTGGGGGAATCAATTTTTAGTCACATTTCTCTAGTAAAATCTACTGTGTTCCTTAGAAAAATGTATTAAAATTGCAAATCTGCAAACAAAAAGAAATTTTGAAATTTCACCTACACTTTGTTTTAATTCCTGTGAAACACCTAAAGGGTTAACAAACTTCCAAAATGCTGTTTTGAATACTGTGAGGGGTGCAGTTTTTGAAATGGCATAATTTATGGGGGTGTCTCACATACAAGTCCCTCAAAGTCACATCAGAACTGAACTGGTCCCTAAAAAAATCAGTGTTTGAAATTTTCTTGAAAATTTGAGAATTTGCTATTCATATTTTAAGCCTCCTAGTGTCCAAAAAAATTAAAAGGATGTTGAAATAATGATGGAAACATAAAGTAGACATATGGTCTATGTTAGTTATTAACTATTTTGAGTGGTATGATTATTTGTCTCACAAGCAGAAAATTTAACATTTTGAAAATTGCTAAATTTTCCATTTTTTTACGACATTTTGGTATTTTTCACAAAAAAACACAGACTGTATCGACCCAAATTTACCACTAACTTGAAGTACAATGTGTCACGAGAAAATAATCTCAAAATCACTGGGATAAGTAAAAGCAAAAAAAAGTTATCCCCACTTAAGTGATACATGTCAGATTTGAAAAAAAGGGCTCTGTCAGGAAGGCAAAAACATGCTGCGTCAGGAAGGGGTTAATGACAGGGGAGGCACTGCCTCATCTGACTGCACATAACTGACCGGTAGGGCATAATGTCTAAACTAGGGAGAGAAACCAGAAGCCAGAGATATAATTTTACATAATCATACATTAAGTTAGTCATATAGTGAGTGAGAAGTCCAAGATCAGAGCATTTTTCCTCCTCCTGAAATGGGTTCATGATTTTTAGGGTATTCCCCGCAGCTCCGAAAGGGTAGGTGACTCTGCCACAAATTGCCGCTTCCTAGTGAAGCCAGCAGGATGGGGATAAACCCAGTACACCCTCAGCGGCTGTATGAAAGAAGCGTAACTAAATGATGCAATCACGTCATTTACCCTACCTGAGAATCATGGCACTTCATCATCTTGGGGATTGGGGCCTATTGAAATCACTTATTCACATAGATATTTCACAACAGTCTCATATGTTTTTATGGCCAGGTTATTAACCCTTTGAGTGCCAACGTTGTTGTGAGAGATGTGCAAAATATCTCCTAAAAATGCCAGCATCGCTCGCAGCGATTGTTCTGTTTTTGGGGTGCAATATTTAACTAAACTTCCATTCGTTGACTTTGCTGTATTTGTACTAAAACAACAGTCGCTGTGAGGGATGCTGACATTTTTAGCAGATATTTTGAGGATCTCTCACCACAACGCTGGACCTCAATGGGTTAACCAGGCAGGTACAGAACTGGCCTTCAGGACAAGGATTGTTACTCCAGTAGCAACCAAAATAAACTCCAAATAATAGGCTGAGAGCTGTGTTTTATTGTGATGGGGCTATGCCACACCCTTACTATCACCACCTTATTGTGTAAGAATAGTATTGCTCACATACAGTATGTTAATGATTTATTGCTAATATAATTTGTGGAGCTTTTTAGGAAACTGGGGACCACAGTAAATCTCTGAACAGCCTTATCTAGACTGCAGGTCAACAGCCTGTATTACTCCGAATTAAAGTATTACTGACAGCATGTTCTCTACAGAGCATTATGTGCGCAGAGTTCAGGACAATCTTAAACAGAATACAATTGGCTAGCTCAGATCTCTCATATGGATAACTGTAATCTAGGCTGTGATCTACTGTATTATGCCCTAAGAGAAACTCAATCCCCTTGGGGTCACAACCCTCAAACAGAGATAGTTGTCAGATGATAGACCAATTGTTCTGCAATAGCCACTTTCTGTAGGTGCCACAGAAAGTGACCACTATTACTATATTTGAGCAGTTATACTGTGACAATGGTGTAATGCATAGGATCTGGCTAATTGGTATCACTGCATGGCTGTTATGTCTGTCCAATGTGTGAGGCCAAATGAAAAACCCAGAGCTGTATGGTACTAAAAATTGTATTTTTATTGCTAGGCACGTCTGATCTTGTCAAATAATCTAGATAATTGCGCTGTGTAATCATGTGACCTATCCCAAAATATCGATCAGAAATGCACAATCATTCTACATGTTTCTGGAGCTGCAAGCGTGCACAGGGGTGCCGAGAGGGGGGGGGGAGCAGGTACAGTTTACCCGGGCCCGGGCCTGTCAGGGGGGCCCTGGTCTGGACACACAGTTTTTTTTAATTTGGTGGCGAGTGCGCCGGGTCTGAGTGCGCCGGAGTCAGCTGTTCAGCAGCGGCATTGGGAGTGTGGATGTGGGCGAACGTGGACAGGCGTGGGGGCAGCAGCATCACAGAGATCCTTCTGAGTGTCGTTCCACTCTCCGACTCCAGGGCGTAACTTGGGAGTTTACCGTGGCTCAGTGACATGAGAATACTTAGGGTAGGTAGTCCCTGGGTGCTGGGAGGAACTGGGTCAGAGAGAGGCCACCTCCCGCGGGAGTACCACCCACTCCGCAGAATCCAGCCCGCCCCGCTCCCCACCCCAACTGAAACAAGCAGCAGGTGCCAGTGCCATATCTCCAGCCCTGCAGTCCTAGACCTGGTTCCCCACCTATGTCCAGGTCACTGTGTTCCAAGGTGGAAGGTGGGTGGCTGGGTGCTCTGTGTCTGCTGCCTCTCTGCATGCTGCTGGGGCTGACATCCGATTCTGGAAGTCAGCATCTAACCCCTGGCATAGCATGTACTGTAACTCCATGACAACAAGCAAGTTAACCCCTGGCAAAGCATGTAACCCATGTCAGAGCATGTAAATCCATGGCAAAGAGCATGTTAACCCCTGGCAGAGCATGTAACTCTTGGCAGAGCAGGTTAATCCCATGGCAATGAGCATGTTAATCCACTAGTTTGCAATGAGCATTACGGTGTGTGGAATAGGGTGTAATGGGCATTATGGCATGTGGTAAAATATGTAATAGGTATTACGGTGTATGGCATAATGTGTACTTCCCACTACGGTGTGTGGCATAATATGTAATGAGCATTATGGCATGTGGTATAATATGTAATAGAATAGAATCAACTTTATTGGCCATGTATGCTTGCGCACACTAGGAATTTTTTGTGGATTTACAGTGCAGCATCAAGCAGGGATGAAGGGGGGGGGGGGGAGGCATTACATACATTACATTAACACATTACATGTGGGGAACACATGCCCACCGAGTTGCACAGTGTCTAGGCAGCCATCAGTGGCGCCACTGGTCACTGCTACAGCCAGGTAGGTAACATTAAGCAGATACAGTACAGTTATCACACAGGGAACACATACCCACTGAGCTGAACAGCGCCTAGGCAGCCATCAGTGGCGCCACTGGTCGCCGAAACAACCAGGTAGGTAACAATACAAGCAGAGACAGTACAGTTATCACACAGGGAACATATTTGGCTGAGTTGCACAGCTCCTAGGCAGCCATCAGTGGCGCCATCTTGATCATGCTGCTCAGAGGCAGCAGTAATAATATTTTTATTTATGTAGCACTGTTCTTCCAAAGCTGGCACACCCTGCCAGCTTGTTGCTGGCAGGGTGTGCAACCAGTGAATGTACAGCATACAGGCTTTGCATACAGTGGGGGCAGAGGTATATGATGAAGATCATGGTAAAGAAACAGTAACAAAGAGTAATACATAGCTTTCCTCAGAGGCTGAGATAGATGGTATCTTGGGAAAAGCAAAAATAAAACATGGCAGTGTTTCGGTTTATGTCCAAATCCAGTCCAAACTCCAGTTCTAACTAATGGGTGCAGTGGCGTAACAACGGGTATGCAGAGTGTGCGGGAAGCTACATCCGTGGGGGCCCCAGGAAGTTGTTGTACCGGGGCCCAGGATTTCTCTTGGCGGCCCTGAGCGTGCATTAGCGCTCATCGCTCATTACTGCCCGTACATACTGGGTGGCTATTTAGCTGAAAGCAACTCAAACGACAAAACATCGCCCAGTGTGTATGGGCATTTAGAGGAACCTTGAACCATAATTGTGAGGGGGTGAAAATGTGACCTGAAGGACATCGGTTAATAACCTCAATCTGTAAAACAAAATCCAGATATCCATTTGTCATTACCTGCTGCTTATTCATCTACAATAAAATGTATTTATCTGGAGCTTTCTAGAGCTGCAGTAACATAGTGTTGTGTAAAACCCTTTCAGACGTGTATTAAGCCCATGATTTTGCATGACATAAGCATCCCATCTGGCATGACCCTAACACTTAATCTGTGCACTTCCAATTACATTAATATCCTACATTTTGGCAGGATGTTAATCCCCAGTGCATGTCCGACAATTCTGTGTCATACAGAATCTTATAATACCATTCACACACTTCTGATAATAACATCACCTATCCCTTCACTCACATCTGTTTCTCTTAGTCATTGACTTCCAACATTTTATTTTAAACTTGATATAACCATATTCTGCCTGTGCAATATTGTACACTTTACTACAACTAATAAGTAATCAGTAATTGTGAGACATATTTATCAAACCTTTTTTAGGTGCCTTTACACGCCCAGGACTTTTAACTTGTGGACATTTGGCCCATTGTGGATGACTCTGGCTCCAGCGATTTACCAACCTCTCTTCTTCTGCAATTGGTTCTGGCAGACACCGCTCCTTGGACCCCTCCCATGGCACAAATATACAATCAGCCATCTGTGCGAGAAGTTACCGGTCCTTACAAGCGGAAGCCAAAAAAAGAACCACCTCCAGCGGCTGCTCAAAGCTCCGTACCATTAGTGAGGACATTCACAGGATAATACAGCAGAGCATCTTCAACTACCTCCAAACTGGTAAAGTGCACTTACCTTGGGGACTATTTATCCCACTTGGGCCTATACCCACACCCAACTATCCAACTGCGGCGTGTCATATTGTTTTTATTGTATGTAATTTTATGCATGATATATATGTGTTTTTTCATGTGGTCATATAAGTAAAACATAATGCTATTCAGTGTTAATTTGTACCAGCGCTGCTCATATGCCTTGTGCATAACTGTTGGTGTGGCATATAAAGGGAATCAATCGGTGGCATGCACAGTGTGGAATATAACAGGAATTGTTAGCATGCACGGTGTGGAATGGCAAGGAAAGAGTGGGGAAAATAATAGGAATTAGTGGCATACAGGGTGTGACATATAATGTGATTGGTGGCATGCACAGTCTGGAATATAATAGGAATTGGTGGCATGCAGGGTGTGGCATATAATTGGAACTAGTGGCATGCACCGTGTGGCATAGAATGGGAAATGGCAGCTTACACAGTGTGGAATATAATGGAAATTTGATGGCATGCAGAGTGTGGTATATAATGGCAATTGGTGACATGCCGGGTGTGGCATACAATGGAAATTGGTGGCATATAATGGACATTAGTGGCATTCAGGGTGTGGCATATAATGGGAATTGGTAGCATGCACAGTGTGGCATATACTGGGAAATAGCAGCATGCATATAGTGGGAAATTGTCAGGACGCACATTGTGGCATATAATGTGACATTGTTAAGTGGGGTAACATTGCAATTGCAGTCTCAGTTGATGGAGTTTTAAGAAAATCATCTGAAATTTTTTCACAAAATTGTCTTGGGCCACAGCAGCCTACCCTACAGGCCGCCAGCACTCACTTCTAATCCCACTGTGGCAATCACTTCATGGAGCTTATTCAATTGCAGTGAGTTGGGTGAACATTTCTTAATGTGAATACAAAAGTTACCACAGGTCTCAGCGGGAGTTCAAGGGGAATTTAGAGCCTAATTTAGACCTGTTCACAGCAGAAATGCGGACTCGAAATATGTGTTCTCAAAATAGGCCAAACCATGTGCACTGCAAGGAGGAGGGGGGTGGAGATGTAATGTGCAGAGAGAGCTAGATTTGGGTGAGTTATTTTGTTTCTGTGCAGGGTAAATACCGGCTGCTTTATACCCATTTTAAACATACTACCTGGGATTTCACTCCCGGGTTTGATCCCGGGATTTAAGTGACCCCGGTCCATTGCAGGTGCTTTGGATCCGGGAGTGAAATCCTGGGAGTACCCTTTCAGACATACCCTAGTCACAGGTTGATGCACATTCATGTGAAAAAAAAACCTGGATTTTCACGTATGTCTGATAGGGGTATTAGATTTTAGTTTGAACACACCCCACCCAATTCTAACTCTCTCTGCACCTGTTACATCTTCCCCACCTGCAGTGCAGCATGGTTTTACCAATTTTGAGAAGAAATTTCCTTGCACTCCTGCTGAGAAAGAAGGGTACCATACCCTAAACCGTCAAGTCACACACACACGCACGCACGCACGCACACACACAAACAAACATATCTATGGGACGCAAGATTGGGTGCCGTTGCCTGCTCCTTGCACCCTTTACATATAAATAGAGTAAATACATTTTTACAACAAGAAAAAAGTGAAACAAAAACACACAAACTAGTCATCTAAATGTGACAGAGATTACAGTAAACTTGTGATGCTTTTTAAATAAAAGAGAGTAATATTAAGGACGATTAAATAGTAAATAATCTCACACTATTCGTATTATCAGACAACCCATTCATTTAATACACCTTTTAATCAGGGGCGGATTTAGGGATGAGGGCGCCCCTAGGCACAACAATAATGTTTACACCCCCCCCCCACCCCCCGCCGCCCAATTGTATTATTTTTATAGATTACTTATAAGCCATATTTACTAAGTAGGACAGGTTACAGGGGCAGTACTGTATCTGCTTGTCCTATCCATTTACACTATTTAAGATGGA
The DNA here is from genome assembly GCF_055691185.1 of Crinia signifera. NCBI lineage: Eukaryota > Metazoa > Chordata > Amphibia > Anura > Myobatrachidae > Crinia > Crinia signifera. The sequence continues at coordinate 208,434,552 of NC_139222.1, read as the reverse complement.
ATATAGTACAGTACAGTGGATATTTTGGGCTGACAGTACTATCAGAGGCATCCAAGTGCCACCCCCAAACATGTGCTGCCCCTAGGCACGTGCCTCACGTGCCTAATGGGAAATTCGGCTCTGCTTTTAATCATATACATAGTACCATCCTCCAATTGTCCTGTATATTTGGTTCTCTCAATATTTTCTTTTAGTATTTTTATTTATTTTACTATGACAGTTTATTATACAGAAAGCCCACAAGAGGGCGCGAGTGAGACCTGCAGTGACAGCTGGGGTTGGTTTGTTGTGTTGGGTTTCCAAATCTCCAGGGAATCCATGAGAGAGCAGAGATAAAGGAGACGGAGCTGCGCGAGTCTGTCCCTGACATCGCTCTCCTCCCTGCGCTTCCCAGCAGCCTGACACACACATGACTGGAACACACCTGCCTGTCCCACCTGCCTCTCCGTGCCTCTGCTTCCCTGGCAAATATGTGTCCCATAGGACTGGCAGCTTCAGTGTTCTGGTAGATCCGGCTGAGCAGCCCTCTGACTGCAGACCCCTGTGGTGGTGCGACATGTACGGATAAACCAGCGTTGCTTCCCCCACTGTGCTGCAGCATCCAGCTATGAAGGACGGAGGAGAGTCAAAAGACCAGCAGCTCACGGTAAGTCCCCCCATGTCCTCACCTTATATATATATATATATATATATATATATATATATATATATATATATATATATATATAATAAATAAATATATATATATATATGTGTCACTGTCTGTCTTCCCACCGATATACTAGAGACAGGTCTCTATCTGTCTGTCTCTCTTTCTGTCTATTTGTGTTTAACACCCCATATAATAAAAGACTAACACTGCCCCTCACCTCTATGGGGGAATTCAGGTGTTATGTGTGCTGGCAGTCACTAGACAGTTCCATCAGATGGACTTAAAACTAACGTGTATGTGTGTATGCATGCATGCGTGTGTATGTATGTATGTATGTGTGTGTGTGTGTGTGTGTGTATATATATATATATATATATATATATATATATATATATATATATTATACACACACATACATACATACATACATACATACATACATACATACATACATACATACATACACACACACACACACACACACACACACACACATACTCATACATAAATACCAGACACATACACACACACCTCACACAGGTGTTGTATTGTATTTTATTTAAAGCAATTCAAATGTGTGTCAAGATGTATACATATGTGTGTGTGTGTGTGTGTGTGTGTGTGTGTGTGTGTGTGTATACATATATATATATATATTATTAATTATTATTATTCATTTCTATATTTTTCATTGATGACACCCCTGGTAATTCAGTGAATGTCCGCAGCATGTCACACTTTGAATCCAGCTAATTGTGATGTAGCAGGGGCTGTGCGCGCTAATACTTTGTTGTCAGTATTATTCTTCCTGTTGGCGTGTGTAATGTGAAGTGTCTGACAGGCTGAGCGGTGTTTCTGTGACATGTCTCAGCATAGTTCTGTTCACACTGCACTGCACAGTAATTGTGTGATGATTACACGTTAATCCCCTGCTGGGGGTCTCAAGCAAAGGATTACAATGGACCAATAATGACATAATTACTGTGACATAACAGTGTCCAAATCAAACTTCAGCTGAGCAGATACAGAGAGCTGCTAACAATGCTGTGTAAACAGTGTAGTGCGAGAACGACCTAATGGTAGAGTTCAATCTATGAAGTGACCTTTATACAATAAGACTAATATCATATTGTCCGCAAAGAGGTAACACTCACTTAAGTTGGGCTAGGCTGGGATTCAAAAGACATTATCAGATTGCACATATTGATTGTGTGTGTGCTGTACTGTACCAGGTTATACTGCGGAACGTGAAATCATTAAAGAGAAAACTTGAAGGGTGTTTGAGCTCCTTCCGCGTATACATTATCCTCACCCAATGTATCATCATACTATTATTACCATGCTTTACTGATTGTGTACCTTTTCCAAACTTTATTTTGGACTATTGTTCCCTTTCCTTTGGAGCTTAAAATCTGTTGTATCAACCACAGACACATACAAATAAACACTGTGGACAAATTAGTCAGAAAGCAAATGAAACCACCAATATGTGTCTGAACCGTCAGAGGAATCCCGAGTACAATAAGTGTAGAAGAATTCGTGATTTAACCAAATAGTCTGAACAGGAGGTTTGTCCATCTTCCAGAGCAAGTGGTCCATTGTCATTTGTTACTATATTTATTTTTAGTTGTTTTTAGCTAAACTAGCCATACTTGGAAGAAGGTCTGCCAGATAATTGTATAGTGTATGCCCAGCTTTAATACCTAGACCCCATAATTAGTAGGTGCCCTTATATCTGTAGGACTCAGAGAGAGATATACCTGCTTAGACCCGGTATTTGAAGCGTTTCTTAAAATTAAAAATTAAAAGAGAAAAAGAAAAACTTCTGAATTTTATTAAATAAGAAATTAAATGAAAACTGCAAAAAAAAAATATTTAAAGGTGATTTGGGGGTGATTTATGGCGATTTACCAAAAAAAAAAAAAAAGGAAAGATACGAAGCAATTATTTTTTGGCTAAAATAACTACTGTCATTAAATGTTTGGTGTATAATGTATTGAAAAAGTTGATTTTGGGATAATTTTAGGTCATTTATTTGTTAACCCCAAAATGGCATGTGATTATTAGCCCAATTAAGCTAATTGAAAACCTAGTCATTAGGGAAGATGTCCAAGGAGTTCTAAAGCAAGTCTGGTCTGGACAGTTTAACCTTAAAACTAAAGGTGGCCATACACATGCAGATTTATCTTCTGATCTGGCTGGTTGGAACAAAAACATGGTTATGGATGAGAGCAAATGACAGTTGACCATTTGCTTGGAAATGCTGGAAAACTGACAAACTGTCACTCATCCATAACCATGTTTTTGTTCCAACCAGCCAGATCTGAAGATAAATCTTACTAGTGTATGGGCACCTAAACATTCCCCCTCCTCATATCTCACCCTCAGGGGGTAGCGACAGTTTACTGTGACTGCTTCATTGCCAGTTTATAATTCGATTGCACAGTAAATTTGCATTGTGAATTTTCTGTGAAAATTGCAACTCGCAGCGCGCACAAGGAAACACACACCTAATTGAATTGACCCATATGAATGATAAGTAAAATATGATTTGACCCTTGGCAAATTTAATATGCTCCCTCCTAACATCTCTCTTTTATCTGGACAGGTTGCTTTGCGCATCCGGCCAATTAATGAGACCGAGCTAGTTGAAGGAGCCACCATCATTGCACACAAGGTGGATGAACAGGTATGGTCCATTTGAACAAAAAGAAAGTTCGGTACTCTTTACCTAGCACGGCGCCCACGATCTCCATCGCGGGCGTCGTGGGTAAAGAAATCGTGGGGATCGCGGGCATCGCGGTCAGTACATTAACGGCCGCGACGCGATGCCCGCGATCCCCACGATTTCCCATAGGGTTCAATGTTAAATTTAGTGCTGCCCGCGATTTTACATTCAATGCTTCAATGGCCGCGATTTGGCCATAGGAATCAATGTTAAATGGGCCACAGAGCCCAAATAGGCACAATTAACACTTAAATGTCCCCCCAAATTTGTAACGCCACCCCACGATCCACGCCAACCCGAAGCGTGGCGAGCGCAGCGAGCCCGCGAGGGGCGGCGGTACGCGTCCTCCGACCTTTTCATACCCCCACTATCCACGTCGGCGTGGAGTTGAGAATAGAATAGTGTGGCGAGCGCAGCGAGCCACCGAGCCCGAAGCGTGGCGAGCGGACGCGGATACCTTCACAGGTAAACGTGGCCCTACGCGGGCTTCACAGGTATCCGCGTCCGCTCGCCACGCTTCGGGCTCGGTGGCTCGCTGCGCTCGCCACACTATTCTATTCTCAACTCCACGCCGACGTGGATAGTGGGGGTATGAAAAGGTCGGAGGACGCGTACCGCCGCCCCTCGCGGGCTCGCTGCGCTCGCCACGCTTCGGGTTGCCGTGGATCGTGGGGTGGCATTACAAATTTGGGGGGACATTTAAGTGTTAATTGTGCCTATTTGGGCTCTGTGGCCCATTTAACATTAATTCCTATGGCCAAATCGCGGCCATTGAAGCATTGAATGTAAAATCGCGGCCAGCACTAAATTTAACATTGAACCCTATGGGAAATCGTGGGGATCGCGGGCATCGCGTCGCGGCCGTTAATGTACTGACCGCGATGCCCGCGATCCCCACGATGGGCGCCGTGCTAGGTAAAGAGTACCGAAAGTTCTACTACTCATTGTGCAATGGAGTTTATACATTATAGTAAATCTATGCAGGTTATGTTTTATTGCTGGTTTTATACTTCACCTTTGTGTTTATACAGATGAAAAGCTATTAGATTCCTCTGCATTCTGCATTAAAGCTTGCATACATGGCACACAGCTGCTATATATTACATTTATTTTTTGGTCAGAAGTAGTTTTGCAACAATGAGGTCTATTCAATTAGAGTCGTAAACTGCAGTTTTTTAAAAAAAAATTTCAGTTTCCGACTTTTTTTTTTTTTTTTTTAGTTGAATCCATGAATCGACTTATTCAATTGTTTTGAATAGCCACCAATCAAAATACTTTTGTCAGAAATAGGGTCAAATTCAACCGGTTTGAGGAGATGAGGCGCAGAGGACAAGGAGCAGCAGCAGCAGTGATGTTACTGCTGCTCACCCTGCACTGTGCTCCAGCTGCTGCTGCTCACCCGATCCCGGCGCCTAGACTGGGCGAGCAGCAGCAGCAGCACCATCGGGAGGACGGCGCTGGGTGAGCAGCAGCAACAGCAGTGCTGCTGCTGCTCACCCCTGCGCCGTCCTCCCGCTGCTGCTGCTTCAGTCGGATTTGGTTTAAATCCAACAGTCGGATTTGGCCGCACAATTGAATTGGCATTGTTGAATTGAATGTAAGGGTTGGAAAAATTTAATTATGAAGACAGATTGGACAATTTAGGATTGTTTACACTGGAAATGAGACGTTTACATGCTTAATATGTATAAATATATCAGGGCCAATATAATGAACTGTCAGGCGCCCTCTTTGCTTTGAGGAAGGACTTTAGGACATGTGGGTATGAGTTTAGGCTAGACGAGAGATTTCTTACCCTTAAAAGAAATAACTTTTATTATGATCAGGGCAGTAAAATGGTGGAACTCTCTTCCTGGAGAAGTGGTGTCGGCAGAGACAATAAATTCTTTTAAAATAAGGTTGGACAATCATCTATTGAGCAAAAACATCCAGGAGAACAAATAACAATTAAAATCTGTATATAATTAAATCAGATTTCAATTCTATAAGGAATCAAGCAAATAGATTGTGCAATTTAATAATGAAGGTTGAACTTGATGGACGCAAGTCTTTATTCAGCCTTAACTACTATGTAACTAAGTACTTGCCACCGCATTGAGCCATTTGCCTGGAGTCAGGCTGTTCTGCTTTTCCAGGCCTACAAATACACTCAACATGTTTGTGGTAATGGCATAAGGGAGCTTTTCACTCCCCCATTAATCTGAGGCTACACATGACTATATGGGACCTATTTCTCAAGTCTTACACTTTGCAGAAACATTTGCTTTCTCATACTTGTTTAGACTAATTGAAGTATTACAAATAGCTAAATGAAGCTTAAAGACTTTTATGCAGAATCTCTTTACATATTTGTCATCTATTATTTGTCTGTCTGGTATGATTCGGACACTGTTGGACTGATTTTGATTAAACCAATGCGAGGTGACTTGATTGGGCCAAGATTAGGTTCACGGCCACTAAGACCTTTTTGAGCCCACTGGGGGCCCAAAACGGAGTACAGCCACTACACAAAGTGGGTCAGGAAAGTAAGACATGGAAAAGTTGCATAACATAAGAAAAAAAAAATTGGAGCCGACCACAGCGAGGTGTATGCTGGTCACGCATTAGGACACCGCTTTTGATGAAACCAGATTGAGGTTAGCTTGATTGGGTCAAAATTAGGTTCACGGCCACTAAGATCCCCAATCCCGACACCTGGGGGGTACCAGGGGCCCAAAAAAGGGGTCTGGTCAATGCACAAACTGGGATAGGAAGAAAAATATGGCAAAGTTGCATAACATAGAGGGGATTGAGGATGGGGTTTAAGAAAAAAAATTGGTGAGATGTATGCCGGGCACACCATGGGCATGGGTCCGGTATGCATTTGGACACTGACCGATTTGGAAGGACCCAATGCGAGGTGCTTGATTGGATCTAGATTAGGTTTATGACCACTACGACGCCCAATCCTGACTCCGTGGGCCCAAAAAAGGGTTTGGCTACTACATAAAGGGGGTTATTCTGATTCACTCAGAAAGGTACAATAACTCTCTAATGGACAAAACAATATGCACTGCAGGTGGGGCTGATGTAACGTGTAGAGAGAGTTAGATTTGGTGGGGCTTTGTACTTCAAACTGATATCTATATTGCAGTGTAAAAATCAAGCAGCCAGTAATTACCCTGCACAGAAACACCCAAATCTCTCTCTGCACATGTTACATCAGCCCCACCTGCAGTGCCCATGGTTTTGTCCATTAGAGAGTGATTGTGCCTTTCCGAGTGAATCAGAATAACCCCCAAAGTGTGTCTGGAAAGCAAGATATGGTGAAGTTAGTTGGGGTAGATGACATGTGGTTTAGGAAAAAAATATGGTCGGGAGACTATGCACATGCGCACGCCCACACCATCAACTGAATTCGGGACAGACGGGGCATGCCCAAAAATAGGGTGCCTATTCGGGGCGGACAGATGACGTAAACCAAACTGTACAATGAAAAGTAGTACAGTCCAGTGGTTCCCAAACATGGTCTCCATACTTGACTAAATAAATATCTCAGTCAGTCTGATAATGCCATCTGTGCACAAGCAGGAACATCTCTAAAACCTAGACATTTGGAGTGCCTTGAGGATCACGTTTGGGAATCACTGGTTTAGGCGTTTTTTTTTTTTTTTATGAAAAAAAAAACCTAAAGTGGAGAAAGTAGAACTATTAAAAAATTGAAAAAAAAAAAAAAAGGTAAAGATACCTACCAAACCTTTCCCCTGTAGTCTCTCAGGCGGACGGCTTGGCTGCCTGAATGACATACAGCAGGTCTATTACATAAGGACACACATTAGGACAGAGAAGCACAGATGGTGGCTGATAACATGCTGTTTATGATGCATCCACTACCCACTTTTCTTTAGAGAACAGTGTTACCATAGCAGCCACCTGGACAGACAGGAGCCGGCAGAGGATAGCATGCATTGGCAGAAGAATAACAAGATGGTAAGATAGGGGAAGGACAGTATGTGCAGCACCTGCAGCAGGTGTCACCCCGACTCCTCCTCCCTCATGCTGAGAGAACAGATACAGCTCTCGTGCTCTAGTCTATACTAACTGTACCTGTACAATGTATACTTGCATTCCTCACAGCCCATTGAACCTCATCTGCTACATTATTTCTGTATTTCTTTTTATACAAAGGTTTGTGCAGTACAGCTGTGCCCTTTTTTGCTACATTTTATAAGGGAACATAATGTGGAGGGGCATATTTATCAAGGTATATAAGATTCGGGTTGGGATCGTTGGGTCTACAGCAAGCGTTAGGTCGACCTCGGTCTCGGTCAACATGGGTCTAGGTTGACATGGCCTTAGGTCGACAGGTCAATAAGTCGACACAAGCAATGGATCGACAGGGTCTAGGTTGAGAGTGAAAAGGTCAACAACGGGTTTTTCACTGTTGACATGGACACAGTTTCCAGTGCACCGCAACACCTCGCATCGCTCGCTGCACTCGCCATGCTTCGGGCACGGTGCCTCGCTGCACTCGACACACTATTTTATTCTCCCACCACGCACTAATGGATGTTAGGGCATGAAACACCTCCTGTCGGCACATGTCGGCTCAAAAAACAGTGAAAAACCCCATTTCGACCTTTTGACTGTTGACCTAGACCCTGACGGCCTAATGCTTGTGTCAACCTAATGACCTGTTGGCCTAAATCCATGTCAACCTAGTCCCATGTTGAACTTGACCCATGTCGACCTATCCCCATGTCAACCTAACGGTGTCGACCCAACGCTTTTCGACCAACTTACTGTATCCCTAGGATTCAATGATCAGAAAATAATCACAAACAACATAGCTTTAAACGTATCAGCGATACATGTTGAGTTAAAAGAAGAAAATGATCATTCACTAAATATATAGTTCTTGAAATATTTCCATTCTGGGCTTTTAGTAACACTGCAAGTGTACTAACCGGGTAGGCTGTTTGTGCATTCGCTTATCCCCGAGATCTGTCCAGCACAGTAATGGGGCCTACACAAGTAGCGATTTGGTCGCATTTTCTAAGCGTTCTCACTTGCTCGCTTAAGAGGTACTGTATACACACTGGACCCTGTGTGTATCGCACGGCTAAATAGTGCAGGCAAGAATATTCTTGTTACACTGTTTATTTGGCGTCGGCTCCCGGGGTTGGTAGGATGTAGGTAGCCATCTGTCAGACGGCTTATCTACATCTTTATACACACAGGGCTCAGCCGAAATCGCCGGGGCTGAGTCCCGTGCGTACACGGCTTTAGAAAAGCGATGTCAAGTTTATTATTATCAGCAGAAAGAGAAACTCTCTCTACTGACGAAATTGTAACGTACATAAAATACCAGTACAATAAATGCAATATCCGTATATGACATACATGAAAATGTAAAAATACACAACAAAACGACATCTAAGCATTCAACATACATACGTACAGCTGATGGTAGGAAGATATGATGCAAACGGCTTGTGCGTGCCCTCAAAGTTCTAAACCTTTTATGCGAGGGTAATTTCTCAAAAATACTATAAAAGGGATGACTCAAATCTGCTCAAATATTTGTAGTTCTCTTTGAGATACTGGAACAATAAAGCTCCAGAATGGTTGGCAACTGTACTCCAATGATTTTACAATACGTTCTAAATTAGAACACTCCCTAGTGCAATTGCCAAACCAAACGATAATACCGAAGGTCAAGATGCTTTCAATCGAACATCTATAAACAAAATTTCATAATGTTACACCAGCAGCCTTTAACCGCCTCAACAAAAAAAGAGACGCGGTTGGGATTTTTTTATTTGTGTCAGTACATTGCCAGACCATGTCAGGATTGCAGACACCTAGAAATTACGCCTAGAAATTTTACCAACTCTGTTTCTACATCTGCGCTGCGTGTCACTATCGCCCTGTCGATTAATATCCAGCATGCTGGATAAATCTAGTTAATCGTCAGGGCCAGTGTTCTCATTGGAGAACACTGGCCATGACAGATTGCTCAGCACACAGCGCTAACACATTGCTGTGTGCTGAGCGATCTTGCTGAGTGTTCTGAGCGATCTAGCATCTCTCAGAATGCTCAGCAGTGCGCTACATGTGTAGACCCCATTCGTTTCCGGCACTGTACCTCTCCATTAAAGGTGTTTTTATAAATAGTTGTGACAACAGATACTCTATCACTATGCCATTGCTGCTTCTTCATAGTAGGCCTGTTAGTATCTCTGATGACAGAAGTTGAGCTGATCTCTTCATAAATAACAGTTAGGTTCATGAACAGGCGAATTTTACACCTACCAGATGTAATTCATATAGTTAAGGACATATCTGGGATCAGTATGAGCAATGTAGTAAAACATTTCAAACAGACACATGAGGGGAAATTTACTAAGATGGGAGTTCTTTTACACATGGGATGTTGCTATGGGTAACCATTCAGAATCTACTTCTTATTTATTTATCACCTTCTAGAAGATAATAGAACCGATTGGTTGCTAATAGCAACTCTCATCTTAGTATATTTCCCCCATGGTATTAGTCATACCTACCAACTTTCAATACAACTAAGGAGGGAATTTAGGGGGTGTGACAAGGGGCATGACCTACAAAATTGCACCATTTTGCGAAGCCACACCCCCGTTTTTTGCCGCAGTGGGGGAATGGCTAGAGCATAGTTGCCTACCATTCCTGCATTCTGCCTGGGACTCCCTGAAATAGCAGAAATCTCCCTCATTAGTCTAGCAATCTCCCTCATGTCACTTAGCCCACATTACACTGTTACATTTTTTGGGGAAAAAAGGAATGAGAGAGAGATACATTTACATTGAATCATCAGCACCATTCCCCAGCACTTTACCAAGTATAGTAGCTCTTACTAACTGCTTTGGGCTAATCTACATTTGGATATAAGTCAGTTTCCACTCATATATAGCCGTATACACCTACGATTCGTTGACAATCTCTCCATATATGGAAATACACACGCCCTTTGGGTGGAGCATGACACGCCCCCTCAATAGGGCGCTGTGCAAAATTCTATTACCAACTATAATCTCCCTGAAACTCTTTTTCAAAAGTAGGCAGGTATGGGCTAGCAGCTCTGTAAGCTGCTGGCCAGCCCCCAGCCCCTCTGCTTGCTGGAATAGATGCTGTGCATGCGCACAGTGTCTATTCACCGGGTGACAGGGGAAGACACCCAACTGCGCACCCCCCTCCCCCCACCTCGGGACACTGCCTGCCCTGGGCAGGAGGTACAAAGCCCCCTGCCTTTGTAGTGAATTACATGCAACTTTATTAATGATCTTTGCTTGCAGTTCATATGTCCCAGGCTGCATACACATATTTGCAATTCTTCCCACAATTTAGACTTAGTTGGTGGATGCTCTCAGGTGGCAGCTAGGCGTAACAATACATCACACATGTGCGTTTTGGTCACCAAATTCACATACATTTCATGCACCTAGCATGTGGTAAGTGGCGATGATCATTATGGCTGCTGCTCTGGCCTACGGACATCAGCGGGGTGGTGCGACCTTATAGATGTGTGTGCCATAGGACGTGCAAATAGTCACTGGCATGGAGAATGTGGCCACATGCCACCCAGAATCCGGCCACGGAATTCTTGCTGTAGGCAGATTTATTCACTAGGAGTTCACATAACAAAGGTCTTTCTAGTTCCTAGTAAATGTGTTGGTTCAGCCCGAACATTTGTTTCATCCTTCCATGTAGCTGATTGATCTACTTTAATATAATTTAATCATTTTAAAATGATTACTTTGGTAATTTTTATCTTCCTCAGGAAATAAGGTTTAGGATTGATTATCTGATGTCTTAAAAAGAGAATGTCTACATTTAACCCGAGCAGGTCTCTCTGCTGTCACTGCCAACTTGCTCTAATGCCCCCACTACAGCTCCATAACATATGGAATGTGGGTGATACCCTTAACGTTTAAAGCTCCAGACAGATTAGCCAACCTCTGATACATCAACCAGATGGTTTCTAGCGACACCTTATAGCCATAGTTCATTCCTCGCAGAGTAGTCTGGAAACGATAGCGTTAAAAGGAACCTTTTTTTTTATTTTTTTTTATTGTGCATATTTGCTAACAGGAAAACAGATTATAGGGACTTACTCATGAGTTTGGGTGAATAATCAATATGTAAAACTCCAGGAGGATTTGCAGTCCAGACTGTGCAACAATACTGTAAGTATAACTGAATAGTTGTGTGATCTGTGAAGAAGAACATTATTACAGGTTACGTATCAAAATGTTCGCTACCAGAAGCATTTTAGATAATGGATTATTCCGTAGTTTGGAATAGTTTTATATTTCAATGAGGTATCTTGAGGACGGGACCCATGTGCAAACACAAAATGCATTTATGTTGTTTAAACATAACAAACGCCTAAAACACACATATATATTTTATTTGTGCATGAAACAGGGGGGGGGGGGGGGGCGTTATTGTACTTTAATCGGTCCCCCGCACGAGGGAATGGTTTTTAGCACTTTCGCATTTATCCACATGTGCAGACTCTTGGTGCAAACGGGCACGGTGAACTGCATGATCGCCATCCCGCTCACACCTAACAGTGCGGACGGGGGGGTGTAGGCGGCATCGGGGGAAGAGCCCTTGGGGATGCCCATAAAACGCTGGGTGTTCCCATGCAAATGGCCCGGTGACGCAGGTGCGGAGGGCAGGCGGCTGACGTCAGCCGATGTCAGCTGTCCGTCCGCTTCCCGCACTAGGCACTTGCAAATGTAAGACACCATAGAGGTGTCTTACATCTGCGAGCACTGGAGAAATCATTCGATGGTTGCTGACCATTGAATCATTTCTCTCCCGCGAATGGAGGTTTATACTAAACCTCCATTCGCAGCCGTGTGGGGGATCGCGGCGTGTGAGGGGAGTGGGTGGACCTGCAGGTGCCGTAACATCCACACATAATGCTACAAAATAAGAATAAGGTCCAAGGTTTCCAAACAAGCAACAAAAAGTTTGTGTACTATCTCAGGCACTGCTCATATTTAGAGCTAAACAATCATTTTCTTGCACATATTTAGTTCTAGTTACATATCTTGTCCCTAGTAATGCCAGTTACAGATGTCCCCAATAGTGTCTTTAGCAAAAAAAGAGAACATTCCAGAAACTGCTTTTCAAAATAATTTGGATAACAGAATCTGGAATAAGCCTACAATCTGCAACTATACAAGTAATTGCCCCCCTACACCTTCCAGCTGTGGTTGAACTACACATCCCAGCATGCCCTGCTACCTTTTGGCTATTTGGGCACACTTAAACTGCTGCAGGGCATGCACGAATTTGTAGTTCATCATCAGTTGTAGGGCCAAAGGTTCCCCAGCCATGCTGTAGAAGGTAATATACTACAGCTCACTTTTTTAACTTCCAAAATAAAACTGAAATTAAAAATTTAGTATGTTAAGAGAGATATTTGATTACTGTCCTGATAGGACTTCATACCTACTACCAGACATCAATGATTTGTTATATTATTATAATATTTTTGTAAGCACCGTACATGACATTGGCAAAGTTTTTTTTTCCCATTGTTTTATTCAATTATGTATTGCGAACAGGTTGAGCTATTTAGCATGCCATTTTATTGCAGCTGAATAATGTTGTTTCAGCCTTCCGAGTTACATGCTAACTTGAAAGAAAACCACAAAACATTCCTCTCAGAAGAAGTACACTCTTATCTTCTGCACTAACAGTTGGTGCTGAGTTATACGGTTGTTCTTGTTCCAGGTAACACTGTGGTAATACCATCTGGTTATGGAGAAGGTGGTCATTGTCCGGTAATCTGTTTTGTGGGGGAGCAGTACATTGTCTGGCACAGAATTGTGTCTCTTCAGGTTGGCGTAGTCTCTGCAATCATACCCTTATCTGATTTTGAAGAATTCAGAGTGACTTGAGCTCAAGGACGTATGTTTATAAAGCTCTGCTTGCCCATGAACATGTTAGTTCTTTACAGTCATTTTACTCTGTATTGGCCTAAATGCATGGCTTAAACATGGAACATGTTAGTTTTTTTAGTACACCATGCAATTAAAATAGGAGAATGGGCAATAATCCTTGAGTTAATGGTTCTAATTTGGATGGACCAGTAAATAGCTATAACATCTCGTTCGAACAGCGTTGTCCACAGATATATCATACTGACCCTGCAGCACAGCAGATGGGCAATATATTGGCGCATTGTGCAGACCACCCATACACTTGATGCAGAGCTTGCTGATGGCTTATAGGCCCTTTTTCTAGTTGAATAGGATGGATGTGTATTTTCGGACGGCCACCGAGTGTTCTTAGCCCCGCCTACCGTACGGATCGCTCACAGCGTCCGAATGCACTAAAACGCAGAGTGAAGGGATCAGCAAGCGGATGTTTCATGCGAACACCTCCCCTATCTGTGGAAACCTCCCCCATCCTCCGATGGTCACCGAGTGCTCCAGACCACACAGACATTTTTCCAAAAGAAAGCAGGGATATGGGCGGGCAGCTGACATCTGGCTATGTCAGTTGTCCGCCCCCCACACGTGCGTCACGGACGCATTACCATACGTACGCCGAGCGTTTTCATGTGAACGCCTATGAAATGCAGGGCGTACACATATGGTAATGAGCCTAAACAGTCCTTCACGCCCCTCTCCACCCCCTGATCGGATGGTTCCGTATGATCATTTTCTGTACGGAACTCAAGGCCGTGTTCGTACGTGTGAGGCGTACACACATGCGCAGATACGCCTCCGCACATGCACAAACACCAACCATCGGCCATCCGTCCGCATTCGGAGCCATCCGACTCAACCAGAATAAGGCCCATAGTACAACTGGGAGGGCACATTACATTAATTGCCCACGCAGTTGTGACATCAGTCACAATACATCCGGCCCAAGATCTGTAAGTGTGCATCATCAGATACTGTAGATTGGCGCACCGGACGATCTGTCGGCCTATTGTGTACTCATCTTAAGAGTGTAGATGTTAGCGATATCCAGGCTTCAGTACTCATGGTTAAATCAAAATGCCTGAGTGACTAATTAAGCCCCCTGTGATCAAGTGTATATATATCACTAAAACCTAAACTGTCATGCTGGATACACACCGGCCGATACACACTGTTCAATGTTCCAGTGATATATCAGCGATATGTCTCTAAATTATGTGGCTCACAGACGTATTGCGTCGGCTATGGAACACAGCTGATGCCCAATATCTAGGTGCATTTTGCTGTGTTTATAGGCGATCCGTAGACCACCCGTACGTACGCACCTGGGGCCAGTGATGATTGACAGCTCAACTGGGCTTTACATGCGCCCGCCCAGTTTTGACGTCAGCGAGCTTGTGTATGGAGAGCACCCTGCCCGATCCAACGAGATATATATCAATTGAATTTGAAAAACCATGCAGTACGCGGGTTTTCCAATTCAATTGCAGCACTGAAAACTAAACCGTTATTTCTTTAGAATTTCTATAGAAATCACTGCATTCTTTTTTTTCCAGCAAGTCTGAGTGATTCTTCCTAAAATTGTCAAAATTAAGAAGACTCTTCAGGACTTGCTAATTCATGCAACCCCCCTCCAGGAATCCTAATTAATCATTTGGAAGCAGCAGGATGATTATACATTACTTTAGTTTGATTGTTAACATATTTTGATACATATGTTAACATATTTTGGATGTAGATGTATTCATACAGGGTACATCATACTAATACACACATGTCAGTTTTCCAAAAGGTGCCTCTGGTCCCTGTATGGCTTTCCTCCCCAGTGTAACCTTCATACTGCTCCCAACATGGCTGCCTCACCTAGTACAACTGTGGATAAGATGAAATATACATGAACCTGACAGCAGGACTGCAGTAGAAATTGTGGGGCCCTGGACTGACAAAATAGGCAGGGCCCCCTTTCCCCTCTTGAACCCCTGGTTTGCCTGGTGAGACATCTGGTATTGGCAGCGCTGACTGCACTACTCAACCTTTACATAGCTTTAAGGGAAATGTGAACTTTGTTTATGACAAATTATACTTGATAGACTCCAGTCCTGGGCCCCCTTTCTGTCTGAGCCTGGAGACCGTGCAGACACCTCCCCACCCCCTGATGGCTGTCCTGCCTGACAGTTATGTTGGGACCCTACCAGGGGTGGATTGGTCATTGACCTTACAGGGAGGATTCCCGGGAGGCCGACGCACCTATGAAGCCACTGCAAATACTAATCTATGGCGGGTGACCATCTATATCCATTGTGACATCTGTTAAAGGGACAGGAGTGGGTGCTATCTGGAAGTTTAACAGTTTCTGGGGTGTTTCTGGGCTCCACTAGAGGAGGGGATATTTGTGATTTTCAGAGGTTATGGTAACGAGCTGTTTGCTTGATGGAGATGTTGGGGTCTGTAGTCAGTCTCAGTGGGAGGAAGTGGGGGGGTATTATGAGAAATGTAGAGGTTTGTAGTTTGTCAGAGCAGCTAGAAGTCTGGGTGCCAGAACACTACCAACGGCTTCCACACAGGTGTAATGATGTATTATTCCTTTTCTATTTTGGTGCTGGAACCACCTATATTTGATTTAGTGCCGCCCACGTGAGACCACTTCTAGTACTTTTTCCATGGCCAGTTTTTATTCCCAAATTGCCCCTAGACCCTTCTTCTGTTGGGACTATAGTAATTTACCATGAGCTACAAAGTAATTGAAGATACAGTAAATGTTAGAAACCATGCTGTACTTGCCTACCCTCTTGGAACAGCCGCGGGGCCTCCAAAAATTGAATGGCCCTCCCAGTCCCCTGGAATGGAGGGCAAGCCTCCCGCAGGAACCTCTCCGCCTGTAAAATACTGACAATCCACAGCTCTTCCAGAATATTCAGGGCTACAATGGAACAAATAGTGTAATCAAGCCCCACCCCCTCCTTGGGGTTGGACTTAGTGATGTCAGGCTCTTGCCTGGAGCCAAACTCAGAGGCTATTACATTTGGATGTATAATTTGATGAATGTTTTCCTAATGTCTAATAAGTAATGTGTTACTGTAACTCAGTGATGTTACCAGGGGGCCCTCCAAGCCTGCATTTGATGCCCCTGGTCCTTCCTACTTTGTTGTCATATTTGTTTATTATAGCTTGCAATGAGATTGAAGTTTTAGAAAGCCTGCTGACATATTATCATTACAAATAGGAGGAATATTAATAATTAATAAAATGTATCAATTCAATTTGAGATAGTAATGTGTATATCTTCTGTAGATTAGAGGGTTACAACGTGCAGCTCACAAACTGTATCACATTGTCTGTCACTCCCAACCAGTCCTGTCTCTGCTCTGCACAGTGGACCTAATTCAGGTTGGCTCTCTCCCTGGCGCCTGAATCCCCTCCCTGCCATGCGAGGGGATGTGTTCGCTAACACATCCCCTCGTATTATCGATTGCAGGAGAAATCATTTCATGGTCACCGACTATCGAACGATTTCTCCTGCCTTCGGAAATAAAAGTCAGTCTAAACTGACTTTTATTTCCTTGCAGATTGCCGAAGACGGGGCAGGCGATAATGCCATGTGAGGTCAACCACGCACCCCGAGCAGGCATCGGCTGGTCTGCATTCACTGGGGAACGCACAGCGTTTTAATGGGGATGCCCATACAACACTGGGTGTTCCCATGCTCCAGGCCAGTGTCCACATGTGCAGACCCTCCTCCACCACCACCATTGGAACAGGGCCGAATTCAGCCCCACTCCACTCTATCACTATTGAATCATCCCCAGTGTTGGCTGCCTAGGGCCATGCCATACTGCACCAATGTTTATGAGACCGCAAAGAATAGTCTATTCATTATTATGAATTAATGATATCACTGAGGTACAAGGTATTACATTAAGCTCTACAAATGTATTTAATGACTCCCTACAGATGGTGGTTCTTATGGACCCAATGGAGGACCCAGATGACATTTTGAGAGCCAACCGCTCCCGGGAGAAGACCTACATGTTTGATGTGGCTTTTGATTACACTGCAACACAGGTAATGTATAATTTTCTAACACATTAAGACAGTATGGGGGAAATTTACTAAGATGTGTATTCTACTTCACATGTGATGTTGCTATGGCTAACCAATCAGATCCTGTCTACTATCTTCTAGAGCAGTGTTTTTCAACCACTGTGCCGTGGCACACTAGTGTGCCTTGAGCTGTTCTTAGGTGTGCCCCCAGATCTAGAGATGCCCAAACCAGTTTACAGCCACCACCAGTTCAACTGTAAAGGGCCAATGTATTTTATTTTTGTTACCTGTGGGGACCAGTGTGATTTATTTATTTTTTTATATGGGGGTCAATTGTTTTTGTTTTTTTTTCTGTGGGGGCCAATGTGTTTTTCCCTGTGGGGTTCTCATGGTGTGCCTTGGCAATTTTAAAATTTTATTTAGTGTGCCACATGGTAAAAAGGTAAAAAATCGCTGTTCTAGAGGGTGCTAAATAATACCACTTTTACACCACCGAAAAATCCGGGTCATCGGCGGGTCAGACCCGGATCATCGGCGGTGTAAATGGAGTATATCCGTGTCCATTTACACGGGTCCTCTACCCAGGTCCTGCTGGTGAATCAGGCCCAATAGCATACAACTGTGGGCTGCGGGGGATGATGGTCGGAGCTGGAGGGGATGATGTGCGCCGCTGCTGTACCTCCCCCCGCAGCCGCGAAGTTACTGCGGCGAATGGACAGTCAGCATCGGGGGTCCCTCCTGTGCATAGGAACTAGTACTAATTCCCATGCCCCGGAGGGACCCCCGATGCTGACTGTCCATTCGCCGCAGGAACTTCGCGGCTGCGGGGGGAGGTACAGCAGCAGCGGCGCACATCATCTCATCTGGCTCCGACCATCATCCCCCGCAGCCCGCAGTTGTATGCTATTGGGCCTGATTCACCAGCAGCAGCGGCGGTGCACATCATCCCCTCCGGCTCCGACCATCATCCCCTGCAGTTGTATGATATTGGGTCTGATTCAGCAGCAGCGGCGGCGCACATCATCCTCTACGGCTCTGACCTCAGGCTGACAGCCAGGTACCCCCACCTCCCCTCAGCAGCCGCAGAAACCCCCCTTCTCCCAGCACCCGGGGACAGCTTCCCCCCTCTACCCCTTCAGAATTTTTATTTAAGTAGTAGTGTGTGTGTATATGTATGTATATATATATGTGTATGTGTGTGTATGTATGTATATATATATATATACTGTATGAGCATCTGTGCACACTCCTAATCTGGAGGGGGGGGATGCTCAAGCCACAAAAATGGTAATATATGGAGCAATTAGAAGCAAGCACACCAGTCTTTTAGTAGAAGATGAAAAAACTTTATATGAAAAAAGGAGTCAAAAGTCCATACTTAACATGTAATGAGAGGACTGCAAGGACGCCATGTTCGAGCTCTACAGCTGTTTCGGTGCAGGTATCACCGTCATCAGGAGCACATATGTCCTTTGGCGGCACTCCAAATTGAAAGGCAAATGGTTCCTAATGTAATAAACTGGTGCCCTCCGATGTGCTGTCTCAATGTAGAGTCCTGGAGGGTATGACGGCACTCAATAATCCACACGTAGGCAAAGTTACATATATATATATATATATATATATATATATATATATATATATATATATCATATTTATTTATATAAATATGATATATATATGTGTTGCCTCCTGGCAACAAGCAATTTCACCCCCTTGGCTACAAGCAAGCATTTTTAACGACATCCATAAGGAAAGGCAGTGCTGACCCAGGTTCAGTGTAAATGGTGCAGACCCAGGTCTGCATAACTCCCAACATGACCCTCTCCAGAAGGGACACATTGCTCTGTTTCTGGACTTCTCTCTTATACCCCTTTTACACCAAAATCCCTGGTCGGACCCTGGTCTTTGAACACGGAAGTTTTCAGGGTCGGACCCTGCTTCATACCCCATTTACACAGCACTTCAACCTGGGTCGGACCTGGGTCTGCACCATTTACACTGAACCTGGGTCAGCCCTGCTTTTCCCTATGGATGACATTAAAAATTTCAATTTTAGGACTGATAAACTGCCAGCCAACCTTCCCTCAATGATTTAAATAAAAATTAAAAGACATGAAAAGTTAGCATTGAAAAATGTTGGTTTGTTTATTTAGCAAAATATTTTGTCAAAAAGTTATATTCAGTCCTCTGCCCCTGCAGCAGCAGTCAGTTGGTCGACCTAAAGATGGTCGACAGTCATTAGGTCGACACCACTAGGTCGACCTACTGCAAGGTCCACATGGGACAAGGTCAACAGGTCATTAGGTCGACACAAGCATTAGGTCGGCATAGGATTTTTCACTGTTTAATGAGCCGACATATACCGACAGGCGGTGTTTCATGCCCTAATATCCACTAGGGCAGTGATGGCTAACCTTGACACTCCAGCTGTTATTGAACTACACATCCCAGCATGCCCTGCTACAGTTTTACTATTTGGCCATGCTAAAACTGATGCAAGGCATGCTGGGATGTGTAGTTCAACAACAGCTGGAGTGTCAAGGTTAGCCATCACTGCACTGGGGCATTGTGGGAGAATAAAATAGTGTGCCGAGTGCATGGACACTTAAAACTGTGTCCATGTCGACTATGTCGACAATCGGGTTAAAAAAAACAGTGAAAAACCCCATGTTGACCTTTTGACTGTCGACCTAGACCATGTCGACCTAATGCTTGTGTCGACCTGATGACCTGTCGATCTTATCCCATGTCGACCTAGACACCTGTTGACCTTGCAGTATGTCGACCTTATGACTGTGGACAATCTTTAGGTCGACCATACAATCCATACCCTTCCCCCCAGCCCCCCCAAAACAAACACAAATGATTTCTGTAGGTAGAGTATATATCCCTTAAAAAATGGAGTCACTGGAGTGGGAGGCACATCATGCACCCTCCTCTAAGCTCTTGGTCCCACTACTGCCTGACAGCGCTGCATCCTAGTGCCAGATAGGGTTGTGGCAGGTCCACCTGTGGAGTGCCAGGTAGCAGCCTGTGTGCACTGTCCGCACGGGTTGCTGTCTTCTGCTGCTGCAATGCACTGTGGAACGCATGGTACTGACTTACGGAAAGGAGTCCCATGCTTCTGGTATCCTTTCAACACTACCCAGATGTCCCGACCTGGGTTGGGACCATTTACACCGCTCACGACCCAGGTCCGACCAGTGTTCAACCCTGGTCAGGACCTGGGTAGGAGACCAGTGTCAATGGACCTGGGTTGGTCCCATTTACACCAACACTGACCTGGGTCCGACCTGGGTTTTTCGTTGGTGTAAAAGGGGTATTAGTGTATGATTGATATTACCTGTGTGGAAACATCTTTCTTACCCATTTACCTGTTTAAAACAGGTGACAGCAATCATACATTAAGAGGGAAGTCCAGAAACAGAGCAAAGTGTCCCTCCTGGAGAGGGTCATGTTGGGAGGTATGGGTCTGACCCAGGTCGAACTGCTGTGTAAATGGGGTATAAAGCAGGGTCAGACCCTGGAAACTCCAGCGTTCAAAGACCAGGGTTTTTGGTGTAAAAGGGGTATAAATAAGAAGTTGCTTCTGATTGATTGGAGTGAACCTGCACATGCGCATTGCGAATGGTACGCATGCGCAGTAGGCTAAAACCTGTGCTCCGAGCGAAGTTGTATCCGAGTGAGTCAATCAGAATAACCTCCATAGTGAATTGTTGCTAGGAGACAGAAATATATTATCGGGGATATCCTATTATACCTGATAACATATCGCAATTCCCAATGTTTTTTCTTGGGCTATACAATATGGATCGCGTTGATAAAAAACGGGACTATGTAAAAACCGGACCCGGACTACACTCCGGACCGCCGGACAGGACATCAAAATCTGCAGTCCGGAGCTTGTAGGGTCCGGGGGGTTCTTGTCCGGGGGGGTCCCTGTTATAGCTATCACCGGGGACATGGGGGAGGGGAGATTACAGCCTCCCCGGGCAGTCCGGACCGTCCGGTTTTTGCTGCATGCCCGGACCATACAGGGAGGCTTTATTCTACCCCTCCTCCTCTACCTGGTGACAGGTGTGACAGGCAGCCCCCCGGACAGGACACCCCCGGACAGGACACCCCCCGGACCGGAGGCTACAAGCTACAAAATGCAGAGTTTGATGTCCGGTCCGGCGGTTTTGTCCTGGTCCAGTTTTTACTAATACCCATAAAAAACCATGAAAATGAAATCAGGCTTCAGTGAAAAGTGTTTTCTGCCTTTCCAGCCACATTTTAGTCTGTTTTGGGGGATTTTGCTTCCTTTGCTGGAGGCTGGCAATATAAGTCATGATACGGACGGCTTTTCAGGGATAATTAGATGTAACATGTACAGAGAGCAGTGGCAAATGCATGATTTTCAGAAGGGGGTTTCCAGAGGGGCGGAGCAGAGCACGGAAATGGACACTTAGGTGACCCAGTATTTGCCGGGTCAGTTAAAGTATTATAGATAGACCAAATGTATATAAATAATAAAAACAAATAAATATATATATATATATATATATATATATATATATATATATATACATACATACAGGGGTGTAGGCCCCTGGGCATAGCAATGTATTGGGGCCCCTACCGATCCTCCAGCGGTAAGGGTGGGGGAAGCTTTGATGTCCCGCAGGTGGTAGGGGGTATTATATCAACTGCTCAGCATGTAGGGCCTGGATCAGTAATTTCCATTAATTACCCCTTTACTGCACAGATGGTGGGAGATATGGTGGGAGAAGGGGGCACTGGGCTGAATGAAGGGGCCCTGATACATAACTTCCAGGGTGGTAGAGGATGTTTAATACGCAGAGCAGGGGTGTATAGTGGAGTGGGCTTATTATTCATAATTTTCTGGTGGGAGGACAACTTGCTTGACTGCAGATATTTCCAGTTCCCGGAAATAGATTTCTTAGATTGTAATGGAATTAAAAACTAGAGAATCCCACCTACCAAATAGTACTGGGGACTAGGGGATCAGAGTTCAGGAGGCAGAGCAATCTGCCAATGAGCATTTAAAACTACATACCAGGTGTGTGGAGCTGGAGCAGTAACCAGCTGCTGGAAGGCTGATATCTCTGGTTCTGGGAACAGGAGAGACAAGCTACTAGTGTCCATCAAAGGGGGAGAGTCCCAGCTTTTGGAATATACCCTCAGAAAAACTCTAAAGGGGCCCATACACGGTCCGGTAAACGGATCCGTTTGGGTCTTAATTAGCACGCTTCGCATCGGAATGCATGCCTAGTGCATGCGGTGTGCATGCAATGCGATCCGATGCGAAGTTTAGCTAGTACAAAAAGTATGTGCAGCACATACTTTTTGTACCGTACTATGTACCGTACTATGCAAAGTACAAAGCGGACGGTCCGGGAACGGACCGTCTATGGGCACCTTTAGTCAGACAGAACCTGAAATATCTGACTGGGAAGAGCAATTAACAGGCTTGGATGGGGACCACTGATTTGAAGTCATATATCTGGTTCCCAAGGGCCGATTTTTAAAATTCTTGTACCCATGGAAAGAGGGGACCCTCAGCTTTCAGCCCAGGGCCCTTGGACTTCTGGGGGGATTTCTGGGTACTCGGAAACCCCCCCCCCTGCGTGCGCTACTGGAGAGAGTTAGATTTGGGTGAGTTATTTTGTTTCTGTGCAGGGAAAATACTGACTGCTTTATTTGTACACGGCAATATAGATCTCACTTTGAAGTAAAACCCCACCCAAATCTAATTCTCTCTGCACAGTAACATCTACCCCACCTGCAGTGCACATGGTTTTGTCAATTTGCCAGAAGGAGTGAACCAGAATAGCAATGTGTGCTTATTACACAATGTTATTTTTTTTATTTGAAATGCTTTTCAATCGAATTGACCCTTTAAAGTTCAATAAATATATATATATATATATATATATATATATATATATATATATATATATATATATATATATATATATATATATATATATATAGTGGAGGTAGGGTCTGGCACTCCTGTAGAATAGATAAACTGCAGCCGGTGCCCTCACAGTCTGGTAGAGACGAATATAGATGTGGAGGGTGCTTATTTATTACGCCGTGAGTGCCGCACCCTCCACATCTATATATATATATATATATATATATATATATATATATATATATATCATTCTGCAATCAAATCTGTCCTGCCTTGGTAACCTCTGTATGCTTTATGGACCTTATTCGGGTCGTTCCTTTTAGTGCATATGCGTTCGCACATGGGCGGTGTTTAGCGTCTGCGCATGCACAGATGCATTTCTGCGCATGTGCAGACGCTGGGTACATGTGCCCGCGGCAAACAAACTGTTTGCTGGGTGCACGCACCCAACCTTGCGGACATTATACCGTAATTATGGCTGACTCACTGCATAGATGACATTCTAGTGTAGCTATATGGTGCTCAGGTGGCACATCCGGAGAGAGTAACCATTAGCTGTGTTTTCTAGGAACATTATCTCCATTGCGGAGTCCCCGGTGTCGCTGTTACTAATAATTATTAACTGCTCCAGCGCTGGTGCTGTTGTGCTTACTAGAATACATCCGTTATCAAATCTGGTTGAGGATATGCTCAAAAATGTTTGTAAGGTGTCTTGTATTAAGTAATGAAAATACGTTTGCTGATAATTTTATTTAATTATACATTAATTTTTATCCTATTACATATAGGGAGAAATGTTAATTAAAAATTTGCACCAGACCTCAAAAGGTATTCACAGAGCTTCCTGCACTCCAGTAACATGCACCCTATCTACTGGATTTAATCCATCCTTAGAAAATAATATGAAACAGTTTATGATCAATACATGTACATTGGCAAAGGTATGCATTGCTCAAAAATGGTTAGCAAAGGAAGGTCCTGAGGTGGGGGCATGGAAAAATCTAGTGAAGACCACTATAAAACACGAGAAATACGTATAATCAGCAAGAGGGGCAGATAAAAAATTCCATCAAATATGGGACAGGTGGGAAAAGCAGTAGAAGCTTAGGAACATAACTATAAAATAAAGCGGATGAATAAGTAACCTAACAGGGATGGGGTAGGGGGAGGGGAAGGTAATAGGGGGGGAGACAGGAGGGAATAATAGATCGAATGGGATACATTACCAATAATGACCAAATAGAGAGAACGCAAACTTGAATATTGTTAAATGGCCTTATGGACCAACTTGGAAAGTAGAGAACTAAGGAAAGTGAGTGTAAAAGCTACATGAAGGAAACTCGCAAACCTAGCTCCAGTATTTCGGGTAATAGGAGATAAGAGGTTAAATAGAGATATATTGTATAAGTACACATAATGGAAAAGATTTGCACAGGCATATAGTATATCACTCTTTGAGACAGAAAATAAATATAATATTATGGACATGAAAGAGGCTCGCAAGAGATAGAAGAAGTAATAAGAATTAATATGCACAGAAATGACACATAGGTAAAAAATATAAAATTTTACACATTTCTATTTAGTCTTATAAATTTAAACTTGGAATACATTACAAATAGGGATTAGTAAGAGGGTGTAAGAATTAGAATAATTAACAAGAAGTACACGAGAAGGAACCCTACTTAGGTAATATAAATACACTTTTTATGGAAGTCTGTAAAGAGGAATAACTAAGACAGTAAATTCACCAGTAAATAAGTGTGATAATATAAACACAAATAATATAGACACGTGGAGGAGTTTAGATTAAGTGAAAAGGATGCTGGAGCTGGGTAGGCGATAGAGGAGCAAAATGTAATTATTTGTGTTTGAAGGCCAATATATTTCAGTAATTGTAGATGAAATTCGTGTTGATAAATGTATAGAAAAACTGTATGTCGATTACCGGAATGTACCTGACACAATGTATGTAATACTATTAACCTCCTGAATTTTTTTTAAAAAGATGTTGTGAAAATAAAATAAAGTATAAATAAAAAAAAAAAAAAAAAAAAAATTTGCACCAAGTCGCACTTGTCACTTGTAATAGGGTGCGATTTTTGAGAACAAGCCAGATATCAC
Organism: Crinia signifera; assembly: GCF_055691185.1. Lineage (NCBI taxonomy): Eukaryota > Metazoa > Chordata > Amphibia > Anura > Myobatrachidae > Crinia > Crinia signifera. The sequence goes on along the minus strand of NC_139222.1, from coordinate 208,409,116 downwards.
TTGCGATTTTTTAGTAACAGGAGTGTGCGTTTTTTTAGTACAAGTAAAAAAAAAAAAGAAATGTTGTGGAGTCTCCAACCCCTGACTATAACCAGCCCTGGGCTCTTTGAGCCGGTTTTGTTTTGAGAAAGCTGAAGCCCAAGGCTAGCCCCGGCACCTTTGGGTGGTGGGTGCCGAGTTGATAGTTTGTGTAAAAAGATTAAATAAAATAACATTCGGTACTGGTATGAAACAACAAATCCCAGCAACCCTCTCCTCATGCAGGGACTTGGAGAGCCACAAGACTCAACATGTGGGGTATTAAAGGGCCCACTTGACCTTGTAGTTCCACAGCAGGACCAATGGTAAAATAAACACACCATTGTGGTCCTCCTCTAATTAACAGTGGTTCCAGTTGATAGATATACAGCAGAGATGGGGAACCTTTGGCCCTGAAGCTGTTGTTGAACTACACATCCCAGCATTCCCTGCTGACGGTTTGCTATTGGCCCTCCTAAAACTGTTGCAAGGAATGCTGGGATATGAAGTTCAACAACAGCTGGAGGGACGAAGGTTCCCCATCCCTGATCTACAGTGTCTAGATAAACAGTCAATAGTTGAATACTAAAAGGCCATGATGCAATACAGTAGGTCGGCAGGGTCAATATGTTGACATGAAAAAGGGTTGACCTGCAATAGGTCGACATGAAAAGGTAGACACGTAAGTTTTTTCCAATTTCTTCGTAAATTTTTGGACTTATCAAACTTTACCATCCACGTGGACTACAATTGAGTAAAGTGTGCTGTGCAAAGTGTGACACCAAGCCCAAAGCATGGTGAGTGAAGTGAACCGTGCGAGGGGACGCGTTATGCTACTTAGGTGTCCAAGTTGACATGTGTCAACATTGACATAACATTTTTATGAAACATTTATGTCGACTTTTTACTGTGTCTATTTTCTGAACATGTCGACCTTTTAACCCTGTTGACTCTTTGACCCTGTCAACCTATTGCATGTTGACCTTTTGGGGTCGACCTATTGACTGTCTACTAGACACTACCTATATAATAACCCACACCCAATAAACAGTTATATACCTGTACATGCTGTAGAACATTGCTGTGCTAATTAAGGCCTTAAACAGGGGTGGCCAACGGTCAGAGGTAAAGAGCCGAAAAATATCGGTAGTCAAGCTAAAGAGCCGACATCATGAGCGCGCCGAAGACGCATGCGCCAAAAAAAGGGGGGTAGTCTATTTTGACCCCTTGGGTGGGTGTGATACAAATATGCCTCCAATAGTGCAGTGCCATATATACATATGCCCCCCACACGGTGCCAGGTATGCCCCTATGGTGCCAGAAAGCTGGTATGCCCCCACAGTGCCACAAACTGCTATGCCCCCACAGTGCCACAAACTGATATGCCCCCACAGTGCAAATTTCCCTGCAGCAGCACTCACCGTTGTTGCTGCTGCTGCCGGGCGGGGAGAGGACAGTCTGGCATCCCCCTGCAGTCCTGTGATGTCACCGAGGGGAGGAAAGCACAGCACACCGCGCGTCTCCTTCCCCCTCACTTCCCTGTGACTGGGCCGTCCACCAATCAAAGCTCGCTGGCCGGCTCCTGATTGGCTGCTGGCCCGCGAGCTCTAATTGGCAGACGGCCCAGTCACAAGGATGCACAGTAAGGGGTAGGAGAGATGCGCGATGCGCACTCTCTTCCCCTCAAAAGGAGAAGGGATTCAGGGAACCGGCAACAGGGGGGACTGGGACGGATGGTGGGCGGCGGGCAGCAGTGGAAGCAGGAGCCACACTTTACAAGGGGGAGAGCTGCATGAGGCTCAAGAGCCACGGGTTGGCCACCACTGGTCTTGAACAATGTTTGCATTGAGGCATTTGCATATATTGCTCCGTAAGATGGTGCCTGAATAGCAGGCACCACAGGTATAGGAAATCTTCTGCAACTGTACGTCCTAATGATGTTGATATTAAGGTCCATTGTAAAATAAAGCCCATCAGTTGGAGTGATGCTCTCAAAAAGTGCGATTTTGTTGTTTTATGTCATATTTTTCCCGGAGACGCTTAAGGTAGTCAAGTATGTTTTATGTTAATTCATTAAATAACAGAGGCATTTAGCGCGATGATAGATCGCTCAAAACGCTCAGCAAGATCTCTCAGCACACAGTGATGTGTCAGCGCTCTGTGCTGTGCAATCTGTCAGGACCAGATATTAATCGCCGGGCAATAGCGACGTGTGGGGCCGCGCATCCCTATCGCTATGGCCCCTGCACACGGAGCGATGTTGGGGCATTTTCTAACTCACCGGTTCTCAAACTCAGTCCTCAGGACCCCACACAGTGCACGTTTTGCAGGTCTCCTCACAGAAATAATTAGCTCCACCTGTGGATATTTTAAAATGTGTCAATGAGTAATGAATGCACCTGTGCACCTGCCGGGTGACCTAGAAAATGTGGACTATGTGGGGTCCCAAGAAATGATTTAGTGATTTGGCACCTAATTCGCTACACGTGTAGGCCCCATTAGTTTACAGTCTCAGCTCCATTCATCTCCTGGTATTTTACTCTCAGATCCATCATTGTCCCTTTTCTATTGTTCTTCTTGTGTACCCACTCTGTTTCCTTAATGCCTGTTTACTCTCAGATGCCCTATGTCTTTGCAGTCTGCTTCCTTCTCCATAGCACTTTTACTTTACCTAGTTCCTCCTTGTCTAGCTAGAAATCTTTGCCCTTGATAAAAATGCTCTCAGCTCAGAAGAGAACAGAGGAAACAGAAGTCTGCTTGAGGATAGAGTTACCTCCTTTGCAGGATCATGTTGCCTCTTTGTATTCTGGGTTGTGTTACAACTTCACTTGCATTACTCTCCAGCACCTTGACCTATGTGTGACGCTTGCTCTTGTCACTCGTATGATGTTACCCAGGGAAAAGGACTATCCCAGCACCAAATGTATGCTCTGCTCAGTCGTCATGTGCGGTAACCTGAGGGACTGCGTGTGAAGATGTTTAACTATTTGACACTCAGCACTGGTTGGTCTTATGCAGTCTTATGTGTTAGGTCAGTGGTCAGGGAACTCGGTCCTCATTACCCCACGCAGTGCATGTGTTGCAGGTCTCCTCACAGAATCACAAGTGAAATAATTAACTCCACCTGCGGACCTGCTGGGTTACCAGCAAAACATGCACTGTGTGGGGTAATGAGGACCGAGTTCCCTGACCACTGTGTTAGGCATACCTCCCAACAGTCCCGATTTTAGCGGAACAGTCCCGATTATCAGGGCCTATCCCGCTGTCCCACCCACGGGCGGCAGTGTCCCGCGGTGTGGGGGGGCTGTTGGGAGTCCCCCCTGTCAGCTGCTAAGCACCGGGGAATAAACGCTGTGCGCATGCGCACAGCATCTATTCCCGCAGCCAGGGGGCTGGGGGCATGGCTAGAGGCTCACAGAGCCTCTGGGTCATGCCCCCATAGCGGCAAAATGGGGGCGTGGCATCGCGGGAGAGCTGCGAGTATAGGCCACGCCCCCGAATTAGGCCACGCCCTGAAAATTTCGAAGCGCCGTTGGCGCGCAGCAGCAGCGGCCCGCCTGCTGAACTGGCAAAGTTGGGAGGTATGTGTTAGGTATAATGGGCGTAATTCATGACGATTCATTCTGCCATTCTTCGCAAGTATAGCAGCATTTATTAACACTGAATGTTTGAAAAACATCACATAGGGCTTATTGTAGTTCACTCTTAGAGGCAAATTCCTTCTTAGCTAGACAAAACCATGTGCACTGCAGGTGGGGCAGATGTAACATGTGCAGAGATAATTAGATTTGGAATTTGCCCAACTAGAATAAGGCCCATAGTGTTTCTCTTCCGGTAAACAACAGAAGGGATTCATTTACAACAGAAGGGATTCTGGATTTAAGACCACATAGTCATTGTGCACGCTGCTGCTGTGGGGAGTGCTGTGAAGAATCCAGTTGGATCCCTCCCACGGTAAGTCACACAAAAGCTTCTTTAGGGCAACATCATCTAAAGTTGGCGTAGTACCACATAAAGCCCAGGTATTCCAGAGCTTGGTGCATATGCAGTAAATTGACAAACGTCAGAAAACAGCATTTTGGGCTGTTTGTGATGCATTTTTAGTATTGATTTATCCCGACCTTGGTTCTTCTGTGAGTTGGCTATCCCTTAAACCAGGCATGTTCAAAGTCCGGCCCGGGGGCCAATTGCTGCCCGTGCCATCATTTCAAGTGGCCCGCAGCCTCCAGCCAGAAGAGGGCGGAGCATTAGATGAAGGATACACAGGACACTAAAGGTGGTGTCCCGGCGAGTCCACCTTTACCTTGCTGTCTGCAGCAGTGAGGAGGTGTCGGCGGCCACAGTGAGATGTTTGTCGGCTTTCGGGAGAGTGAGCGTCCAACACCTGGACATTCACAGAAGGGGGGGGGGGGGGCAAGCTACGGGTCAGAGTTAATGGGTGCAGAGTGGGGAACATACAGTGAATGGGGGGCATACAGTGAAGGAGGGGCAGGCTGGGGACATACAGAGAAGGATGGTCAGGCGGGAATATAATGTGAAGGGTGCAAGACATACAGTGAATGGGGGCAGGCTGGAGGAAATACAGAGGAGGGGGGCAGGCAGGGGAATATACAGTGAAGGGGCAGGCTGGGGGACATACAGGGAATGGGGGCATGCTGGGGGACATAAAGTGAATGGGGGCAGAGTGTGGGACCATTCTGATGTGATTAATGATTCAAAGAATGGCAGGCTGAATGGTCGGCCCCCCACACATTTTCACCTCACCAAATCTGGCCCTCCTCGCAAAAAGTTTGGACACCCCTGCCTTAAACCATGGGTCTTCAAACTGTGGCCCTCCAGATGTTTTGAAACTACAAATCCCAGCATGCCTTGCCACAGTTTTAACACTCCCTTATAGCAAAACTGTGGCAAGGCATGCTAGGATTTGTAGTTTCACAACATCTGGAGGGTCACAGTTTGAAGACCCATGCCTTAAACAAACAACTGGAAAGCCAATATGTAATAAGCATGCTTTTGCAAGCACAAATGCCATTTTGGCAAGATAGCTGCTAGATTTAAAGCATCAATTAGATTCAAAGCAGAAATAAATCTAGCAGCTATCACTTGGATTTTGCGCAGGTGGATGCAATCTGCATGCGCTTGTATCTGGGCCCAAATGGGAGATGTATCCAGCAGTGTAAAGAGTGGAGAAATTGCCCATACCAGTATTCGTTCAGTAGGTCGGCAAGCATTAGGTCAACCATTAATGGTCGATGGGCCATATGGTGACACCTGAAAAAGGTTGACGTCGTCAAACGGTCGACACAAGCAATAGGTCCACATGAAAAAGGTTGACATGAGTTTTTCATGATTTTTTTGCAAAAACGGACTTGTTCATACTTTTCCATCCCAGTGGGCATAGAGGGAGAATAAAATAGTGTGCGGGGCACAGAAAAGCACAGTGACTGAAGACAACAACAACAAAAACCTGAAAAACTCATGTCGACCTTTACTTGTGTCGACATTTTGACCCTGTAGACTTTAAGCATGTTTACCTTTTCAGTTGTCGACCTATGTCCTGTTGACCATTAGTGGTAGACCTAATGAGTAATGACCTAAATCTTGTTAGCCCTATAACCCATACCCTGGCAACCAACCAACTTTCACCTATCATTTCATAGACTGGACTTGGTAAATTCTACCTCAAATCTGATTGGTTGCTGCTGCCACTTTTACTTCATGATAAATTTCTTCCCAAGTGTTCAATAGGGACATTTGTCTTTGTAATACGTATATATACACACACAGGATACATACAAAGATTCTAGTGAGTTCAATACACAACACAACCTTGGTCAACAGAGCTATATTCAGAGAATCCCTTGCAACTCTGTCCACTAGTCGGTCCTTTCTGATCTCACCTTGAGGAGGCTTGCAGTCATTTGGGATTCATTCCTCTGGAAGAGGTTGCACTACAGAGACTGCACCAGCAGCTGGGAGCTTTAGAACTAGTTTTCTGCTTCTTTCTGCCCATCTTTTACACTTCACTTCTGCCTTCTACCGCTGTTTTGTAGAACATTCACCCTATCCGTTTTTTGCTGCACCAGGTTGTCAAACCCCACAACATAGCAGAATCATGGACCTTTTGTCAGAATGGCAAAACCAAATCTACAGTAGGACACATTGCTAGCAAATCTCTTCTGGCCAGTCTGTGGAGACATGCTGACAAGCTGAGCGGCTGGAAAGTCCCCTAAAATTGTGATGGTCACATCTAAGCCTAAAAAATAAATGTGAGACATGTTATATTTGGCTTGTGCACACTGGACAAGTATATTCCTGCAACCCATCTGATCATACCCCGTTCTCAACAACCCTCCTCTATTATGTTTATGTAAATTAACTAAGTCCGTGGTTCCCAACCTGGGGTACTTGCTCTGCAGACCAGTTGGGGGTACTTGAAAGTACTATTGGTAATAGCAAAAGAAGAAGTCTCCGGGTGGAGTATAATCATGTTGCGTCACTGTCGGATCAGTCTGCAGCGTCATCAGCGTCTCCACGTGCTTTTGCAACAATCCACTGGGAGCTACCTGCGCTACCCTCATACATCAGCATTCATCTGTACCCCATGCTCAAGGGTGGAGGTAGCAGCATTAATCCTACAGTTCATAGCTCAAACCCCGGAGACAGTACACAGCCAGCGGCCTGACCGCACACTACTACATAATATAATGTATACGCATGCCACTCACTTCCACTCTACTTCTAAGTACTGTGGATATTTCAAATTGAGAGGAGGGGGTACTCATAAACGAAAAAGCCTAGTCAAGGGGTACAGGGGAGAAAAAAGGTTGTGAACTGCTGAATTAAGGGGCTGATTCAGAATCGCTTGCTAAGCAGCGTTCTTTCGCTGCCTGCCACCCCACCAAACACGCTCGCCAAAGGTGATCGCACAGGGGGACTGCACATGCACAAATACGCGCATGAGAATGCGAAAACCCCCCACCATCGAAATGTGGCCCGATATCGGCTCCTTACAATCCAAGCTGAATCACCCCCTAAGTGCAATGGACAGCAACGCTTTACTATACTGTGCGTGACATGGAAATAAATGTTGTGATACTGTATGGCTCCTGTTTTATCATGGATTCCTTTTCATCAGCTAGAATTATGCTATTATCACTGTAAAGTTCTTTGCATAATCTAAGCGCAGACAACCCCTGTTATATATCACTTGACACTTAACACAGTGTGTAGATGTTGAGATATGTTGGCGAGTATAATGGCTCTTACAAGCAAATTGGATAAACCTAGAATATCATCTAAAGCAGATAATTGCTCTGCAATTACTTTCTTCTTTCCTTTCAAGGAGACTTATTTTGTCAATTGGCAATTACTAACTAGCATAAGCATTTACAGTGTCCTGTTATTCTACATATCTTCTAACAATAGCACAATGCGTGACAGCACGAAGAAAGGGGCATAGAATTATAAATGCATTATGTAGCCGCACTTCCTGGTTTTCAAGATGCAAAGTAAATTATTATCATCATCATCATCATCATATTTGTATAAAATTGTGTGATTTCACAGTTCTTTTTTTAAATTGGGATTAGTAGATAAGATTAATGTGGATTATGGTTCGGTATGTCGTATTTGTTGCACACAAGAAATACCAAATAGCTGCAGAAAACTGTTACCATCCCTTGCTGTCTGTGATGCACTATAATGCAATCTGCTTTGTGCTATACTGCACTGTTACAGTATAGTGTATTATAGTGAGCAGGGCAGCCGAGAGGAATGCCGGGCCCTGGTAAAATTTTGGAGGCGTGGCCTAAGTGTGTTGTGGGAACCTCCCACACTTAGGCCACGCCCCCAAAATGTTTAGAGGAGGGTGAAAGAAAACTCTAAAAACTGTAATCTCAGAAGCAGCACACACCTACAGCATGTGCTGTGCTGACTGCAGGCTCAGCATGACCTCTCACGCTGTCAGTGAGACACTCATGCTGAGCCTGCTGTCAGCACAGCACATGCTGTAGAAGTGTGTGCTACTGTTGCTACCCGGGAGGGATGGAGAGGGAAGGGAGGGGTCAGACCAGGGCCCCTGCGGGGCCCCTTCAGCAAGTGTGGGCCCGGGTAATTAGTACCCGCTCCCCCCCTCTCTCGGCTCCCCTGATAGTGAGACGGGATGGCAGCCTTTCTGCCTTATTCATGGTGCTAGGAGCTCAGAGCAGTGCATTTTATAAAGAGGGTAACACTGGATCCTGTAACATCATGCAAGTATTCATGTTAACTACAGTAATTCAAGATATATGCCAGGGGAATTAATAATAAGGTTAGATAGATATAGAATTATTTTTTAATATTTGTGTAGAATGCTAATCTCCTGCAATTTAGCACAAAATAGGAAAACACATGTGCAGCCTTCCTAATATCTCCTCTCCTTCTGTCCTCTTACACCTACTCCTCCTACCTCATCCCCTATTGCCCCACCACATGCTCCTTCTACATCATCTCCTAATAGGAAATCCTACAGTCTCTCATCCGCTACTACATCTGCACTTACTTCATCTGTAACTTGTTCCCTAGCTTCTCCTACCGCTTCCCCAACCGCAACACACCTACGCCTACTACTTTATTCCCTATTGCCCCACCCCACTTGTTCCTTCTATTTCATCCCCTACTGACCCTCTATGCACTCCTACAGTAACCTAGTAGCATAGTTAATGAGGTTGAAAAAATACATCAGTCCATTAAGTTCAATCTATATATATTTTAGAATAGTTAAGAGAGGCCCTGCTGAAGTATCTATCTTTCTGTATTGAGCAAGTATTTTGAAGTTAGAATTCCCAGTGACCCAACAACTGTGCAGTACTTACTTTATCTTTTATTTATTTATTTACAGTTTCTTATATAGTGCAGCATATTCCGTTGTGCTTTACAATTGGAAACAACACTTATTAAACAAACTGGGTAGATACAAACCAACATGGAGGTAGCAGGTCCCATCTCTTGCTGCCCTACCACATCTGCTCCTTCTACTTCATCACCTACAGCCCCCAGCTACTCCAACATAATCTCCTTCTGCCCGCCCACACCTACTCCTACCTAATCCCCTGCTGTCCAACCACAGCTGCTACTTCTACTTTAGCCCCTACTACCCCCACAAGCTACTCCTACCTTATCTCTTTCTGCACTCCCACACCTACTACTCCTACCTCATCCACTACCGACCAACCTCAACTGCTCCTTCTGATTCACCTGTCAACTGCCCCCAGCTGCTCCTACCACATCCTCTACTGCCCCCTCACACTTACTTCTTCTAATTCATCCTTTACAAACCACCATACTTATTTCTAGTAATCTGACACCATTTACTTCTCCCCACACCTAATTATTTTGCCTCACCCCACAACCCATTCCTCATAACAAATCTCCTACAGCCCATCCACTTTCTCCTCCTAATTAAAACCCTGTTGCCCATCCACACATACTCCTCTTACTCATTCCCTACTGCCCCTCAAGATCTACTCCTCTTAACTCATTCCCTGTTGCCTCCACACCTTGGGACTTATTTTGGTTCATTCTTTCTGACAAAATCCTTCTTAGATGGGCAAAACCATGTGCACTGCAGGTGGGGCAGATGTAACATGTGCAGAGAGAATTAGATTTGGGTGGGGTTTTACTTCAAAGTGAGATCTATATTGCAGTGTAAAAATAAAGCAGTCAGTATTTTCCCTGCACAGAAACAAAATTACTCACCCAAATCTAATTCTCTCTGCACAAGTAACATCTGCCCCCCCCCCCCCCTGCAGTGCACATGGTTTTGTCCATCTAAGAAGGATTTTGTCAGAAAGAATGAACCAAAATAAGGCCCCTACTCCTCCTATCTTACCCCTACTGCAGAATAAAACTTTGCCATCCATGGAGTTATTATTATTATAATTTTATTTATAAGGCGCCACAAGTGTTTCGCAGCGCCGTACAAAGGAACAATACAGGGAGACAAAACTTGGCATAACATTGAATAAATAACAAAAATACAGTACAAATAAAGAGCACCACAGTTCAATACACATTACAGCTTAAATGTAAGTAGTGAGGACCCAATCAACATACAACTAGAGGCTTGAGGCCAATGATGGAGATGAGTATGAAGATGGTCACTGAGTGTTGGAGTAAAGGAGAGCTGTGAGTGAAATGTGAAGAGAAGTGGGCTTTGACAACAGGAGGGAAGAGGGCCCTACTCGGAGGAGCTTACAATCTAGTAGGAAGGGGAGACAGACAGATTACAAGAGGTGCAAGCGAGGGGGTGGTGGTTAGATAGCAGGATGTAAACAGGAAACAGGCAAGGGGTCGGAGAACCAGCTGGTTTATGCAGTGGAAGGGTACGCTTTGATGAATAGGTGAGTTTTCAGTGCCCGTTTGAAGCTTTGCAAGGTCGGGGAGAGTCTAATGGAGCGAGGGAGTGCGTTCCACTGAAGGGGTGCAGCACGGGCAAAGTCCTGTACTCTAGCATGGGAAGCAGTGATCAGGGTGGAGGAGAGACGACAGTCGTCAGCTGACCGTAGAGGGCGGGAGGGTGTATGAATGGAGATGAGGTTAGAGATATATGGAGCAATGGAATTAGAGATGGCCCTGTATGTGAGTGTGAGGTGTTTGAAGAGGATTCTGTAGGGGAATGGAAGCCAGTGCAGATTTTGTTGAAGGGGAGTAGCAGAGTTAGAGCGGCGGGAGAGGAAGATAAGCCTGGCTGCAGCATTGAGGACAGATTGGAGAGGAGCTAGTTGGGATTGAGCGAGGCCAGTGAGAAGAGCATTACAGTAGTCAAGCCGTGAGATGACTAATGAGTGGATGATCAGCTTAGTTGCACTCTGTGAGAGAAAGGGCCTGATGCGAGCAATGTTGCGTAACTGGAACCGGCAAGAATGGGCCAGGGCTTGGATGTGGGGTGCAAAGGAGAGGGAGGAGTCAAGTGTGACACCCAGGCAGCGGAGTTGGGGAACAGGGGAGATGATGGTGTTGTTAACAGTGATAGAGATATTAGTAGGGGGCATAGCTCTGGGTGGGGGAAAGATAATAAGTTCGGTTTTGTCCATATTCAGCTTCAGAAATCGCTCAGACATCCAGGTAGAGATGGCAGCGAGGCAGTTGGAAACTTGAGAGAAAACAGTGGGGGACAGATCAGGAGAGGAGAGGTAGATTTGGGTGTCATCTGCATAGAGGTGATATTGGAAGCCAAAGGAGTTAATGAGTGCACCCAGAGAGGAGGTGTATAGAGAGAACAGAATGGGGCCAAGGACGGAACCCTGAGGGACCCCGACAGGAAGGATAGAAGGTGGTGAGGTAGAGCCAGAGGCAGAGACTGAGAAGGAACGGTTGAAGAGGTAAGAGGAAAACCAGTTGAAGACTGTGCCAGAGAGGCCAATGTTTTGGAGTGTGTGGAGGAGGAGAGGGTGATCCACAGTGTCAAAGGCAGCAGATAGGTCCAAAAGGATAAGCAGGGAGAAGTGACCCTTGGATTTGGCTGACAGCAGGTCATTGGTGACTTTCACTAGGGCAGTCTCAGTGGAGTGAAGTGGGCGAAAGCCAGATTGAAGGGGATCTAGGATGGAGTGGTCAGACAGGTAGCTTGTGAGACGCCTGTAAACCAGCCGTTCTAGTATTTTAGAGGCAAATGGGAGAAGAGAGATAGGGCGGTAGCTTGTGGGAGATAAAGGGTCCAGGTTAGGTTTTTTAAGAATAGGCGAGACCAGAGCGTGTTTGAAGGGTGAGGGAAAGATGCCAGTAGAAAGAGATAGGTTAAAGAGGTGAGCAAGGTGGGAGCAGCCAGTGGGGGAGAGGGAACTGAGGAGACGGGAGGGGAGAGGGTCCAAGGGACAGGTAGAGGGGGGAGAGGATGAGATGAGTGAGCGGACTTCCTCAGCTGTAGTAGGGCAGAAGGATGACGAGTGGGGTAGTTGGTAGGGGAGGATGATTGGGGTGGGTGGGCTGCAGAGGGGGTATGGAAGGAGATATCATGTCGGATTACCTCAATTTTAGAGAGGAAGAAGGAGGCAAAGTCAGTGGCAGTGAGGGATGAAGGGAGGAGGGGTGGTGCAGGGCGAAGTAGAGTGTTGAAAGTATCAAAGAGACGTCGGGGATTGGAGGAATGGGAAGAGATGAGAGATTTGAAGAAAGATTGTTTGGTATAGGAGAGAGCAGCGCTGTAGGAGGAGAGAATAAACTTGAAATGGAGGAAGTCTTCCAGAGAGTGAGATTTTCTCCAGAGGCGTTCAGCAGAGCGTGCACATTTTTGCAAGAATCTAGTTATTTTGTTGTGCCAGGGTTGTGGTTTAGAGAGTCGAAGGGGAACAGTGTGGAGGGGGGCTACAGAGTCGAGAGCAGAGGTGAGAGAAGAATAATAGAAAGAGGCAGCCTGGTTGGGGCAAGTCATGGTTGAGAGAGGAGAGAGGAAAGTCTCCAGGGAAGACAGGACAGTGGGGTCAAGAGATCCGAGGTTACGTCTGGTGACTGTGGGTCTGGGCAATGAGGGGAGAGGGGAGGATGAGAGGGTGAAAGAGAGCAGATTGTGGTCAGAGAGTGGGAAGGAAGAATTAGAGAAATCAGAGAGATTACAATGGTGGGTGAAGACTAGGTCAAGGGAGTGTCCAAGATTATGAGTGGGGGTGGAGGTCCATTGAGAAAGTCCAAAGGAGGTGGTAAGGTCAAGAAGGTTAGAGGAGGCAGCATTATTGATGTCAATAGGAATGTTAAAGTCACCGAGGATGATAGAGGGGAGGTCAGAGGCAAGAAAGTGTGGAAGCCACGCAGCAAAGTTATCAAGGAAAGGGGAGCAGGGGCCAGGGGGGCGGTAGATTACAGCCACAAGGAGGTGAATGGGGTAGAAGAGGCGGATAGTGTGTACCTCAAAGGTGGAGAATGTGAGGGAGGGCTCAGGTGGGATGGCGCGGAAGGTGCAGTTGGGGGAGAGGAGGATGCCCACTCCTCCACCCTGGCGGCCATCCGGTCTGACCGAGTGTGTGAAGGAGAGGCCTCCATAAGAGAGGGCAGCAGGGGAGGTAGTGTCAGATGCGGACAGCCAGGTTTCAGTGATGGCAAGAAGGTTAAAAAAGTGGGAGATAAAGAGGTCGTGGATAATTGGGAGCTTGTTGCAGACTGATCTAGCATTCCAGAGAGCACAGGAGAAAGGAAGGGAGGGGACAGGTGAGATAGTAATTAGGTTGTGTGGGTTGTGGGTGCGTGTGAAAGGTGTGGAAGTTGAGAGGGGGCGAGACCTGGCAGCAAGGACTGGTATGGGACTGGATCTAGGAGCCATATTTCTGTGTAAAGTTGGTCAGAGTAGTGATAGAGTGAGATTGGAGTGGCCTAGAATGAGCAGTGAGAAGGTGGAGTACTGGAAGTGTGGAGAGCCTACAGGAAGTATAGTGAATGTATAAGTGAGACAGAGGCAGTGCGTGACAGCATTTAGTTCAGCATGGAGATCAGTGTCCAGGTTGTGCAGACTGTAGGTGATGATGAGGCTGGTAACTCACTGCAGTATGTTGATTGCTGGGGTTGCAGATGGAGGACGAAGTGTTCTTTGTTCTCCTGTTCATCTCCTGTATATCTCCTATGTTATATTACTATAGTCTGCATACTTGACACTAGAATACTTCACAGCCAGAAGGCCTAACAGCCTAGCATATAGTGAATAAATAGCAGCACAGGTCCTAGTGATCCCCACCCCCTAACTCCACCCACACCTAATTGAATTATCAAGGTGTGATCAAAGACAGACCACTGCCCCCGCTAATACACAGACATTTCTTGTTTACTATATATTCCAAAGGGAATAATAAAAACAAAGGTTTGTGGAATTGTCAATACCTAACAGAATTTAGTAGCCATAGGGAGCAAAAAGTGGAGAGATACAATTTGCAGCAGATTAAAGCCCATACCTAACAGAATTTAGTAGCCATAGGGAGCAAAAAGTGGAGAGATACAATTTGCAGCAGATTAAAGCCCATACCTAACAGAATTTAGTAGCCATAGGGAGTTAACCAAGTATCATCCAAAGAAGGGTGTTACACCACAGACTCTCGTAGGAAGTCTGGGTCTCTTTGTTATATTGGGGACCTGTGAAGATCCATGTTCCCTTGTTACTATTATAAGGATGTGACAGTTGCAATGGATAGTATCACTCCTGTTTATATATGACAAAAAGATGTTTAGAAGGCTGAAAATATTATGGGAAAGGCTGTTGGTAGAATATAAGCTACAACTAATCAAGCATTTTAAGGAAAATCAATCCACAATCACCAATAATTCAAGTCAAGTGAGATCATGGCATCACTCAACAGGCCAGCACAGATTTCCCTGTAGTGGGAAACCAGCATGTCTGCAGCCTAATCCAATCTTCTCCCAATCAGTGAGTTACTTTTTTGCAGATAAGGTATCCGCCATCCAGGCTGGAATCCCTATGTGCCATTAAATGTGTGCCAAGCATGCAAGTTACGAATGTAATACTTTTTGCTTCTTGAACTAGTATTCTTATATACATTCTGGGATGTATGATGTTGTTGAAATTAATTCCCAACTGCCGGGACAGCGAGCGCAAAGAAGCCACTTGCAGGCTCGGTGGCCTGTCACAGGCAGAATAGCCTCAGTAACTCGAGATCCCGAATGTCTGGCTTTTATTAGTGACTATTCTGACTTTGGTCTACTGACCCTCAGAATCCTGACTGCTGGGAGGTCATCTGGCACCCAGAGGAATTAGGTAACAGAGGAAAATTAGTTTTCAGGAACACTTAAAGCCCTTATAAAGTCTATAAGTTTTGCAATTGTTGTAGTTTAATCCACATGGACACATGTTAGGAGTTTGTAAACAATTGTAGTAGATAACATGAAGTATACATATTGTTTTTTCTTATATACTGTTACAACAGGAAGCAAAGTAAATGTCTTATGTCAATTCTAGGGGAACGTGTTTTTCTATCTTTCAGGACACTGTGTACCGTCTCACCACCAAAGGTCTGATTGAAGGAGTCATCTCAGGTTACAATGCCACAGTATTTGCCTATGGTCCAACAGGTGAGTTACAGAAGTGGACATAAAAATGTTGCAAAATGAGTCAGTTTTGTGGTGGAAAACAGATCCAAGAATTCACTATGAACTAATATACTTTGGGAAACAGATGCATTAACTTATTAACTTCATCCCTGACTCCCCAGAATAATAAAAAAATATATATATGTATGTATGTGTGTGTATATATATATATATATATATATATATATATATATATATATATATATATATAAACAGCGCATAAACTGATTGCACTGCAAATGGCCTCAGTGCGGGTTCATTGTCTGCATTATAATCAGCCTTGCCTTGTATAATTTATATACAGTGTAACCCACTAAGCTTACCATCTAGCATAAAGCAGTATTGGGTACTTGTTTCCTAGCACGGCCACAATCGCGGGCATCGGGTGTCATTTTTAGTGGTCTACGACGCGACGGACGCGATGCCCCCGATTTTCCCATTGAAATGCATTGAAAAAAGTCAATATCGCGTCAGTCGCGTCGTATGCGGCTAAAAAAGGCTTAAATGGTCCAGACGCGATGCCCCCGATTTCCCCATAGGGAACAATGTTAAATGCCTCAATTTACTCGCGATGCACCCGATTTCCCATAGGAATCAATGTTAAATGGCTCAATTGACCCAAATCATCATAGTGAACAATGGTAAATGGGCCAGAAAACCCAAAAAACACCCCTGAACAGTGAAATGTCCCCCCAAAAGTAGTTGACGCCACCCCACGATCAACGCGAACCCGAAGCGTGGTGAGCCCGCGAGGGGCGGCGGTACGCGTCCTCCGACCTTTTCATACCCCCACTATCCACGTCAGCGTGGAGTTGAGAATAGAATAGTGTGGCGAGCGCAGCGAGCCACCGAGCCCGAAGCGTGGCGAGCGGACGCGGATACCTTCACAGGTAAACGCGTCCCTTCGCGGGCTTCACAGGTATCCGCGTCCCCTCGCTGCGCTCGCCACGCTTCGGGCTCGGTGGCTCGCTGCACTCGCCACACTATTCTATTCTCAACTCCACGCCGACGTGGATAGTGGGGGTATGAAAAGGTCGGAGGACGCGTACCGCCGCCCCTCGCGGGCTCGCTGCGCTCGCCACACTTCGGGTCCGCGTTGATCGTGGGGTGGCGTAAACTACTTTTGGGGGGACATTTCACTGTTCAGCGGTGTTTTTTGGGTTTCTGGCCCATTTACCAGTGTTCCCTATGATGATTTGGGTCAATTTAGCCATTTAACAGTGATTCCTATGGGAAATCGGGGGCATCGCGGGTAAATTGATGCATTTAACATTGTTCCCTATGGGGAAATCGGGGGCATCGGTACCATCGCACCCGATTTTTTAGTGCATGCGATGGCCGCGATGCCCCCGAATTTTCCTCACGATGCCCACGATCATGATCGTTGTGGCCGTGCTAGGAAACAAGTACCCAGTATTGCACTGATAACATAAGCAAGGTTAAGCAAGAGGCTCATTCATGTGTGAACAGGTTGTTGTCCTCAGTAGATTGCCTGCATCTTCTGTTACTAAGGCGACATGACAGGTGGTTCCATGGGGACCATTATTTTGGGCTTGAAAAAATCAGCTGTTTATATTATAGAATATTCTATGGCAGAGTCAGTTTTCTTCTCTGCCTTCTAATATATTTAGCAGTAGGTGTAGCTGGCACGTGAATCAGCACGAGTTTGTGTTTCATTGCTGAGATAGAAGTCAGGATGGTTACTGATGCAGCCATATTGTTGTCTAAGCCAGTATGCTGTCTGCCAATTTGCTAAGAACTAGTGTCCTCACTGAGGCACCAGCAGCATTTTAAGTAAATTATTTGTAGCCACAAAGTTACATTTGCCGTATTAATCCCCCATACACATGTAGTAAGTATCCCTAGGCCATGGTGGGCTTCATAAATTGCTAAACAAGAACTTATATTTGCAATCTGATAGCTACAATCTGAGCATTATAAATAGTATATGTTTTCAGGTCCTATAGAGAAACTCATATATTTTGTCATCAGGTTGTGTTTTGTTTTAATTACACCCATTTTTTTCATCGTTGTCACCCTAGGATGCGGCAAGACGTACACTATGCTGGGCACAGACCGTGAGCCTGGAATATATATAAGGACTCTTAATGACCTCTTCAGAGCCATCGAAGAGACCAGTGATGATATGGAATATGAGGTCCTCATGTCTTACTTAGAGGTGAGTAGTGATAGTGGTGGTGGAAAATAACAGGGAGAAGTACATGCTTATACTCACTACTGTAACTAGTAATAAAGGGGCCCCATAGCAAAGGAGAGAACCTCAAGGTTGGTTTACACGAGGAGACCACTCCAAATACCATACTTGCATACTTTATACTTTTTTTTTTATATATTCTTTATTTGTAGTTTTCAATTATAAGAAAAAGGCATTACAAACTTTGGAAAACATTTTTGAAGCAATTGTAACAATTCAAAACAGTGAACATTGGAATTGCATTTAAAGTGTTATCTTATGGGTACACCGTTATTTATTGAAATATAGAGGATCTGTAACAATTGTGATAGATTGCGTAGTCGGTTTGTGAATTGCAACATAATTCTTAACTAGGTAAGAAATACAGTTGTGGAGGGGGGAGGGTGTAGGATTGGTGTAATGGGGGGAGGGGGGGGGATGTAGGGTTTGGGGACCAAGGTAGAGATAGGAATATGAACACACTGTCTGTATGTTATAATATTTCACTGGCTTAGTATTTTCCCGTCCTGAGTCAGGGTGCATCTGGATCAACTGAGATAGGCCTCTTAGGAGGTGCTTGGCATGTGGCTTCTGTATGTGTTTGAGGATTGAAACTCAAGCCACGGTAGCCATGTGGCTACATAGTCGGAGTGTCTGTCTAGTACCGAGAAGTAGACATCCTCCATAGCTCTATAGAAGTCCACTCTCTGGAACCACTCCCACATGGTTGGGATGGAGGTTGACCTCCAATGTACTGGTACCACAGCTCTAGCTGCATTGTTGAGATGTTTCAGAAGCAAGTGTCTGTATTTACTAAAAGGCATGGAGGAGTGGGATAGCAACCAGAAGTCGAGTTTCTCTGGAGTTTGGAAACCCAAGATCTCCGACGAGATCCGTATCACGCTTTCCCAGAATTTCGTTATCTTTGGGCAGTCCCACCATATATGTACCAGTGTTCCTGTCTGAGAATGGCATCTCCAACACATGGGTGAAACCGATGGGAGGAATTTGTGTATCTGGGGCGGACACCTATACCATCTGGTTAAGAGCTTATATTGCGTTTCTACTACTTCTAGGCTAGATGAACAACGGGACATATTTTCGCAGTGTTTCTCCCATTTTATGTGTATGCCTCTCAGTGATCGCGAAAACCCCCCAAAATGATGGGTCCCTGGGACCCCTCACGTGCAAAAATCGGGGTCCTACTTGACCTTTTCTGGGTCCCAACGGAATAAAGCCTCCTCTCCCCTTCCCCAGCATGGCACATACAGAAGCCTCCTCCTCTCTTCCATATGGCATATACCCTGAGCCAAGGGCCAGCCTGAGCCTATTTTTTTTTTTTTTTGGTAAGCAAACATAGATTTGGGCACCCCAAAACTGTGGCTATTGTGGGTTGGGGGGGGGGGGGTAATCAATTGGCAATTTGCCTACTCACATAAAGCAAGATACACATAAACTAGAAAGGAATAGGGACACCTGTGCTGCACCAATCAGGATTGTAAAAAAAAATGGCAGCAGGAAAAGGAGGGATAGGGTGAGTGAAATTCCAGCACAGTCTATAGGCTCCTCTCCTACAGGCAGCTCTGCCTGTTAAGAGTTAATTGGTGAGCTGCAGCCTCTCTGCCAGCCGTGCAGTGAGGGGAGGAGGGGACAAGTGGGCCATTAACAGCCAGCACTCAGAGCCTGGAGGAGGTGACAGTGACACACAAGAGAGCAGCACCACGAGGTAGGAGAGGAGGAGGGAAGTCTGCAGCCCGAGTCCTGCTAGCAATAAATCCCCTTACATGACACAGCCAAGCAGCCTGCTAAATGGACCATGCACCCCTCTTACCTCTACTTCCTGCCCGGGTCTGCTCCGTCCTCACTGTCACACCTCCCTGGTTCTGGCCCCCAATGCTGGTTTTAGTTCCTCGTGCTCCGTCCTCACACCAGCCGCAGCTCTGTTCCCCTGCTGAGCAGCTGCTTCTGGTGTTGGCTCCAGCCATCTGTTGTTGAGGCACAGTGCAGGAGCCAGCTTACGCGGCTTCCATGCACTGCTGCCTATGACTGCGGTGACAGGGACCCTTTCATTTTCGCGCCCAGCAGATGTATGAAGCGGCTGTAAATCACGCTGTGTCTTCTCCACAGTCGCATCACAACTAAGGGGGAAACAGATCCCTCCGCCCTTGTCACACATATTAACACGGCATGCACGCCGAAATGGCTGGGTCCCAGGGGACCCAGCCATTCATGAAAGATGAGTCCCTGGTGCTCCAAAGTGGGTAAAATACTCGCTATAGCGAGTATTTGCGAACCCTGCCTCTCTTGGAGAGATCCTCGTCCCAGGCCTTGCAGAAGGCGGGGGTATCAGTTGTATGTGCCTGCACTATGATTTTGTAGATGGCTGATACTGTGTGGCTTGGTTCCGAAGTCTGTGCGCACAACACCTCAAATGGGTAGGGGTTTTTTACAAGGGTGGGGGAGGCTCTCTGCGATTGAATAAAATGTCTTACTTGAAAGTAAAACCATAAATCTGACTGTGGTAACGTCTTATCTTCTTTTAAGTCATTAAAGGATTTAACTGTACCTCCTGTTATCAGGTCTAGAATCCTGAACAACCCTCCCTGATACCACCTGCGTGCTATGCTTCCCTCGGTCCCCGGCTCAAAGTCTAGATTGTTAATTATCGGAAGGAGTAGGGAGTCCGGCGATGTGAGGCCCAACTTATATCGCACTGATTTCCAGAGATTCAAAGTTGGTTCTACCGTCGGGTGTGTTGAGTGGGCTATTCTGGGGAGCCAGGGGATCGCCCTAAGGTCCAGTCCCGAGGAGTATTTTTCTATTGCTATCCATTGTTTCTCATTGGTGTCAGGTCTAGTCCAGTCCATGATTCTGTGTAGTGTGGTTGCCTGGTGATACGCTAGCAGCCAGGGGAGCTGTTGGCCTCCATGTGCTTTCTTACGGAATAAGTATTTATGTTTGAATCTGGGTTTTTTGCCGCCCCATACGAATCTACTGATGATCCCTTGCATTTCTACTATGTATTTTAACGGGAGCTTTAGCGGGATAGTCTGGAACAAGTAGAGAAACCTAGGCAGAACATTCATTTTTATAATGTTCATCCTACCTATCCATGAGAACTTTTGGGATGCCCATTGTGCTAGCTCCGAGCGCACTTTTTGTATTATAGGTGTATAGTTAATTTTCGCGGTCGTCTGGAGAGAGGTAGGGATAAGTACCCCTAAGTACTTAATATGTGAGGGGTGCCAGGTGAACGGGAACTGGTGAGCTAGCAATTCTACCGTGTCGAGTGGGAGGGTGATGTTAAGGGCTGTTGATTTTGAGTAGTTGATTTTAAAGTTGGACAGTTTCCCGAATCGTGTAAATTCTTTTATAATGTTCGGGAGAGATATCATGGGTTTTGTAATGATTGCCAACAGGTCATCAGCGAAGAGTGCGAGTCTATGTTTTACTCCACCAACTTCTAAACCACTGATGTCTGGGTTAGCCCTGATGGCCCTAGCCAGAGCCTCCATGCATATCACATAAAGCAGAGGTGATAGTGGGCACCCCTGCCTGGTCCCATTGGCAATCAGCACGGGGTCGGACAGCATGCCGTTGACTCGTACTCGAGCCGTTGGTTTCTGGTATTGTGCAAGTATTTTCCCTATGAATTGTTCTCCCACCCCTGCGTGCCGGAGGGCCTCCCCCATAAATGACCAGTCTACCCGGTCGAATGCCTTTTCGGCATCTGTGGAGAGTAGCATACTTGGGGTCCCAGTTGTGTGGGCATGTGCTACCAGGTCAATAACTCTCATTGTGTTGTCCCTTGCCTCTCTCCCGCGTACGAATCCCACCTGGTCAGGATGGACCAGGTGCGGTACCAACATGGATAGACGGTTAGCTAGTAATTTTGCGTATAGTTTAACGTCGACATTAAGTAATGAGATGGGGCGGTAGCTGGAGGGGAGTGAAGGGTCTTTGCCTTCTTTTGGTTGGACCGTGATGTGGGCTTCAAGAGACTGGGCAGATAAAGGTGAGGTCTTAGAGATCCCATTGCACGCCTTTGTGAGGAGAGGGATCAGGCGGTCTTGGAATGCTTTGTAGTAAGTTATGGGGAAGCCGTCCGGACCCGGACTCTTTCCGGAGGGCGAGGTCTTAATTGCTAAACGTAATTCAGCTTCCGTGAAGGGATCGTTTAAGGTTGCTGTTAGATTGTGAGGCAGTATGGGATAATTTATGTCATTCAGGTATGTTTTAATTGCGTTCTCATGGGCTACTTGATCTCGCGGTGGTCCCTGGGAAGATAGATTATAGAGACCAGTATAATAGTTTTGGAAGATCTCCGCTATTTTGTTGTTTTTAGTATGGAGTGCACCTGAAGTGTCTTTCATCTCATTGATGTATGTTAACGATCTCTGTGCCCGCAGAGCCCTAGCCAGCTGTTTACCTGGTTTATTACCCCATCTGAAATACCTATGGCGGCAGCATCGGAGAGCCCTGCGGGTGCCCTCGTTTAACAGGCTATGTAGCGCAGCCCTAGCATCTTGTAGTTCCAAGAGGACTTCTGGGGTCAGTGAGGATTTGTGTAGAGATTCTAATTTTTTGATTTTATCTAATAGGGCTTCCTTACACTCCGTTTTTTTCTTCTTGAGATAAGATCCGATTTTAATACACCTACCCCGGATCACGCATTTGTGGGCTTCCCACAATGTAACAGGTGATATTTCGTCGTTTGAGTTCAATAATATATATTCATCTATTTCTTCCTCTATTTGTTTCCTACAATCATCTTCACGGAGAAATTGTTCATTGAAACGCCACTGCCAGTGGCGTGTGGGGGGGTGTAGCAGTGACAGCTCTAATGTTATGGGGGCATGGTCTGATCCCACTATCTGTCCTATTGAGGTGTTGATCAGGAGGTCAAGTGATCTATGATTTAAGTAAAAATAATCTATGCGGGTATATGAATTGTGTGGGTGCGAGTAGAAGGTGTAATCGTGATCTTTGGGGTGCATTAGCCTCCATGTGTCTATGAGTTGGAAATCGTGTATAAGCTTTTTGAACCGTCTCTGGTCATTGAGTGAGGAGGAGGTCGAAGCGCTAGTTGAGTCTATTGATACTTTATACTTTTGAGCAGCACTGGAGTTCGGAATTGGAGATTTGTCTTGGGAAGTGAGTGGACATCAGAACAGAATGTGCTTTGGAACCATAGACTGCCCCACATCATTCTGTGCCTTTAAGTGCCCTACTATGTTGGCCTTTAAACATAAAATGATACAATTAAATGTATCCATTTCTAGACATAGGCAGAGAAGAATGCGGTACCTTCTGTGGAACCATAAGTAAGTCAGTAATTAGAATAATATCATGCACCCCATGAACAGGGTATAGGTGCACTGATCACAATATGCAAATGTACTTCATTGGGAGGAACATTGTGTGCCCATACAGTGTCTTGTGTCTCCATAAACACTTATCTCCATAGTGTGTGAGGCTCACAATATCTATTCTTGTTGCTTCCTGCTCCTCATGTTTCACTAGAAGCCCTGATAACACTTGCTGCCGGCTGGGCTGCACCATCCTTGGATCAGGGCAGATAATCTCCATGGTGATAGATAGAGGCTTTACATACTTTCCTCCTGAAGAACCGAGATGGTGATGATAATATAGACTGTGTAATATTTGCACATTACACACACTGGAGAAACCAAGTATGCAAACAGGCAGCTGGGAAACCACAACAAATCTATGTAGAATGACAATTTAATTACCACAGAAGTGTTATTTATCTAATCATAATACAGAACTGAGATTGTATTACTGAATAAGTACTGTATACAATTAAAGCACTGACCTGTAATCTATGTATTGTAAAACAAATATTACTTTGTGAAATGACTCATGTAATAGGATTTTATTTTTTAATTTTTATTAGCATTTATTTATATAGTGTCACCCTCGGTACTATGCAGTTCTGCATGAGCACAGCATAGAGCCGAAATTTTCGTGGGGACGTGGCCTAATTCAGGGGCGTGGCCTATACTTGCGGCTCTCACGCGAGGCCACGCCCCCATTTTGCCGCTATGGGGGCATAACCCAGAGGCTCTGTGAGCCTCTAGCCATGCCCCCAGCCCCCTGGCTGCGGGAATAGACGCTGTGCGCATGCGCACAGCGTTTATTCCCCGCTGCTTAGCAGCTGACAGGGGGGGACTCCCAACAGCCCCCCCACACCGCAGGACACTGCCGCCCGCGGGTGGGACAGCGGGACAGGCCCTGATAATCGGGACTGTCCCTAAAATTGCAGGGGTAAAATAGTGGTGGCATTACAGTGTGGCAGCCTGTATTAACCCTGTACCTGCTGTTACCAATAAACCTAGTACCCTGGTTAAGGACTTTTAGTGCGGCGTGACAATCACTTTCACATCTAGAGACTTACTGTGAAGCAGTGGTGATATAAAGAAGATTGGCAGCCCAATGCTTGTAGCAGGGCCCACTGGGTGTATCCATATACATAGGACGCCACAGAAGAACAGTCTCTTACTTTCAACAACCTCCTCACAGCATCTAACCCCCACCCCGCTTCTCCAGTGTACACTTCGCAGATCCCCACCTCACTCTAATGTATTCATCAAAGCACTTCACCCTCCTTCAATGCCCACCTCACACCACTCCTCTGCTTCAAAGTCCACCTAACAGCACTTGCTCCCCTTCAATGCACTCTCCTATATGTAATAACCACCTAACAGCACCCACCTTCTCCTGCCCCCTTCATATCCAAATCACAATATCCCCCTAGCCCCTCCCAAAAATAACATCCCACAGCACTTACCCCCTGGCCCCATCAATATCCACATTACAACCCATAACTCCCCCCCCCCCCCCCCCCATCCCCACACCTTGAATGTCCACATTACAGCAAACCCCCCCCCCCCCCTTTTTCAATGTCCGTGCCACGGCACTCTCCCACTGACAGCAACATTAATCTTATTAACCAACTTTACTTCAGGACAGACTTGCGGTGAGAGACGCAGTGGGTCTAGTGCACGCCGACTCTATAAAGCCTAATAAAGCCAGAACAGGTTCAGTGCGCTGCTGCAGATATCCCCCAGAGGGAGGGGCAGGGGCAAAGCTACCTAATAAAGTTTATGAAGGACATAGAATTGGATGTATAGATACTTGGCATATGCCATGGCAGCCCAAGGGGAAATGAGCAAGAACATCCAATATTCATCTAACAAAACATCCAGCCCCCATTAAGATAGCCCAAAGCTATGACAAATAAGAGGGGTATGTCTGGAAATGGACAGGGGTATCCTTTCCCGCCACTGTGAACAGACATTTAAATATTAATAATAGTATATTTGACTGCACGCTTGTGTCTCAGAGATGTTGCTAGTTTCTTGTTTTGCAAAACCTAGTAAAAAAAAAAAAGTAATTCACCATTACCAAATTGGTCACTGAGAGACCTATTGCTTCGGTGTCTATAAATAACATAATCTAGGCAGAAGCTCTAGACTTTGTGCAAGTGCACCTAGATTTTTGATAAATTGCAAAGGTTTATTGAACATAATGATAGATCCTAAGATTACAGCACCCAGTGGGAGGAATCGGATCTACTTTGCAAAGTACCCAGCGCTGCTAGATCTGTGACACCAGTGCATTTCAGTTCCATAAGAGGATTCTTCTTGCACTTCTAGTATTTCCTGAGAGAGGAGAGCAGGCATGAATTTTGATGTCAGGATGAACAGGTGGAAAACAGAAATGGGTACTTGTGTATTAGGAGGGCGCCCATTACGTAGTTTGCATAGTGGTGTATTGAGAATACCAATACACCACTATGCTGGCTACGTAAACTACGTAACTTATGTAAACTATGTAACTCTTCTCATCAAGTGTATGTTGTCCAAGAAATTTTTGTTCAGAACCAACATTTGTTATGTAATACAGAATATTGTTAATTCACTAGAAACTAACAACACCACCGTCTGGAAGCAAGGAGGCTGTGTATACTTATTTACCCGTAGGCTGTCTTGTTTAATGGACAAACCATACCAGTGCAGGCCAGGGTAACAGATTTCTACCTCATGCCAAACATTTTTTGTTCACATCACAGATCTATAATGAGATGATTCGGGACTTGCTGAATCCAGCGCTGGGCTACCTTGACCTGCGGGAGGACTCGAAGGGAGTAATTCAAGTAGCCGGGATTACAGAGGTGTCTACCATCAATGCTAAAGAGGTACTATGGTAGTGCATAATTGTGGGGTCATCTACTTATTGTCTAAAGTTGTTACAAGTGGGTTTCAGCAAACATTACATTACACACAACACAGTACATGTCCTGTGCTCCCATTATTCACTGTTTCTGCTCTTATTAATCACATTGGTTGTATGTAATTTTAAAGTGTGAGCCCACTTTCCCAGGTTCTAGAGCTGTGGGTTGCCAGCCATGCTCTGTGGCGGTATCCGGACTGATAGATTGACTCTAGGTCGACAGTCATAAGGTTGACCACTATTGGTCGACAGTCAAAAGGTCGACAGGGTCTAAAGGTTGATAATCAAAAGGTCGACAGGTTCCAAAGGTCGACAGGGTCCAAAGGTTGACAGTCAAAGGTCGACAGGGTTTAAAGGTCGACAGACAATAGGTTGACATGGTCAATAGGTCGACAGCCAAAAGGTCGACGTGGTCAAAAGGATGACATGAAAAGGGTTGACATGCATTTTTTTACAAAAATTTGAGCCGACATGTGCCGACAGGCAGTATTTCATGCCCTACCATCCACTACAGCGTGGAGGGAGAATATAATAGTGTGTCGATTGCAGCAAGGGACCAAGCTTGATGCATGGCGAGCATAGCGAGCCGTGCAAGGGGACGTGGTACACTTAGACAGTGTCCATGTTGACCTATGTCGACATATACACACAAAATAGAGAAAAAAAAACAAAACTCATGTCCACCTTTTCCATGTCCACCTTTTCCATGTCGACATTTTAACCATGTCAACCTTTTGGCTGTCGACATATTGACCCTGTTGACCTATTGTCTGTCAACCTTCAAAACCTGTCTGCCTTTTGAATGTCAACCTTTGGACCCTGTCAACCTTTTCATTGTCGACCTTTAGACTCTGTCGACCTTTAGACGCTGCTCATTTGACTGTAGACCATATGACTGTAGACCTAGACATTGTAGATCTAATATACCATAACCCTCTGTGGCACTGCTAGGTGGATGAAAGATTTTAGATTTTGGTTCTACCTTGTCCTAAGGACAAGTTGGACCTGATTTCCCCCTGCAGCTCCCCGGGAGGGGGACACACTATTAAGCACTTGATGTGCCAAGTTTTGCATATGATACATCGCATGCAATGTATCGTATGCAACTCCCGGGGAGCTGCAAGGCGGAGGGAGCAGGGGGGCGGGGGACATCGAGGTGGCGGGCGGGGGCCACTGCGAGGCGGCTGGCGTGGGACGCTGCTAGTACTGCAGAGGCAGCAGGCAGGGGACGCTGCGAGGGACAGTGACACAGAGGCGGCTGTAAGGTAAAGTCGGGCAGGGCCCAGGGGGAGCCGGGAGCTGTCAGTACTGAAAAAAAAAAAGCTCATACAGTGCTCTCTCAGCCAATTGCTGACTGGCTGAGAGAGCGCGCATCCAATTACAGGCTGCCCATTCATTGTATGCCCTGTTCTCTGTTACTGCCACCTCTGTGTCCTCCGCAGCGTCCGCTACCTCTGCCCTTCAAGCAGCATCCCCCGCCAGCCGCCTCGCAGCGTCCCCCGCCCCCCTGGTCCCTCCACCTGCCTGGAGCACTGACAGCTCCCTGCTCCAGCTCCCCCTGCCCGTCTCCCTCGCCAGCGTCCGCCGCCTCTGTGTCCCTCACCAGCCACCTCAGAGTCACCTGCCCGGCTGCACATAACATTTAGCAAATCTTATGTGCAGCCGGTCCGACCTCCCCGATTCCGACCGTGTCTAAACATGCGATTTGGCCCGATTTCACTGCCCGATCCATCTTAATCGGGTGAAATCGGGACCAAATCGCATAGTGTATGGGGCTGAGAGGGGTTACTGGCGTTACGGGGCCCTTCTCCTTTGGGAGAGGGTCCATTTGAACGCACAACCCCCTATGCACGTGTTTAGGCACAGCACTGGTGGTGGGAGCACACCTCGGGCTCCCTGAGTTTCTTCAAACTCATGGTGCCTTAAGACTAGCTCTGAAAGCACATAACTGGGAATTAGAACATGTACTGAGCATACTTGCCGACTTCTATGCTGCCCTCTCCGGGAGAGGGCAGCCAGCTCACTGGAGTATGGGGCGTGGCCATCGCCGGGAGGGGCGGTCCGGGGGCGGAGCAATGGATGGGCTGCTCTATTGGGACTGTGGCTATAGCAAACGCGTCATTTTAGCCCCGCCCCCGGCAGTGCAATGTTGGTATTTCAGTCATTGCACTGCGGGGGCGGGGCTAAAAATGACAAAAGCGTAATTTAACCCGCGGACCCCCCCGCCGTGTGGGGGGTCCTGGGTGATGGATGGAAATGCGGGAGGGTTGACCCCCTTTCCGGGGGGCCAGGAGGGGGACCCGATTTCCGGGACCCTCCCGGCCTTTCCGGGAGGGTTAGCAACCCTGGTACTGAGGACCCAAGAAATGTGTGTAATAAAGGCATATTCATATCAGAGGACTATACATCAGATACAAAAATTCTGCATCTTCACCCAAGACAATTGGCCATGTTACTGTCTGTGCAGGAATGTAGGAGGTAGGAATAACCAGGTCACATTCAGCAGCCATGTTGCAATGTTCTGTTAAGCACCTTCACTTTGTCTGTCTATACCGACATGAGCTTATGGTAAATAGGCGGCTTGACTCATAGAGATAAAGGTGTATAGTCATGATGACTCATTTGTAGGATGATAACACTGTGTTTATAGAGACATTTGGTTTCTGCCACTAATTGGCAATGAGTACAGGTGACAACCGCAATGCGTCTCATAAGTGGATCACCAGTATCCAGACTGGAAATTGGAAACCAACGGCCTGACTCTAGTTCACTTTCAAAAGCAAATTCTCTCTCTAATGGACAAAACCTTTCCTCCCACAATCTAAAAATATTTTAGTAGGTTCATTGGCTCCCAACAAAATGTGTGGGCGTGTACATGTAGTAGGGAATATTGATTGTAAGCTCCACTGGGGCAGGGACTGATGTAAATGTTCAAATATTCTCTGTAAAGAGCTGCGGAATATGTGTATATACAAATATGGGTTAATTTAGTGGACTGCTATTGCTATTGCTGAATGCTGACATTTTATATTAAAATTTCATGCAAGTTTCTTAGTTTGTATTAATAGTGATAAAATATCACAAATACGTCTTTTTTTCACTGTGCTGAATTATTGTTTCACTAAAACCACATGGTATATTTATAGGATGGCACGTAAGACCTTATCTCTCTGTGTCCCGTAGATCATGCAGCTGCTAATGAAAGGAAACAAACAAAGAACACAAGAACCCACAGCAGCCAATAAAACCTCGTCCCGCTCTCACGCCATCCTTCAAGTCACTGTTAGGCAGAAGAACCGCATTAAGAACATCACTCAGGAGGTCCGTGTAGGGAGGCTCTTCATGATAGACCTGGCTGGATCTGAGAGGGCTTCCCAGGTATGGAGAGGAAACCTTGAGCTACAGTTATAATATCACCTTACATATAGCATCCTGAAGGACCGTATCCACTATCCAAAGCTGAGGGGTTTTTTTATTTGTTTTACTTTGCTAAGTAATGGGACAGCTTCCAGCGTCTATATATGAGAGCTATCTAAAAAAGTGGACTTGTTGAACGTGGGTTAGAATGTGTTCTATAAAAATGAGGCCCCTGATCTAGGTTTATGTTACCCCAAAGTTTGTAGATACAGGACATTTAGTTATGCACTTTTTCACACCCAGTGTCACTGTATGGTCCATTTATATAACGTTTCCTAAAGTATTTGCTAAGCATTCACAAAATCTTCCAAAATGGAAAAAAAGTAGTAGTAGTACTTATAGCTTATTGCAACAGGGTCCACCTATGGGCTGGAAAGCCGTACCATCTCCTGGCCTTTAGCTTTGCAGAAGAGTGACTGGGATCATAACTATAATATTGCATGTTAGCTGTAGCTATCGTGATCCCCATCGCCCCCTTGTGGCCTGTAGACAGACATATCGAAGTATACATATTTGTGCATTGAATTATTTCCATGAAAATAGATAAAGGAATAAGCATCTGAGTTAGTTTTATTTTTTTCTTCCTTAAAACATCTCATCTCAACATTTTATACAAGTTCCTTCAGAGGAGAGACCGGACAAAAGTGGACTCAGTGAAGAAAATGGAATACACCACACAAATGGGGAAATGATAGGCTACGCAAAGTGCAGTTACATATATTCTGTAGCGTAGGGTTAAAATTGACAATAAAGATTTTCAGTCCTGGATCACCCTGATTTCTAATCTGACTCTGCTGCATTGTAACATGTTAAGATACAATTACAGAGTTAAAACGTGTGTACTAATGTAATAATTGGATCAGGTTTTGTAAAGCATTTTAAGCATATTGTTACATATCATTCCTGGCCATGAATAGGCTTTACTGAATTTGTTCTCTGTTTATCCTTAACAAGGGCCTTCAAGGCGTTTAATGAACCTGCTGTTTTATTTGAAACCTGATACCTAGCTCAGGACAAAGACACTTTCACTGCATAGCTTCTATTAGAGAGCGCAGCGATGACATTTAGAGTCGGATATAGCGCCATCTGGTGGATACAGGAGTTTATTCATATGAATTGATTGATACAATAAAGGGGATGCTGTCAGTAGATCGACAATAAATAGGTTGACAGTCAATAGACCTGGGGTAGCCAACCCTAGTCCTCGAGCGCTACCAACAGTGCATGTTTTGCAGGTCTCCTCACAGAATCACAAGTGAGCTAATTAGCTCCATCTGTGTATCTTTTAAAATGTGTCAGTGATTAATGAGTGCAGCTGTGCAGCAGCTAGGTTGTCTGGAAAATGTGAACTGTTGGTAGCTCTCGAGGGCTAGGGTTGGCTGCCACTGCAATAGACCAACCACTATTGACACATGAAATATATCGACATACCTTAGGTCGACATGGTCGAAAAGACAACACATACAAGAGGTCCAAGAGGTCAAAATTAGTTTTTCACGTTTTTTTTCATACTTCAACTATCCATGTGGACATAGAGGGAAAATATAATAGTGTGGGGAAGATAGCGAGGGGACACTGTACACTTTTACAGTGTCCATGTAGACGTAATCAAAAAGTCAACCTATTGCTCTTGTCGATATTTTGACCCTGTCAGCCTAAGCCATGTTGACCCTTTAATGTGTCGACATATGGTCTGTCTGTCGGTCGACCTAATGACTGTCAACCTTAATTGGGTCTACTGTATGACCCATACCCCAATAAAGGTGGTATAACGATGATTTACAGACTGTAAGATATGCAGATATTCAGCATATTTTCCAGCTTTACCCATTCCAGGACTCTGTTTCAATTACGTCACCCAATAATATCAGAATTTTATCCACGGTACCCCTAGGCCAAAAGTTTATTTTGGAAAAATTCAATACTTTGTTTATTTAATTAAATAAATTGTGTTTATATAACATCTTTAGGTTTATTTATGTAGTGAGGGACATTTGCTTCTGTTTGAACACATATGTTATGATTGGCAGCCACAACCACTGGTTTTACTTATTACTATGACAATAATTCAAATGAATTGGTCCTGGTCCACCAACCCAAGGCACCCAGTTTGGGAACCACTGGTCTAAACACTGACCACCTAGATGAACCCATATTTGCATATAGTGGTCCATGCACAGAGCCACCTGTCAGCAAAGAGTATTGGTAAATTGTGTTCAAATTATGGCAATGATGTAGTGACAAACTGTGGGCTGTTGAATAAGTAATTGCCAGCACTTATTTCCTATATTAAGATGTGCACTGTATATCTATTTCAGTAGATAATACAGTACAGACGAACTCCACTTATAACACACAAAGTA
The DNA here is from genome assembly GCF_055691185.1 of Crinia signifera. Lineage (NCBI taxonomy): Eukaryota > Metazoa > Chordata > Amphibia > Anura > Myobatrachidae > Crinia > Crinia signifera. Next base: position 208,377,802 of record NC_139222.1, on the reverse strand, counting down.
CCCTTTTAGAGACCAGCTAAATATTTGGCATTGTCTCAAGATGGGGAGAAATTTGACAAAGCGCCGCGTAACATTTATATTTGGATTGCAGGATGCAAAGCAATACATATACACCAATGTGGGCACTAATAAGGTGATTGTTTATGTCAGAGGTTTTCATTGGAATGTACAGTGAGGAAATTCTAAGTTAATTTCACAATGAACAAAGCTGTAAATATGTTCTCATGATTTGTGAGACATTTTAATCTTTAGTGTACAGATTTACCACCCACTGAAGCACATTTATATCTGAGCTATACTGTTGTGTACTGCAGACTCAGAACCGAGGTCAGCGGATGAAGGAGGGAGCTCACATCAACCGCTCACTGCTGGCTCTAGGCAACTGTATCAATGCCCTAAGTGACAGAGGAGGCAATAAGTATGTCAACTACAGAGACAGCAAACTGACACGGCTTCTGAAGGTACAGCACAAATTCATCACCCTCTGACATGTCTGTGCTAAAGTCTAATTATTTACTAGTATTTGTTTACTAAACCATAACAACCAATTAAACCTCATCAACCAGTGCAAAGCTGTGAGTTATTGCACATGTATCGGCTGTGAGTTATTGCACATGTATTGGCTGTGAGTTACTGCACATGTATTGGCTGTGAGTTATTGCACATGTACTGATTGTGAGTTACTGCACATGTAATGGTTGTGAGTTACTACACATGTATAAGCTGTGAGTCACTGCACATGTATTGGTTGTAAGTTACTGCACGTATATATTGGCTGTGAGTTATTTCACATGTATTGGCTGTGAGTTATTGCACATTTACTGGTTTTGAGTCACTGCACATGTACTGGTTGTGAGTTACTGTACATATATTTACTGCTAATTGTCAGTCAGGTGTTGTCTAATGCCAGCGTTAATTAAAGAGATCAGCCTACTGTTGCTATGGCAAATGGGGTCTTTTTGTGGTTTGGGAATCACACTAGACTTCAAGGAATCATGAAAACAATTACCTTCTAGAATCTTGTTGAATAGATGAGTTCACGTTGTAAATACAGGTCGAGTATCCCGTATCCGAATATCCGTTATCCGAATTATTCCGAAATACGGACATTCCAGAAAGTGAAAATTTTTTTTTTTTTTGCTAAAAACTCATTGGGGACATTTGTAACAGCATCACTGGGGACATGATATGTAACTGGCACTATATATGTACAAGAAAATGATTGCTTGGCATTCAAATTCAGTGCTGAGATAGTACACACATTTTGTTTCACGTTTTGAAACCTTGTTTTTTGAACAAATAAAATATATTTGTGTGTATTTTATGTGGTAATAAAATATATTTGTGTGTATATTATGTGTTTATACAGCATAAATGCAAGATACTTCAAAATACATCATTGAAATATAAAAATATTCCGAAATACGGAATAATCCGTTATCCAAAATTCTCCTGGTCCCGAGCATTTTGGATACGGGATACTCAACCTGTAGCAGACCTCCACAACTTAGAAAGGTTGCATGTTTTAAAATACTCCTGAGACAGCATTGAAAGGGAAAGCTGTGTATGCTGAGGTCCAGGCAAAATATATAAGGCTTTGTAACAATTTACAGCTTCCGGGTCATAGTTTAGTACATCTCAATCATCTCTTGGCTGCAATGGTTTGAGATTCCTGTTTAGCTTTTGATGCCAACACAGTATCAGACTCATTGCCTTTTCCATAAAATCTTTGATTGGCCCATTGTGCAGTCTGTTTTGTCAAAATGGATTAAAGCTCACCCTTGACATTTAAGTTGCTGAAACAGTGACCAGGAATGGTCTTCCTTGTGAGCACGTTCTAACAGTTCCAGTTGGTTAGACAGTTCTGTAATACGTTTGGTCTTTAGTTTTTTTTTCTGTGGGAGGCATATTTAATCACTGCACCTCTAATGACGGCCTTTTGAGTTCCCCAGAACGTAGGGTAAGGGAGCTCTGCAGGAACATAAGGATTCAAATAATCTTTAATTTGAGTGCTTAGCAACTTCCTTAAACTAAGTAATTTGAAGAAGCGTTTTATTTAATCTCCAGGACGGGCGACCCTAACTAGTTTGTAATGGGTCTACTCTGGCTAATACCATTGATGATCAAACCTTACTACAGAAACAATTATTATTATTGGTACTTGTTTCCTAGCACGGCCACAATCTTAAGTAATCGTGTCCCTTAATTAAGGGACACGATTACCCCCGATGGACCCGATTTCTTTTGAAATCAGGTCCATTTTGCCGGCTAGGAGACAATATCGGGGGCATCGCGTCGGTCGGGACCATTAACATTGGTCCCGACGCGACCGACGCGATGCCCCCGATATTTCCATAGACTTCAATGTTAAAAAATATTTTAACATTGAAATCTTGTCGGGAAAGGTAAAATATCGGGGGCATCGCGTCGGTCGGGACCATTAACATTGGTCCCGACGCGATGCGACGCGATGCACCCGATTTTTGCATAGGCTTCAATGTTAAAATATTTTTTAACATTGAAATGCTGTAAAAATGTGAAAAAATGTGAAATGGGCCAATATGACCCATTTCACATTATAGATGTCCCCGTCGTCACCCCACGATAGACGCCAACCCGAAGCGTGGCGAGCGCAGCGAGCCCGCGAGGGGCGGCGGTACGCGTCCTCCGACCTTTTCATGCCCTACTATCCACGTCGGCGCGGAGTGAGAATAGAATAGTGTGGCGAGCGCAGCGAGCCACCGAGCCCGAAGCGTGGCGAGGGGACGCGGATACCTTCACAGTTATACGCGTCCCCTTGCGGGCTTCACAGGTGTCCGTGGCGACGCGGACACCTGTGAAGCCCGCGAAGGGACGCGTTTACCTGTGAAGGTATCCGCGTCCCCTCGCGGGGCTCGCTGCGCTCGCCACGCTTCGGGCTCGGTGGCTCGCTGCGCTCGCCACACTATTCTATTCTCACTCCACGCCGACGTGGATAGTAGGGCATGAAAAGGTCGGAGGACGCGTACCGCCGCCCCTCGCGGGCTCGCTGCGCTCGCCACGCTTCGGGTTGGCGTCTATCGTGGGCTGGGGTTAACGCGCTTAAATTTGGGGGGGTTGGGAATTTTTTTCATTGAATCCAATGTAAAATTGGGTCCCAGGGACCCAATTTACATTGGATTCAATGAAAAAAATCGGGTCAAAAATCGGTCGGTCGCGTCGATCGCATCGCATGCGACCAAATCGCATGCGATGCGATCGACCCGATTTTTCCGACACGACCACCCCGATCTGAATCGGTGTGGCCGTGCTAGGAAACAAGTACCTTATTATTATTATTATTATTATTATTATAATTTTATTTATAAGGCACCACAAGTGTTTCGCAGCGCCGTACAAAGGAACAATACAGGGAGACAAAACTTGGCATAACATTGAATAAATAACAAAAATACAGTACAAATAAAGAGTACCACAGTTCAATACACATTACAGCTTAAATGTAAGTAGTGAGGACCCAATCAACATACAACTAGAGGCTAGATGCCAATGATGGAGATGAGTATGCGGACAAAGATGGTCACTGAGTGTTGAAGTATAGGAGAGCTGTGAGTGACATGTGAAGAGAAGTGGGCTTTGACAACAGGAGGGAAGAGGGCCCTACTCGGAGGAGCTTATAATCTAGTAGGAAGGGGAGACAGACAAATTACAAGAGGTGCAAGCGAGGGGGTGGTGGTTAGATAGCAGGATGTAAACAGCCAAGGGGTCGGAGAACCATCTGATTTATGCAGTGGAAGGGTATGCTTTGATGAATAGGTGAGTTTTCAGTGCCCGTTTGAAGCTTTGCAAGGTCGGGGAGAGTCTAATGGAGCGAGGGAGTGCGTTCCACTGAAGGGGTGCAGCACGGGCAAAGTCCTGTACTCTAGCATGGGAAGCAGTGATCAGGGTGGAGGAGAGACGACAGTCGTCAGCTGACCGTAGAGGGCGGGAGGGTGTATGAATGGAGATGAGGTTAGAGATATATGGAGCAATGGAATTAGAGATGGCCCTGTATGTGAGTGTGAGGTGTTTGAAGAGGATTCTGTAGGGGAATGGAAGCCAGTGCAGATTTTGTTGAAGGGGAGTAGCAGAATTAGAGCAGCTGGAGAGGAAGATAAGCCTGGCTGCAGCATTGAGGACAGATTGGAGAGGAGCTAGTTGGGATTGAGCGAGGCCGGTGAGAAGAGCATTACAGTAGTCAAGCCGTGAGATGACCAATGAGTGGATGATCAGCTTAGTTGCACTCTGTGAGAGAAAGGGCCTGATGCGAGCAATGTTGCGTAACTGGAACCGGCAAGAATGGGCCAGAGATTGGATGTGGGGTGCAAAGGAGAGGGAGGAGTCAAGAGTGACACCCAGGCAGCGGAGTTGGGGAACAGGGGAGATGATGGTGTTGTTAACAGTGATAGAGATATTAGTAGGGGGCATAGCTCTGGGTGGGGGAAAGATAATAAGTTCGGTTTTGTCCATATTCAGCTTCAGAAATCGCTCAGACATCCAGGTAGAGATGGCAGCGAGGCAGTTGGAAACTTGAGAGAAAACAGTGGGGGACAGATCAGGAGAGGTAGATTTGGGTGTCATCTGCATAGAGGTGATATTGGAAGCCAAAGGAGTTAATGAGTGCACCCAGAGAGGAGGTGTACAGAGAGAACAGAATGGGGCCAAGGACGGAACCCTGAGGGACCCCGACAGGAAGGATAGAAGGTGGTGAGGTAGAGCCAGAGGCAGAGACTGAGAAGGAACGGTTGAAGAGGTAAGAGGAAAACCAGTTGAAGACTGTACCAGATACAGTAGGCCAATGTTTTGGAGTGTGTGGAGGAGGAGAGGGTGATCCACAGTGTCAAAGGCAGCAGATAGGTCCAAAAGGATAAGCAGGGAGAAGTGACCCTTGGATTTGGCTGACAGCAGGTCATTGGTGACTCTCACTAGGGCAGTCTCAGTGGAATGAAGTGGGCGAAAGCCAGATTGAAGGGGATCTAGGATGGAGTGGTCAGACAGGTAGCTGGTGAGATGCCTGTAAACCAGCCGTTCTAGTATTTTAGAGGCAAATGGGAGAAGAGAGATAGGGCGGTAGCTTGTGGGAGATAAAGGGTCCAGGTTAGGTTTTTTAAGAATAGGCGAGACCAGAGCGTGTTTGAAGGGTGAGGGAAAGATGCCAGTAGAAAGAGATAGGTTAAAGAGGTGAGCAAGGTGGGAGCAGCCAGTGGGGGAGAGGGAACTGAGGAGACGGGAGGGGAGAGGGTCCAAGGGACAGGTAGAGGGGGAGAGGATGAGATGAGGGAGTGGACTTCCTCAGCTGTAGTAGGGCAGAAGGATGACAGAGTGGGGTAGTTGGTAGGGGAGGATGATTGGGGTGGGTGGGCAGCAGAGGGGGTATGGAAGGAGATATGTCGGATTACCTCAATTTTAGAGAGGAAGAAGGAGGCAAAGTCAGTGGCAGTGAGAGATGAAGGGAGGAGGGGTGGTGCAGGGCGAAGTAGAGTGTTGAAAGTTTCAAAGAGATGCCGGGGATTGGAGGAATGGGAAGAGATGAGAGATTTGAAGAAAGATTGTTTGGTATAGGAGAGAGCAGCGCTGTAGGAGGTGAGAATAAACTTGAAATGGAGGAAGTCTTCCAAAGAGTGAGATTTCCTCCAGAGGCATTCAGCAGAGCGTGCAAACAATAGCAACTTTCACTAAAACATTCAATTTTTGGGAAAATTCGACTCACCCTATTTAATCCCAGTGCTGATTTTTCACCTGGGCGAAAAATCCAGCATTGGCTAAAACCGCATGTATCGGCAAATTGCCTCAAATTCACATACTTTGGTGAATTTGCAGCCGTTTCGACCATTTTTGCAGCCATTTACAAACATCCTGATGACCCTATTAATCCCAGTGTGCAGCAATCAAACACCTCTCAAACCCCATAAAATCCTGACCGATATCCCAGGCACAGGACACATGTTCAAACTGGGGCTTCTCCACCTATTCTAACATGAACCTGAGTGTCTTTTTGGGACCCTACTCTACACTGCAATCACCACATTTTGTGTCAATTCTTCTAGTGGTAACCTATTCCACCCAGTGTAATCCTGCGCTATGCGCCCAAGATGGCTGCCTCCCCTAGTACCTTGTTAGGGTGGAATACACAATTTATGGAAGTTATTATCTAAAATGCCTGCACCAACACTACATTGTGCCTACTGTGCTATCACTACTTTCTTTTATGTCTGTGTGACTTATCTATTGCTGTACTTCACAGATCCTATGTATTGTTTGCATAGTTTTTATTAGGGATGCCAATCCCGGGGCATTTTTTCAATCCCAGGATTCGGGATTGAAAAATGCTCAATCCCGGGATCCCGGGATTGGCCTCCCTAATAAAAAAAAACGCAACAGATCCCAATTAATACCCCCCCAATCTCCCCATCCCCCCTGCCCTGCACTGTCACTTACACATTGTTGGTGACAGGCAGCAGGACCATCTCTTCTCTTCACAGCAGGCTGCGTCGGGTGTCTGGAAGCGGCACAGCACGGGGGGCATGGCGACACTGAATATTACAGCAGAGCAGACACACAGCATCCCAGCGGCTGGGCTGCGCAGCGTGACACTTGACATCACGCTGCGCTGCTCTCTGTGCACAGCGACACAGTCTGAATAGGCATCCCGGCAGCTGGGCTGGGCTGCGCAGCGCAGCGTGACACTTGACCTCACATCACGCTGCGCTACTCTGTGCACACTCAGCCGTACCACCGGGGGGTCACTAATAGCAGCCGGTCAGCACATCTGAGCTATGTAAGGTGCTCAGCGCTGCCCGGCTTTTAAAAAATAACTTAAAAATGTATTGCCGCAGTAATCCCGGGATTAAGAGATCCAATCCCGGGATTCAAATCCCGCCTATTTTAGGCCAAAATCCCGGGATCCCGCCGATCCCGATCCCGGGATTGGCCTCCCTAGTTTTTATGTCTGTAAAATGCATCGAGTCCTGTTGGAGAAAATGCACTATATAAATTAAATTTACTAATGTAGGATGGATAGGTGGCGGTATAATTGGATTCAGGAATAATTATTGAAAAAAAATAATAAATGCATACCATAATAATTTAAATTAATTAGCTAAATAAGTGGGTAGAGGCAATTCAAGTACACATCGGCATCCACAGTTATGCTAATACTAATGGATCTGCAAGTCTCTGCATATATCTTGGTCCCACTTATAGGCCTTTATTCAGATCTGATCGCAGTACAAATTTTTTGGAAAATGGGCAAAACCATGTGCACTGCAGGTGGGGCAGATGTAACATGTGTAGAGAGAGTTAGATTTGGGTGAGTTATTTTGTTTCTGTGCAGGGTAAATACTGGCTGCATTATTTTTACACTGCAATTTAGATTTCAGTTTCAACACACCCCTCCCAAATCTTACTCTCTCTGCATATGTTACATCTGCCCCACCTGCAGTGCACATGGTTTTGCCCATGTTCCAAACAAATTTGTACTGCAATCAGATCTGAATAAGGGCCATAGTGCAAATGTTGCTTGGAATGTCAGTTCTGACTGAGATGGGCCACTTTATGTCTGGGTAGTAGTATTCACCATCTGAACAAATGATGCATTTATAGTATCTTCATCATCAGACTTAATCTTTTTTCTTAAACAGGATTCTTTGGGTGGAAACAGTCGAACAGTGATGATTGCTCACATCAGTCCTGCCAGCAGTGCCTTTGAGGAGTCCCGAAACACTCTGGCCTATGCCGACCGTGCCAAAAACATCAAGACTCGGGTATGTGTATAAGAGCATTGTATTAATAATAGAGCTTACATAAAAGGAAAGGCTACATTATCACATTACCTCACTAACTTTCTTGCTGCCCACCAGGTGAAACGGAACCTTCTCAATGTCTCCTATCACATCGCCCAGTATACCAGTATCATATCAGACCTCAGAAAGGAGATCCAAAGACTCAAGGAGAAGATTGACGAGCAGGGGCTAAAGCATATGAGGAGTGAGAAGAGTGATATTCGTAACATTCAGGGTAACTCAAATTAGCAGGTTTCTGTTATACTAATTTGTAGAGAAGTGTCTAGGCCAGTGGTTTCCAAGCTGTGTGCTGTGGCACCCTGGTGTGCCTCGGGACACTTGCAGGGGTGCTCTGGGTTGATGGTCCAAGACCAATTCATAATATAGTCAATGAAGTAGACAAAACCAGGGTTTCAGACGTATCTTATGTGGACAAACAGAAGTGAATCCTGTCCATCACCATATAACTGACCTTAATGATGACATATAGACACACTTTACTTTATCTTCATTTTTTTTTTTTAAATAAGAAACTTTTGGCCTAGGGGTGCTATGAAAAAGATTATGATAATCTAGGGCAGGGGTGTCAAACTCAGGGGCCGCATCAGCAGTTTGGTCACCCTCAAAGGGCCGGTCCCCCAAAAAGTACAAATGACAGAAAACTTGTACAAGGTGTAATTTAAAGCAGTATGAAACAGGACATGCATATAACAATAATGCGATAACAAAAATGGTGGGCCATCAAACACAGAGCTATGTTGCAGAAATTTAATTCCACATCCAGTACTAATTATATTGAGGTGCAGGGTTCAGTGGTAGACAGGGACAGAAGGTACAGAGCTGCTAGAGGAGGTGACACCATTTTGGGAAAGACATTTTTATGTGGGCTAGCAAGATAGACACGCATGATGGAATGTGTAGTTTCACAACAGCTGGAGGGCCATAATTTGGACATGCCTGCCTAGGGTGTCATGATTAAAAAACGTTTGGGAACCCCTTGTCTAGGCGAATGTATCTTGAAGATCACAATGGGTGTAATTGTTTATGTTGAGTGTCAAAGTGCCACTGGTCAAGTAGAAATTTTGGGCACATCCAGGACTGTAATCAAAATAATGGTGAATGAGGTAAACAAGTGAATCATCAGCATTCAGTGAGGGGACGATTTGAAATCGGGTAAGCTAATACAGTGCCCAATATGAGGGCAGAGAAATATTACTTGTTATCAGTGGTGGTTTTTACCTATGGGCTACAGGGCTGCAGCCCCCCTCCCCACCCCAGGTAAAATCCGCCACTGTTCTCTGCCTAAGTGAAGCCAGATGCAGTGTGTAAGACTGCTCTGGCTTCACTGTGACTGGTAGTGACTTCCTATTGGAATTCCAACCTGCCAGTCGCTCAAAGCAGTCCCATTGGGAGGTACCACTGATGATACTGCGCATTGGCCGACCCGGGACCCTGAATATGCCTCCGGGTGCTGCTGCAAAAGCAGCCCATAGAGGCTGGGTCCAGCACATTTGCAGTATGTAAGAAGCTACTGTGCATGCGTTGGCCCGGGATTTGCAGCGGCAGCAGCGGGGACCAAGAGCACAGCAGCTGTGGCAGCGGAGGAGGCCCGCATCGTGGCAGCCCCCCTCCTCCGCAGAGGTGAGAGCCACCGCTGCTTTTTATACTTCACACTCTTTCAGAAGTGCAAGCAAACAACAAGTGAAATTTCTGTAGCGTGACGGCAGGAAATGTGCACAGTGCAGACTCTGACGGAACATTGCCCTGAATTGACCGGCCCTTAACCCCTTCCCGACATATGACGTACATTTACGTCATATGTCGGTTGAGGGGGAATCAAGCCAGCTCACGGAGTGAGCTGGCTTGAAAGAGAGCAGGTAATGGCTGTATATTACAGCCAGGTCCCTGCTCTCACGGCCACGAGCGGCGAGTTCGCCGATCGTGGCCGTTTAACCCTTTAAGCACCGCGGGCAACGCGACCGCAGTGCTTAAATAGCTGATCGGAGGGGGGGCGCCCCCCTCCGGCGCCGATCGGGGCCCCCCGCGGCGATATCGGAGGGTGCCGATCGGTTGCCATGGTAGCCAGGGGTCTAATGTAGACCCCTGTGCTGGCCGTGTCAGTATTCCTATTACATCCTGCCTGAGGCAGGATGTAATAGAAAGTGCTGAAAATCACTACGTTCAGCCATAGAGCTCTATGGCTGAACCTAGTACAGGCGATCGCGCCCCCTAGTGGTCAAGTACACTAGGGGGCCTTGTAGTAAACGTAAAAAAAAAAAAATAAATAAGTTTAAAAAAAAAAAAAAAAAAAAAAAATATTAAAAGTTCAAATCACCCCCCTTTCCCCATTTCACAAATAAAAATAAATAAAAAATAAAAAAAATAAACATATTTGGTATCGCCGCGTTCCTAAAAGTCCGATCTATTAAAATATAACATTAGTTATCCCGCACGGTTAAAGGCGTAAACGGAAAATAATTCCAAACGCCAAAACTACGTTTTTTGGTCGCATCGCGTACCCAAAAAAAAATAACTAAAAGAGATCAGAAAGTCGCCCATATCCCATAATTAAATTAATTAAAAAGTACACTTCAGCCCGCAAAAAATGAGCCCTCACCCAGGTCCGTAGGTGGAAAAATAAAAAAGTTATAAGCCGCAGAACATGGCGACGCGACGCAAATTAGAAAAACCGTAAAAGTTGCGATTTTTTTTTTTTAGTGGTAAAACATAACGAAAACTATATAAGTTTGGTATCACCAGAATCGTAACGACCCATAGAATAAAGATAACCCATCATTTTAAACGAACTATGAACTCCAAAAAAAACGTAACCAGCGCAAAATTGTGGAATGGCGTTTTTTTTTTTTTTTACCCCACATTGAATTATTTCCTGATTCCCCAGAATATTATACGGTATAGTAAATGGTACCATTACAAAGTACAACTTGTCCCGCAAAAAAAAAGCCCTCATGTGTCTATATAGCCGGAAAATTAAAAAAGTTACGCTTATTTGAACGCAAGGAGGAAAAAAAAAAAAAAATAACATAAAAGGCAATGTCGGGAAGGGGTTAAAACTGTAATGCTAGCTGTACCTGTATTTTCCTTATATCTTTTCTGCAACCAACTTCCATGGAGGAGTTGGTGCTTGATGTATATATTGACCTGAGCATCATTTCTAATTCATGGTGCAGAGTCTAGGGTAGAATAAAGGAAAAATTTGGTTTTGGCGTATTAGCATTTCTTTAGTAGTACAATTAAATTACATATACTGGAACAAATGAAAGTTTAAAGCTTGAAACAAACATTTGTTTTTCTCATGTTTTTCCTTTTGTTTTTTCATATTGACAAATGAACATTTCTTCTTTTATGAATATAATTAGTTAAAAGCCTGTAGTTGAGTGGCCTCTAGTGGTCGCCTTTTATATATATATATATATATATATATATATATATATATATATATATATATATATATATATATATATATATATATATATATATATATATATTGATGTAGCTATATAAAGACACTCGAAATGTTAAATGCTACTTTTGCCAGTACTTCCAAACAAGTGCTTTGATGTCCCCTCTGGCATGGAACACTCTCCTTTTTAATTTCCTTCAGGCATCAGTTGACAAAAAAAACCTCTAACACTGACAGACCCGTATAGAATGAGTACTCTACATTACTGGGAACAGTATTGGGTGATATCCTGCACAGGACAGAAAAAGGGGGGTTACCGGTACACTCCCCATGCGACCAGGGAGCTGCTGTAGCCTATACAGCGTCAGTAACACAGCTCACAGCGCTGTCCCCGCACCTTTCTCCTTACCTTCCTCCAGCAGCACGCCGACTCACTCACTCATATTTCCCGTCCGCTCACTGAAGACGGGTTTTCAGTGATTTACCCCGGCATTTAGTACTGTTGTTTTTCTTTACCCCCCCACTCTTGGCTACCTGTTGGTTTAACTACATCTATACCTATAGACCCATTTAGATTGTGTATACGTAAAATTGTTACATTGGCAGATATATGTTTGGTGCTAGTCACCTATGTGCAACCTACAATATAGAATTTTCCTCTGTCAGGTGTGACAATATTATGATTATGTGCGAATACACAATTGATATTAATTACCAGTAGTGCATGTGTTCACCAGACATATCAACCACCTGTGCGGGTTTTTTTGTAATATACCAGCCAATCCTGTGATTTATTTAAATGCAGCTATTTATTATTCCTACAATTGTGCATTAATGATCAGAAAATCCAATCACAGTATGCACACTTTTCTTTAGTGTGATGTTTAATCAAATCACAGTGATTATTAACATCACACATGTTTTCAGATTCATCACTTACTGCCAACTTTCCCTCCCTTGTGTTTTTTCCATGTAAGAGAGACTTTCTGGTGGCGAATTTTGGCCCTGCAATACCCAGTTATCAGGGCTGACCTAACACCACTTACAGAAGTGTCCTCGCTACATCTTGCTATTTTTCTATCAGTGTATCAATCTCTTCTCTCACCACCCGTCCGCTCATTTCTTTATGAAGACGGCCGGCAGCAGAAAGAGTTGATTCCAACACACTGTACTCGCTCTCTTCCCATCCCCTCCAGGATACCTGCGGTATTTTACATTTCAGATATACTCTGCAATTAACGGCTAATTACCATTTACGGGTGTTGTGACTATCTGTATTATACTTCTATAATAATTTTTTTCATACATAAGTGTAACGTATCCTATTTATTATGAGTTATACAGATTTGTCACTTCTCTCTGGATGTGTCATCAGCTGTCCTATCTAAGGACCATTAATTATAAATACATACCAATGTTATATACGTATCTTGAATAACACCACCTACTGCCACTATATTAGATATTGTGTGTCAGTGGCAATATATATTACTCTTTGTTCACTTAAGTAAGATTAATTTTTAAGAATAACTCTTTGTTGCCATCTAAAGGCTAATCATGTTCTCTATTTTTTCATAAGAGTTATAACTATCTTAGACTATTTGGAATTAAAAGTTAAGTTTTAACATAATCATTATACATTTCATTTGCTATTTCAAAAGTGTGCCTCCAAAAAGGAATCCTTTCTGCGAACGGTTGTCCACGTCTTGTGGATCACCGTCTCTCTATTTCTAAGTATACTCTACATTACTCTAAGCTCTAATGTGTAGTAGAAATCTATATATATTTTTTAATGATCCATCATCAAACTTACTTTTTGCCATTCTAGTCATTCTAACGCCTCTTGTGCTCTATCTACCATCCAGCCGAGGTTCAGCTACATACGTCACCCTATGACCGGCATGAGATGGATCAGCTGAGGGAGCAGCTTATAAGGGCCTTTAGAGAACAGATGGACATCCGGAGACAGCTAATGGAACTGGAAAACAACCACATGGAAATACAGATGGAAACGTCCCAACACTTTCTCGTCATTGCCGAGTAGGTGGACCATGACATGTATATGTAATGAGTATGTGTTCTATACATACTGCGAAAGGCCGCTATTTGTGCTCTGCACCAGTATTCCAGTGATGTCATACTTTCATACAGAATTGATACTCGTTAATGCTCGTTCAGACTGCAAAATAGCCGTTTTCACTGTGTGTAGATGACAGGTGGAATTGAAAAGAGATGCACAGTAGGGATCATAGCTAAATATTCTGTGTAATCCAATTTTCTGTACACGCAGACTTTATAGCACCCACAATAAAATAAATGATACTGGCTGCTTATAGATAGCAACTGCATAGAATGTACAGTATAAGATAATTATTTAGCACTTTGACACATAAGAAATGTGACTGTGCAGCCGCAGCTAGGAGATATCTCTAGTCACACAGGTAACAAAAGTGACATCACTTGCCAAAACAGAACCGTAAAGCATAATGCCACCCTCTAATGACTGACACCAGCTGGATGTGTTTAGGAGCAGCCCACAAACAAGGCACATGCATACAATATAGCACACCACTATCCAGCAGTAAGGGTTAATGCGCAGCACTAACTTAATACAAGGTTTTGCTCACTGCATTTAAATGGGTCATAAAATATTTCAAAATAGAACATTGCATCTTAGAATATTACACCTTCCTATCATTCTCTGTAAAACAATGTAGAGTAAATAAAGTGAATTATAGTGGACATCAAACGTTATATACAGTATGATGGCATCAAAGGACTGATGGACGAGAGGTCTTTCAGTGCTGTAATCTGGCACACTCAGTATGGTATGGGTAGTGTATGGTAGGCTTAAGTTCCAGTCTGTTGGGCTTCACAAGCCCAGACAATCATTATGTAGAAGCGTCTCCCTTATAGGGCCTTAGCTGTTGTCATATTATTAATTGCTTCTTTTGTATAAATAAGCTCCCATAGTAGCATATATACCTATGGGCTAACCATTCACTAACCAATTGTTGGCTAGATCCCTGAGTTTTGTTTTATTATATTGTGATTCTAGCTGGGAGCAGGAAAAAACACGGCAAGTCCGTAAGTGGAGGGAAGAACTGAGGAAAGAGTCGTATGGCAAAGACGATAGCGAGAAGGACTCGGACACTGGAGATGACCAATCCGACACCATGGAACCCCCAGAAGTGACCACAGCCAGAGAGAACATTCATGCGTTGGTTGGAGACCAGAACAAACTGCGGCGACAAAAGGTAGAAATAGGAACGTGACACTTTGACATCTTTATGATAGTTAGAGAACGGTTCATAGTGCAGAACAATATGAACCCCATGTAGTGCTCTAAGGGTGAAATTCCTAAGGCGTTTGAAATATATCTTAGAAAACTCACTATTCTTAAGACATCTGACCACTGAGTGAAGGATGAGCCATTCACAGATCTCTAGAAACAGCTTCTCCATACAAGATGCTCACCAACGGAAGGCAGGTCATCGTCATAGGCATTCTTAATTAATTCTGTTGTACTTCCTTATTTACTGTGGCTATATAGTTGTATACTGTATATGTTGGTCTCAATCACAAATGACACTTGCACATATTGTTACTTGGATAAATTGGTTGACTTTTTAGGGTGTTGAGTACTTTTGGATGGGGCTGTACTGTTTATTCGTATTTATTCTTTTATTTATAGTTTTAAAGATGAACAGTTAATGGTAAAGGTGCAAATTGTTTTTCAGACTGGTTACTGCACAATGAATGCATGGGTCCAACATGAGGAACTGGTCATAGCACAATCTCATCGTAATAGTAGTCATTTTTAATAAGGCCAGTTAGTGACCCTGGTGCCCGTTGACTGCATTGGCCTAAGTGTTCAGTCACATGGGGCAGTTTGGTTAAAGTGAATCCTGACCATTTCCCCGACTGCAGCCCATATAGGTGAGCAGAAAAATGTGCAGTGTAGCTTTCGGTCCCATCGCAGAGAATTGAATAAGGTGCCTACGGAGGTTATTCAGACCTGATCGAATGGCTGTGAATTCGCAGACCGTGCGATTAGCGTTAAACTGCACATACGTACGGATCGTAGCAAGCATGTGCGAGGCCGTCCAGTGATAAAGTCCTGCCACCTTTTTGTTCGATAGCAGTATGAAAGTTGATTGACATGAATCGGGCATTTGTGGGTGGAAACCAGCCATTTTCTGGGAATGTCAGGGCGTGTCCAGGTATATGAATAGAAGCCGTGTGATGTCAGTTTTGGCTCTGATCGAGTTAGTCCTGGGCTACGCACAGACTGCAAATACTGGAAAAATCATTCAGTGTAGAACGGCTTGCGTATGGTTTCGCTGCTAATCGTAGGGCTGCAATATTTTTGCAAGCCTTGCACATCAATTTGCAGACTGGCACATAGTGGGATTTTACTCTTGCAGGGCACTGTTTACCTGATCGCAAGGCTCTGCAAATTAGCAGCCCAGTGATCAGATCTGAATAACCCGCTAAATCAGCATGGATTACTAATCAGCAAATTCGCAAATCGAGAGATTATTGGACAGCTGCGCATGTGTACTGTATGCATCATGCATGTGCGAGGGTGAATAGTGACAGAAAATGAGTATGGATTGGAAATGCAATCCCCTTGCAATTTCACTGACGGGAAGCTAGCATTTGTGGGTGGAAACCTGGCGTTTTCTGGGTGTGTCAGAAAAAAGCAGGCGTGCCCAGGCATTTTCTGTATGGGTCCCAGAAGTAAGAGCTGGCCTTGTTCAGCCCATCACAGATTAGCCTCAAAGATACTCAGATTTGCAAAGACTGAAACACTTGGGAATTGCGTATAGATTTGCGAGTGGTCTGCGAAAGTTCCGGAATTTATTAACAAATTTGCACGGGCGTTTTTTTCTTTCTGTCTGGGCAGCAGCTATCTACTCACAGACAACTTTAACTTCTCAGATTAGCGATCCGTTCGGAATTAGGCCCTGCTGATCTGTGTTTCACATAAAACAGAATTTGGCACATGACATTGCCAGTCTGTACTATTTGGGTACGGTACAGTTTCCATTGTTTTATTTATTATGTCTTATTTTCAGATGGAGTTGGAGAAGCGGTTTAAGGATATCCGGCAGCGTGCAAGAAGGCTGGAGGAGATCCTTCCCAAACGAATCAGCTCAGAGGAGCAGAGAGAAGTCCTAAGTCTGCTATGTAAAGTGCATGAACTGGAGATTGAAAATACTGAGATGCAGTCGCACGCCTTGCTGAAGGACAACATGATCCGACAGAAGAACTACATGGTGCAGAAATTTGAGCAGCATCGCTGTCTCTGTGATGAGATCATCAAGCAGCAGAGGCGGATTATCACTGGTACAAATAATCACCAGGGGCCTTAATCAGGGGAAAAGAGCTTGGTGTTCAGTCAGGAGGCAAAACTGCAGTAGGTTAAAGAGAGATAACAAAAGTGGGAAGTGTGATGGATTGTAGTTATGGGTTTGTGTACTGAGGGGTGTACACATGGGCAATTCTTCTAAGTAATTTTGACTACATCGTCAAAATCGCTAAGAAATGTTTGCCTGAATCGTCCCGTGTGTGCACAGTGGGTGATAGTGGTTCTTGGCTCTGGAGCGTCACTATTGCCCAGCCAAATAGGCAGCACAGACAAGAATATTCTTGCTACACTGTGTATTTGGCCGCGGCTTCCGGGACTGACAGGATGTAGTTAGCTGTCTCTCTGACGGCTTAACTACATCTTGATACACACGGGGCTCAGCCAAAATTGATGGGGTTTAGGCCAGTCTGAAACAGGACTTGTTCCTTTTCCATGCAGCTGAGTATACTACATTGTGCTCTGCAGAGCATTTGCAATGAGTATTGTTAGGTGTATGATGCCATATTATGATAGATTTATGGCCTTCATACAGGACACAGGAAACATTTACAAGTAAAAATGAAGATATTTTGAATGAAGTATGTACATCCAATGAGCGGCTTGGGCAGGTTTTATATGTCATTAGAGTTTTTCTGCTTATTGTTTCCACTTATGATGCATTTACAGACCATAACCTAAGTGTTCCTCACCGCCTGGAGGACCTGTATGAGCTCTACCTCCGAGAGCTGGAAGAGGGTACTCTGGCGCGCATTAGCATAATTGACCGAGCTTCAGTTATGGCCCTTAAGGTATGTACCACCAAAGCCTGACCACTTATACAGGGATAGTACTGCAAAGCTGGCTATTCCCCTCATTTCCCTTATCCCAACATCACTTATATGATGCCATGAGGGTTCATAGTACATGGATAACTTTTTTATACTTTATCCCCTACATCAAAAATAGTTTTTTTCCAGGTGCGAGTAGATTTCTGTGTTACCAGTAAGGGGTAAGTTTACTTAGGTCAGCCATAAACAGACAATCCCGTTACTAACGTGTACGAACAGGATCGGGCAGTGAACAGCCAGACAATACGGCAAATTTACAGTCCTGCCGTATACTCGGGATTCATATTTGCTGATGTCGTATTATCTGTCAGGTCCGTGCAATGCTGGCCTGTGTAAAAAAAATAGAATAAATAATTAAAAAACCCGACGTGCGATCCCCCCGCCAAGCAATAACCAGTACATTGAGCCGGTCCTGGTTGCAGAAATACAAGGGGGAAAAAAAGATGGGATCCTCTGTATTTCTATAAAAAGCACCAAGCTCATGTTCTGGGTCCCAAAAGACAGGGGACAAAATGAGTAGGGGTCCCCTGTATCTTGGCAAACAGCACTGGGCACAAACAGCCAGCATGCTAATGCCACAGCCGGGGTAAACTTTTCATACAAGGTCCCCTGGCCAAAGCATCAACCTGTGGGTTGTCAGCACGGGCTGGGAGCCTCCCGGGTGTTAGGCCCGGGCTGAAGCCAGGGGCTGTGCCTGGAGCATCTGGGCGGTGGGTAACCGGGCTGATGGAATAAAAGTGTAAAACATAGACCAATAAACATTAGGTTTTGTTGTGGAAGTATAAGTCCCAGCAAACCTTCCCCGCATGCAGGGACTTGGAGACCACAAGTCCCAGCATGGAGGGAATGAATAGGCCCACTGGGTCTTGTAGTTCTACAACAAAACCAATGTCCAAATAGATGACACACACACACCCAGAAAAATAAAACTTTAATACATCCATACATACATACAATCACCCATACATACCTACTTATAGAGTCCACTGTAGGCCTGTCCACTTCTCCCGTAGAATCCATAGGGCAGCGGCGTAACTATAGCACCGCAGCCCCCGCCACCGCAGGGGGGCGCTGTGCATGTGGGGGCTCCGGGGGCTGCGGTGCTATAGTTAAACACCCCCCCCCCCAATCCCCTGCAGACTTACCTATCTCGCTGGTCCCGGCGGCTCCGTTCTTCTGCTGAGGACCATCACAAAATGGCCGCCCCCATATAGCACACAGTTCTCTAAAACTGTCTGCTGTATGGGGGCGGCCATTTTCTGGTGGTCCTCAGCAGAAGAACGGAGCCGCCGGGACCAGCGCAATAGGTAAGGCTGTGGGGGATTGAGGGGGGGTTTGCATGGGCGGTGGGGGGGGAGGGGGGGTGCTTGCCGGGGCGGCGGCGGGGGGGCGCCCAAAACGTAGCTACGCCACTGCCATAGGGGTACCTGTGAAAAGAAATTATACTCACCAGCTTTTCCAGCATAGATCGCGTTCTCTTCGCTCCCGACCCCACATGAACTGAGGAGCTGCAAGTGTGTTTACACTTGTAGCTCGTCCCCTGAACTGAAGGGGTTTGTAGGTGGAGGAAGCAGAAGGCATTGTTTCTATAATAGCTTGCAACAGGGTCGCCAGGAAGTGGAAGCCATATGCAAAGTACTTGGGTCTGTCTGGCAGCCAGGCCTGCTAGCAGAGGAACAGCAACTCCCGTTCAGCAGTACACCACATGTAAAGAGAGCCCTGATAGTCATAATGTAGTATGGCCAGTTGGACACAGGCAGATGTGTTATAAGCCTCTGTTACACATGGGGCTTGATTCTGGTTGAGCCAACTAACGCCGCCCACCGGGCGTGTGAATGTCCACCCTCCCGGGATGCTGAATGTCCCACAGGCCTGCGAATGGATGTTTTGCATTAACATCCATTCACAGCCTTGTTTGCAGGCCCAAAATCATTCCATGGTCGAAGACTGATACAAAGATTTCATTTGACAGGATGACATCCTCTTTTGAATGTCACGGATTGAATTCCGTGAAGTCTGTGGCTCCGTATCTACCTTCTTCACCCTCCTGACATTACAACACTGCACCTGTTAAATGCAGTCCATTTTTCTAAAATAATCATACATGGGGCATATACATGGGGCGATTTTCACACAGTTTCTAAGCAATCTGTCTAGATTACGAGACATGGAGCACTGATTGCTCCATTGGCCTGATTCTGGTTGATACGGTCCCATGCGAATTTGCACGGGAGCGCAATGTTTTTATTCTGCACATGCGCATTTCTGTGCATGTGCTGTGCGCGAGTAGTCATGGCGAATAGTGTTCGGGCTTAAAGAGACACGGTGGGCGGGCTTAAAGAGACACGCTGCGTGTCAACCAGAATAAGGTCCCATGTGTATAGCCCCGTCTATAGCCCGACCCCCCACCAATAGGTCTGAAATGGCTTATATATTTCAACCCATACATTTGGGACATGTATCTGATGCGTGACCACCAAAATTCACCAATCTTACAGGGGTTAAATACATTCTGTGCAATATAAATAGCTTAGCTTGCATTTAAATATTGCAATTAACCAGTTGGTCTTGCCACTTGAACTGTTCGTATATTCCACGGAGTTTCAGACATGATGTTAATTGTTTGCAGGATAGCCAAAACTCGCTGCCAAAGCTTCCGCAAATCACAGCGGAAGAGAACTCCCAGGAGCCCGACTCAGACCAAGAGAGTGTGAGGACGTTTGGATCAGACAATAGGAATCTGAATCATAAAGAGTCGTATAGGAGAATACTTCCACGGCTTCTGTCTGAGGCAGACAGGTGAGAATCTGGGGAAGGGATGTTTCCAAAGCACAGCTGAGAATTTGAGCCACTAGGACAGTGATGGCTAACCTTGACACTCCAGCTGTTGTGGAACTACACATCCCAGCATGCCCTGCATCAGTTTCAGCATGTCTAAATAGTAAAACTGTAGCAGGGCATGCTGGGATGTGTAGTTCAACAACCGCTGGAGTGTCAAGTTTAGCCATCACTGCACTAGGAAAAGAAGGGGTCTAGCAACTGGGGACGTAGCCAAATCCAGGAGGCTTACCATGCGCACTCTTTGCACTTCAGAAGAGGACATTTGTTCTCACCAATTGAAAAACAAATAAAAGAAGAAATTATGTTTACAGAATTTTTTTTTTAAATGATTAATATAATAAATAGAAAAGAGTAGTTGAATCAGACTTTGTAAAGAAATCTTTATACTCAATGCACAGACTTTGTAAAGAAATCTTTATACTCAATGCACAGCTTGTCTACAGATCATGTCGACCTTTTTCATGTTTCGACCTTCTGTCTCTAGACCATTAGTGGTCGGCTTAGTGACTCTTGTCCTAGACACTGCCAACCATTCATACCATAACCAGATGACAGATCCACTATCAGGGCTGTAATGAGGAGTGTGAGACTGATGTTGCTGCCCTGAGCCCAAGACCAAGCGGGAGGCATTGCATTTCGCCACCAAGTTCACCATGCAGAGAGCATAGAGATGGTGCATGGGGCAGACACCTTCCCGCTGCTTGTCTGGTACTTGTAATGTCATGACATCACTTGTGTGGCATGCTGCAACTGCCTCTTAATATTGGGGTAATTCAGGCCTGATTGTATAGCAGCAAATTTGCACGGTCAGAGTTCAGTTAAGGCACCTCCCCAGCCGAGCGAATATGTCCAAAACCCATTGTAACAGGCTCACCATCAAATGATGGTTGGTTTGCCTTAAAAGTAATTGCCACTTAAAATCTAGCAGTCTAAGGTATGATAGCTTGCATCAACAACTTCACAAAGTGCAAGGAGTAAGATGTGTAACCAGGGACACTAGGAGCCAGCAAGCAGGAGGAGGAGTTTGCAAGTGCACACTAAATATATATGCTAGACCTTTTAATATCTTGCTATATTGCATTTGAGGTTATTAGCATAGTAATGGCCATTAGTATGGGCTTGTCCACCGCATCCAGGTTACCTCAATAGGACAAGTCCCTAACACTACTCTGGGACAGGTCCAGGGCACAGGCCCCCCCAGGCCAGCCCAGCAGAACCACCCCATGGCATCACATTAGTGTGAAATTAAAGTGATAGTAAAAGGGATAGGGGAAATTATATGTGATATGACTTACCTAGGTAAGAAGTAATAATAAATGTGAAGGGTGCTACATATATATTAAACAAACTAAAGGGGTGATTGAAAGTGTACGACACTAGGAGCCAGGGCCGGACTGGGACCAAGAATCGGCCCTGGCATTTTGAGCACACAGGCCCACCTGCTGTCCCCACACAGGCCCACTTGTTTGTGATGTCCATTCATAATATTGTGGCACGCAGATGGGGCAGTGTGGGAACTGGCAAATTTAGAAATATGGTAATGTGTGGTTGCAGGTCAAACTTCTGTAGTTGGTGTACCCATGCGTGGCAAAAAAGGGGGAGTCTGCACTGCAGTGCAGTCTGCAGCAGCCACACAGCAGAGACAAGTCAGAGGGGTGTAGGGTAGGGGCAGGAGTCGGACTCAGTACAAAAGGAGCGCTGGACACTCACTAGTACTCTTGCAGCAGGGAGCCCAGGACGGATCTAACCATATAACACAACACGTAATGACTGCGACTGCTGGCTCTGCTCTGCTCCCCGCCACTCAGCTTCTCCCGCCCGCGGGAAATTAATGATGTGGTCGCATCGCGGTCACATGGACGGAGCCTCAGCACCCCTCACCCGCGCTGCTCAGACTGGAGGGCAGTGGATTAGATGTGCGGCAGTCGCGTCATGACGCTGCTGCGTTATAACATCAATATACAAATTACAGGGCCGTCCGGTGCTCAGCACAGAAGGCTGAAAAACGGCTGCAGAAAATAGGCCCACAAGGCCATCGGCCCTTCTGGCATTTGCCAGAAGTGCCAGATCATGGCCAGTCCGGCCCTGCTAGAAGCCTTCAACTACACTCCTGAGATACCGGTATGAGAACAGCTATGAGAAAAATTGTTTCCGGCTCTATCTTAAATTTCTTGTGATGATTTCCTTGGAGGGTCTTCAACTGGATATCCTGATCATGTATAAAAGAAAAGAAGATGGCAATATACACTGTACACTGAGGGTGATTCAGATGTGGCCTGATTATTGATGCTTACTTGGAAGCGGCAGCAGCAATGTCATTTACATCTCATTTATATTTTATTTTATTTTTTTTATTAAATAATTGTTTCAATGTTTAATGTACATTACTTTGCAATGTGACATTTGTTACAGATGTCCTTGAGTTTGAAAAAACTCAGGAGCCCGAGGTGTGCTCCCTACCACCAGTGCTGTGCCTAAACACGTGCAAAGGGGGCAGTGCGATCGAATTGGGCCATCTCCCGAAGGAGACGGGCCCCGTTTTTCCCCTAACCCCTCTCAACCATAAGGCCGAAAGGGGGAAAATAGGGAACGGTGGGTCCTCTTCGCGAAGCTTAGAGAGACCCTCATTCCTCAACCCCCGGAAGGGTTAGGACGGTGGGTCCTCCGCACCCGAAGCTTTGAAGAGACCCTCAGTAGACTTCCCTCCGCCTTGCGGCTCGGGGTCGTCCTCGGGGGACCGAAGCTCTCCCCAAAAAGCGAGAGCTTCGGCACATTGGGGAAATGGAAGGCCCCAAAGGGCCGACCACACTACCGAAAAGAACGTGACACACTACAGAAAACATAAAACGTGTAAAAGTGCACGAACGTGAAGAGAGGAAAAGAAATAAATAATAAAGAGGACCCCAGCCAGAAGGCCGGGGTGGGGGTGTGAAAAATTGTCCTACCCCATCCAAAAGGACGAGGTAAGGACGTGCAGCCTAACCTAAGGGGAAGTGCGCAGTACTAGTGCTTACTTGTGCAAGGTGATTTTTGGGATCACCCGTGCAGGTTCAGCACCCCCGAGTTTCCCCGGGGGCACAGTGCAGCCTCGGGCCCTAGGCAGCCGACCGATCAGCGTCCGACCAAGTGTTTCTCTGCTCCCATCGTAGGGCACTTTCCAGCCCCTGGCATGGGAATGGGTACTCCACTGGGCATTTCGACTGACTCCCTTAGGGGCTGCAACCCCCTCGGAAGAGCAATCTACTCAGTCTCAGTGTTTCTCTGATCCCAAGGTTAAGGTACTAAGCTGGGCCTTTCGCGGTCTCCCCATCAGAGGCTACGAACCTCTGGAACAGGAGCCATCTACTCAGTCCCAGCCTTTCTCCGCTCCTTGGGAATGGATACTAGACTGAGCCTTTCGCTGTCTCATCCTTGGGGGGCTACGAACCCCGTCAAGAGAGCCAAACTAATAGGCCCAGTGTTTCTCCCCCCCTCTTACCAGTGGATTTACGGAAACAACACCTCCTACCAAAGGCAGAGGTGAAGGTACTCAGCCAGACTTTTCACCACTCCCAGGCAAAAAAGAGGGGACCCACACCCTCCGCCCATCAGAGAAGCTACTCAGTCCAGCCTTTCTCTATTCTCTGCCAGAGGCCAGTCCATACCCACTGATAAGAACAGATACTACACTTGATCTTAGCCAAAAGGCCGAGAAGCGACATTTGTTACAGATGTCCTTAATGTTGCAGTCATTCTGATTTAATAAACTAGTGTGCTTAAGATCCTATAACATGTTTCCTGACCACTATGACCTTGTCTGACCTGGCTTGAGGAGACCCTTACATATATTCCCCAGACTTGTTGGTGCAGTCAGGAGTAAATGTATTCATTGCTCACATGCCGGCCAACATACAGGGCCATATTAATAGTATTTTGGGCCCAGGGCAAAGCAGTGCAGAGTGCCCCCTACCTACACAAGTGCACCTCTTACTGATAGCACCTAACAGTCAGGCCACTGGAGGAGGATGTAAGGAGGAGGGATGTCGGCCAGCGCTAATGGGATTTCCATAAGCAACATGTTATTTAAAAAAATTTATATGCCCTGCATGGTTGCTCCATATTAAATAGGCAGTGTCAGATAAACAGTCAATAGGTCTACCCCAAAATGTCTACATGCAATATATAGACATGCAATAGGTCGACAGGGTCAAAATGTCAACAAGAAAAAGGTAGACACATGAAAAGGAAGACATGAGGTTTTCATATTTTTTTGGTGTCAATGTCGACAACTGTTGACATAGACCCCCTATTACTGTAACGCATACCTACACATTGCTCACCATGCTTCGGGCACACTATTATATCCTCCCTCTATGCCGACATGGATGGTGAAGTACGACCCAGCCGGTTTAAAAAAAAAACATTATGAAAAATTCATGTGTCTAGCTTTTTCATGTCGACATTTAGACCCTGTCTACATTTTGACCCTGTCGACATATTGCATGTCGACCATTGAGCCTTTCAACTTATTGTATGTCAACCTTTTGGGGTAGACCTACTAACTATCTAGACACTGTAGATCCATCAACCGGAACCAGCCCTGTTTGAGGCTGCTCTGGGGGCCTGATGCTTGATGCCCACCCAGCCCAGCGGGAAAGGTGGTCCTGCCATCATATTGTTCATAGTGATTTCAAAGAGACCCATATCTCAGGGCCGTAACTAGGGGGGGGCTGGGGGGTCACGCGCACAGGGCGCTGGAGGGGGGGGGGGCGCTGTCAGGTCCGGGAGAGTGACAGCCAGCGGGGTTTCGGGGACTGATGTAGCCCGAGTCCTGCTGCTGTTAGCTAACCCGTCGCTTGCGAGCGACGGGTAGCTCGCCAGGTGCTCAGTGGCTCGGCGCTTACTTTAGGGCAGAGGTGGGCAACAGGCGGCCCGCGGGCCGGATGCGGCCCGTTAGTGCCCGTCTGTGCCTGTCGCGCACAGCATTACTGGGAGCTTGGGAGGGGACGTGATGACGCGGCAGCCGCCTCCTCGCCATTGGTTGGCACAGCCGCGTCCCCTCCCACGCTCCCAGAAATGCTGTGTGCGGCAAACACAGACGGGCATTAATGGCAGCGGCAGCAGTGAAAAACTAAGCCTAATGCAAAGCTTATGATGTCTAGACCTCATCAATAGAGAGGCAGGGGGAGGCTGGATGTTTCACACGATGAGGGAACATTAAATCTCCCACCACCCGTCTCCACTCTGATTCTCCCTACTTGTTGCCTTTATACAGTGCAGCACAACTTCCTTTGGTAAAACATCTCCACCCATGATCATTTATTGATTTTTCATTTGAGCTATGATGCTTTTGTGAAAAAACATATTTGCCGGTGTGTGAGGTGTTGGTTGTGTATTTGAACTTCAGTGGCAATGTGCTGCCGCCCTCACCACAAAACTAAAACACGTACAATGTTCTCCATTGGTATACTTTTGGTTGGGTGCTGTCATGGCCAGAGTGGTCTATTGCACTTGCCTATGTTTATGTAACTGCAGTCTGTTTTCAGGGTAAAGTTTACCTCCTGCCGGGCTGCCGCTCTGTAGCGGTTCCTCGCTTGGCGGCAGGAGGTCAAATAGTGACCTCCTGCCGCCAAGCGATGACGCGCTTCCCGACGGCGGAGAGGCAGGAGGTCACTATCTGACCTCCTGCCGCCAAGTGAGGGAACCGCACACAGCACACAGCACAGCAGCACTTGCCTTCCCATCCCCAGCGCTAGAAATCGCGCTTTATTCCTCCTCCTTCCCTCATGCCTCATGACATGCCGTCAACGCCGCTGCTCCTCCCAATCATCTCCCTGCATCTGGTAATCGATGTTT
This sequence comes from Crinia signifera, assembly GCF_055691185.1. Classification (NCBI taxonomy): domain Eukaryota; kingdom Metazoa; phylum Chordata; class Amphibia; order Anura; family Myobatrachidae; genus Crinia; species Crinia signifera. Next base: position 208,351,702 of record NC_139222.1, on the reverse strand, counting down.
AATTTTTAAACTGTGTCTGACTCCAGCCTGCATACCTACTGGTATAATGGATATCATGTGTGCACTGTGGCAAATGTTTAATGACTCATTAAAGTTTAATGAGTCATTAAACATGTCATATGCCACACACATGATGCCCATTATACATATGCCCCACACCTTGATGCTCATTAATAAGGAGCATCAAGGTGTGTGGCATATGTATAATGGGCATCATGTGTGTGACATATATGTTTAATGGAGCATCACGCTGTGGGGCATATGTATAATGGGCATCACAGTGTGCGTCATATGTATAATGGGCATCACGGTGTGTGGCATATGTATAATGGAGCATCACGGTGTGTGTCATGTATAATGGGCATCACAGTGTGCGGCATATGTATAATGGGCATCACAGTGTGCGGCATATGTATAATGGGCATCACGCTGTGTGGCATATGTATAATGGAGCGTCACGGTGTGTGTCATGTATAATGGGCATCACAGTGTGCGGCATATGTATAATGGGCATCACAGTGTGCGGAATATGTATAATGGGCATCACGGTGTGCTGCATATGTATAATGGGCATCACGGTGTGCGGCATATGTATAATGGGCATCACGGTGTGCGGCATATGTATAATGGAGCATCACGTTGTGGGGCATATGTATAATGGACATCATGGTGCGGATCATATTTATAATGGGCATCACAGTATGCGGCATAGGTATATTGGGCATCACGGACTGCACTTTTGGGGTCATGTGTATCTGGCACTGTACTATTGTGGGCATATGTGTATCACACCTCCATTTTCTATGGCCGCACCCCATGTGGCTACAGCTCTTAGAGAGCTGACCATGCCCTCATAGCGGAAAAAATGGGGGATGTAGTCTCGCAGGAGTACCACGGTAGTAGGTGAACGCTCTAATTTTGGGCGCGCAGATGTCTCCTCTACTCTGCCTCCTCTCCTCTGCCTCCAGTGTTGGGAGGTATGTTTGTGACATATTGGACATTGCAGTGTGTGGCACATTGTGTATCATTCAGGGACAGTGTTCTATCCAGTGGCAGCAGCAATTAACCATTGCTTATAATGTGTACTGGGGGGGCATTACGGTTTGTGGTGTAATGTGCTCTGGGCATTACGGTGTGTGCTGGAATGTGTACTGGGCATTACGGTGTGTGCTGGAATGTGTACTGGGCATAACGGTGTGTGCTGTAATGTGTACTGGGCATTACGGTGTGTGCTATAATGTGAATTGATACTACTATGTGACCACACCACTTCTCCCCCCCCCCCCCCCCCCCAAAAAAAAAAAAACATGCTCTAAATTTTTAGCGCGCGCCTTCGGGGCACACTGTCCCTGTTTTCAGGTTCATATAGTTTCTAGAGGGATCATTTATAAATATATATTTCATTTCAGAATACAGTGTATATATAATATATGATATATTGTCTTGTTTGTTGGTTTAATATCACCCTTCTGTTGTCTGTAAATGAATGTCTAAATGAATGTCTTGCCCCGGGCACCAGAAACCCTAGTTTCGGCCCTGCATATCTGATACACTATTTTTCCCCAGCAGTGATACAAACAAGGTATTTAAAACCAGTCCCCATGCTCGGTATTTGAAGAACTCCACAGTGGTGACTCCTCCTCCAATACATATGAATGGGATGGTCAGAAAGGAGGTAAGTGATGGTTCTCACATCTACTGGTGCTCTGTCAGCCTTGGTAGTTGTGTCGGGAGTCTACCATGAGGCTGAAAAGGCAATTACAAAGAAATATATTTATTGTTTTCCATTTTATGTCAGAACTATGAACCCATTTTTTTTTTAAATATGGTCTTACCTCAGGGAAGCCCGGAGAGGAGACTTTCTTTACCCGGTCGGGGGCGGGACTTGACTGTGACGTCATTAAGCCCCACCCCCATTACGGGAAATAGGAGAAATGACTGATCTCTATGGAGGGGGCAGGGCTAAAATGACACAATTGTGCCATTTTAGCCCCGCCCCCTCCTCTGAGACCTGCGGATTGTGGCATTTACATGCCGCGATTTGGGGGGGTCCCCCAGATTCCGGGAGGGTTGCCCACCCTTCCGGGGGGCCGGGAGGGGGACCCGATTTTCGGGAGACTCCCGGGAATTCCAGGAGGGTCGGCAACCCTGTCTTACCTGGCATTCTGATTAGAAATGCAAAAAATATGCCTTGAGCAAATATGAAGAAGCATCTTGCCTTAGTTACATCAACAGCAGTGATGTTATGCACAATTCAGGAAAGCTGACATTGCATCCCCCTTTTTGCGCGCTAATAACTACACTTATATAAGGCATATCATTTTCGTTTTACAACTTCTACTACTTGCCAAATATACATATAATGAATAACTATATGGTAATATTGTTACTTGTGAATGTTATATATTATACAGTTTGTTTTTAATACGCACCGTACGCTGCGCGCATGTGCAGGGTCCCCTTGCAAATGGACCATGCAAAGGCTAGCCTTCACTGTCTGCTTGCAGGGTGATTGACTGGCGGCCATTGGGATGGAGGGTCGCTGACCTCAGCGCTGCGAGCAGGGTAAAAATCATTCGATGGTGAATGATTTTCCCTCATGTGCACAGCTGCTTATGCATTTTGCAGCCGTACACAGTGGCGGGGGAGTGTGGGTTGTGTGCGTTCGGCAGGGCGGGGGCTACCTGCTTGCTGGGTTCCAAACACTCTCAGCCCTGCGAGTAGGTCTGAATCGGACCCAATAGAAAGTATTTGCTTGGTTGCCCATAGCAACATCCCATTTGAAACAGAACTCCAATTTTACGTAAATTTCCTGCAATGTCTGTTATCACAGTGATGTGGTTTTCTACAAATAATTCATCTTGTAATCCATCAGTCCTTTCCACGTGACAACCTGGCAAGCATAAGTGGCCACATCACCTCCTCCCCTGACAGCAGCGACAAAGTGGCTTTAACACGCAAAGGTAAGTGTCACGTGCTATGCGTGGTGCCCATAATGTATTCGTTTGGAGTGTACTCTGGGCACTATGGGGGTTATTTTGGTTCACTCTTTCTGACAAAATCCTTCTTAAATGGACAAAACCATGTGCAATGCAGGTGGGGCAGATGTAAAATGTGCAGAGAGAATTCGATTTGGGTGAGTTATTTTGTTTCTGTGCAGGGTAAATACTGACTGCTTTATTTTTACACTGCAATATAGATCTCACTTTGAAGTAAAACCCCACCCAAATCTAATTCTCTCTGCACAAGTAACATCTGCCCCACCTGCAGTGCACATGGTTTTGTCCATCTAAGAAGGATTTTGTCAGAAAGAGTGACCCAGAATAACCCCCTATGTGAGTAAATGTCTCTGCTACGGTGAGCATTATGTGCGTAAGTGGTGCTACTTTTTTGGTCATTATGGCCCCCATTCTGGTTGACTCAGAAAGCTTCGAAGCTCAAAGCTTACCGAGTCACAGAGTGCCCACCCTTCGCAACCATGTGAAGGGAATTTGTCACAAAGACATATCCCCTCGCATGTGCCCACAGCAGGAGAAACCATTTGATGGTTGCCAGCCATCTAAGGATTTCTCCTGCCTTCACAAATATAAGTCAGTGGAGTAAAATAAAAGCAAAAAAAATAAAATGAGGAAAATAAAAAATGTAAACTAAATATGCAATATCAGTTTGAATGTTTACACTGTTTTCACATAGGGGGTTATTCTAGTTCACTCGCAAAGGCACAATCACTCTCTTATGGACAAAACCAAGTGCACTACAGGTGGGACTGATGTAACGGGTGCAGAGAGAGTTAGATTTGGGTGTTTTATTGTTTCTGTGCAGGGTCAATACTGGCTGCTTTATTTTTACACTGCAATATAGATATCAGTTTGAAGTACAAACCCCACCCAAATCTAACTCTCTCTGCACATGTTACATCTGCCCCACCTGCAGTGCACATGGTTTTGTCCATAAGAGAGTGATTGTGCCTTTGCAAGTGAACTAGAATAACCCCTATAGTTCGTTGTGGTAAACGGATGCTGTATAATATAAGTTCATTTTACCATAGTGCAGCGGCAGTGAACCGTATTGTGAGGTAGCTCTATCTGTCCCTAACTAGTTACTTTATGGGACAGCAGCTTTTCTCCTCCGTGTGCCCTTGATTGCGGCTTCAGCTCCGTGCACATCTGTGGCAACCTCCGGTATTCAGGTCCGTACTTCTGGTCCCCGTCCAAAACATTTCGAGGCTGTGTTGCTAGGTTGAGGAAGAGTTTGACGGAAGTATGCCAGGGAGTGGAGTCATCGTCTTCAGCAGGTTGTGGCAGCCGGCATTAAGAAGCCCACAGACGGCCTGCTTTTATGCTAAATGGGAAATCTACACTCTAACTCTGGATACTGCAATGCAAACAACCATACAGAATGTGTTTGAAAACACAACCTGGTTCCTGATAAGTCAAATTGCTCTCCCACCTGGCCTCACTTAACTTCACCAACACCACCCCATAACCATTTGGGCATATAAAGATGATGCTGCGCTACTCCATGAAGCTTGCTTGGTTTGATCAACTTGATGTGCCAGATCCAAGGTGTTGCTAGCTGTCAATGTCTTGTCTTGTCTCCCCCACCCTTCCCTCCCCCTCTCTTTTACTTATTTAACCCCCCCCTGCTTTCTTATTTCTTTGTTGTCAAGTTTATTAGGTCAGAGTTTTATGTTTTTGTAACATTGATAGTGTGTTGCTGCACTTTATATTTCAAGTCATGTGATTTTTCTACTGTATGAAAGACAGTGATGAATACTGAACCGCTGCATAAGCATATGGTTTCCGTACACTGTAGTGCATACTACAGCGCCCTTGTTAGCCACTTAGTAACAAATGAAAAACTACAGAGCAAGCCAGGAAGCAGTTGCCATCTGCCCACCCACCATACCCACAACCCTGACTCCAGTGCGCTACTTTGAACAGTGTGCACAATTTACAGTATTTGTAAACATAGGCTACTTGCTAATGAATTTCTATTTGCATTACTCTAAAGGGCAAAATTGGGGAGAGAGAAAAGTAGACTCTTTTTGTGGGGCACTCTTTTGTTTCTGATTCTAATAAAACTTAGCTTTTAATATATTCAAATAAGATAAAGTAGACATACATACACAGACAAACAAACAAACAAACAATCAATCCGAATCTGGGCAGATAAGGATACACTTTGATTTTGCAGTGAGCTTTTAAACTATAGGCTATGCAAGGATTTTTATGAAAGTCAATCTTATATCTGAACAGAACATGTATGATTTATCCGCACAGCTAATTGCTTATTTATGCTGGAAATTGCAGTGAGCTTATAAAGATTGCTATGCAAATAACAAGATTGGGTTCTGTGTCAGTACAAAAGATATAAATGTTGTGATATGTCTAGCAGAGCTAATTGCTATTTTTGCTAGAGATCGTCTGAAGGTTTTTATTTGAAGAGTATTTTGTCGGGAAAATTTCCCTGCTTAGACTGCGCATTTAATCCTAACTGCTACTGAGCGTTTATAGTGATGTGTCAGAATTTTGGAATAATTTGTCTGATAATATACTCTATCAGGCAGTGCCTGCTAAGAGTTTCTTATATCAGAAATGTCCAAAAACACATCAGTATTCGCTCATGGTCTCAAAAAACTCATTTTCCACATAGATAGTTATAGTAACAGTGAGGGATTACTTAGTATCATAGAGTTGTTACACTCTTGGTGAGAGATGCTGATACAAATAGTTTTTTATACACATAGATTCTTATATGTCACACAAATCTGATCTGTCTCCGTTTACCAATGTCTTCCACTATCAGTGAAAAAGTTGTGGTACAGGGATAGATCGTTGGTACAGGGATAGATCATTGCAAAACCAAACAAATGACCAATTCTTGCTATAAAGCAGACAATAATTGATTCCTATATCGCAGAGCACCTTTGGCTCACACCATTGCACAGAGGAAAAGAGTCTGGTCTATTGTTATGCCACAAGAGAAATAATAATCAGCATACTTAAGGAAAAATAACCATCAAGAAGGTTTACATTTGTAATGATAAATAGTGTGATAGATTGTTGCAATAAGTTGTATCAAAAATCTCTGTGTTTGTAGATTGTTGCAATCAATTGTAGTCACACAAATTGTACAGTAATCCTGATCTCACAATAGTGACCTTCTAGCGAGTCAGATTGGACCTGCTACTGTCTCTGAGTCTTGCATATGTGCATAGGGCTCAGGATGAGAGAGTCCGTCTCTGTGCTATAGGGTCAGGGAGAGATAAAGTAATGGCACTTCTGCTGTTGGAAAAATTGCGGGAGAATTGCCTTGTTATACTGACATTGCAATGCAATAAGCCACGCAGTATCACCAATGAGAGAGTGTCAGAAATATAGATGATGACAGTTAAAGAGTCCAAAGTAACAGTATTGATGTGGAAAGGATATTTAAAGTAGCCCACATGGAACGGGTGCCACCTTCTGCTTTTAGAAAAGTCTTGCTCCTGCAGCGGACTTAAATAATGAGAGGGGATAGACACAGGTTCACAGTATGGTATAAAAAAGTTAAAGACACCGCTCTTTGCTTGTGCTGTTAGATGACAACTGCTGCCATGGTGTTTGTGCAACAGAGCATGGCAGCCTGTGTAAATCAGCAGGGAGAGAGCGGTGGGATACCTGAATAAGGACGGGTGCCTGATGTGGAGAGAGAGAGGAGTAGAAGTTCTCCGTGCTCAGTGTAGAGTCTCTGTCGCAGGATTTCAGGTCCTTGGTAGTGCGGCTAATTGCCTGGCAGTCTAAGGTGCACTGTCCCGCCGGCGCCGACGGGCAGTGTGGGGGATGACGCGCGTTTCGCCTTCCAACGGCTTGATCATATCTAAAACATTACTCTAAAGGGCCCCTAATGCGGGGTACACACCAGGACGACCCGCTCACGATGCACATCGTGAGCGGGTCGTCAGTGTCTCGTCCGACCCGCTCACGGTGACGCGGGGGGCACAACCCGCTCACGATGTGCACCGTGAGCGGGTCCGATCCGATGGCGACCCGCACCCGGCTGTATGGTCGTCATTGAGATCCTACCTGCAGCAGGTAGGATCTCAATAACGACCGACCGACCCGCGGGACCTCGCATCGGATCGGTATCGGTCCACACCAGGTCAGAAACGGGCCCAATCAGCACACAATCTACATCCAATTGATCGGAATTGGATCTAGATTGTGGGGATCGGGCCCTAGTCGTCCTGGTGTGTACCCAGCATTACACTTGTGAGATTTTGTCAGATTTGACCCAATTCAGATGGATTGGGCCAATTTATCTGACAAAATCTGATGTGCCTGATGTGTAGGACCATATGCACAATCCCGTGCGCAGTCTAACCAAGAGATTGATCCTCCTGCACATAGGATAAATCTCAAGTCAATCAGGTACAATTTGTTGGACAACAAGTTGGACAAGTGTAAGGGGGCCTTAAGACACAGATTGGACAGGATCAAGGCTGGTGGGTACCCGGGGACAATTACTATGTCGGGCCCCTACAAGTGAAATAGCTCACCTACATAAGCAATACCCACAGTAGAAGTGTCTACACCCGCAATGCCCACAGTAGTAGTGTTGTCTACACCCACAATGCCCACAGTAGTAGAGTCGCATGACATACAATGCTGACCATTGTAGTGTCGCTTCCACATGCAATGCCCACAGTAGTGTTGCCTACACACACAGAGGGATTGGGTGGGAGAGAGTTATATGGAATAGTGGATGAAGCGGTTAAGCTGGAGAGGACAGAAAGGTACAGGGATTGGAGAAGGAGGATAAAAAAAATCTTCTTCCTAAATCTTTAGGCTTGGAGCAGTCTTTTGGAAACGTGCACTTACACAGCTACAACACCATAAATGTCTTAACTGGTTTGCATGGATGAAACTGTTTAATAAGATGTTTAGTGATAAGAGTTTGGGAGTTGATTTTGTGTTAGTTTGATCATTTTTTTTATTATTCAGAGAAGAAAGAGATTCTGAGCAGCATAAAAAACATTTCAGTGAAGGCGGCTCGTAGACGTTCCCGAGTAATTGATGGTGACCGTCTACATCTGCTGCAGCCCATGAAAGAGAGGAGTAACTTATCTGTTCATTCAATGAGTGAAAATGAGGACAATCCATTTAGAGATCAACAACTACCGGGCTCTCCACTCCACCACGCAGCCAGTGATGATAACCTCTCCACCAGCACTGGGGAGATGGTAACGGCCCTAGGAGGAAGAACAGGCAATCACCGGAGAGATTCTCCAGTCCTGTGGCAGCAGGCCCCAAAGAAAACCTCTCAGAAGGTGGAGAAAAGGGAGGAGTCTTTAGAAGTAAAACGTAGAAAGAAGAGGTCAAGGTCCTTCGAGGTCACTGGACAAGGGGTGAGCGAACAAATATCTATGTATGCTATCTGCTATTTCATAACTCAGTAGTTTCATAGCTCTACAACGTTGTGCTGGTTAGAACTCTCAGCGATGGCAGATGTCCAATAGAAGATTATTGCACACGATAAGCCATCAATAGTTTTGTAATGGTGCTTAGAATTTGTTGACTAGTGATGGCAGAACATTTGATGTGGCAACCCTAGTACTAATGCAGAATCTGAGCTGGACATCATAACAATTCTTGGGGAATGTAGATACTATGTTCATTCTCACTGAATTTAAAACCGCAAATGCCACACACACACGGTTTTGCTCTTAATAGTATTCCTGTTTTAAATTCTTCCTGCAAAATGCTAATTGTAGCTTTCAAAAGCCACTGTTCAGGAAACAAAACCCTGCGAGATGCATGCTGTACAGGAATTCTGGCAAGTACATCTGTATTTTTAAAGTGGCAATCATTTATAAGGCAAAAAGTAAATTGGGCTTACCTGTTATCCATGGGTTCACTTATCTGTACTGGACAGGGTTGTGCTTTTGTTTGACCACATAGATTATGATTGGCAGCCACTTGCATTGGTTTTGCCTATTACACTGACCAAATATAATTTGATTTAGTTGGAAACCACCAACCTGTGGCACTGCTGCTAGTGCCCTAGTGCCCCTACTGACGCTCTTCACACCGTCGTAAGAAGCTCCGCCCCCTTAACCTGTGGAGACTTTTTTGTGTGAAATATGCTTACCGTGCACATGTACCCCTACCCTGCACCTAGCAGTATCCCTTATACACCTGTACCCCTACCCTGCACCCAGCAATATCCCTTACACACCTGTACCCCTACCCTGCACCTAGCAGTATCCCTCAGGCACCTGTATCCCTACCTTATACACCTGTACCCCTACCCTGCACCCAGCAATATCCCTTACACATCTGTACCCCTACCCTGCACCCAGCCACCTGCATCACACACCTGTACCCCTACCCTGCACCCAGCCACCTCCATTACACACTTGTGCCCCTACCCTGCACCCGGCAGTATCCCTTACACACCTGTATCCCTACCCTGCACCCAGCCACCTCCGTCACACACCTTGGCCCCCTACCCTGCACCCATCAGTATCCCTTACACACCTGTATCCCTACCCTGCACCCAGCCACCTCCGTCACACACCTGTACCCCTACCCTGCACCCAGCAGTATCCCTGACACACCTGTATCCCTACCCTGCACCCAGCCACCTCCATCACACACCTGTACCCCTACCCTGCACCCAGCAGTATCCCTTACACACCTGTTTCCCTAACCTGCACCCAACCACCTCCATCACACACCTGTATCCCTACCCTGCACCCAGCAGTATCCCTTACACACCTGTTTCCCTAACCTGCACCCAGCCACCTGCCTCACACACCTGTACCCCTAACCTGCACCCATCCACCTCCGTCACACACCTGTACCCCTACCCTGCACCCAGCAGTATCCCTTACACACCTGTATCCCTACCCTGCACCCAGCCACCTCCATTACACACCTGTGCCCCTTCCCTGCACCCAGCAGTATCCCTTACACACCTGTATCCCTACCCTGCACCCAACCACCTCCAACACACACCTGTATCCCTACCCAGCAGTATCCCTTACACACCTGTATCCCTACCCTACCCTGCACCCAGCCACCTCCGTCACACACCTGTACCCCTACCATGCACCCAGCAGTATCCCTTACACACCTGTATCCCTGTACCCCTACCCTGCACCCAGCCACCTCCATCACACACCTGTACCCCTACCCTGCACCCAGCAGTATCCCTTACACACCTGTTTCCCTAACCTGCACCCAGCCACCTCCCTCACACACCTGTACCCCTAACCTGCACCCATCCACCTCCGTCACACACCTGTACCCCTACCCTGCACCCAGCAGTATCCCTTACACACCTGTATCCCTACCCTGCACCCAGCCACCTCCATTACACACCTGTACCCCTACCCTGCACCCAGCAGTATCCCTTACACACCTGTATCCCTACCATGCACCCAGCCACCTCCATCACACACTTGTACCCCTACCCTGCACCCAGCAGTATCCCTTACACACCTGTTTCCCTAACCTGCACCCAACCACCTCCATCACACACCTGTATCCCTACCCTACACCCAGCAGTATCCCTTACACACCTGTATCCCTACCCTGCACCCAGCTGCCTCCATCACACACCTATACCTCTACCCTTACCTCTACCCTGCACCCAGCAGTATCCCTGACACACCTGTATCCCTACCCTGCACCCAGCCACCTCCGTCACACACCTGTACCCCTACCCTGCACCCAGCAGTATCCCTTACACACCTGTATCCCTACCCTGCACCCAGCCACCTCCATCACACACCTGTACCCCTACCCTGCACCCAGCAGTATCCCTTACACACCTGTTTCCCTAACCTGCACCCAACCACCTCCATCACACACCTGTATCCCTACCCTGCACCCAGCAGTATCCCTTACACACCTGTTTCCCTAACCTGCACCCAACCACCTCCATCACACACCTGTATCCCTACCCTACACCCAGCAGTATCCCTTACACACCTGTATCCCTACCCTGCACCCAGCTGCCTCCATCACACACCTATACCTCTACCCTGCACCCAGCAGTATCCCTGACACACCTGTACCCCTACCCTGCACCCAGCCACCTCCGTCACACACCTGTACCCCTACCCTGCACCCAGCAGTATCCCTTACACACCTGTATCCCTACCCTGCACCCAGCCACCTCCGTCACACACCTGTACCCCTACCCTACACCTAGCAGTATCCCTTACACACCTGTACCCTTACCCTGCACACAGCAGTATCCCTTACACACCTATACCCCTACCCTGCACCCAGCATGATCCCTTACACACCTGTACCCCTACCCTGCACCCAGCAGTATCCCTTACTCACCTGTAGCTTTACCCTGCACCCAGCCACCTCCATCACACACCTGTACCCCTACCCTGCACCCAGCAGTATCCCTTACACACCTGTACTCTGCCACCTCCCTCACACACATGTCCTCCAGCCCTGTACCCAGCCTCATCCCTAACACACATCCCCCCCAGCCCTGCGCTCTCCCCAACACACATTTCCCAGCCCTGCACTTTTCCCAACATACAGATAAAACCAACCCTGCACATAGCCACCTCCTTCAAGTACATACAGAATGTCCCAGCATAGGCGAATCTAGGGGGTGGTCCGGGGGTGCACAGGACCACCCATTAGCCCATGTTGTAGCTGAGGACCAGGGCTTTCCAACGAGCCCAGCCCCGTGTCTCTAGCCCCCTGGGAACCGGAGATACGGCCAGGCAAAGCTGGAACGTTTTCCCTATAGGATAACATGGGACACGCTAATTCCGACCCCCACCCAGTTCAACGGCTACCTGTTCCCCCTTCGGCATCACTGAAGCTCGAGGTTAATCTTAGTCAAACCCAAATCGCTGGGCCTTCAATCTGATACCAGGCTGGATTCATATGGGTTAATTGGTTCCAGGGATATTGAGGTTAAACCGTTTTTTTTTCATTTCTTAAATGTAATTTCATGGCTGTTTATGTTCTTTGAGGGCAGATTTCTCTGGAACCAAACAGCCCAGTTTCACGGGACCAAAATCATTCGAAGCCAACTCAAAAGTTCTTCAATATGATACTGGTCTCATGTAAATGGGTCAGTTGGTTCCGAAGATATAGCTGGTTGGTTAAAGGGGGGTAGGGAGAGGGGAGTGGTTGTCTCTCCCCCTCGCACCAGAAAATGCAGGGACTAGGCTGGTGTATAAGGGGTCAGCGTGGGAATGTCCCTGCATGATCCTGGGACCATATTCCCGGGTAAATCCCTGCATTTTCTGTTGTGAAAGGGGTATTATTTCAAACAGCCGTGACCTGCAGTGCTCTGAATACAGCCGGGCAGCCCCCTGCTCTCTGCCCAACTGTCAATGACTGTCACCCCTGCAGCTTCACGCACAACAACAGCGCGCACAATATTTAAAATGTCCTCTCGGCTAGAGGGGACACCAGGAGGGGAGTGGGAGCATGCTCTGCGCTGCGCTCTGCTCCTCTCCCCATAGAAGCAGCTGCACCGCTCTCCATCTCTCCCTGCAGCAGCAGTGAAGGCTCATATAAAAATTTACAGTAAGTGGCACTTTTGGGGGCATTGCTTAAGGGACGCTACAAGTGGCATTATGTGGGGGCATTACGCATAATGTGTGGCTTAATGTGTAAGGGGCATTACGGTGTGCAGCATCATGTGTAAGCGGCATTATGTGTGCAGCATCATGTGTAATGGGTACTATTGTGCGCGGCATCATGTTTAATGGGTACTATGGTGTGTGTCATCATGTATAATGGGTACTATGGTGTGCGGCATCATGTGTAATGGGTACTATGGTGTGCGGCATCATGTGTAATGGGTACTATAGTGCCATCAAGCAAGAACCCCCTAGCAATGAGCACGTAGGTAAGCAGCACTTATGTGGCAAATATGTAATGGGCATTAAGGCTTGTTATATAGTATGTAATGGGCATCATGATGTGTGGCACAATGTGTAATGGGCATTATGGTGTGTGGCCTTATGTGTAATTGGCATTACGGCATGTGGCTTTATGTGTAATGGGTATTACGGAGTTTGCTAAAATGTGTAATGGGCATTACTGTGTATGGTCTAAAGTGTAATACCACACCCCTTTTTGTGCTGCCACGCCTCCTTTCCATGAGGCCACGCCCATTTTTTTGCGCGCGGCTACGCCGCGCAAAGGTCCCCCATCTGTTATATCTAGATCTGGGACCGCCCATTACCATAATTCTAGATTCGCCTATGTGTCCCAGTCACCTTTTCTGTATGTCTGGCTGCTGGCAGGGTCTCTTTGGGAGCTTGTACTGGAGGGGGCGGAGCTACCAGCTGATCTCTGAGTGAACTGTGATGAGCAGCAGGGAGTGGGACACAAGCCTCATGACTGCTGGCTGCTGCTGCTGAAAAACCTATGCGCATACGCAGTCACAAACAATCAGACCCCCTTGCGGGGGGGGGGGGGTGGTAACAGTTGAATCAGAATGCCTATTACAAATTGTGCCACACACCGTAATGCTTATTAGATATGATGAAACACACAGTTATGGCGCTGACACCATAATGCTCCCACTAGTGCTGCTTTAATACATAATGCCCCCACTAGTGCCACATACACACTTAATGCCCTCTGAAGTGCCCCTTACCTACATGCTCATTGCCAGGAGTTTTATGCTCTTTACCAGGGGTTACATGCCCATTGCCAAGGGAGGTACATGCTCATTGCTGGGGGGTTACATGCTTTTTGCCAGGGGGGATTACAGGCTCGTTGCCAGGGGGGTTACATGCTTGTTACCAGGGGGGGGGTTTACATGCCTTATTGCCAGGGGGATAACATGCTCGATGCTAGGGGGTTTACATGCTGATTGCCAGGAGGTATTACATGCTGGTTGCCAGGAGGCTGCAGACACACAGGGCACCTAGAATCCGCAACAAGGTGGCTGCCCTCTTTGGAGGGGTGCATGGTCTAAAACTGTATGCTGACAGAGACTCTGTTGCCTCGCGGCATACCGCACCCCCCCCTCCCCCGCCCGCTTGTCTAGGCTCCTGTCGTCAGGCCGGCGGTGCACTCACTGTCCTTCTTGGGTCCTGGAGCACCAAGTTTGGTAATCTTGCATTGACAGGACCTGCAGCAATGTCCTTGAGAGTTCTCTCAAAGACATTGCTGCAGGTCCAGTCAATACACTTGGATAACCACAACAACCTACCTTGTCAAGACACACAACTGGGAAGTACAGATGGAGCGGGTCTCATCTTGCCAGGGGCTGGCGAAACTATCGCCAGCTCCTGCCAGGGGGTGCGCGCGTACAAGACGCTCGCACGCCCCATGGCAACAGAGTTCCCCCGGGTCCCTGCCACCACTGACGGTCCCCCTCATCTCCACCCCCAACCCTGCCCGTCTCCCTGAAGCGGAGACGGGCAAGGTCCCAGCGCCCAGCCGCTGAGAGACGGGGACCAGGGGTGCCGAGAGGGAAGGGGAGCAGGTACAATTTATCCGGGCCCAGGCCTGTCAGGGGGGCCCGGGTCTGGACACACAGTGTTTTTTTTTTATTTGCTGGCGAGTGCGCTGGGTCTTAGTGCGCCATAGTCAACTTTTCAGCAGCGGCATTGGGAGTGCGGAAGTGGGCGGACATGGGCCAGCATGGGGGCAGCAGCATCACAGAGGTCCTTCCGCTCTCCGACTCCAGGGCCTGCTGAGAGCCTGCCACATGATTTGGGAGTTTACCCCTGGCAGAGCATGTAACCCCTGGCAGAGCAGGTTAATCCCATGGCAAAGAGCATGTTAACCACTGGCAGAGCACAACGGTAGTTACGCCAGTGTCCTAGGCCCCCACTTCCAATATGTAACTCTCCCCTCCCCCCCCCCCTAGCAGTGTACTCAGCCCCCTGAGCCATACTCCTCATACACCGTTTTTTTTTTAATTTGGTGGCGAGTGCGCTGGGTCTGAGTGCGCCATAGTCTACTTTTCGGCGGCGGCATTGGGATTGCGGAAGTGGGCGGACATGGGCCGGCGTGGGGGCAGCAGCATGACAGAGGTCCTTCCGCTCTCCGACTCCAGGGCCTGCTGAGAGCCCGCCACATGATTTGGGAGTTTACTCCTGGCAGAGCATGTTAACCCCTGGCAGAGCATGTAACCTGTCCTTGGGGGCGCCAGGAAGTTGTTGTACCGGGGCCCGGATTTCTCTTGGCGGCCCTGACGGGGACGCATGCGTGTCCCAGTTTAATGGCGACACTGTTTGCCGGTGCTCACCAGGCGGGCGCCAATACTGAATGAAGCCCGCTCCATCTGTAACATATAATAAATAAGTGACAAAAGAAAAATCAGAAGAGCCTATCCTGGATTCCTGTCTTCCCTCCCTCCTCCTATTATGGCCTGGTGCTTTGAAGACCCATTGAATTAATTAAAGAATTAAAGGTTGTGTTCTTTCTGTTTGTTATCAAACACTTATGCGCCATTTGTGTCATTATATTTTTTTGGATAATGGCCGACACATGAATATTTGGACAATTTTTGTAAATATTATTTTCATACTTTACCATCCACATGGACAACAGTTGGAAATGGTAAAGTGTGCAGAGCAAAGCGAAACACCAGGCTTGAAGTGCGAGCCTTGCAAGTGTACAGGCTACACTAACTGGCGGTCCATCTCAACAGGTGTCAACATTGACAAAAAAAAATCCTGAGTGTGTCGACATTTCCATGTCAACATGTATCAACCATTATCGAACTACTGTATTGCATGTCAACCTTTTTTATATCTACCCTTTCCATGTCTATCTCTTGCACGGTGACCTTTTGCTGTTGACTTATTGACTTTCTAACTAGACAGAGTAGACATTTC
Source organism: Crinia signifera (assembly GCF_055691185.1). Classification (NCBI taxonomy): domain Eukaryota; kingdom Metazoa; phylum Chordata; class Amphibia; order Anura; family Myobatrachidae; genus Crinia; species Crinia signifera. The sequence goes on along the minus strand of NC_139222.1, from coordinate 208,335,867 downwards.
TCACCCCTATAATGTTTATAATAGAAAAACTGTTATATTTAGGGAACAGGCAGGTTAAAAATCCAAAATAAAAAACATGGAGAGAATAGTAGTCATCATATGGTCATCTATTTTATATATTGTCAACCTGAAAAATTTTAATTCACATAACAGGTGATTTCTGTTTCTGCAGCTGGTCAGACCAAGGAATCATCTGTCTCGAAACAAGGCGCTCGATAGCAGCTCGGACCACAAGATCCAAACTAACATCCCTCAGAGTCTAAACAGCCGAACACCTGGGAAAATTGTGCTGCCTATAGCACAGGTTAAACTTCCACAGAACCAGGCTGGTGGGTTTCCTTTTCCTTAACGTACTTTACCTTTATACAGCAGAGGCATTTATTTTATTTATTTATTTTTTATTAACAGTTTATTTTATAGCACAGCATATTCCGTTGCGCTTTACAATAGGAGACAGTGATCAAACAAACTGGGTATTTACAGACAGTCAAAGTTATGAGGGCCTTGCTCGCAAGCTGACAATCTATTGGGAGATAGGCATTGATACAAAAGGATAGATATTCTTTATTGCATAAACTCCACCAGAATGCAAAGGTTCCTGGTGTGCAGTGGCGTAACTATAGAGGGTGCAGGGGATGCAGCTGCTATGGGGCCCGGTGGCTTGGGGGCACGAGGACTTAGCAGCCCATCCCCTGCACCCTCTAAAAATGTTTTCCTCATTTTTTTATTTCTAATAATCACCCGGATATACGTCGCGCACAGCCGCACTTACACGGAGGGAGAGGGGAGGAGGGAACTGTCTTCTGCTGCAGATTCTGTCAGTGTGTGTAGCTGAGTCTGCAGTAGCGGAGCCGGGGATGCCACTGTATCAGTCAGTGTCCGTCATCCAAGCAGCCCTGGCTCCGCTACTGCAGGCTCAGCTACAGACAGAATCTGCAGAAGACGCAGCTCCCTGCTCCTGCCTCCGCCCCCCCCCCCCCCCCCCGTACACTGCCGTGTAGCCATCCCTGTGCAGCAGTGCAGACAACTGTCTGTATCCCCATTAAACAAAGCAGAGTGACGTTCTTTATGCGGCTTCCTCCTTTCGTCTACCTCCCATGTAAGTACAATGCGGCTGTGTGCGACATAAATCTGGCGATTATTACAAATAAAAATTGAGTAAAACATTTTATTAGAGGGTGCAGGGGATAGCCTGCTGGGGCCTCAGCCCTCCCAAGTCGCACCCTCTATTTTTATGCCACTGCCCATCACTTCCGCTTTCACTGCCCCAATTACTCCTATTACCCCATCACTGCTGCTATTACTGCCCCTATCACTAGCCACTATTACTACGGCCATCATTTCTCCTATTACTACCCCCATCACTGCCCCTGTTACTACAACCATCACTGCCCCTATTTCTACCCCATCACTGCCCCTATTACTACCCCTGTTACTACCCCCATCACTGCCCCTATTACTACCCCTGTTACTACCCCCATCACTGCCCCTATTACTACCCCCAACAGTGCCCCTATTATTACCCCTGTTACTACAACCATCACTGCCCCTATTACTATCCCCCATCACTGCCACTATTCCTACCCCCATCACTGCCCCTATTACTACCCCTGTTACTACAACCATCACTGTCCCTATTACTATCCCCCATCACAGTCACTATCACTGCTACCGTACTATCACTACCTCCATCACTTCCCCTATCACAGCCGCTATCACTGCTGCCATCACTAACCCTGTCACTGCCCCTATCATTGCTGTTATCACTACCCCCATTACTGTCACTATCACTGCCACCATCACTACCCCTGATCACAACCCCCTCACTTCCACAATCACTTCCGCTATCACTGCCACCATCACTGCTGCTATCCTTGCTACCGTCACTACCTCTGTCACTGCCCCTAATACACCTGTTATTATTGCCCCTATGTAGCCGTGTAGTGTGTGTGTGTGTGTGTGTATATATATATACTGTATATATACAAATATAAATATTAGTACTGTAGAACTGACACCTCCATGTTCACCCTCCACTGTCACGCCTCGCCCCCTATATGCTGTTCTGACAACCATCACCTCCATCCCCACTCCTCCCCACTATTGCGAAGCACAGGGTGCCCCATTCAGAATTTTGCTATGGGGCGCACAAAGGTCTAGTTACGCCTCTGCTGGTGTGCTGTATGATACGGTGACCCAGCAGTTTGACCAGGGGTCAGGAGGATGGAAAATGTGAAAAAGAAAGAGAAAGGATGTGCTTGGCCTGTACAGTGGGGATGTGATTGGATAGGAATGGTATATGAAGGTTAAGTGGCTGGTTCTGGAATTTGATAAGCTTGCCTGAAGAGGTGAATTTTCAGGGAACGCTTGTGGGTTTGGAGACTGTAGGAGAGTCTTATTGTGTGTGTGAGAGCATTCCACAGAGTGGGTGCAGCTTGAAGAAAGTCCTGCAATTGGGAATGGGAGTGAAGGCCCCCTTACACTTGTCAACTTATTGTCTCAACAAATTGAACCTGATTGACTCGAGATTTATCCTATGTGCAGGAGGTTCAATCTCTTCCAATCTCTTGGTTATACTCAATGGCACAGGATTGTAGATTGTGTCCTACACATCAGGCACATAAGATTTTGTCAGACGGCACATCAGATCTCGTCAGATAAATTGACTCAAATTGGATGAAATCTCACAAAATCTCACAAGTGTAAGGGGCCCTTAAGTAATGAGTGTGGATGAGAGACGTAGATCTTGTGAGGAGCGAAGAGGTCGGGTTGGAAGATATTTTGAGATAAGAGAAGAGATGTAAGTTGGAGTAGTTTGGTTTATGGTCTTGTGTGTAAGTAAAAGTATTTTGTATTTAATACGGTAAATACAGGTAACCAATGAAGTGACTGACAGAGTAGCTTTTCAGAAGATGAACGTCTGGCTAGGAAGATTATCCTCGCTGCTGCATTTGTGATTGATTGTAGTGGCGAGAGACTGTATTGGGGAAGGCCAATAAGGAAACTATTGCAATAATCAATGTGTGAGATGATGAGAGCATGGATTAGAGTTTTAGCAGTGTAACGGGCAAATTTTTTATATTTTTTTTACGTGCATGTGGCATGATTCGAGACAGATTGAATGTGGGGAACAAAAGAAAGTTCAGAGTCAAGGATGACACTAGACAGCGAGCTTGAATGGTAGGAGTGATTGTCATATTCTCAACAGAGATTGAGATATTTGGTTGGTAACTACTATTTATTGGTGGAAATATAATTAATTCTGTTTTTTAAACATTCCGTTTGAGGTGGCGAGGTGACATCCAAAATTAAACAGGACTGGGGAAGATAGGTAGAGTTGAGTATCATACACATACAGATGATACTGAAATCCAAAAGAGCTGATTAGTTTGCAAAGAAATGAGGTATAGACTGAGAAAAGCAGAGGTCCTAAGACTGAACCCTGAGGTACTCCAACTGATATAGGTAGCGAAGAGAAGGTTGAATGAGAGAAACGAACACTGAAGAACCGGTTAGATAGGTAGGATGAGAACCAAGAAAGGGCTGTCTTTAAAACCTATTTTGCAGGTAGAATCAAACTTCATGAGAAAGTAGCTAATGTGGCAGCTACCACAATGTGTAGGGAGCAGATACATTCTAATGTCTGGCTGATGAATAAACTATTTTAGAAGTAAAATTGCTTGTTTTGTATCTATGAACCATAAATATAATTTTAAAGCTATTTATAGCTTTATCCTTTATATTTAAAAAAAATACATAATGATACAATATTATTTTATAACTATTTATTATTTTTTCAAATCTGCACAGGAAATATGGTTAAATCGGGGGACCACCAAGGAGTGGGACCCCAGCTCAACCAACCTGCTAATGCGAAGAAGCAAATTTCTACCAATCAACGACCACGATTCAACTACATTACTGCAAATGCAGGTGGTGTAAATGGCAAGGAAATAAAGGTACGAAAACACTAAAGGACACGAAACATATCCCACAACTCGATACAGCCAAGCACATGGACTCTGTGATAATAGTGTGACATCATTGGGAATACCGGAACGCTTTTGCTGAAGAGCTTCTGCTAAAAACAATTCAGAAGCTGCGAGAGGCATTTTCTCACCAGTATAAATAAAATATATACTCTCTTTATTGAGAAAGGTATTTTCATCATTACTCAACCTTTGGCAAATGTATTACAACTGTTGTCTCCTGCTTTTGGGATATCATTGCAGGGACATACAGTAGCCACTAGGGCTCCAGGATAATTTAATGTGCTGCTATGTACATTTGATGACTGTTCCTTTCCATAGAGTGCCTGGTCTTCGATGGTTGTATCAATGATTTTTAAGTGAAAAGCAACGTTTTAACTTTCATTGCGGACTATTTCGATACAACCGCTGCAATTCATTTATTCAGTTTTCGGTCTGATCTTTTTTTTATTTTTGTCTTTTTGTAGCAGCTTTCTTGTCCAGTTTGTGTATTTTTTATCAAATGTCACTGGAATAATCAAAGATAAATGTTGTATTATGCCAGCTGGTGAAGGACATTGGCAGTGATCTGCATAGCTGGACACATATTTCTAGGTATAATGGGCATTATGGTTTTGATATGAGAAACATCCTTTTCCTGCTATGTGTCTCTGTGCCAACGTGTGTAGGAGATAAAGGAATCCCAGATGAGGGAATGTCATAGCATTGAGCTAAATATTTCAATATTATATATGCAATGTGCAAAGGCCCGAAGAGCATATTAAAATACCTATCACTGAATCAACAGAGAATGATTGAACTCTTGACTATAATACAGGCAGTCTTTGTATAGGATAAATACCTCTGCATTATACACGTAACCTTGTTACTATGCAATTTCATCATGTCCTCACTTCTTAGCTCAGACGCTAGACAGTGGCAAAATGTCAAGGTAACTTTGCACTGATCCCAATAAGAGGACTGGAAGGGTTCGTACACTGGAGTGGTACTGAATGGAAAAGGGCTGTGAGCACTGGCCACACTGTATGTCTCACTCTTACCTGAATTTGCCCTTTTTTTTTTATTATTATTTTAAAAGTGCTGTGTCTGTCTATACCAGGCATAGGCAACCTGTGGACAAGCCAGCTGTTGTGAAACTACAAGTTCCAGCATGCCTTGCCACAGTTTATGCCAGGCATGTCCAAACTATGGCCCTCCAGATGTTGTGAAACTACAAGTCCCATCATGCCTTGCCACAGCTTTACTATTAGGGAATGCTAAAACAATGGCAAGGCTTGATGGGATGTGTAGTTTCACAACAGCTGGAGTGCCACAGTTTGGATATGCCTGGTTTATGCTATTAGGGAGTTCTAAAACTGTGGCAAGGCATGCTGGGACTTGTAGTTTCACAACAGCTGGAGAGGCACAGGTTGCCTCTACAGGAACACTGCTTTATGTTCACATGTATGCTCCTAATATTCATGTTTAGCTTTACTATTAAACAAACAGATCCAATACAAAAGGCTTTTTATAAAATTCCCAGACATCTGGCTAAAAGGTAGCTTATGTCACATGCTATGTAGTTACAATCTAGCCACTTGGGACATTTTCACTGCTTGTTCTATGTGGAATTGCACTTGATAGGCCACTATCTTTATTAAATTGTTATATTTCTAGAGTTTTATTATTTTCATTATATTGATATTTGTAAGCATGTAAATGCACTTTCTGGTATAAAGTGTTCCTGAGTGTCCAATGTTTTGTCTCCCCCACTTCTGACATGTATAAATGCCAGGTAAAGTGTTCCTGGTGCACTATATGTACATTTAGGGGTTGTGGCCAATCATGTAAGAGTGTTACCAATCCTTGTTGTGTAAATAGGGGAACCCATTAAGATGCTATGCCAATGCAGATAATGGTGGAAGTTCTACACATTCATGTAAATGCTTATCAGATTGTTCATTGCTAAAGCAACCTATTGACCATGTGTGAGTGCTGCTGTTTTTGTAAGCTCCCAATGACTATTACCAACAAATTGTGACAGGCGAAATATAAAGTATAGGATTTATTACCACAGTGACCATTTAGGAGTGATTATGGGGAGTGGGGGCAAAAACATGGGCATTTCACAAGGGTAATGCTGGCCATACATCAGACCAACTTTCCTCCAACCATCCAACTAGTTGGAAGGAATAAAAATGTGGTACTGGATAGGAGCAAATGTAATTTGTAATTAAGTCATTTGTTTCCCAAATCTGAAAATGGACAACAACTGTCACTCAGACAATGTACTGTAGTTGGACCTTTTTGATTTCAACAATGTCACTGAATGTTTTTGTCCATTCTCCTGAGTTTGTGACCAAATTGCTTATTGGCATTTTGCCCCCATACAGTACCAGATTTTCAGGAAAGTTGTCTAGTGTAGGACCAGCATTACAGTGGCTCCAGTGTCTCAAGTTCTGATGCCACACTTCGTAACCATAGGCATACTCAGAAGGCCAATAATTGACTGACCCATGCCCGGTGCTGCTCCAGGGTCTGTAAAGCCACCTGTGGGCATCTCAATACAAATCCAGGTGGTTGCAGCATTTGCAGATTTTCGCACAGTATCTACGGACCATACTTTATTATACATCGTTGTATTAAGCAAATAGTCTAACAAGTAGTAATTCCTACGAAGCAAGAAATTAATGTTTTTTTTCCTTAATCACCCTATAGCAAGTCTTAATAAACCTGAAGAATATAATATGTATTAATTAATGCGGATTCACCCATATGCGCTGTAGTAATTATCCAGCTAAATGGATTAGATTGTCCTCCAAGTTCTTGTACACAACAGCAATTTTACAGAGCGCTACTAGTAAAGTGTTAAAAGTATGACTCTAATAGGTATAAATAGCATGTATGCTGTAGTAATCTAAGCATGTGTTCCAATGCGTACCTGGGATATCCATTGTGGTGAAACCCGCTTAGTGCTTGCTAAACGCAGGTACTAAGTGAGGGTTCCACTGAGCTGTGTAAGTGTAAATACAATAGAAAAATAGTCTTTTCAGGCAACATTATATAGTGCAGATCTGTACTACATAGTCAACATCTAATGTGAAAACTTTACCCAACCCAGATCCAGACCCAGACCGAATAGGGGTCGAATAGAAAGTGAAATCTCACTGTGTGTATGCATCTTAAGAGGTAAATTTACTAAGATGGAAGTTCTATTAAAGATGGGAAGTTGCCTATAGCAACCAATCAGATTCTACTTATTTATTTTGCAACTGGGCTACCATGGGCAACATCCCATCTTCAATAGAACTCCCGTATTAGTAAATTTACCCCTAATAGTGTACTGAAAGTGCTTTGGCAATGTATTGAGTCCCTAAATAATTGTTTGTATTCAAAAAGATGATTTTGAATGCTTCATTTTTCCTGCCCCCAGAAAAGCAGTGATACAGTCCATGTGTCTGAGAAGGTGACATTTATGCTATAAAAACACAGCAATCAAATGGCGGTATCTAATTAGATGCGGTAACTCACAGTGGTTAATTGACTCCTAGGGCTATCTGCACTTACAGTATCTGGAATTTGGGGAGGTGAAACCAAATCCCTGATAAAAAAAAGGCCACAGCTTTTCGCAGACCTTATGGGGGAAATTTACTAAAGGAAATTTGTAAAAAATAGGTGTATTTGTATCCAGAAATACACTTATTTTTGACATTTACTATCCCGAAAATATGGCAATTCATATTCGTATTGATAGCACATCAATACGAATACGAATTGCCGTATTTTCGGGATAGTAAATGTCAAAAATAAGTGTATTTCTGGATAGAAATACACCTTTTTTTTTTTACAAATTTCCTAATTCCCCACTATATGTTTATAGGGTAAAGGTGCCCATAGACGGTGCAACAGGGCAGTGCGATGAGATACGCGCTCCTGTGCACATCCCATCGCACAGCACATAAAGTCTTTGCAAAAAAGCACAATGCTGTACCACATTGTAAGCTTTTTGTACTAGATACTATGCGATCTAGTACTAAAAGCATGGAGTTCATCGCACCACGTATGGGCACCTTTAGTACCAAAGGGTGTTATGTAGATTTGGATGAAATTTGTGGCAAAAACATAGGCAGAAATATCCCCCCCCCCCCAAAAAAAAAAAAAAAAACACATAATAAACAAGAGTAGCATGAGCCAACTTCACGCTAAGAGACAACAGTGGTATATGCGCAGAGTTGACATGGCAGTGTCAGCAGTAAATACTAACATTGCAGTACCCGATTTGTACACCAAGGGGCCAACTCAAGCTGGATCGCTATATAGAGAAATGCAGTGGACTGCGAGTAAAAAGATGCTGCCCATAGGGAGAGAATAAACGCCCCTTGCAATAAAGCGAATGAATTGCAAATGCATTGCTAATCACCGTGCATTCACACTTTCTGGAACATTGAAGTTTACCTGCTGTTTGTGCAAATGTAAATCTGAGGTTTCCACTAATCTGTGATGAGACAGGCTGGAAGTGGTCATCGCTGACATCATAGACCCTCCTCAAAAATGCCTCAGCTAGCTTGCAATTTTTCAAACATACCCAGAAAACATCAAGTTCTCATCGCCAAATGGCAGTGTCTTGTCAGACAAACAGCAAATGGATTGCGATCACGTAACGTTCGCATTTTCAGTCACATGCTGCACAAGTGCAGTAATTCGATAATCGCTCAATTTGCAAATTCTCTAATTAGCGATCCATGCTGAAACCCCCATGTACTGTAGTACTTCTATGGAAGTACACAGTGTTTTGGCTGCATTTGCATGGACACTCCTTTAATGTACTGAGAAAACACACGATGACATTACATTTATCTGATACTGTGCGTCTTTGTTATATACCCTTTTATGTGTGGTCAGTTACTTAGTCCTTTGTCAAGAATGTACACCAATGTTAGACCATGTGCTTTATTATAAACAATATTACAAAAATGTCATTAAGATTTACATTAACCCACAACAAAAATCTTTCGAAACTTATCCCTTTTATTGCTCCCTGCTTGGAGGGAGAGAAGTGTCTAACATTTGTCCATGGATGGATTTCACACGTTCTTCTCCAGAATCTTTACCAATCTTTGTATGTTTTGTATTGATTTTTTTCTGCTGACTGTCTTTTTATATAAATGAATTGGAATAAAACTATCTTGGTGATTTCTTATTTTATAAAGTTATAATTATTTCTGCATGACACCTCAGGATCATGTGATTGCAGGACACAATATGCCCCATTGGACAATAACATAGGTGCTGCTAGCATGGTTGTGTTGTGGAAACTTCAGCTAGAACAGAACTATGGCAATGAAACCCATTCACTGCTATTCAGGCCACAAACATGGACATACTGTGATTTGTGAAACCATAACCAAGGATGATCTATTATTTGCTACTATCTCATCCATGTCACTTGGCCTTGATTAGAGAATGGTAGATAGGCTTAATGATAATATGAAGATGCAAGGAGTTATCAATGAGATATTCTGAGGTCCGTTTCTGTAGATCAGCATGAGCTAGGAAGTCAGCCACCTCATCTGTGCTTTGGTGAACATTGTAGACATGCTTCACAAACACCTTGCCTTGCTGTCTTCTTACTCCAACAAGCACAGTTTTCTGGAAGGTGACCCCTGCAAAATCTAGACCACTCATGGCTGAAGTGACCACCAAGCGTGGCTTTCCTTCATCAAGGCGGTTTGATTGGGAAGAACTGGACACAGACTCCGAGTACACAGGACGGAGGCTGGCAGGAAGCCATCGTGGAGAGAAAAGAGCATTCCATGTAATCTTCTTACTGGAGTCATGACTGCTTGGACCTAACTGTGTCTGGAAGCTGAGACTCCGGTCATCTCTAGCAGGGTTGTTAATGATCCACTGGGACCCCCATGGTGGGGATAGATAATTTCGAGGAACAAACATACTGCAGTTAACATCAAAATACTTAGCAAAATGTAGAGGGGAAGCAGAATGAAACTGGAATGCTTGAAACAGGAGATCCTGAACGACGTCATGGTTGGAGACGAGTATACCTGACTGTTTCTGGATTTGAAAGAGTTGACTTGGAGGGATCATGGGATACCTTATGGATCTCAGGATCTTCTCTATAATGGAGACATTTGGACTGTTCTTACTGACCCATTCTTCCACAGCACTAAACAGCTCTAGCTCACTCTGCAGCACTAGGTCAGAGCGTTTGAGAAGGGAAACCATGAGGTCGTTGCTTACAGTCACCCACTCACTGCTGCTTATAACAGTAGAAAGGTTCCAGGCCAAAAACTTCAAGCAGCTTTCTTGCAGGGTTTCATCGCCCATGCCTAAGGCATAGTGGTACCAACTCACAACATGGCCCTGAGATGACTCACTAGCCAGATGGGTCTTCATATACTCCGTAACGCCTCTCTGCAGTGCTGATACATGGTACTTGCTGGCCAAACGATGCAGCGACATCGCCTGGTTTAGGTGCACTGAAATCTCACCAGAGTAAAAGTACCTAGGAAACACAGATACAGGCTTAGAAAAGTAATACACCATTACATAGAGAATAATAATTACAGTGATTCCCCACTTAGGTGTGGGTATTTGTGTGTGTGAGAACACCAATGTCGTTGTGTCCAAGGAATTTGTAGGTATGTAAAAAAAATTAGAATAAATATAACCATATGGAATGATCTGATTATATAGCACTGTGGGCAATGTTGGCACTATATAATAGCTAATATTAATTTAGAATTTATGCAATTCATTCTTCTGTATGCATTTGGGTGGCGTATGTTCAATCTGAAATCTAAATTGCAGTGTTAAAATAAAGCAGCCAGTATTTACCCTGTAGAGATTAACACCCAAAATGTAACACTGTCTGCACATGTTACATCTGCCCCACCTGCAGTTCACATGGTTTTGTCCATTAAAGGAGTCTGCTTTTGCAAACCAACCTGAATCACCCCCATAATGTCCACAACAGTAGTAGTAGTAGTAGTAGTAGTAGTAGTGCTGCTTACACATATAGGGGGAAATTTACTAAGATGTGTATTCTACTTCACATGTGATGTTGCTATGGGCAACCAATCAGAATCTACTTCTTATTTATTTAGCACCCTCTAGAAGATAGTATACAGGATATGAGTGGTTGCCCATAGCGACATCACATGTGAAGTAGAATACTAGTAAATTTGGTACTTATGTAATATCTGGGCGCCCGATTGTTTCATCGCATCGCATCGCATGCAATATAGTGGCATACAATTCATGTGATGTGCCTTTTCATTGTAAAGACCCGATTTTTCATTGTATAGTCACCCATGGGTGATTTCATACCCCCACTATCCAACGCTGGGCGTTCCCATGGGATTGCAGGTGCAAGAAGGTATGCCGGGGGCATACGGCTGATGTCACATGACGTTAGCTGCCCACCCTGTATTTGGCCGGAAGCTTGCAAATATAAGTCAGTCTCCAACCTCACATTTGTTATCTAAATTCAAATAAAAAATGTTGTGTAAGAAAAGATTCTATTTCCTACATAAAAGGTAAACATTACAGGTTATAATGATGAATAAAAATGTTTTCTTGCCAATTTTCAGACCAATTTTGACAACATGGCACTCAAAGATAATATAGGATTGGACTGCAATATGGGGATGTGTCTGGCAGTGGAGCAGGAGGCATCACCGATTTCTGCTGCGGTTTCTCCCTGATAAATACGGAGTATACTTAAAATTTGCAGCTAACCCTAAAAAATATGTGTTTTCAGGGATTTAGACGCAAATGTTTAATAGTAAATGGGCCCCAAAGTGAGTGTCTGAGCGTCTTTGTACACAACCACTTTCCCTGACATGCCTGCGATACTCCCTTAACATACCCATAAAATGTGCCATCTCCAGGCATGTGCTAAGCTACCTTGCAATCATTAGGCTGCAGCCTAGGGTGCCAGGACAGCCGATGAATAAATTGATACCATGCTTGTTAGCTATCACCCATCCCGATGTACTGTGGGGGGTAAAGTTTGTAATGTGACTGCCAGATGACTCTACCAATGCAACTTACTGATGGAACCATTACTTTTGTACCTTGTGCTACAATGCCAGATGGGCAGCCTAAAGCCAAAGCCTCCTTCCCATGCCACAAGCGTTAGATCCTACATGCCAGTCGTATAACCTTTCTTACATGCACATGGGCAGTATGACTGGTGAGTCCTTGAGCGTCCATGCACACGTGTTTAACGGCATTACGAGGGGAGCTGCATGTGTAATTGCCTAGGGCACCTTTAATCAGGCCCTGGCTGCTGCACATAGGCAAACCCATATGGCCATATGGAAAGTGTGAGCAAGTAATCAATGACCAGGAATCGCCATACATAGTGATATATTTACATTATGTATTCACCTTACAAATTTCTCAAACAGAACGGCGCAGTCAGCCGGCTCCTGCAGCGTTACGATACTCTGATTCCGCAAGAGCCTCTCAAAGACATCACTTTGCAGGCTGAGGAGCAGCTGATGGGTATGGAACACCTTCACCTCATCCGAGTTGGCGGTGCGGACCCGGAGGGTGCTGTCACTGGCGTTGCTATTCTGCAGAAGGTCTTGCAGGCGATGGATGAGCATGGAGGAATGGTTAATAAGGGTGGATGAGGTATCGCCTGGATCAGATCTGTGCACTGCAGGAAAAAGAAGTCAGATGTGTGTTTCCTAGCTCTGAGCAGGGATGATTGACAACTTTTACAGACACATAGGGCCTTATTCTAGTTCACTCTTTCTGACAAATCCCTTCTTTGATGGACAAAACCATGTGCACTGCAGGGGGGCAGATTTAAAATGTGCAGAGAGAATTAGATTTGGGTGAGTTATTTTGTTTCTGTGCAGGGTAAATACTGGTTGCTTTATTTTTACACTGCAATATAGATCTCACTTTGAAGTAAAACCCCACCCAAATCTAATTCTCTCTGCACAAGTAACATCTGCCCCACCTGCAGTGCACATGGTTTTGTCCATCTAAGAAGGATTTTGTCAGAAAGAGTGAACTAGAATAAGGCCCATTGTACCAAAGGTCAAGGCAATCACAGCATCTACTTCAGTGGTTCCCAAACTTTCTTGACCAGGGCGTGCCAGAATATCAGCATTTGTTCAAGGCACCCCTAGTCTAAAAGTTTCTTATGGGAAAATAAAGTAAATTGTGCTTAACTGTCGCCGTCAGGTTCAGTTATGTGATGGGGAACATAGCTGCAGTTCTAATTGTCCATACATTTTATGATTGGCAGCCACCAGCACTGGATTTGCCTATCCCTTTGAGCATAAATAATTTTTTTGGTCATGGACCCCCAACTCGAGGCACCCCAGGGTGCCTAGACACACAGTTTGGGAACCACTGATCTACTGTATATGAGAAGGATGATTAGGGAACAAAATCAGAGCTAGCGGGGCCTTTGTCATACCTTTACTGTAAATCAATTATTTGGTACTTCCTTAGTACATCATAAAGGTGTCATTGTTACTGACATGACCGGCAATGTATCTATCAACATGCCTGGGCTTAATACAGTTCTTCTAAGAGGAGGAAGCTGCATGGTCTCTCACCCCATGCTACCAAGGCACTAGCACTGAATATTTAGCTTTATTGTGATCTGTGAACAATATTGCAGACCACACAAATCTTCTCTTTAGCCCCCTCTCTGCCAGAAGCTAATTTACATCTTATAAGTGACAGCATAAAAGAATTTTCCAGCCCAGCAACCGATAACATTGAATGCTTCCATCTCAGAGAAGCCGGAGCAGGATCCCGCTGTCTGCCTTGTTCCGCTCCACCACAATTTGGCTTTAGAAGTCAGCTGGACATGGTACAAAGGTTTATTTCACATCTTTTCACAAGAGGCCGAAAATAAAGTACTGAAGCTTTTACCAGATTCCTCGCTAAACCTTTTCACACTGCTGGTTATACAAGGTACTCATAGGATTAATTCCCCCTCCTTCCTGGTAACTCCTTCATTACCACATATAAAATGGGGAAAGTAACGCCCTATTTTGAAACAAACACTATTTATAAAATAGCCTTTTACAGATGGGCATATTAATGTACATTCAATAAGCAAATATCTATTCACGTTAGTGACATTGGCCGGAGGAGGACAACGGTCATCTCTTGTAACCACATGACATATAAAACTGTAACATAACACTATCAAATAGCAATTTGTTATACATTAATACTTATAATAATTTAACTGATACGATAATTGTATATATTTGCAAGCTATGCAATTATTACAGTTATCAATATTTTAGTAAAGCAATAAAATTAAACCGAGGAAAATAAAAAACGACCGGATTATAGCAACATATACCAAACAAGAGAGATTACTCAACATTCAGACAATGTCATTATCAAATAAAATAATACACTCCAAACTCTGTATGCCGGTTTGAAACAAACTGCCAGCAGCTGAAACTTGTAGTTCTACAACATCTGAAGAACAAGATACTGTACTGTACACTGTAACGTGGTTATCTCACCTGTTTTTGCTGTAATGAACAGCAAGGGAAGTACAGCCAGCCATTGTCCTGACAATGTAAGGCTAGGTCGGTTCCACCTCTCCATACTGCAACCTCTTCTTTGCTCATTTTCTGAATCAGACCTGGGCTCTCCCTCTTTATATAGGATGCTGGTCCTCTCGGGCTGTCAGTCCTCCCTCATTGGTGTATCTGGAAATCTGCCATTGTCATGGGAAACAGTGTTTGTGTTCAGGATGCTATGAAACTCCCATTATCACACTCTGTTGGGATACAAGAACCAAGTGAATGTAAAATAAGCCTTTCACCCGCTGCGTAGGGATTAACACTAATTAGCATTAAAGGGACCCAAATATTAAAATATAAATCCAGTTTCCATTTAAGAAATTAGAAATGGAATAAAGAAAATAATAATTTATCAATTATGTTAAATTGCAAATCCTCATTCAGATGGGCTAACTGCTCTGCTGCTTGGGATCCAGGATTATTGATCCCAAACTGCAGTGTAATATGTTATCTAGTCCAGTGGTAGTAAAACACCAGTAGCCAGAAGTGATGAGAATGATCTTTTTATTTCAAAGCATAGTATCAAACTTTTAACAATATAGGTTTCATTTGGATGGTGTAATCAGTGGTGCAAGTAGAAAAAATGTTTTAGTGGTACTGTGCTGCGCTGCGAAGGCGTGCGCCGAAAATGGGCGTGGTTAGGGGCGTGGTCATATGACATGAGGGGGAGTGGCTACATGACAACTTTAGAACACGATGACATTTCTGTTTGGACTTGTGCATTGCATCCTGCACAAAAAATGTAGGGGCCAGGATCAAAGTGCAGGAGCCAGATAAACTACAAACAGGGATATTGCACGCCGAAGGCGTGTGGCCAAAATTTACACAGTAATGCCTGCTACGCGTCACACACCCAAAACATATGACCCATGCCATAATGCCCGTTACACATTATGCCCTACACCATAATGCTCATTGCACCGCTGCCGCACAACTGATGCCCATTACTTATATGCCCCCACAGTGCCAGATATGCCCCCAGTGCCAGATATGCCCCCACAGTGCCACACATATGCCCCCACAGTGCCAAGTATGCCCCCACAGCCACACATATACCCCCACAGTGCTAGGTATGCCCCCAGTGCCACACATATGCCCCCAGTGCCACACATATGCCCCCACAGTACGTACCACACATAAGACCCCAGTGCCGGGTCTCTGAGGTCTCCTCTCCCCCCTCCAGTCACCCGCCGCCGCTACCTGCTTCCCTTCGGAGGAGAGCGCATTGCTGGGCCGTCAGCCAATCATATATCGTGGGCTGGCTGCTGATTGGCTGACTGGATTTACAATGTCCATATTACTACTGCCACCAACAATTGGGTCCAAAAAGGAATTATAATTCATTGTCATTACAGTCATTGTTTTGCCATAATAATACTGCTTACTCAGTAATATCAAGACGCTGCCTGGCAGAGACAGGGGGTAGGGGTGAGATCATGGAAGAGAGAACTAGAAAGGGGAGAGCCAACGGGACAGGGAGAGCTAGTAAGTGGATTCTAGCAATGTCGGGCAAAACAGTACTGTGAGAAAAACATATTACTTACCTTAGTCCTACGCAGTGTTGCCTGGTTTCATGGAGCATTCATTATCATACAGGAGGCAGAGCTCTCTGGCAGCAGGACTCCAATTAGTTTCTTCATTTAAAGAAGAAAAATAACATGAATGCTAATCACCAGTAATGGGGGGGGGAGGGCTAAAGAGAGGGGGGACAGAGGGCAAGAGGGGGTGAGGTGAGAGCACGGTCATCTTAACAGCATTATGGGCCTCCGGGCAAAGCAGTGCAGTGGGGCCCCTACGTACACAACTACTCACAGGAATGTAAAATCGGTAAAGTTTCAGGGGCACTGAAAAATTGCCAAGGGGGGCGGGGGGGGGGGCGAGGCAAGAGCGTGAGGTTATGGGGAGAGACGAAAGGTGGTGAGCCAAGAGGGTGTGAGATGATGGGGTGACACAAAAGGTGGTGAGGTGACGGGGTGAGGCAAGAGGGTGTGAGGTGACAGGGTGAGGAGAGAGGGGGTGAGGTGACCGGGTGAGGTGATGGGGGAGAGGCAAGAGGGTATGGTGGTGGTGTGAGAAGGGGGTGAGGTGACCAGGTGACGTGATGGGGGGTGAGCAAGAGGTTGAGGTGATGGAGTGAGATGAAAGGAGGTGAGGTAAGAGGGTGTGAGGTGACAGGGTGAGGAGAGAGGGGGTAAGGTGACTGAGTGAGCAGACAAGAGGGTGAGGTGATGGAGTGAGTCAAAAGGTGTTGAGGTGACGGGGAGGAGGGAGGGGGTGAGGTGACAGGGGGAGGAGAGAGGGGGAGTGAGGTGACCGGGGGGGGGGCAGGGGGAGTGAGGTGATGGGGAAACAAGCTGACAGGGGCTGAAGTGATGGGGGGGGGGGGGGTGAGGAGGGCCGGGGAGGTGATGGGGGCAAGGTGACAGGGGCCGAGAGGGGGTGAGATGACTGGAGTGAGAGACGGCAAGATGGAAGGGTGGGAGGAAATGAGGGGCAAGCAGAGAAGGGGTGAGTAAAGTTTATGGGGGGCGAGATAACAGGTGGAAGGAGAGGGTGGGGAGAGGAGACAGATCTCATTCTTATCTTACATCATCTGCAGGCCTCTCGTTCCCTGGCACCGGCCTTATGGTTTTCCTGCTCTCCTGCCTCCGGGTTCACCGTTGCTGCTGCTTGTCTAGGTCGTCGGCCACCAGCACCCATGCTGGCCGCTGCTGCTGCTTGTCTATGTCCCCTGACACCAGCACCGCTGCTGCTGTCCTCACTCCTCAGTCCCCGGCCGCCGCCGCTGCTGCTGTCAGCGTCAGTTAGTGTCAGTCAGTGCGGTGCTGCGCTGCCTGCCGGGGACCAGAGAGGAGGACGGAGCCGTGAGCTTCCACTCACGAGCTCCGCAAAGTACCATGGGAGGAGCTGCGTGCGGCCGCACATGCGCAGCAGCCCTCCCATGGCCATTTTGGATCTGGGCAGCATTATTGGCATAATGCTGCGGCCGCTGACCGCTGAGATCGCGGTTTGCAGTCAGGAGGGGGTGCGGGGGGGGGAGCGGCCAATCCGCCCCTGACTGTGTGTGTGACTGGGCTGTCAGTCAATCATATCTCGCGGGCTGGCTCCTGATTGGCTGCCAGCCCGCGAGCTCTGATTGGCTGACAGCCCAGTCAGTGACATAGGGAAGGGAAGGAGAGAGTCAATGCGCTCCCCTCCCCTCCCTTTAGAAAGAAATCAGCTGTGGCGGGGCGGCGGAGGCCACGCCCCCCGCCACTTACATATGCGCGCATGCGCATTGAGCACTTGGGGGAAGTATTTGTTATGGTGGTACGGGGTACCGGCGCAATATGTTTTACCGGTATGCCGTACCACCCCGTACCGCAGCCCTGGGTGTAATGGTTAGCATTACTGCCTCACAGCAATGAGGTCATGGGTTTGATCCCCACCATGGCCCTAACTGTGCGGAGTTTGTATATTCTCCCCGTGCCTGCGTGGGTTTCCACTGGGTACTCTGGTTTCCTTCCACAATCCAAAAATATACAGGTAGGCTAAGTGGCTCTCAACAAAATTAACCCTAAAATGAATGTGTGTGCATGTACATGTGGTAGGGAATATAGATTGTAAACTCCACTGGGGCAGGGGCTGATGTGAATGTGCAAATATTCTCTGTAAAGCGCTGCAGAATATGTATGTGCTATATAAGAAACTGTTAATAAATAAATACATTTGGATCCCTCAAACTGTATTACATGTTTAAGATGTCTTCTTCTGAAGTTCAAAAAGCATCAGTTTATAGATTTATTTTAAATAATTTGATTACAAATGGATTACTTACATTATGGGCTCAATTAGCCCTGATTAGGGATGGCCATCGTTGACATTGCCATCGATGGCAATTCTGCAACTGGCCATCAATAGTGCTTAACTGTGCAATGGATGACCATCAATATTTTTACATATCGATGGTCATCCATTGTTTTTGATTAATTGGCCTGTGGGACAATCAAAACACGGGGGCAGGGCTTCGCGGGTGTCGGGGGCGGAGCTATGCTCAGTGTTCCGGCACTTTGGGAAAAAAAAGCAAAACATTGTTTTGCTATTCCATCGATGGAGGGAAACCATCTGGTTCTCCCCCATCGATGGCAAAAGTATTCGTCATCGGCCATGAACCATCAATGATTTCGAATCATTGATGGTCAATGGCCATCCCTAGCCCTGATCACTGGGCTGCGAATTCGCGGCCTGAGCAATTAAAAAGCATAAAAGGGTGGTTTCCCAGCAGCTGCCTGACGTGTTTCGCCACTCCTGGTGGCTTTATCAATGGTGATAAAGCTACCAGGAGTGGCGAGACGCATCAGGTAGCTGCTGGGAAACCCCCCTTTTATGATTTTTAAATCTGGATCGCAGTCTAAACCAACCCCTGGATCTACAAATATTGCCTATACCAAGGATTTCATGCCCAAGTGCCTCCATTCCAGGTAAAGCCTTGGCATTACACCATCTGTGAACCATCCTTTGGGAAATGAACACCACCTACAGCAGACTGTCGTTAATTTGAGCCAACCTTGGGCGACCTGTGGACATTTGGTGGAGGACTCATATACCCTAATAAGGGTGGTAACTATCTCACATTCATTATGTTCCTCTAGGGCACGGGTGTCAAACACAAGGCCCGCGGGCCAAATCCGGCCCGACAGACCTCGTCATGTGGCCCGCGCAGCCGCCGCCAGCCTTCACCTTTTATTCTCTTTTTTTAGATCTTTTTTGAGAGGTTTTTTTTGCACTGCCGGCGGCCATGTTCCTGTGGTCTTTTAAGATGTCTGCGGCCACAGGAACATGGCCGCCGGCCTCCACGGCTACGTGGAGGAGGGCCCGGCAGCCTGTTCCCTCTTATCGAGGCAGTGGCAGACGCTGGGTGGGGACGTCATGACGATGACGCCTCCCACCCACGCGTCTGCAGAGAGGAAGGAAGGCAGGCCGAGTTGGGGGGCCGCAGCAGGACAGGCCGCGGTGCAGAGAGTGGAATTGAATTTACTGGAGCCGCAGCAGCAGCAGCAGCAGCAGTAAAGGAGCCTGAGGGATAAAATACAGTAAGTTACATAAAAAAACAATATATCTGGTGGTGGTGTCATGGCATTACTTTTATATTATAGAGGGGGAGCAGCCTGTGGTGTCATTATTATTGTACAGGGGGAGCAGCCTGTGGTGTCATGGCATTATGCCATGACACCACAGGCTGCTCCCCCTGTATAATATAAAAGTAATGCCATGACACCACAGGCTGCTCCCTCTGTCTAATAATAATGCAATGACACCACAGGTTGCTCCCCCTGTATAATAATTTGTGTCATAACTATTGTTATATTATACAGCGGGAGCAGCCTGTGCTCTCATTGCATTATTATTATACAGCGGGAGCAGCCTGTGGTGTCATTGCATTATTATTATACAGCGGGAGCAGCCTGTGGTGTCATTGCATTATTATTATACAGCGGCCCTTTGAGGGTGACCAAACTGCTGGTGCGGCCCCCGATGAATTTGAGTTTGACACCCCTGCTCTAGGGGTATTATAGGAACGGACTCTCCGATATACCTGCGACTCTAAAGGGGGTTCCCCATTGATTGCTTTCTATTGATTCTATTTCTATTTGTTTTATTACCATTGTTTTTATTGGTCATTAATTAAACTTTGTAAAAGACCATCCAGTCGTCTATTAAATATTTTATTCATTGATTCTCACTACATATGCCCTGTTCAAATCTATTTTATTCTTGCTTAGGGTCAGTGTTTAAGGTCAGCAAGGTCAAACTGACAATTGTCGACACACATGTTCAACAAAAGTTTGGTTGTTTATTATTTTGACATTTCCCAACTTTAGCCTGAGTTACCATCTACATTGACCACGATTGGGAATAGTAACCTGTGGTGAGAACCGCAGTAGTAGAGTGAGCCACGCTCCTAAAGCCAGCCATATTTAAAATGATCATGGTCAAATATGATGAAACATACAAAATGACCTTTTGACCCTGTAATCCTTTTTGTACATGTCAACCTTTTGGCCTGTTGACCTTCCACATGTCGACAACATGGGTTCGACACAATGACTGTGTATCTATTTACAGCGTATGCGGCTCCTGAACCAGCGAGACACGCGGCTAAATACAGCGAGTTTCCTTCATTAGCCGCGGGTCTCGCTGTTTTGGGGAATTCTCGCCGTCCTGTGACGGCGAGGATTTCCCCAGAACATTGAATAGAGTGAGCGGCCGGCTCGGGGGTTAAACAGCAAGGATCGCTGGTTTTCTGCAATCCTCGCTGTTTTTTTCTTTTTCCCATTATATTTCTGCACTATTGTAATTTTACTTGTGAAGAAATGTTATAAAAATTATAATAAAAAAAAAAAAAGAACATTGTTGGGAACAATTACCTGCACAAGACTTGGTAAACTACTGATAGTACATTGAAGTGTTATTCTTCTTCTTCACATGTATTTATATAGTTCCGGCATATTCCTTTTATAATTGGGACTATTTATGTGTCTAATGAAATCCTAACTACGTAACTTTGGATCAGTTGTTTTGGAGCACAGCTGCAGATTTTTCACATGGAGGCATTTGCAGATGGAGAATACACCCCAGGGGAAGTCTGGGTCAACCTAGGATCACACTCCTTAGGGAATGGGTTATCCACAGAGACAGTCAGCAGCACACTCTGCGGTGATGTGCCATGTCCCTAGCCAGGGGGAATGTCATAGAACAGCAGATATTCATTATACCATTAATGCTATCCAACAAGGCGTAAAAATCCAATCAGGTTTTCCCTACATGACAGGACTAATGGCACTGCAGGACAAAGGCATAATTCAACCCAATATATACCCCATCAATATTTTATCAACATTTCCAAGGCAATAGCATGTATTTATCATACTCATTACAGGTTTTACTGTCGATGAGTAATGCCCCGTGTACACGGAGCAAGGGAACCTCCGTGCTGAGTGATTCAGTGTCGCCCAGATTGTTCAGCACAAATTGCTCAGCACAATCAGCACCAGCGATGTCGGCTGAGCGATCTGTCATGGTCAGTGTTCTGGCTAGATTATACTGTATGCAGCATAAATCTAGTCAGGCAATAGCGACGTGCGGACTGTGCATTGCCGTCAACAGGGGCTATACACATGGATCAATCTGTGCTTCATTTCGAAGCAATCTAGTCACATCACTTAGAAATGGGGAGTTAGTAGCCCGTGTGTATGCCCCATAAGAATATAGTTCATACCACTACAAATTTAAACAAAGTTTGCATGTAAAGGAGCTCCAGGGAGCTGCCGGGGGAGTTCAAGGGGATCAGATGCAATACATTGCAGGTGTTAAAAAGCACTGTGCCGCAGATGATCCAATTCCGATAGATCATACAGGCTGCATGTAAGATCTACAGGATCCAATCCAATGCGCAGGGGAACACGCATCGGATCCAATCACGTCACACACCTCCGATTTGGGACGATTTCACCCAATATATCATCCCTATATATCATCCCTATCCTTTGGAATCCGGTGAAATTGGCTCAAATCGGACCTGTGTATAGGCACCTTAACAATACTGGACTTTCATAGTCACCTGTAATTCTGCTAACACCACTGCAGAATTACTGCAGATACCTCAGTGACTTTAAAAGATGGGAGGATGTTGGCTCGCCCTGCATACTGTGCAAGGCAGCTCCACTTGCAGTAGCGCACGCAGGGGGGGTTTCTGAGTACCCAGAAACCCCCCCAGGAGTGTAAGGGCCCTAGGCTGAAAGCTGAGGATCCCCTCTTTCCATGGGTATAAGAATTTTAAAAATCGGCCCTTGGGAACCGGAGATATCTGACTTCAAAGCAGTGGTCCCCATCCAAGCCTGTTAATTCCTCTTCCCAGTCAGATATTTCAGGTTCTGTCTAACTTAGAGTTTTTCTGAGGGTATATTCCAAAAGCTGGGATTCTCCTCCTTTGATGGACACTAGTAGCTTGTCTCTACTGTTCCCAAAACCAGACATATCAGCCTTCCAGCAGCTGGTTACTGCTCCATCTCCACACACTGGTATGTAGTTTTATATACTCGTTGGCAGATTACTCTGCCTCCTGAACTCTGATCCCCTAGTCCCCAATATCATTTGGTAGGAGGGATTCTCTAGTTTTTATTTCCATTAAAATCTAAGAAATCTATTTCTGGGAACTGGAGATATCTGCAGTCAATCAAGCTGTCCTCTCACCAGAAAATTATGAATAATAAGCCCACTCCACTATACACCCCTCCTCTGCGTATTAAACATCCTCTACCACCCTGGAAGTTATGTATCAGGGCCCCTTCATTCAGCCCAATGCCCCCTTCTCCCACTCCATCTCCCACCATCTGTGCAGTAAAGGGGTAATTAGTGGAAATTACTGATCCAGGCCCTACATGCTGATCGGTTGATATAATAACCCCTTCAACCCGTGGGACATCAATGCTTATCCCACCCCTACCGCTGGAGGATCGGTAGGTGCCCCAGTACATTGCTATGCCTAGGGGTCTACACTGCCGTTGACGCCCCTGTATGTATATATACAGTATGTATGTATATATGTATGTATATATATATATATTATAATTTATATACATTTGGTCTATCTATAATACTTTAACTGACCCGGCATATACTGGGTCACCTAAGTGTCCATCTCCGTGCTTTGCTCCACCCCTCTGGAAACCCCCTTCTGAAAATCCTGCGTTTGCCACTGACTTGCTAATTTTACATGACAAACAATGTCCCAAGTTATATCAGGGATTCTAGTATAGTCAAAATCACCCATAGACAAAATCGCTTAGTTCAAAATCTCTGGTGTATTTCGTCAAATCGCTTAGTCAAAATCACTGGTGCACTTAGTCAAATCGCTTAGTCAAAATCGCTGTTGTAGCTGGTCAAATTGCTTAGTCAAAATTGCTTAGTTAAAGTCGCTCACTAGCAAAAATCGCTCAGTGTGTACACCCCTTAAGGAACCCATTAGTGTTTGTATCTGATAGTGAGAAATTGCTCTTGGTATCACACTGGTTTGGCAGGCATTTTCCAATTCTCCATGGCGTACTATCATCCACATATACCTTAAACCTGCAGATGGCAAATCTCATTTATCATCCGCTGCAAAGTGCCCCTCGATAACCTGCCTTCTCCCCACTGGTGCTAATCACTGGTGAGAAGTCCTGGTGGCTAGATCCAGGAGCAGTTTAAAATATTGCAAGAGATGGGGAGGGAGAAGTCCCTGTATCACCCCAACCATGGCTTTTGGGTTTTTTTCTGGTAGGAGAGTTGTTTTCTGGGATGACATTGCTGTCACCCACATAGCACATGTGGTGGTCCAATGGTTTGATAAGCTATAGGTGTCTATGATAGCAACCGCCCATAGATGCCCATGTCAAACTTTAACATAGGATTCCTATTGAGCCGCTACTAGCCATTCAGCCAGGGAGCTCCCCCCGGAGCCTGCTGCTTCCACAGTTACTCTATTGGATTCTACTGCAAAGAGGACGGGCCTACGTTGGAAGCTTTAAGTATGGGTGAGTGATTGTAGTATGAATTAAAGTTTTATTTTTCTAAGGCGTTTGTATGTTTTATTTCACTTTTGGTTAAGCTGTGGAACTACAAGTACCAGCGGGACCTCTTATGCTGCAGCATGCTGGTACTTGTGGTTCTCCAAGTCCCTGCATGCAGGAGAGGCTTGCTGGGACTTGCAGTTTCACAGCTTAACCCAATAGTTTATGACTCTATTTTTACATAAAAAAATACTGGTCTGGGGTTATTGAGGGGCTCCCTACTCCCCCCAGCATCCCAGCCCGGGCTGGCCAGTCAGTGGGTTAATGCTTTGGCCAGGGGGATCTTGTATAAAAGTCTCCCATGACTGTGGCATTACCCTGCTGACTGATTGGGCCCGGTGCTGGTTGCAGGGCCGGCGCAAGGCACCGGAGCGCCCCAGGCGAGTCGGGTGGGGGCGCCCCAGTGCCGGGGGAGTGGGGGGGGGTACCTGTCCTGCGGCGCTGTGTATTTAAAGCTGGCGACGGTGGCAGAGAGGGGTCCCTGCAGTCAACAAGCGCTATCCGTCGGGCTATGCGGAAGCGCTTCTGTTGTGAAAACACTGGCCACGCTGATTGGCTGAATCTCAGCCAATCAGCGTGCGGACAGGGTTTTCACAACAGAAGCGCTTCCGCATAGCCCGGCGGATAGCGCTCGTTATTTCTTCTTATTGACTGCAGGGACCCCTCGCTGCCACCGCCGCCGCCAGCTTTAAATACACAGCGCCGCAGGACAGGTACCCCCTGCGGCACGGGGGGCAAAATGCCGCCCTCCAGTGGCCGGCGCCCTAGGCAAATGCCTAGATTTGCCTAGTGGTGGCGCCGGCCCTGGCTGGTTGTCAAAATATGGGGGACTAATTGTCCCCCATATTTTGGGAACCAGGACCGGCCCATGAGCCTGGTTATAGAAATACACAGGGATCCCAACTTGTTTGCCCCCTATATTTCTACATCAAGGACATGTTCTTTGAGCCTTGAGCTGGTTATAGCCGTGGGGAGGGACCCCAGCCCGGTTTTTTAAATTATTTATTTATTTTAAACAGGGCAGCATCGCTCGGATCTGACATTACTGAATAACCACAATATTACATTTAGATTAGTATATTGTCACTACACATTCAGGCCTAGCACCCAACTGCTAGAAATGAATAGTGACCTGTCTGCCTGCATCGGGATGGTGGGCAGACTCTCCTGACTGAGGGGATGTAAATGACTCCACTAAGTCAGTGACCACATCAGTGTCCTCCCCTTTACTAGCTGCATGCCATTTCCTATTTCACCCATCTTCCACCAGCTAGCCATTACTCTTTCCCTTCCAGCATCTCCTCTCTCGCCCCCTCGCGACACACCCCATGAAGCTGACCAGTTTACCCTCAGTATGTTTGCCTTAAAGTCTGAGGGCACTTCTGTCAATCACTTTGCAAGCAGTGAGATTAGAAATCATCAATGGTTTATGGCCAATGTCGAATAGTTTTGACATCGATGGGGGAGTCCCACCATCGACGTCAGGCTTAATTGAATAGTTTTGTTCTTATTTTTTCATCAAGGGGCCGGGACACGGAGCATGGCTCCGCCCCCAACACCCGTGAAGCCCCACCCCCGTATTTTGGATTGTCAGACAGGCCAATCTTTCAAAGCAATTAGATGACCATCAATATATAAAAACATTGATGGCCATCCATTGAATACTTATACACCATCGATGGTCAGTTGCACTTTCGCCATCGATGGCAAAGGCAGTGAGAGAAAGCTAGCATTCGCTCGCTGCCTTTGGGTGAATGGTCCCGCATGCGCACTGCGTACAATCACATGCGCGGTCAATGAACTATTGCTCTGGCTGAGAATTCCCAGCCTGAGCATATTAACCTAAATCGGGCCCATGGCCCTTGTGACATCCTAATCACTAGTGAGAAATAATATACTATAGTAACTGCAGACTTGAAAATCTAATGAAACCATCTCTCCCCATTATAGTCAATTGGCATTCCATTTCAGCAGACCAGGCTGTCATTCCTTTCACTACATCCCTATAGTTCCCCATGATTGGAGCACAGCTGTAAATGTAGCTTTGAGTACCAGCATCGCTGCTTCCAGAATAGCAACAGCCTATTCGCCTCAGAGCACAGGAAAACAAAGGATGCACAATCATATGTTTACAGCTACTATATATAAGGTTAGCTCTTATGTGGGGTACACACCAGAACGACCACGGTCGTCCACGACTGATAGACGACCATGGAATGATTTCCCTTGGACTGCCCAGGAGCTCCCGGGCAGTCCCCAGCAAACGATTGGCAAAAAGTGTGTTTTTTTGCGAAACGATCTTGATCCGATCCCGATGCGACCGTGATGGGCTGGCGCGGCGTTAACAATGGGGGGGCATACAATGAAAAATGGGGTCTGGGGGGACATTTAACATTGGGGCCAATGTAAAATCGAGTCTCAGGGACCATTTAACATTGGTTCCAATGTAAAAAATCGGGTCGGTCGGGTCGATCGCATCGCATGCGATTTGGTTGCATGCGATTGGCCCGATTTTTGCAACCCGATTGCATACAATTAAAATCGGTGGTGCCGTGCTAGGAAACAAGTACCCAAAATAGGTAGAGACAGTACAGTTATTCCACAGGGAATCCATACGCGACGAGGCTGAGCTGGCTGGCAAATTTTAGCCTGGGGGCAAGGCCAGAGCCGAATTTCCCATTAGGCACGTGAGGCACGTGCCTAGGGGCGGCACATGTTTGGGGGCGGCACTTGGATGCCTGTGATAGTACTGTCAGCCCAAAATGTACCAATAACTGCAAAATATCCACTGTACTGTACTATATTCCATTTTAAATAGAGTGTAAATGGATAGGACATGCAGATACTGCCCCTATAAACTGTCCTACTTAGTAAACATTATTGTTGTGCCTAGGGGCGCCCTCATCCCTAAATCCGCCCCTGGGCAAGGCCAGAGCACTGGCCCATAAGTAACAGCTCATAAGTAGCCCATAAGTAGCGCATTGGTCTGGACACCACAGGCTGATCTGCATAAATAAAGAACAGGACACCACAGGCATAATAATAATGCCATGATGCCACAGGCTGCTCCCCCTGTCTAATAATTTGTGTCATGGCATTACTATTATTATATTATACAGGGGGAGCAGCCTATGGTGTTATGGCATTATTATTATTATTATTATTATACAGAGGGAGCAGCCTGTGGTGTTATGGCATTACTTTTATATTATACAGGGGGAGCAGCCTGTGGTGGCTAGGATCCTTCCTCCTCCAGGGGGTTCCCCCGGGACAGTGGTGCTGCCACGCTGCCTCAGGGTCTCTCAGGGCTGGATCCTACATCCCCAGGGGGTCCCCCGTGCCGATGGTGCTGCCGGTGGGCCGACACCATGTTGCCCGCCTCCGGCTGTCCAACGCCAGTGCCCGCTGCTGTGCTCAGAACAAGGAGGGGGAGAAAAGTAGTTGTACGGATGGATATGGGATACACCACCAATAGGTTGTGAAATTAAAGAGGTTAAAATTTCTTAGGACTTACAACATGCATACATACAGTAGAGTGAATAAAGATTGAAAAATATTAGCGATATAGACTTTTAAAATGTAGGCAGTAGAGGCTGGGCAGGGTAGTGTTTATTTTCCACTTGGATTGTGTCTGGTCAGACTATAGTGGAGGTTGTATTTCTGTGCTGCCAGGAGGGGTGCAGCGCTGTCCGCCTCCGGCCTGGTTGCCCTGCTTCCTGCTCCAGGGGCTCTCAGCGCTCACGTCACCAGCCTTGCCTCCTCCGCTCCGCTATCCAACACCACCGCCACGCCACTCCGGAGACCAGGGGATGGTGGAGCTCCGTGGATGGAAGGTCGGAGCTCCACACGTATGCAGCCATCCCGGCATTCCTCAGCTCCAAAAGTACCTATATAGCACCGTATAATTGTATGCATATGTGTCAATAATTAGAAGATTGGTTTTGGTTCAATCGCACAAGATCATGTATTTTTTATAGTGTTTATTTAACAAGAAAAGTTAATGCGCTATCACTGACAAAAAAAACCCATTTGTATCAAGACCATGAGAAGAAAGAAAGATTTGTCCTATTGTGGTGCACCGACGATTGATTGAGTCCTAAAATATACCTTTTATTGTTATTAGTAAAAGCAAGCGAAATAATAAAAGAAACACAAATAAACAAGTGAACGTGTGTATGTTTTTTAAAATGCACGTGCGGGCGTGCCGTGTATGCTTATTGTATTATAAAGGATCAATCAATAGGTTCAATCCATTTCCAGCCTACTGAATGTGAGACAATATCCTATATTTTATTGGACAATGCTAAATAAGCTCAATTGGGACTCTTATGCTGCTTTCCCACTGCTGAAACGGGTCATTAAAACATTAAACGGGTTTTTAAATGGCAAGAGCCATAAAGACCCTTTCCCACTGCAGCTTTTAAATGGTAAATTACCGTTTAAAAGCTGTTTTTGGCACATTCACACTGCCGTTTAAAAACCCATTTAACCCATAAAAAATATGAGGGGGGGGGGGGATTTAAAAAAAAAAAACACAGCGTGGGGTCCCCCCCCCCCACAGCTGTAACCAGCACCAGGCTGAAAGAGCCGGGCCGGTAATTAAAAATCAGGGAACCCGACAAATAGGGGTTCCCCGATTTTTAACAACCAGCCCCAGGCTCCAGGTCCGGGGCTAGTTCCAAAAATACGGGGGACAAAATTAGTAGGGGTCCCCCGTATTTTAAGAACCAGCCCCAGGCACAACCAGCCAGCAGGGTAATGCCACAGCTGGGGGGAGACTTTTTATACAAGTCCCCCCGGCCAAAGCATTTATCCCTACTGACCAGTCAGCCTGGCCGGGGCCCTGGGGGAGTGGGGACCCCCCAATAAAGAGGCCCCCCCCCCTCCAGGACTTGCCTGACAAGGCTGAAGCCTGGTGCTGTCCCCGGTGGCCCTGTGCGGTGGCCACCGGGCTGATCATTGTGTGAAAAAAATAGATGAAAAACCTATTGTTGTAAACTGTGGAACTATGAGTCCCAGCAAGCCTCCCCCGCAAGCTGGGACTTGGAGAACCACAAGTCCCAGCCTGTGGGGCATTAAAGGGCCTCTTCCTCTGCGTCTCTGCTCAGAATGAATTCTATTGGCCGCCTAGCGGCCAATCAGGAGCCGAGAAAGTCGGCTCCTGATTGGCCAGAAATCATTGAGTAGAGACACAGAGGAAGAAGGATCTCTGCGTCTCTAGTGTACAGCAGAGCGGAGCAGGTACCACTGCAGCCGGGAGCAGCGCGACTTCAACAGCAGATGCCGGGGTGGTCGCCACAGGAGCAGGTGAGTAGGATTTGCTTCCCCAGGTACCCCTTTGGATTACTACGGATCCAGGACCCCGGACTCTTCAGCCCTGGAGCCCCGGACCCGGACCAGCCCCGGAACCAAGCCCCTGGACCCTGGGACCTACCGACGGGCTCAAGATAGGTAAGTATCAGTGTGTTTGCATAATGTATGTATTAAACTTTTATTTTTCTAATGTGTCAGTGTGTATTTATTTATCTATTTTTTTTACTGTGGAACTACAAGACCCAGCGGGCCCTTTAATGCCCCGCAGGCTGGGACTTGTGGTTCTCCAAGTCCCAGCTTGCGGGGGAGGCTTGCTGGGACTCATAGTTACACAGTTTAAAACAATAGGTTTTCCATCTATTTTTTTACACAATGATCAGCCCGGTGGCCACCGCACAGGGCCACCGGGGACAGCACCAGGCTTCAGCCTGGTCAGGTAAGTCCTGGAGGGGGGGACCCCTTTATTGGGGGGGGGTCCCCAATCCCCCAGGACCCCTGGCCAGGCTGACTGGTCGGTAGGGTTAATGCTTTGGCCGCGGGACCTTATATAATAAGTGTCCCCCGGCCATAGGCGTGCGCAGCCCGTTTTATTAGGGGGTGCACCATTGAAGGGGGCGTGTCCATCACTATCAACTGGGCGTGTTCATCATCTCCTATTATTACACATAATGAAACACACTAGACATAATGTCACGCACAATAATGCCCATCACACATGCCACACACCGTAATGCCCATTACACATTATGTTAGGGCTTAAAAAAATATTAGTAAAACAGGGACAATAGGGACTGTGCACGTCGAAGGCACGCGACAAAAATTAACACATACTTACATGCATATTACACATCACACAGCCATTACATAGTACACCACATTCCATAATGCCCAATACACGTTGTACGTGTAATTCCCATTCCTCACACCATGATGCCCATTACATGTTACGCCTCAGACTGTGATGGCCATTACAGATTATGCCATGGCGGGGGGATGTGAAATGTTCTTTGCCAGGAGTCACATGCTCCCTGGGAAGGGGGTGGTTAAATGCTCGTTGACAAGGGGAGTTTCATGCTCATTGCTGGGGGTGCGCATTGCACACCAGTGCTCCCGTGAATCCGCACTTCCGGGTAGTGCTGGGCACTCTTCTTATAAGATGCCCACTGGAGCCGCAGCCTCCTTCCCTTTTGAGCCGCTGGCCGGATGCTACACGCCGCACACTGAAGCTACTTTACCTGTCAGCGGCAGGCAGCATCTGGTCAGCCGCTCAAAAGGGAAGGAGGCTGTGGCGGGCACGGGACACTTGTACCCCAAGTGCCCAGGGGCAAATGCCCACCCGCACACATAGTATACACACACACACACATACAAACATACAGAGCCCCCCACACATAGTATACATATGCACTGCCCCCCTTTGCTCACCCACATACACACATACAGATGTAGTATATACATAAAGAGCCCCCCCACACATAGTATACATATATATAGCCCCCCTACAGTATGCACTAATATATATACACACACAGTATACATATACACAGATATACACAGCCCACACATATATACACATATAGTATACATACAGGCACAGCATGCACGCACACACACACACACGCACACACACACACACACACACAATGTCCTGTAGTATACACAGAGCCCCCTCCCACACACATAGTATACATATACACAGCCCCCCTATGCACACATAGTATACTTACAACATGCTGATAAACACACACCTTTATGACATAACATAAAAAAGTAGCCAGCATTATTAAAAACCAATATACCTTCCCCCTTCCCCTCTAAAACAAAGTCATAGCCTCATAACATACAAACCCCCCTGTTCCAGCTCACCTGCAGCACATTTCAAACACAAGGAAGTCCTCACTCGGCCAGCACTGTTTAGTAATGCCTGAGAGAGCTGTCTGTGCACTTCAGTTCCCCCTACAGGCAGCCAGGGTCCTCACACGTCTGTCACTGCAGCCGGCTCCCGAAAAAAAAAAAAAAAAAAGCTATTCTGTGATGTCGGACCTGGCTGCGATCGTGCGGGGGTGCCTGCCATTAGGAGGTGCCTGTGCACCCCCGGCACCCCCCTTGCGCACGCCTATGCCCCCGGCTGTGGCATTACCCTGCTGGCTGGTTGTGCCTGGGGCTGGTTCTTAAAATACGGGGGACCCCTACTCATTTTGTCCCCCGTATTTTGGGAACCAGCCCCGGCCCTTGAGCCTGGGGCTGGTTTTAAAAAATCAGTGAAGCCCTATATGTCGGGTTTCCTTATTTTTTAATGCCAGCCCCTGCTCTTCAGCCTGATTTTTTTTTTTAACTAAATACCGTTTTAGAGGCATTCCCACTGCCTCAAAAACGGTATTTAACCGTGTAGGAAGAAAATGGGGTGTGAAACCGCGCTTTTACCAGTTAATGTGCAGCAGGTGAAAAATAAAAATACATTTATTATAAAAATACACTTATAAAATTCACTTATAAAAACATATATAATTATATGCGGTAGGCTGGTACTGATTGCTAATAATATGGAGCCGTGATAGTCACCCAGATTTTCTCGTGTTTGAGAGTCCCAGTGTCCGTTCCTATGGATGTCTCCTGAATGTCCCAATAAATGTGCCGATAGGACTGTTGATAATAGGTTCTCCTCCGGCCTAGGGAGCCCCTGTAGGTATCAGGCTCGACCTAGTGGGTAATTTTCCGGCCCAGGGAGCCCCTGCTGGAATAGGGCTCGACCTGGTTGAGAGGTGCACCTGTGGTGGAGCCCTGACACCCACAGTGGAACCCAGACCCAGACATCTACTTGTGACCGGACCAGCTCTCCTGAATTAACACCCCAGCAGCCGCATCTATCAGGACACTGCACCTCTCAACCAGGTCGAGCCTTACTTATGAAACCGCTGCTCTAGCAGAGTCACCCATTTATTGGCGCCCTCAAGGGACACTTTGTGCCCCACCCTCCTTCTCTTTAGCCGTGTAGGACTCTGCTTTTAAAACGGGGTTGAAATACCGGTTTTCTTTAACCGGTATTTCAACTCTGGCACTTTCCCACTGCAGCCTTAAACGGTAAATTGCGCTGAAAAATCATCCATTTACCGTTTAAGACCTGCAGTGGGAAAGGGGCATTAATCACATCAGAAAGAACTGTATTGCTGTGTGCCTCAGGGAATGATACATTGTATCCTCTATTAGACAATGTTGCCAGAGGACAGCAATTGTTGCTGTTCCCTTTACTTATTGAGAATGTTAAACTCCTGATTTGCTGTGTGGTGATAGAGAGTGAACTTTATCACCAACTTTATCACATTGGACGTGACTATTGAATTGACTGATTTTAATTAAAGCCAGCATAGACCACAGTGACTTGTATCAGAGGGGTTTTATGGTGACCATTAGCATTAGTTTATCCTGCGTGACAATCAGCACTTGTATTATTTAAATAAATTCCACCAATATAATCACTCAGGCAGGATTAATTCAAAGATCTGAGCCGCAGCTCAGCTGTATCATATTTCTATAGCGGTGTACAGTCAATTAAGTCTAAATGGGTTCAGCAGCAAACAGCCCTTAAAAGGGCTGGAATCACAAATATAATAATCAAGTTTTTAGCATACACGGTAGCAATGCCCGCACGGCTAGAAGATGCTGAGCGCACGTTTTCGCTATCGCTTCCTCAGGGCAAAAGCAAAAAGTTTTGCCCTGAGGAAGCGATAGAGAAAACGCTTGCTCGGCATCTTCTAGCCCATGCGGGCATTGCTACCATGTATGCTAAAAACTTGATTGTTTGAGTGTGTACGGCCCGGCGATGAGCTCTGCTGCGTGTTCCCGCATCATCGCCGGGAAGGTCGTTCATCTGCTGGTTATACCAGCAGATGAGTGGCTTTCAAGATGGCTTTGCATAGCGCTCCGCTCCCCCCACCCTTCGGCTCCGGGTAAGGGGAAAGCCGCTCAGTGTGTATGCACTAATCGACTTTCCCTGCAGCGATGAACGCTATCATCGCTGTCCATACGCGCTGGGCATAGTCGCCCAGTGTGTATGGACCTTAAGAGGGAAGTCCAGGAACAGATCATTCTGTCCCTCCTGGAGAGGGTCATGTTGGGAGGTATGCCTGCCGCTGCCCCATGCCCGCACTGCTAGGTGAGAGTGGGGCAGCGAACATGTAGTTGTGCCCGCTTGCACCCTGAACCTTCACATGTGCAGAAAACATGGGTCTCCCGTGCATTGCGAATCAGCTACAATAACTCCCTTAGCCTGACCTGTTAACATGACCCACATGTGTGGCACTGGGGCATACTTGCCTAGTGCCTACCTGACCCAGGGCCAGCGCCACCACTAGGCAGCCTTAGACATTTGCCTAGAGCGCCGGCCACTGGAGGGTGGAAGTTGGAACAGCTGGAGGGTGGAAGTTGGAGCCCCCCTGCCTGGGGTCTCCAGTGCCTTGCACCGGCCCTGCCCTGCCATCACCTGTGGTGAAACATCTTTACCTAGCTCCCCACAGGTGACGGCAATCATACATTACCAGGGAAGTCCAGAAACAGAGCATTTTCTCCCGCATGGAGAGGGTCAGGTAGGCAAGTATGCACCGGGGACATTATGGGGGAAATTTACCCAAATGGATTCGTAGAAAAAAGGTGTATTCGTAGGGAGAAATACACCTTTTTTTTTACGAATTTGTATTTTTGGGATTTACAATCCCGAAAATACAACAATTCGTATTCCTGAAGATGGAACATTCGTATTTGTATTTACAAATACGAATGTCTACACCATCGATAGGATACGACAGAAATCACCATTCAAAAGAATGGTGGTTCCTGATGTACTAAGTAGCCGTATTGATAATACGGCTGCTAAGTGGTGTGAAACACCCACGCAAATACGACAGGAAAATACACCTTGCTTTCCCTGTCGTATTTGCTTTAAGCCTGCACGGATCAGTCAGATCCGTGCAGGCTTTAGTGTAAAAAAATAGAAAAAATAAATAAATAATAAAAAAAAAACAGCGTGGGGTCCCCCCACAGCTGTAACCAGCATCAGGCTGAAAGAGCCGGGGCCGGTAATTAAAAATCAGGGAACCCGACAAATAGGGGTTCCCCGATTTTTAACAACCAGCCCCAGGCTCCAGGTCCGGGGCTGGTTCCCAAAATACGGGGGACAAAATGACTAGGGGTCCCCCGTATTTTAAGAACCAGCCCCAGGCCAAACCAGCCAGCAGCGTAATGCCACAGCCGGGGGGAGACTTTTTATACAAGTCCCCCCGGCCAAAGCATTAACCCCCTGACCAGTCAGCCTGGCCAGGGGCCCTGGGGGAGTGGGGACCCCCCCCAATAAAGGGGTCCCCCCCTCCAGGACTTACCTGACCAGGCTGAAGCCTGGTGCTGTCCTCGATGCCCCTGGGCGGTGGGCATCGAGCTGATAGTGGTGTAAAAAATAGAATAATCTATTGTCTAATACTGGGGCACTATGTGTCCCAGCAAGCCTCCCCCGCAAGCTGGGACTTGGAGAACCACAAGTCCCAGCCTGCGGGGCATTAAAGGGCTCGCTGGGTCTTGTAGTGCCACAGTATTAAAAATAGCAAAATAAAACACACTGACACACACTTAAAATAAAACTTTAATACATACAAAGCCCTTACATACTGATACTTACCTATCTTCTTCCCGTAGGTAGCCCTGGTCCTCTGTTGTTTTCTGGTCCTGTGTCGTCTTCTGGCTCCATGTCGACGTCGCTGTCCATGTCGTCCTCGCTGTCGGCGGTCCGGAGTCCGACGAAATCCATGGAGGAAGCTGTGGAAGGAAACTATACTCACCTGTCCCAGGGCGACGTAGTCCAGGTAAGGGTCTTTGCAGAAAAACAAACCGACACGCGAAACCAGCCCGGACAGATGAGCCGCACAGTGTTTGTGTACATTGTGCGGCTCCGCCTCCCGAATGCCGCTACTGGACTAGCGGCTCCTGATTGGCCGCTAGGCCGCAAGGCGGCCAATAGCGGCATTAGGGAGGCGGAGTCGCACAATGTACACAAACACCGTGCGGCATATTGGTAAATTTCCCCCTATGTGTCTGTTAAGCCATGTACACACGGCAGCGATAGGGGCTGGTATCGCTGGGAATATGGTCGCTGGCAACCATATTGCCAGTGATGGAAGTGTGCCGGGTGCGCGCTCCCGTTTTCAGCCCCGTTCTAATCGCAAGCTCCTGTGACCAGCTGATTAACTCTGCGGCACCGCCGGCAGAGGTTTCTTTTCGGAGCGATATATCGCCCTGCACCTTAAGTTATAGTTGTTAACCCCCATCGCTGTCACTCAGGGTGATTGTTATCGCTGTGAGCATAGTTGCCAAGTCAGCTTATAACAAGCGGATTTGGTCTTGTTTTTTTCGTGAGTTGCTTTTTTTTTGATGATTGCTTGTTGCTTGTTTTTGTTCTTATAATTTTTTTTTTGTAGCTTGTTTTGGGCTTGTTTTATTTTGGGCTTGGTGTTATTTTTCTCTGTAATTCAGTTATTCAGCACAGAGATAAGGGACACACACAGGTGAGCACTAGGTTTATAGAAATGGTAATGACTCCCATTATCTATGTTGCTGCTTGTGTGTATTCAGTAGGGCTAATCTGATTTTAACAAGATTGTTCTATCTTTTCTTAAGATGTCCACACATGGTACAATTTAACGGGTGCGATGTGCGCTCCCATGCACATTGCACAGCACAAAAAGTATGTGCTTACTAGATTGCAAAACGCATGCGATCTAGTACAAAAAATACAGTGCCTGTCGCACCATGTATGGACAATATTTCTCAGTGTGTACAAAGGACAATGTTCACTTGAGATTTTTCTTTAGAGAAAAAATGGGTACTTGTTTCCTAGTGTCGGAAAAATCGCGTCGGTCGCATTGCATGCGACCAAATCGCATGCGATGCGACCGACGCGATCAACGCAATTTTTTAATTGAATCAAATGTGAATAGGGTCCCTGGGACCCGATTTTATATTGGATTCAATGTAAAATATTCCCTAGACCCCCAATTTTACATCCTCAACGCCACCCCATGATTGACGCCAACCCGAAGCGTGGCGAGCGCAGTGAGCCCGCGAGGGGCGGCGGTGCGCATCCTCCGACCTTTTCATACCCCTACTATCCACGTCGGCGTGGAGTTGAGAATATAAAGTGTGGCGAGCACAGCGAGCCACCGACCCAGAAGCGTGGCGAGCGCAGCGAGCCCCGCGAGGGGACGCGTATAACTTCACAGGTATACGCGTGCGCTCGCCACGCTTCAGGCTCGCCACACTTTATATTTTCAACTCCACGCCGACGTGGATAGTAGGGGTATGAAAAGGTCGGAGGACGCGCACCGCCGCCCCTCGCTGCGCTCGCCACGCTTCGGGTTCGGGTCAATCGTGGGGTGACGACGGGGCCATATACAATGTGAAATGGGTCATATTGGCCCATTTCACATTGTTTCCTATGTGAGATGGACTTAATCAAGTCCATCTCATCTTGTGCCATTATAATGGCACAAGACCGACGCGATGCTCCCGATTTCAATGTTAAAAACTATTTTAACATTGAAGCCTATGGCAAAATCGTGGGCATCGCGTCAGTCGCGTCGGGGGCAATATTAATGGCCGCGACCGACGCGATGCTCGCGATTTTGTCTTTGCCAGCAAAATTAACCTGATTTCAAAGGAAATCGGGTCCATCGCGGGCATCCTGTACCTTAACTTTAAGGTACACGATGCCCGCGATTGTGGCCGTGATAGGAAACAAGTACCAAAAAATGAAAGTAAAATATCTCATATTGGGGCAGATGTATGAAGGAGTCGCTATGGGGGAGAAGGGGGTATCAGCGCATGTTTTGTGCACTAATACCGCTTCTCCCCCATGTAAGAAGGAGCTGGTGTGCACAGGCCGATATGCAAGGTAAATGTATGAACGGTCCACAGCACTGACTGTTCCGCTCCCTGCCGCTATCTTCAACAGCTGCAGGGTGACCACGCCCTATACCCGAAACAGCGACATCACTGTCAGTAGCGCACGCAGGGGGGGTTTCTGAGTACCCAGAAACCCCTCCAGGAGTCTAAGGACCCTAGGCTGAAACCTGAGGGTCCCCTCTTTCCATGGGTATAAGAATTTTAAAAATCGGCCCTTGGGAACCGGAGATATCTGACTTCAAAACAGTGGTCCCCATCCAAGCCTGTTAATTGCCCTTCCCAGTCAGATATTTCAGGTTCTGTCTGAATTTGTATTTTCTGATGGTATATTCCAAAAGCTGGGACTCTCCCCCTTTGATGGACACTAGTAGCTGGTCTCTACTGTTCCCAGAACCAGAGATATCAGCCTTCCAGCAGCTGGTTACTGCTCCAGCTCCACACACCTGGTATGTAGTTCTATATACTCGTTGGCAGATTGCTCTGCCTCCTGAACTCTCATCCCCTAGTCCCCAGTACTATTTCTGGGAACTGGAGATATCTGCAGTCAAGCAAGCTGTCCTCCCACCAGAAAATTATGAATAATAAGCCCAGTGATGTAGCTATGTGCCACGGTGCCCGGAGCATGGGCATGTCACCCCGCCCCCCCCCCCCCCCCCCCCCCCCCCCCTGAGCCTGAAGGATCATATGGGGCAGAGGGGCTTTTTGCCTGCTGCACCTCTGATATATGTGTGGTGGTATGTGGGCCCCCTTTACAGTAGCGTGTTCTCCACATGCCTGTGTGCCCAAATGCCCTAAGCATCGGTCACATGGCCCCTACAATAGCATATGACCCACATGCCTTACTGTGCGTCACCGTATGCTGCACTACATACATCACTACATCCCCCTATACCCTGCACTACATCCCCATATTGCCTATACCTTGCACTGCATCATCCTACACCCTGCACTACATCACACCCCCTATACACTGTAATGCATCACTATATAATAAGCCCATACATGCTACATGCTACATCACCCTACACACTCTATTATATGTGCTATGGGTCCTCCTGTCCTCAGCACTGGCAGGGCTAAAACAGTAATTACACACACACACACACACACACACACACACACACACACAGTCACACGCTGTGCTCTCATAAACACA
This sequence comes from Crinia signifera, assembly GCF_055691185.1. Lineage (NCBI taxonomy): Eukaryota > Metazoa > Chordata > Amphibia > Anura > Myobatrachidae > Crinia > Crinia signifera. The sequence continues at coordinate 208,297,298 of NC_139222.1, read as the reverse complement.
CTAAATACACAGACATGCACTGTGCCCAAAAACACACACACACCTCATACACATACTGTATACACACACTTTGCCCCAATACACACACAGACAGTGACCCCATATACACACATTGTGCCCCAAAACACACACACACTGCCCCCATGCATAGACTGTACATATTGTAGCTGGACTCACCCCAGTAGGATGCATGTCCCTGGAGCTCTCCTGCAGCTGCGGTCATTCAGCGTGGTCCCTTGATAGGCTCTGACAGGAGCAGGGTCTCAGCATCGGTGGCAGTATGGTCCCGTCCTCAGCTCCTGTGGGAGCAGGGTCATGGCCTCGGCGCCAGCATGGTCCCGTCCTCAGCAGGCTCAGCTCGGCGGCAGCTGGGCCGCATCCTCGGCTCCGGCAGGGGAGTTTCCCCAGCCTTCTCTTTTCCTCCTCCATCAGGGCACTCAAATTGTGTCTAGCCCCGGCGGCGCAAGAGTGCAAGTCTCCCACTGGACTGCGGTGCTAACCAATAGGCGCTCGCAGTCCAGCAGCCACCAATACTTCTGATTGGCTGCTGGACTGCAAGCACTTATTGGCGAGCGCCGCAGTCCAGCAGGAGAGAGACTTCAAATAAAAATAGCGGAAGCCGGGAGACAGCGGTGCACACTGCACAATGGGGAGCGGGAGAGGCAGGCGGGCTGGCGGTGCACGGCTCCGGCGCCAGGTGATAAATCTGCGCCCGGAGCTTACGCTCCACCGGCTCCGCCGTCGCTACGCCTCTGAATAAGCCCACTCCACTATACACCCCTCCTCTGCATATTAAACATCCTCTACCACCCTGGAAGTTATGTATCAGGGCCCCTTCATTCAGCCCAATGCCCCCTTCTACCATCCCATATCCCACCATCTTTGCAGTAAAGGGGTAATTAGTGGAAATTACTGATCCAGGCCCTACATGCTGAGTGGTTGATATAATACCCCCTACCACCCGGGGGACATCAAAGCTTCCCCCACCCCTACCGCTGGAGGATCGGTAGGGGCCCCAATACATTGCTATGCCCAGGGGTCTACACTGCTGTTATGTATGTATGTATGTGTGTGTGTATTATTTATTATTATTTATATACATATGGTCTATCTTTAATACTTTAACTGACCCGGCATATACTGGGTCACCTAAGTGTCCATCTCCGTGCTTTGCTCCGCCCCTCTGGAAACCCCCTTCTGAAAATCCTGCGTTTGCCACTGACTGTCCTGCTGCTGGCTTCGGGCTGCGCTGGGGATCTCACGTGAGTAGCGAGATCTTGCGCATGCCCAGTACAGCCCACCAGGGGGAAGGAGACAGCGCGTCAGTGTGAACTGATGTGCTGTCTCCTCAAAGGGACATCGCCAAAGGGGGGAGTTTGTGCTCTCCCGCTTCGGCAGACAAGATGTTAATACATCTTGTCGATGTCCTTTCCTGCCTAATTTCAGGGGCGTGGCCTATACGGCAGCTCTTCCACGAGGCCACTCCCCCATTTTGACGCTATGGGGGCATGACACAGAGGCTCTGTGAGCCTCTAGCCATGCCCCCAGCCCCCGTTTATTCCCCGCTGCCTAGCAGCCGACATGGGGGACTCCCAACAGCCCCCCCCTCACCGCGGGACACTGCCGGCTGCGGGAGGGACAGCAGGACAGGCCCTGATAATCGGGACTGTCCCGCTAAAATCGGGACTGTTGGGAGGTATGTAGATTGTATAAATAATACGTAAAATATCTATCTATAATCAAATGTAAATTGGGCTTGTTTTGGGGCTTTTTAGGATTAGGTTGGGCTTGTTTTTTGGTCATCAGTTGCTTCTTTTACATTTCAGAGTTGGCAACACTGGCTGTGAGCTCGTTCGTGCTGACAGATACTAGGTACACACCCGTCCCCGGCCCTCAGTGACACAGCACACACACACATACACACGTAGCTGCTCCACCTCAGCGCGCTATGTGGACGGACATAGAAGGACACGTCACTTGTTGTGCATGTTGTGTATGGCTGTATGCCTCCCCACGTCACGGCAGCCATGTTCTGTCGGGCGGGGAATCGATTCCGTCGCCATTTTAGCATTATTATTCCTATACAGAGCTAGACGAGGCAAGGTCACGCTCCGGCGTCGGTGAAGTATTGCATATATAAGTGATATACCAGTTCCAGGTGCCGCTGGTGGTATATCCCTTATATATACACTACTTATACCGATACACCCGCCTGTGCCGACCGGTAAGTAGCGCTGTGGTGTCCCGTGTTATATGTGATGCGTGCAGTGTATGCTGGAGGCCGGGCTGTCTTCGCGACAGGGCCTACATGTTGCCTCCAATATACCCAGTGAATGGGGGATGTTCTAGGGCTCTGGAGCGTCTGTGTTGTGGTACGGTGTAAACTTGGGAACCCGCTGTTAGTGCCGGCCATATACTCCCCCTCCCGGCAGCAGCCCCTCAGGGCTGTCTAACTATATAATAGCCATGTATGATTATATAGCTACATATGGTAACCTCTATGGCCGAGTTGCACAAACCATTTTATACCATTTCTACACACAACGATGGGTTTGGTTAGTTTAAACCAGATTTATACTCTAAAACCTCACAATTTTTTTTGTGCTGTGACTACAATATAGCCAATTACACGTAAAAAAACCTGTTATTATTTAAAGGGTGGTATTAAAACTGTCGAGCCATGCAAGTGGATATGGTACACTGATACAGTGCCCATGTTGACTTACGTCAGAATTCGGTACACAAAACTTGACAACCTCATGTCGACCTTTTGACTGTCGACTTTCTCATTGTTGACCTATTTCATGTGTTGAACTAAGCTCTGTTAAGTGGTCGGCCTAATTTATTTTGACCTTCATAGTGTCAACACTGTGACCCATACCCGATATAACAAAGTATTCTTCAGACTGTTTAATGCCAGTGGCGTGCCAAGTGTGTGTCTCCCAGAACTGCTTTTGTATTTTCCATTTTTGGGGGTATGGGTAAAAACCGGACCAGGACAAGACCGCCGGACCGGACATAAAATTCTGCAGTCAGGAGATTGTAGCGTCCGGTACGGGGGTGTCCTGCTTGGGGGGGGGGGGGGGCTGCTTGTGACGCCTGTCACGAGGGAGAATAAAGTCTCCCTGTATGGTCCGGGCATGTAGCAAAAACCGGGCGGTCCGGACCACACGGGGAGGCAGCAATCTCCCTTCCCCATGTCCCTGATGACAGCAATCACAGGGAACCCCCCCGGACTGGACACTACAAGCTCCGGACTGCAGATTTTGATGTCCGGTCCGGGGTTTAGTCCGGGTCCGGTTTTTACATAGTCCCCATTTTTGGTATTACTATTCAGTAAATCGTTGATGAAGATTTACAGAATTCTTTTTCTTCAATAGAACAGTGCAAAAAACTGATTGAAATTTTTTTTTTTTGTTTTCCTCTCATACTTATTTGTAATATACACACACATTCCTACAATTATGTCAGATGATGATCCTGTCTGAAACTGGTGATATGAGTCCACATTTATTAAATATAGTTGGTGGCCTCCAGGTTAGTTTCATTTAAAATTCAGACTCTTATTTCAGATTGTCTTGTAACTCAGGGGCAGATTTGTTAAGCCTGGTGAAGTGATAAAGTGGCTGGTACTTTTCCACTGACCAAACCGCTCCGAATTGTCAAGTTACAGGCAGGGTTTGACAAATGACAGTTGGGAGCTGATTGGTCAGTAATAAAGAACCAGCCACTTCATTCTTATATAGCGCACACTTATTCCGCAGCGCTTTATAGAGAATATCTGAACACTTACATCAGCTTAATAAATCTTCCCCTCAGTTATTTGCACTATGTTACTCCTTGATGCATATAACACATTTTTGTAAACTAATCATACAAACCACCTTTTCTCATCTACTATTGCGATATGGAGGATGCGACACACAAGCAAAAATCCTAGACACTCTCGCACAGGTGTACTATAGGGAAAGGGGTTGTATGTTAACGGAATATATTTAGTCACACTAGGGAGCCTATGTATTAATAATGCGGCACTGCCTACATTATTGAGGGGGGGGTGTATTTTATTTTTCATGAAAATATTCCCAATATGTGCTAAAGGTATATTGCAGGGACAGTAAGCACTAACCCTGTGATTTGCATCAAGAGACAGCCTTTTGCAGTAAATGTCAGTGCTACATAAATCCACACAAACTATTTTCTGAATATTTTATTTAAAACCACCTCTAATTCCTGTGCTGGTCTTGGAGTGTTCAATTTTTTTTTTCTCGGACAATCACATGTAATATACAGGAAGTTGCTATATATAGACTACCGGTAGTTGCTCGACCAGTTTTGTTCCCCTGGTTCTGTAATCAGACAAGCCCAGTTATGTGAAAACCACTAGTGTAGACTCAATGGGAAGTGATCTCACTAATTATTATAGTTTTTAGAGGACTTATCTTAATCATTTGATTTCTATTTTTCTAGAAGCCCTAATTACATTGGTTTGGGAACGTTGCAAAGCTTTATTTGAGATGATACCCTGCTTATGTCCTGCAGATAAAAGATCGTCCTTTTGCGGGAAATACACGTCACCAAGGTGAGTAGTAAGCGGTGTTGTTGGTTTTTTTGTTTGTTAGCATTGTTTTTTGTGATCTGCATATCTGACTATTAATGGTCAAAATCAAAGCTAATCTGTACAAATGTAACTCGCTGTTCGGTGATGAAGTAAACTTAACTGTCCCTAAACCGTTACTTCCCTGGCATATTCAGGGAGTCTCTTACATTTGTGATACTCTCTCCTGGGAAGTCTGACATTGCACATACGAGCAGTGGGCTGGATTCAGATATGGAAGGAAGAACTAACATTGCTGCTTACATGGAAGTAGCATTAACTAGCTTTAATATGGTAATACAGCAGGAGGTGCCAAGCCTCCTACATGCATTACTGATAAAAGCTGCAGCATTGGATCAACGACTACTCCCATTGGCCGACTCAATGACATAGTAGCGTAAGCCGGCCACCACAGATCTTGCCCATAGGCCAGGTAATCTGTCTTCTGATGGATTTACTGGACGCACCCCTCCCCAACAACGCCTTTTTGAGAAACTTAGGCTTCCGCTGCCATACGATCTTGTCTATCTTTACTTGAGATTTTGACTGTGCTATTTGGCTTATGGACATATACATTACAAGTGACAGTCAATATTGCCTTGCCTACACAGTGTATTGATCCATGCGATACCGACCTCGCGGGGCCAGCATCGGTAACGCAAGCAGGGTTAAAAAAATCGAAAGGGGGAAAAAAAAAAAAAGGACCCTGGCCGATGGAGAGCTGAATACACAGTCGTTCTTAGGTCACTTTGGATCTGTCACATCCGGAACAGTCTCATTGGATGGTATATCAAAAACATATAAAGAGTAACAAAGTGTAGATTTGTCTGAAACTTCATGGAAATAAATAGTACTTGGGGAAAGGTGCTGTCATGCGTACCCTCACTCGCGCTAGTGTGTAGAAATACACCACGTGTAGAACCAGAAAATTTTAGGAGTAGGTGCGTACCATACTCGCTTCATAAGTTAGCTGGGACATGTATATAACTATATTTTGGTTAATGGTGTAAACCCTCCAGAATGTTCATATCGAATGGTGTGACAATGGAAGAGCGAATCCTCTTTCAGTAAAATCCAAACAATAGTTCTCTTTCAATGGTCCTGGTGACACAGCTCAACACTGGGATGTAGGAGGGTCCGAAGGAGCCAGGCACCTATCCTAAAGCTTTTAGAGGGTAGGCTCCTCCCCTACTGCATCCTGGACTCTTCAGTTCGTGTTAGGTGCCCACTGGAGTGGGTGCTATTCTAAAGAGCTGCAGGAGCAGCTGAAGAATTAGAGTAGTTAGGGGAATTTTATTATTTTATTAATTATACTCTAGCTAGGTAGGCACAGTGTGAGGATTCTCATAGTGAATCCTCACACTGCTAGCGCAGCAGGAGCTGGCAGAAGCGCGTCATGTCAGCTCACTGTGCACAAGGGAGACGCTGTCTGGCCTCCCTGTGCAGCGCTTACAGCTTCTTTTAAGAAGCTGCCTGGGCTCCGGAGTGTCCTGAAACCGGCTTCAAGTTTAGGTGAGGATCATGGGGGACAGTCGCTCCGTGATGGCGGCGGCCATTTTATGCGGAGCTTATACGCTGAGCTCCTATATGAGAGGACAGCAGCGTTGTTACAGGCATGTTCCAAGTGGTCCCCAGTCGAGGGGGAGATACTGGAACTAGGAAATCCTACCAAGGGAGCGGCTGACTGGGGGTGGTTGGCGCCAGTCACGGACCCCGCAGCAGCAGGGACTTTGGTCTCTTCCCTCACTCTGTGTTTGGCGCCTTTCAGAACGCTTGCAGCAGAGCTGAGCTGGCTTACAGATCCTAGCAGAGTGTTTGGATTTCCTGGGCATCGTTTCCCCGCATCTGAAACCAACAGACAAGTGACTGAGTGCATTAAACCTGTATAATCGCTGGTACATTGTATGCACTGTGTGTGTGTGTGTGTGTGTGTGTGTGTGTGTGTGTGTGTGTGTGTATGTATATATCTATATCTATATCTATATCACTTTCATCATGTCTGAGCAACAAGCTGTGGTTTTGGGGGAGGGAGCCCTTATTGCACTGAGCGCTTGTAATGTATGCACACAGAAATTTGTCCCTGAGCAGATGGCCAAGGGGGGCTTATGTAACACTTGCGCTGCTGTGAGACCCATGGGGAGTGAACCTCAGAGGGCAGAGCAGATTGAACCCGCGTGGGCCATTGCCCTAGGCAGGTCTGTGAACGCTTTGGTGCAGCTACTGGACAGAGTGATGGCTTGGTAGAATCCCAGAGACCTATGCCATCATCTCAGCAGTCCTCTGGCTCCTTGCCTCTTACCCAGGCAGACCCTGCCTTTATTCAGGTGATGCAGGATACTGCTAGGGGGATCAACAGGTTTAGTGAGATACTAGACAAGATTGATGTTGATGTTGCAGGGACACCCAAAAGGTCTTATGCTATGCCTACATTGGTAGATGAGGAGGAGGAGGGAGCGTATACTGACATCCCCTGGGAATCAGGGTGATGATTTTGAAGAGACCTCTTCTGCAGGAGTAGAGGATCTTGTTGTAGCTGTGAAACAGGCTTTAAAACTGTCAGTGGAGGATAAAACTCCTGCTAAAGGTGTGTTTAAGCGACAGCGTAAGGAGGCTGTTACCTTTCCTTCGGATGAAGGTTTGCAGGAATTGTTGGAAGGGGCTTGGAAAACCCCTGATAAGAGGCTGCAAATGCCTAAGAGATTCCTTAGTCTGTACCCCATGCGGAGCTCTGGGAAAAAGTGCCAGTTGTGGATGCTTCAGTGGCACGTTTGTCCAAGGCTACTGTTTTACCAGTACAGGGCGGTGCAGCTTTTAAAGATCCTGTGGATAAAAAGCTGGAGGGTAACCTCAAGGCTATATTTGAAGGGGTGGGATTCACCCTACGCTTTCTTATTGCTTCAGCCTGGGTCTCTAAGGCCATGATTGAGTGGGCTAATGATTTATGCACCATGCTGCAGGCTGACCCTGGTGTATTGCTGCTGGCGGAGAAGCTTAAGGCAGCTGCAGAGTATGTAGTAGAAGCAGAGGAGGAAGCACTTAAAATGGCAACCAGAGTGTCCACAGTGTCTATTAATGCCAGGAGAGTGCTCTGGCTTAAGGCCTGGGAAGCGGACAATGAGTCCAAAAAGGCCCTAGAAACTTTAGCTTTCAAAGGAAAGTTATTATTTGGGTCAGAATTAGAGGAAATAATTAAGCAGGCCACGGGCGGCAAAAGTACATTTCTGCCGGCTCCCACGACTAAGCAGGCATCCAGATTTTCTGCCTTTAGGCCGTCCTTTCGGTCCTCCCCTAGAGGTGGTGCGTCCTTTCGAGGACAGCCATTCAGGGGAAAGTTTCAGTCCTCTAGGGGCAAGTTTCAGTCCTCTAGGGGCAAGACCCCGAAGTCCAAGTTTGGCTCCTTTCACAAGAAGCCTGCCACCAAAGGAGAGGACAAACCCTCCGCATGACTGTCAGGGGATTTGCCCGGCAGTGATAAAGGTGGGGGGGCGTCTCTCACATTTCAGGGACGCATGGGCTTCTCTAGACCAGGATGCCTGGGTGTTAGACATTATAGCCCAGGGCTACAAAATTCCTTTCAGAGGCCTGACTCCGAAAAGGTTTATCCCCACATCCTTGCCAAAGGAAGCGCGGCTTCGTACAGCTCTTGTGAGAGCAGCTCACTCCCTATTAGAGAAAGGGGTGGTTACTCCGGTTCCCAGGGCAGAGTGGAAGAAAGGTTTTTATTCCACTCTGTTTCTGGTGCCCAAACCAGACGGGTCTTTCAGACCAATACTAAATTTGAAGTCTCTAAATGTCCATTTATGGGTAGACCATTTCAAAATGGAGTCTCTGCGGTCAGTGCTTCTGAGCCTAGACCAGGGAGAATTTTTGGCGTCCATGGATGTCCAGGACGCATATCTGCATGTTCTTATACTCCCAGAACATCAGGCCTTGTTGAGGTTTGCAATAGGAGACCTGCATTTACAGTTCAAGGCGTTGCCCTTTGGTCTGGCCACCGCGCCAAGGGTATTCACAAAGATAATGTCAGTGATGGCGGCTGTGCTGAGGCTCAGGGGAATCACAGTGATACCTTATTTGGACGACCTGCTGTTCAAAGCAGAGTCAGCAGCCATGCTTCAGAGTCATTTGGCGGAAGCTATCAGTTTTTTGCAGGCTCACGGCTGAATTTTAAACTTGCAAAAGTCTCAGTTGGTACCATCACAGAGGCTCCAATTCTTGGGAGTTATTCTGGATACCCATCTTCATCGGGTATTTCTCCCGGAGGCAAAGGCCAGGGATCTGGTCGCCTTAGTCCAGGAGATTCTCAGCGCTCGGAGCATTTCTGTATGGAGGTGCCTCAAGCTGCTGGGGAAAATGGTGGCGTCATTCGAGACGCTGCAATTTGCCAGGTTCCACTCTCGGGTGTTCCAATGGAACATCTTGACGGCTTGGTCAGGAAACACACAGACCATGAAGTCGGAGCTGATAGTGCTGTCTTCGGACACTCGAGACTCCTTGAAATGGTGGACTCCCTTCAATGGGGTCGGTCACTGCAGACCTGGAACTGGCTAGTGGTTACTACCGACGCCAGCCTCAGGGGCTGGGGGGCAGTAGTCTTGGACCTCAGGCTGCAGGGCTTGTGGACTGCAGAGGAGTCAGCTCTACCGATCAACATCTTGGAGCTGAGAGCTGTCTGGAAAGTGATTTTCCTTGGCGGGAGACAGGTTACTGAACCTCCCTTTAAGGATTCAGACCGACAATGCCACAGCTGTGGCGTATCTGAATCACCAGGGAGGTACACGCAGCAAATTGGCCATGTGGGAGGTGTCCAGAATCTTCCTATGGGCGGAACAGAATGTTCCAGCTGTATCAGCTATATTCATACCAGGAGTGGAGAATATAGAAGCCGACTTCCTGAGCAGGGAGGAGCTCAAGGAAGGGGAATGGAGCTTACAACCACAGGTGTTTCAGCAGATCACCTTGAAGTGGGGATGTGGACCTGATGGCATCCAGGTTCAACCATCAAGTACCCAGGTTCTATGCCAGAACGAGGGATCCACTAGCGGAGGCAGTGGATGCCATGACTATTCCCTGGGAGGGGAATCTCCTTTATGCCTTTCCACCAGTACCAATGCTGGCGAGACTTTTAAAGAAAATACAAGGGCAGAAGGTTCCGGTGATCTTAGTGGCCCCAGATTGGCCAAGGAGATCCTGGTATTCGAGGCTTCAGAGGTTGTCTGTGGACTCATGGCGTCTACCTCTGAGCCCAGACCTTCTAAGACAAGGTCCATTCAATCACCTGGATTCAGCTCGATTAATTTTGACGGCTTGGCTATTGAAACCGCCATTTTGAAAAGGAAAGGTTTTTCTGATAAAGTGGTTCATACTATGATTAAAGCCAGGAAATCTGTGTCCTCTGCAAATTATTACAGAGTATGGAAAACTTACATTAGATGGTGTGAGAGATGGAAGTCACATACATCTCGTTTTAAATTATCAAAGATGATGGAATTTTTACAAGATGGTTTCTCATCGGGTCTAAGCCTTCAGTCATTGAAGGTGCAGATTTCGGCCTTGTCCATCTATTTCCAGAAGAGGATAGCCATTTTACCGGAAATTCAGACATTTTTACAGGGGGTATCTAGGTTGAAACCTCCATACAAACAACCAGTAGCGCCTTGGGACTTGTCACTGGTTTTGGAATGCCTTCAGAAGGCACCCTTTGAACCTTTGAGGTCGGCGGACCTTAAGTTTCTCACATGGAAGCTGGTGTTCTTGTTGGCAGTGGCATCAGCTAAGAGGGTGTCAGAGTTAGGAACTTTGTCATGCAGATCTCCTTTCTTAATTTTTCATGACGATAGGGCGGTCCTTAGGACAGTGCCTCAGTTTTTACCGAAGGTAGTCTCTGCCTTCCATTTAAATCAGGAGATAATTCTACCTGTGTTTCAACCCCCAGAGGGTTCTAAGAAAAGGGATAAGTTGAAGAGTTTGGATGTTGTGCGTGCTTTACGCATTTATGTGGACAGAGTAAAGAGTGTCAGAAAGACAGACACCTTGTTGGTATTGTATGACATACACAAAATTGGTTGGCCTGCATCTAAGCAGACCATTGCTAGGTGGTTGCGATCTGTGATAGCTTTTGCATACACCAAAGTGGGAAGGCCTGTGCCGGCCAGAATAAATGCGCATACCACCAGGTCAGTTGCCACCTCTTGGGCGGTTCGACATGGGGCAACGGCTGAGCAGGTTTGCAGGGCTGCCACTTGGTCATCTGTTCATACCTTTGCCAAATTCTATAGATTCCATGAGTTCGCGTCGGAGGACGCATCATTCGGGCGAGCAGTGCTGAGAGCTGCAGACCTGAGCGAACCCACCCAAAGGACCCGCACTGGAACGTCCCAGTGTTGAGCTGTGTCCCCAGGACCATTGAAAGAGAAAAAGGGATTTTTGTAAGAACTTACCGTTCGAATCCCTTTCTCTGATATGGTCCTGGTGACACAGCGATCCCTCCCTTACGCTCAGTAAGTATGTCAGAAGTTTCATGATGTTCATGTTAATATGGTTAAAGTTAACAGTTATTGTTATAAAATGTGCATATAATATGTGCAGGCGTTTGTACTGAGTTAATGTATTCCAGTGGCTTTGAAAGATTGAACTGAAGAGTCCAGGATGCAGTAGGGGAGGAGCCTACCCTCTAAAAGCTTTAGGATAGGTGCCTGGCTCCTTCGGACCCTCCTACATCCCAGTGTTGAGCTGTGTCACTAGGACCATATCGGAGAAAGGGATTCGAACGGTAAGTTCTTACAAAAATCCCTTTTTAATAAACCGTGAATATCAACATACAGCTGGGATTAAAGATTGAATCACAGTACCTTAATGTGCGGCTAATGGCCATATACCGCACTATAGGTACCAGCAAAGATCACAATCCCAGTCAAATAGAAGACAGATTCTCCAATTCACTGACGCGTTTCGATAGGGTAACCTATCTTTATCAAGGCCTGGAGAGGAGTGGGTAACAGTGGAGATATTTATACCTCTATATGACCGCTTAATTGATAGAATAACTGATGTAATTGCGTGTCCCACTTCCGCCGGAAGTATTTTCATTTTAAAGAAAACCAGTTTTATAACAAATAACTACCTTTCTATAGATAGTACACTTATTGAGCCCCTGCTAAGTCCCTATTTAAGGGGCTGCCTTGAGGCAGGGTTAACACCGTGATTTTGGCTAGATTTCTATACTATTTTCATCATTTAGCCAAAATCGCACTTTGTACACACCTTTAGGCTACTAGTATATAGCACTGACACATACATAAAAAACTATACATACCTTTTGTAAAACCACATTGATAAGTAGGTCCCTTAGTCAAGCTAGAATACTAGTTTTTTTGTTCTTATAATAGTAACACTTCAAATAATAACACCCCTTTTTACCTTTTTTTTTTTCCTAGTAATAAAAATGGCTTTCACAGACAATCTTCTCAGTCTTCCATAGCACAAAATGAATGTATTCCAAACCCGCAGTGTCTCTTAGAGTGTGAAGAGCTTATCCAGAAACTGGAAAAAAAACGTAAGTTCTCTAACCTCCCTACAGTAACTGGGCAGACAGTGAGCTAGCCATAGGAATTTATGTAAGTGCTAGACTAATTTGTGGGTGTACGTAGCACTGTGTATACATAAACAGATTGTGTTTGATAGAGAGGGTGGTGGCGTACAGTGCTGTTTTAGTGTTGTAGGTAAGAAAATGATTGGCTAACGCTGGTGGGCAAAAGCTAAATATCTGAACTAAATCCATAGCAAGTAATAAGACATTTGTCTAGTGCAAAGTAATCTGTATGCAAATATTTGGTTGCTTTAGTTTTAATAGAGATACACCTTCGAGCAAGGGCGTTAAATAATCATCTTTGTTTTACCTGCTCATGACATGCCAATGTATGAATGTGTATATATGTAGTATGTATAGTTTTGCATATTAGAGATGGAGGCGGTATGTTGTGTATATTCAGTTCCTAACAGGGTGCCAAATAACAACATCACCAAATGTCTGACTGGACACATAACTGTTTAATACAGTGGCCAGTGTTTGCTCATTTTCCTGGACACCTATATGAGTATGAGGGAAGTTGTCGGTTGTGGAATAATTGTCTTTTTTTCTTTGGTGGAGCTTCATGCACTTAGCTCCGAATTAAGTTACCCCTCATCTCAATATAACATAATTCAGGATGGTGGTGTACATCCTCATAGTTAGCATTAAGTGTATAAAGGGTGGGAAGAATGGTGGTTATCATTGCGATGCCATCACACTGAATTTCCTGCGATCCCGGTAGTTATGTTAGGCAATGTTTAGATTGGATCTTCCCTGCTACTAAAACTTGGGTCCACTGTCAGCTGGTCCTCATAATGCAATTAACAGAACTCGGTGCCAATCGCCCTCCAGGTTAATGGGTTTTTGTACTTAACCCTATGGGCCAACAAAAATCCATGTATCTAGCAGTACCATAAGTACAGCATATAGCCACACTTACTTATTGAAGCGAACATACATATAATTGAATAGATCCCTTTTAAATTGAGAGGGGAGGAGGAATAAGACTTTAAGAGACAGGCCTATTGAAGCAATTTTTGTAAAAGGAACTCATACAGTAGGCTGAATTATTTTTATATATTCTAATCTATCTCTCTCCAAATCCCTCCTATCCTCCAAATAACTACCACGGTGCTCCAGCAATATAACATACAGACCACTCCAGAGGCAGGCAGGCAGGCACCCACAGACTTGAATGAAAAATATCAGGACTCAATACATTGAGATTAGTAGCAAGCTTTCAGGCTTTATTCAGCCCTTCGTCAGGCAACACATATAAACAGTAATACAGTGCGCTCACCTCAAATACCTATGTACGCTGTACTACTGTTTATATGCGTTGCCTGACGAAGGGCTGAATAAAGCCTGAAAGATTGCTACTAATCTCAATGTATTGAGTCTTGATATTTTTCATGCAAGTCTGTGGGTGCCTGCCTCTGGAGTGGTGTATGTATGTAATTTTTCTCTGAGGTAAAGTACCACCACTGACCACTAGAGGCCACTCGATGTGCTAAATTAAAGCTTTATGTGCTACTAAAAGATGTCATAACAAAAAGTGAAATGGACACTAATCTGCTTCAAACTTGCTGGATATGGCGGGAGGTAGGAGCAGATTGGGGGTGGGTGGAGAGTTTGTGGGCTAAACACTGTCACAGGTCAAAGTACATTGCAGAAGCCGTCATTCTGACAGGCTTTTAACTAGTCATCAATAACGTAGTGTCCATTACGTAACCTAGACGTAAGCTGTACATCATTCAATAGCTAAACCTTTATTGGGAACTGGGCTTCTAAATATTGATAAACCCTTTTTTAAACTCCGTTGCATATTACCCAGTCAGCTCTTTTCAAAGCCCTACCATAACGCAGCTTATTGAGCCCTAACCAAGGGAATTATTAGCAGTAATTTATACAGTGCAAGCATGTGCCCCAGTGCATGAAGAACCAACACCATAATGAATAAAGACTGGGTGTTAACAAGCAGACACAGCATAGGGGACCTATTGTGTACAAGGATGGATATATAGTCATTGAGGAATGTCATACAAACTACTTATCTTTCATCGATTTTGCAGCTGATGACCTTGAATCGGTTTCACGCTTTGTGCAAAAATATAAAGAATCTTGGATTCCATTGGAACCCAAAGGCGTATTCCTGCGACTCTGTGATCTGAGTGCCACCAATCACATGGGTCAGAACTATATGCTTGAAGGTTGGCAACAGATATACCTTCCACAAATCACTAAAATTGAAATCCTCGGCACTCTGGAGTGCTCCGGAAACATGGTTTCCCCCTTGCAGTGGATTATTCTTGTGGCAGAAGATGGAAACATCTACGGTTATGAAAATGAAGAGCTATGTTTAATTGCATCAAGTTTAAAAGAGCTGATAGGAAAAGACCTTGAGATGACAGGAGTTGTGTACCCCTATCCACATGATGTCAGTGACGAGGTAAAGTATATTAGAATTGTTAGTACCTTTATTGATCCCTGTGTTTTCCAACAGTCGAAAAATCAGCACTTGAATTTATTAGATCGAATGTAGATTCAACAGAAAATCTTTAAAGTGGTGATTTTCCGACTGATCTGCACAGATTGATTATTTACTTCTATCCAAGGACCTAAAAATATCTGTTATAAAGATAATTTTATCAATTCGTCCATCAATACCTTATGGTGGCAGAGCCGCTTCTTGCATCGTTTGGGTAATGTATGTTACCAGTTCTTGTGAGGTGGTGGGGAGAACACCTTTTAACCCCTTCCTGACACAGCCAGTTTTTGCGTTCCTGACAGAGCCATTTTTTTCAAATCTGACATGTTTCAAGTGGGGATAACTTTTTTTTGCTTTTACTTATCCCAGTGATTTTGAGATTGTTTTCTCGTGACACATTGTACTTCAGTTAGTGGTAAATTTGGGTCGATACAGTCTGTGTTTTTTTGTGAAAAATACCAAAATGTCGTAAAAAAATGGAAAATTTAGCAATTTGCAAAATGTCACATTTTCTGCTTGTGAGACAAATAAACATACCACTCAAAATAGTTAATAACTAACATAGACCATATGTCTACTTTATGTTGCAATCATTATTTCAACCTCCTTTTCATTTTTTTGGACACTAGGAGGCTTCAAATATGAATAGCAAATTCTCAAATTTTCAAGAAAATTTCAAACACTGATTTTTTTAGGGACCAGTTCAGTTCTGATGTGACTTTGAGGGACTTGTATGTGAGACACCCCCATAAATGATGCCATTTCAAAAACTGCACCCCTCACAGTATTCAAAACAGCATTTTGGAAGTTTGTTAACCCTTTATGTGTTTCACAGGAATTAAAACAAAGTGTAGGTGAAATTTCAAAATTTCTTTTTTTTTGCAGAGTTTCAATTTTAATACATTTTTCTAACGAATACAGTAGATTTTACTAGAGAAATGTGACTAAAAATTGATTTCCCCCAATTCTTTTGTTTTCATAAATATCCTATATGTGGCCCTAGTGTGCACGTTGACCAAACCACAGGCTTCATAATAGAAGGAGCACCTACTTGATTTTGGAGCCTCCTTTTTATGAGATTTTTTTTTTAGGCACCATGTAGGTTTCTAGGCACCATAAGTGCTAAAAGTTAGGAACCTCCCCCACAAGTCACCCCATTTTGCAAACTACACCCTTCAGGGAATTCATTTAGGGGTATAGTGTACATTTCAAACCCCCAGGGGTTTCACCAATTTTGATACAACTGGGCTGTGAAAATGAAAAAATTTAAGGTACTCTTTACTTAGAAGGGCGCCCACGATTTTGATCGTGGGCATCGTTAGTAAAAAATCTCGGACATCTCGGGGATTGAATGCACTAAAAAATCGGGTGCGATCAACCGACGAGATGCCCGAGATTTCCCATAGGGAACAATGTTAAATGTCTCAATTGACCCAATTTTCCTGTTCAATGCCTCAATTGACCCGATTTTTCCATAGGAAACAATGTTAAATGGGCCACAGAGGCCAAATAGGCACCCTGAAGTGTATAATGGCCACCCGAATTGTTAACGCCACCCCACGATCAACGTCAACCCGATGCGTGGCGAGCGCAGCGAGCCGGCGAGGGGCGGCGGTACGCGTCCTACGACCTTTTCATACCCCCACTATCCACGTCGGCGTGGAGTTGAGAATAGAAAGTGTGGCGAGCGCAGCGAGCCACCGAGCCCGAAGCGTGGCGAGCGCAGCGAGCCCCGCGAGGGTACGCGGACAGCTGTGAAGCCCGCGAGGGGATGCGGATACCTGTGAAGGTATCCGCGTCCCCTCGCGGGGCTCGCTGCGCTCGCCACGCTTCGGGCTCGGTGGCTCGCTGCGCTCGCCACACTTTCTATTCTCAACTCCACGCCGACGTGGATAGTGGGGGTATGAAAAGGTCGTAGGACGCGTACCGCCGCCCCTCGCGGGCTCGCTGCGCTCGCCACGCTTCGGGTTGACGTTGATCGTGGGGTGGCGTTAACAATTCGGGTGGCCATTATTCACTTCAGGGTGCCTATTTGGCCTCTGTGGCCCATTTAACATTGTTTCCTATGGAAAAATTGGGTCAATTGAGGCATTGAACAGGAAAATCGGGTCAATTGAGACATTTAACATTGTTCCCTATGGGAAATCTCGGGCATCTCGTCGGTTGATCGCACCCGATTTTTTAGTGCATTCAATCCCCGAGATGCCCGAGATGCCCGAGATGGGCGCCCTTCTAAGTAAAGAGTACCAAATTTAATTTTTCATTTTCACAGCTCAGTTGTTGATGAATTCCCTGAAGGGTGTAGTTTGCAAAATGGGGTCACTTGTGGGGGGGTTCCACTGTATGGGTGCTTCAGGGGTCATTCAACCAGAATCTGTGCTGCAAAATCCAAAAATCACTCCTTCCCTTCTGAGTCCTGCCATGCACCCAACTGGTATTTTTTGGTCACACGTGAGGCATTGCCATACTCGGGAGAAATTGGGGCACAGATTTTGGGGTGCTTTGTCTCTTTCATTCCTTGTGAAAATGAAAAATTTTGAGCCAGATCTGCATTTTTGTGTAAAAAAAATGTAATTTTTTACACAAAAATGCAGTTCTGGCTCAAAATTTTTCATTTCCGCAAGGAATGAAGGAGACAAAGCACCCCAAAATCTGTGCCCCAATTTCTCCCGAGTACGGCAATGCCTCATATGTGACCCAAAAATACCATTTGGGTGCATGGCAGGACTCAGAAGGGAAGGAGTGATTTTTGGTGGTGGAATGAATGGTGGGTGCTATGTCGCATTAGCAAGACCCCCGAAGCACCAATACAGTGGAACCCCCCACATGTGACCCCATTTTGCTCACCAGCTTTGGGAGGGGGGCTGGCGCTGCGGCTGGTGGGGGGGTGTGAGGGGTGCTGGCGCTGCGGCAGCCGGGTGGGTGGGAGGGGGGGCTGCCGGGTGGGGGCTGGCGATCGGTGGTGATCGGTGCTGTACTTAACAGCACCGATCACTATATATATGTGTGTGTGTATGTGTGTGTGTGTGTGTGTGTGTGTATATATTTCATAAAAATAAATTTAAACCCAAATCAAAGATTTAAGCAGCTGTGCTGCTGCTGGCTGGGTGGGAGGGAGGCTGCCGGGTGGGAGGGCGGGCTGCCGCTCGGTGGTGATCGGTGCTGTACTTAACAGCACCGATCTCTGTGTTACCGAGCGGCTTAGCCGCCGGTAACACAGAAAACGCTGCAATTGGCTGTTCACTTTTGAACAGCCAATCGCAGCGATCGCCGACTGGGGGGGGCACCCCTGCCCCCCCTGGGCGGCGAGGGGGGATGTCTGCTTTCAGGGACAGCAGACATCTCCAAACTGTCACCGCGTCTATAGACGCGGTGACAGTTTAAATCCATGACGTACATTTATGCCATGTGTCGGGAAGTACTTCCCGACCATGACGTAAATGTACGGCAAATGTCGGGAAGGGGTTAAGTATCATTTTCACCATGTGGAACTTTTACCAAATACTATGCTTACATAAATGGTACAATGTCTTTTTACAGGAATCTTTCCAGGAAGATGAAGACATCCAGGCTATCAAACAGAGAACAAAGGATTATGTTGATAAACATGAAGATGATTTTGAGGCCTTCCTGAATTTTCTTAAAGTATAAATCCGCATTCTCCAGTTCAAAATGTTTGGAATTACAGGGCTGTTTGCTTGGCGGTCTGTGATTTATTGGCGATCACCAGCCAAATGCTGCAAAGGTTTGTGAGCCAATGGACCAATAATCTGTAATAACAGAGCAGGTTTTTATTTTTCCTCTGCTTAGACCCCATAGCCAGGCTTCAGGATGACTGGGTCTGCAGGTGGGCAATTTTAGGATAGACCCTTTTCTGTAGCCCGACTGAAGGATGCTCAGGAAGTTGCAGAGGGGCAGCCAGCTGTGCTGACCCAGGTAGCTGCTAGAACATTAGTTTCCAGCAGCTGCAGACAAACTCCTGTGACTGTCAGGGAAGGGTCAGCTTGATGTTGGTTGGCTTGACCACTCCAGCTAAGGGTCTAAATGCTGTCTGTCGGCACATGTCAGCTCAGAAAAACATGAAAACTTCATGTTGGCCTTTTGACTGTCGACCTTCCAAACCTGTCGACCTAATGACCGTATGTATACTTTAGTCAAAAGTGGAGAACTAACAAAATCTGTTAAGGAGCTAATAGTAAGGTTAATTGTGGATGTGCGGGTTTGTTTTACTCGGTTCTTACCGCTAAATTAGCGCAAGTTTGTATTTATCCAAACTGTTATTATGTGCTGTCCAAAACATGACAACCTATAGCTAATAAGATCCTGCTTTGAGATCCGAGTAAATCCAAACGCACACATCTCTTTAATTGACTAGTAGATTCATGTTCCTACACTACACATGGTGCTAGATACACCAAGCTTCAAAAAGTGATAACGTGGAGAGTGATAAATAACCAGCCAATCAGTTCCTACCTGCCATGTTACAGGCTGGGTCTAAAAAATGCAATTAGGAGATAGTGGTTTATCACTCTCCACTTTATTGCTTTTTGAAGCTTCTGGCCCACAGTCTGTTCAGAAAAAGGAGCACCGTTTTTCTGGATATGTGCAAAACCCACTGTATTTGATCTAATACAATTGATAAATGTAAAATGCACTTTAACAATAATGTGAAATGATAAAGCAATGTATAAAAGAAAAGTTACATGCCAATAAATTAGTTAATGGTGGGCAAAAAATTACGGTACTTGTTTCCTAGCACGGCGCCTGCGATTTTGATTGTATTGATTGGGTTCGAAAAATCGCATCGACAACCAAATCGCATGCGATCGACGCGATTTTTACAATGTAAAATGGACCCTGAGACCCAATTTTACATTGATTTCAATGTAAAAAGCCCCAAAACCCCCCATTTTAATAGCCCCCTCCATTGTTAACACCACCCCACTATTGACGCCAACCCGAAGGGTGGCGAGCGCAGCGGTACGCTTCCTCCGCCATCCCCCCCCCCGCCCCTTTCCACGTTGGCATGGAGTTGATTTTATAAAGTGTGGAGAGCGCAGTGAGCCACCGAGCCCGAAGTGTGGCGAGCGGACGCGCATAACTTCACAGGTATACGCGGGGCTCAGTGGCTCGCTGCACTCGCCACACTTCATAAAATCAACTCCACGCCGACGTGGATAGTGAGGGTATGAAAAGGTCGGAGCATGCGTACCGCCGCCCCTCGCGGGCTCGCTCGCCATGTTTCGGGTTGACGTCAATAATGGGGTCGCGTTAACAATGGGGGGGGGGGGGGTTAACCATACATCATAACCATGATTTTCTCTTTTACCGGCAATTAAGCCTGTGATTGACAGAAAATTGCGTCAATCGCATTCCTTAAGTACCTTAAACTTAAGGCATGCGATCAACCCGACGGACGCCGTGCTAGGAAACAAGTACCAAAATTACTTTGTTACACAACTTGTGGAAGTGTCTATACAGGCAATGGTATTGGGATCCCAGCTGTCAGAAGACAGCAGCATCCCAAAGGTCAGGAGCCTGGGACCTTTTAGGTGCATATCCTAACCCAAACTGTACCCGCTTAGTGTGTAAACATAAAGGTGCCCATAAACTTATCCGATTTCGAAAGATCGGGTAGATAAATCAGCCCAAATCGCGGTCCATTGCGCATCGTGTCGGAATGGGGAGGTTGGATGGGCTGCACGTTAAATTTATCTGATCTGAAGCACAGCTGGCACACACCTATGTGCAGTGGCAGGGTCCCTGAGGTGCTGGGAACTAAGTAGCACTGTTTGCCAGGCGGCTGGGTGGGAAGTGGCTGCTAAATATGAAAACTTAGCGCTAGTAGCTGATCCAGTGGTGAGCTACATTAAAATAAGAACATTAACATCGTTAAACATTCAATGCAGATAATTTTTGAATTATAAAAAAATAATACAGATTTTGCATAATTGCGTACTGTACCACTAAAACACACATTCCACAAACTTGCCCACCATTCAGTAGAAAACCCCCCAGGATCTTAACCTTTAACAGTCAAACTTTTTTTTTTTATTCATTCAGTCTGGTTTACATTTTTATATTAATTGTGTTTTCTTGTATATCAGTATATGCCTATCAATGTACACTTGTTTTCATCTCTGATAATTAAAATATATTTTGAGATATTTTTGTCTGTGTGCTGCACATTTGTTGGCTCCTACCCATAAACCCAAATAGCTATGGCTATCTGCTTATCCTATTGTCCATGGAGAGGAATGTGTTTGTGATTTCCATTTGGAGTAATGAAACCTTATTAGTAGAGACTGGATTATATGCAACATAAAAAGCTTGAAATATGCATGAAAAATACTTAAAATATGCATGAAAAGTTTAAAATATGCTACATAAAAAAAAAGTAATTTTTAACTTATTTAAAAAAACAGCATACAATTAGTTGCAAATAAACCTCAAAAATAGGCCCACAGCATCTGCAGATGTCTAGTGCTGTACACAGGATTTTTTTTCTTCCTGGCTGTTACAGCAGACTGCAGTGTCCAAAGCTGCTCTTGCATCAACTACACGGACCCTCATCTCCAGCGCCGATGGATCAAATGTCAGCATAACGTGTGAGGGCAGCGCAGTGGAAGGCTTCCTCCCTGCACTGCATACTCACTGTGCCACAGTATTTCCTTCGCGCCGCGTGATGTCACAACCCTTCCGCCCGCCTCCTCTGCTGCAGAAGTCTGGGGGTTATTCTAGTTCACTCTGACAAAATCCTTCTTAGATGGACAAAACCATGTGCACTGCAGGTGGGGCAGATGTAACATGTGCAGAGAGAATTAGATTTGGGTGGGGTTTTACTTCAAAGTGAGATCTATATTGCAGTGTATAAATAAAGCAGCCATTATTTACCCTGCACAGAAACAAAATAACTCACCCAAATCTAATTCTCTGCACATTTTACATCTGCCCCCCTGCAGTGCACATGGTTTTGTCATCTAATAAGGATTTTGTCAGTGTGAACTAGAATAAGGCCCTCTGTCTCGGTGTAAAGTCCCAATCCAGGGGCAGGCAAAGGTTCAGTAGCTTTGTAATGGCATCCGCCCCGACTGACTTTTATTAACATGGATTGGCAGACTAGAGCAGTGTCCGACAGCGTACATCCAAGGTTCCCCACACTGCACACATATTGCCCCAGCCTGCACACTCTACCACTACCTGGCCAGCAGAAGCAGGGCAAAGCAGTGCTGTGACTCGGGGGTGGGAAGAGGACGGGGCCTAAAATATGCACCATCACTAGATTTTAGATAAAATATGCAATAACCAGTGAGAATGGGCAAAATATGCAAATGCATATAATCCTGTCTCTACTTATTAGTCACCACATCTCGCAAGCTAATGAACATACAATCTGTTACTAAATGAAATAATTGTGCCCACCATGAATGGTAGAGAACAGTGCCTTTGCTTAATTGCACAGGTTAGTGGATCTCACTGCTCTAAAATATGGTATTCATGTGTCCTACATCTGAATAGGAAGAGTGGAGGTGTTCAATTCTCATTTAGGGCCTTATTTTGGTTCATTCTTTCTGACAAAATCCTTCTTAGATGGACAAAACCATGTGCACTGCAAGGGGGGCAGATGTAACATGTGCAGAGAGAATTAGATTTGGGTGAGTAATTTTGTTTCTGTGCAGGGAAAATACTGACTGCTTTATTTTTACACTGCAATATAGATCTCACTTTGAAGTAAAACCCCACCCAAATCTAATTCTCTCTGCACAAGTAAGACCTGCAGTGCACATGGTTTTGCCCATCTAAGAAGGATTTTGTCAGAAAGAATGAACCAAAATAAGGCCCTTAGTTATCCTTTATTTTATAACTACATAGATGCATAGTAGGTAGTGGTTTCTTCTCCATGCAAACAGATACCACATCACTTATTGCCTCACAAAAGGGTTGCTGAGCAGACTTTCTAGAATAGTACAGATGCAAGATAAACTTAAAAACATATGGACTGTTCCACAGAGTTCAGTCAGAAAGTACATGGCTGCTCAGTGGTAAGGTAATGAGGAGGGAAATGCCAGGAATGTGTACACACCAATCTGCTCTTTGTATCCTCCTGTACAAAAGAGGATGGTAGTGCTGCAGCATGCCCCCAAAATGCACCTATTTTGCCAGAAATGCTAGCGAAAATTTCATTTTTAAATCTATTGGAGTAGGATTGAATGGGAGTTATACAGTGTTCAAAAAAATAAAGGGAACACTAACATAACACATCCTAGATCTGAATGATTATTCTTATTAAGTACTTTGTTCTTTACATAGTTGAATGTGCAGACAACAAAATCCCACAAATTATCAATGGAAATCAAATTTATTGACCCATGGAGGTCTGGATTTGGAGTCTCACTCAAAATTAAAGTGGAAAAACACTACAGGCTGATCCAACTTTGATGTAATGTCCTTTTAAACAAGTCAAAATGAGGCTCAGTAGTGTGTGTGTGTGTGTGTGTGTGTGGCCTCCTCGTGCCTGTATGACCCCCCTACAATGCCTGGGCATGTTCCTGATGAGGTGGCGGATGGTCTCTTGAGGGATTTCTTCCCAGACCTGGACTAAAGCATCCGCCAACTCCTGGATAGTCTGGTGCAATGTTGTGTTGGTGGATGGGGTGAGACCTGTTCCAGATGTGCTCAATTTGATTCAGGTCTGGGGAACGGGCGGGCCAGTCCATAGTATTCATGCCTACGTCTTGAAGGAACTGCTGACACACTCCAGCCACATGAGGTCTAACATTAGGAGGTACCTAATGGCAGTCAGACTACCTCTGGCGAGCACATGGAGGGCTGTGCAGCCCCCCCAAAAAAATGCCACTCCACACCATTACTGACACATTGCCAAACTGGTCATGCTGGAGGATGTTGCAGGCAGCAGAACGTTCTCCTTGGCGTCTCCAGACTCTGTCATGTCTGTCACATGCTCCGTGTATTCTTTCATCTGTGAAGAGCACTGGGCACCAGTGGTGAATTTGCCAATCTTTGGTTCCCTGACAAATGCCAAACGTCCTGCATGGTGTTGGGCTGTAAGCATAACCCCCACCTGTGGATGTCGGGCCCTCATACCACCCTCATGGAATCTGTTTCTGACCATTTGAGTAGACACATGCACATTTGTGGTCTGCTGGAGGTCAGTTTGCAGGGCTCTGGCAGTGCTCCGCCTGTTCCTCCTTGCACAAAGGCAGAGGTAGCGGTCCTGCTGCTGGGTTGTTGCCCTCCTATGGCCTCCTCTAAGTCTCCTGATAGACTGGCCTGTCTCCTTGTAGCCCCTTCATGCTCTAGACCTGGGGTAGCCAACCCTAGTCCTCGAGAGCTACCAACAGTGCATGTTTTGCAGGTCTCCTCACAGAATCACAAGTGAGCTAATTAGCTCCATCTGTGTATATTTTAAAATGTGTCAGTGATTAATGAGTGCAGCTGTGTAGCAGCTAGGTTGTCTGGAAAATGTGAACTGTTGGTAGCTCTCGAGGACTGGAGTTGGCTACCACTGCTCTAGACACTATGGAGACAGACACAGCAAACCTTCTTGACACATCTCGCATTGATGTGCCATTCTGGATGAGCTGCACTACCTGAGCCACTTGTGTGGGTTGTAGACTCTGTCTCATGCTACCACTAGAGTGAAAGCACTGCCAGCTTTAAAAAGTGACCAAAACATCAGCCAGAAAGCACAGGAGCTGAGAAGTGGTCTGTGGTCACCACCTGCAGTACAACTCATTTATTGGGGGTGTCTTGCTAATTGCCTATAATTTCCACCTGTTGTCTATTCAATTTGCACAACAGCATGTGAAATTGATTGTCAATCAGTGTTGCTTCCTAAGTGGACAGTGTGATTGACTTGGAGTTACATTGTGTTGTTTAAGTGCTACCTTTTATTTTTTTGAGCAGTCTACTTGGACATAGGAGTAATATGGAAGAGATCGGTAATGGAAGTTAAGATACTTGCACATATTTCATTTTGTGTTGAACTGAAGATCAATGTAATGTTTAAGTACTACTGTTTTACAAATTATATTGCAGGTATTTGCTCAGCTTTGCTATAGTAACTGATAAACAGAGGACTAAAACTCTTGACCTCAAAATATAATATATGAAAATGTGTGTTCTGACAGGATACACTGAATGCAGAAATGGCAACCTGTTTTTTTTTGGTTGATTTTAGTCACTCTGCTTCTGTTGGGCAATGTTCAATGTTTTTTTTCTATACAATTATTGGTTTGCTTATCATTTCTTGTATATAGTTGTCCATATCAATATACGTTAGGGGTTTTTCCAGTTATCCCAGAATCATTTTCAGACAAAAAACTGGCCTGTATTGTGATTCCATTGTAGCCCATACTTTTAATACAAAGCAGGACCAATTTTTGGGCAAATACACATGATCATCAAACAGGTAATTTTAGTATGGATTTTATTTCATATTGCCTTAGGTGAAAAAATAATAATTTTAGGAGTAATTTGATAGCCCCTGGGTGATCTTGATATGGCTAATTGAATTTTGCCTTTATGCCTTTATATTTGTCCACATCAAACATTTTCATCAACCAATTCACCGCTTATACAAATGGGAAAGGCAAAAGACCACAATGTACCCAATAGAATGCACCTAGGCCAGGCATGAACAAACTGGCGCCCTCCCAGCTGTTGTGAAACTACACATCCCAGCATGCCTTGCCACAGTTTTAGCATGCCCTAATTGCTAAACTGTGGCAAGGCATGATGGGACTTGTAGTTTGACAGCTGAAGGTCCATCGTTTGGTCATGCATGACCTAAGGTCTGCAATATGTAGGCTGCACTTGATCTAAATACCATTCCATCTTGTATATAGGGGGAAAAAACAGCAAAGATTTTTATTATTCCACTACAGGAGCTCACATTTTTCCCCTTTGATCAAAGGACTACCCCAAAGGAGAGTTCCTCTGAACAAAATATAATTGTCCAAATTAAGATACTTTCTGAATAAGTGCTAGAGAAGTGAGCAGCCACCTAAGAGGCAGAGGCTGCACTAGCATTCGGACCATCAAATAAGCCTATAAGGAAAACAGGGAACAACTCCTTGTCCCTACAAACAGAAAGAACACAAATCATGATGGTAAAGTACGATACATAGGCACCTTTTGCCAAGAGTGTCAAAAGATTCAAGCAATTCTGAATTAACATATGGATGTTTTGAAAGCTGATAAAGATCTGGCCAAAAAGTATACACAAGTTATTCATATTTTTTTGGTCTGTATGTTGGTTGACATAGGTCTACATCCGTATGAGTGTACCACGTCCCCTCGCATGGCTCGATGCACTCGGCCATGCTTTCGGCACACTATTTTATTCTCCCTCCACACCCTAGTGGATGGTAGGGCATGAAATTTCACCTGTCGGCACATGTCGGTGCGACATGAACAGTCAAATGTAGTACTGCGTTCCCTCGTATGGCTCGTCATGCTTCGGGCATGGTGCCTCGCTGAGCTCGATACACTATTTTATTCTCCCTCTACGCCAGGGCTGGTCAATTGCGGCCCTCCAGATGTTGATGAACTACACATCCCAGGATGCTTTGCATTAGTTTTATGTGGCCATGCTGAAACTGATGCAAGGCATGCTGGGATGTATAGTTCATCAACATCTGGAGAGCCGCAATTGCCCAGCCCTGTTCTACGCCCTAGTGGATGGTAGGGCATGAAATCCCGCCTGTCGGCACATGTTGGTGCGACATGAACAGTCAAACGTAGCACTTGGTCCCCTCGCTACGCTCGCCATGCCTCGGGCGTGTTGCCTCGCTGCGCCCGGCACACTATTCTATTCCCCCCTCCATGTCCACTGGGATGGTAACGAATGAACAAGTTAAATGTCGGTATTTTGACCTTGTCGGTATGTTGACCGTCGGTCAATGGTTGGCAGTATTTTGACTGTCGGGATTTTGATTGTAGGTAAATTGACTGCATCCCATCTAGATACATTGAAAAAAACAAAAGCGGTAATACGAGTGTGACACATGTAAAGTCTTCACTGTTATGACTCCTCAGAAATCCTACTGTGATAAATTTGACAAAGTCTGTGAAATGAAAGTGTATCACATGTGACACAAGAGTGATTTACAATCTATGATGTCCTTGTAATAAACAATACATAGGGAAAATAAGACCTCCAGAAGCACCTCTCCAGTATTCGAAATGAGCCATAAACAGTAACAGCCATAGCCCAATATTTTACTTCATGCCTATGGCATGTAGAAGATTGACATGGGCACTAGGAGAGGTTACTTGGACACTGAGCTTCTGAAACAAGAGATGATATTTATCTTTCTGATGGATACCATGTCCCCAAGAGGACTAAATTAAGAGAACTATGCAGTGTTTGCATACATTTGCCTTTTGGGGACTCTTCTTCCTTGTACAGTCTTGATATTATTCCTTATGTTTCTTCTTCCCTTCTCGAAAAGAATAAACTGGGATGTAATATATTTACCCATTCTGTTAAGGCTTATATTACCCTTTATTCATTTGACTTCATGAAATAATAATAATCGATTATATTCATCCATAGAATTCTTTGAGATTTATCACCATCTTCAATTTTACCATCACTTACCTGGATTTACACAGTGAATTTAGGATGAATTTGTTACAATTGCTCTATACCCTCTGGAATCCTATGTCTACGACACTTACTCAACACTTCTAATGTCCCACTCACATTTGATGAAGCTATGCAACGTTATAATCTCCCTCCTAGCCACGCTTTCCATTATCTTCAAGCTACCCACTATCTGCAATCAATTTTAGCCAAATTACATCCCCAGGATATTACAAACCCTCTTGAATCGGTAATCCATACTAAAACACACTCTATCTCCACTATATATGTTCACATTTGCCCAGAATTAGACCATGGCACTGAACTCGTGGCACTTGCTAAATGGACATCACACATCCCCTCGCTTGACTCTGAAGCCATTTTAGATACCTTTTTAATTAATCTCAAACTTATCCCATCTAGCTCCTATCAGAAAATGCTTTATAAAATATTCCATAGAGCTTATTTCTCACCTAAACGCTGCTATTTGATGGGCACAGCGGAGAGATCTGACTGTTCTAAATGTCATATAACAGACGCTGACCTTTTCTCTTTCAATGGTCCTGGTGACACAGCTCAACATCGGGATGTAGGAGGGTCCGAAGGAGCCAGGCACCTATCCTAAAGCTTTAGAGGGTAGGCTTCTCCCCTACTGCATCCCAGACTCTCCAGTTCGTGTTAGGTGCCCACTGGAGTGGGTGCTATTCTAAAGGGCTGCGGGAGCAGCCAAAGAATTAGAGTAGTTAGGGTTTTTTATTTTATTAACTTTTCACTCTAGCTAGGTAGGCACAGTGTGAGGATTTTCATTAGTGAATCCTCAAACTGCTAGCGCAGCAGGAGCTGACAGAAGCGCGTCCTGTCAGCTCGCTGTGCACAGGGGAGACGCTGTCTGGCCTCCCTGTGCAGCGCTTACAGCTTCTTTTAAGAAGCTGCCTGGGCTCCGGAGCGCTCTGAAACCGGCTTCACGCTAGGTGGGGATCATGGGGGACAGGCGCTCCGTGATGGCGGCGGCCATTTTCTGCGGAGCTTACACACTGAGCTCCTATATGAGAGGACAGCAGTGTGTTACAGGCATGTTCCAAGTGGTCCCCGGCTGAGGGGGAGATACTGGAACTAGGAGATCCTTATAAGGGATCGGCTGTCTGGGGGTGGTTGGCGCCAAAAGTCACGGACCCCGCAGCAGCAGGGACTTGGTCTCTTCCCTCACTCTGTTTTGGCGCCATTCGGAACGCTTGCAGCGGAGCTGAGCTGGCTGACAGATCCTGACAGAGTGATTGGATTTCCTGGGCATCGCTTTCCATATCTGAAGACTACAGACAGCTATGTGACTGAGTACATTGGCTCTGTGTAAACGCTTGTACATTTGCGCTGTGACTGTGTTAATTGTGAACATCATGTCTGTGCATAAGTCTGTGGTTTTGGGGGAGGGAGCCCCAGATACATTGAGCGCTTCCAGTGTTTGTACACTGAAATTTATCCCTGAGCAGATGGCCAAGGGGGGCTTGTGTATTGCTTGCGCTGCTGTGAAACCCATGGGGAGTGAACCCCAGAGGGTAGAGCAATTGGAACCAGCGTGGGCCAGTGCCCTGGGCAGGTCGGTTAATGCTTTAGTGCAATTGCTGGACAGACAGAGTGATGTCTTGGTAGATTCTCAGAGACCTATGTCATCATCTCAGCAGTCCTCTGGCTCCTTGCCTCTTACCCAGGCAGATCCTGCTTTCATACAGGTGATGCAGGATACTGCAAAGGGGATCAACAGGTTTAGTGAATTGCTAGACAAAATTGATGTTGATGCTGTGGGGACCCCTAAAAGGTCTTACTCAGTGCCTTTAATGGTTGATGAAGAGAATGGAGCATATGCAGATATTCCCTGGGAGCAGGGTGATGATTCTGAGGATTCCTCAGCCGCAGGGGTGGAGGATTTGATTACAGCTGTTAAACAGGCGTTAAATTTGTCTGTGGAAGATAAAACTCCTGCTAAAGGGGTATTTAAACGGCAGCGTAAGGAAGCTGTTACCTTCCCTTCAGACGAAGGTTTACAGGATTTATTGGAAGGGGCTTGGAAAATGCCCAATAAAAGGCTGCTGATGCCTGAGAGATTCTTAAGTCTGTACCCCATGCCTGAGTCTCATGCGGATCTCTGGGAGAAAGTTCCAGTGGTTGATGCTTCTGTGGCACGTTTGTCAAAAGCTACTGTTTTACCAGAGCAAGGGGGAGCAGCTTTTAAGGACCCCGTAGACAAAAAGCTGGAGGGTAACCTCAAAGCAATATTTGAAGGGGTGGGATACACCCTTCGTCCTCTGATTGCTTCAGCCTGGGTCTCTAAGGCCATGATTGTGTGGGCTAATGATTTGTGCACTATTTTACATGCTGACCCTTGTGTGTTGTTGCTTGCGGAGAAGCTGAAAGCAGCAGCAGAGTATGTGCTGGAGGCTGAGGAGGAAGCTCTCAAAATGGCTGCTAGAGTTTCCACAGTGTCTGTCAATGCCAGGAGAGTGCTCTTGCTTAAGGCTTGGGAGGCAGATAATGAATCAAAAAAGGCCTTAGAGGCGTTGGCTTTTAAGGGAAAGTTGTTATTTGGATCTGAGCTTGAGGAGATTATTAAGCAGGCCACGGGAGGCAAAAGTACTTTTCTGCCGGCCCTCGCGGCAAAACAGACTTCCAAGTTTTCAGCTTTTTGGCCATCCTTTCAGCCCTCCCCTAGAGGGGGTGCGTCCTTTCGAGGACAATCATTCAGGGGGAAGTTCCAGTCATCTAAGGGAAAAGCCCCAAAGTCTAAGTTCGGTTCCTTTCATAAGAAACCGAGCTCCAAAGGTGATGACTGCCTGGGGAGCCCCTGTCTGTGGTCAAAGTTGGGGCTCGTTTGCTAAGGTTCCCGGAAGCTTGGGCATTGTTGGATCGGGATCCTTGGGTGTTGGACATTGTATCTCAGGGATACAAGATTCCTTTCAAAGGTCTTCCTCCGAGAAGATTTCTACCCACACCACTGCCAAAGGAGTCTCAGCTCCGTTCTGCTCTTTTGGGGGCGTCACAGTCCTTTTTAGAAAAAGAAGTGGTGATTCCGGTTCCTCGAGCTGAGTGGAAGAAAGGCTTTTATTCCACTCTGTTCTTGGTGCCCAAGCCAGACGGTACCTTCAGACCAATTTTAAACTTAAAGTAAATCTTCATCTGTGGTTAGACCATTTCAAGATGGAATCTCTGCGGTCTGTGCTTCTAAGCCTGGACCAGGGAGAATTTTTGGCGTCCATGGATGTCCAGGATGCATATCTGCATGTCCCTATTCACCCGGAGCACCAAGTTCTTCTAAAGGTTTGCTATAGGAGACCGGCATTTTAAATTACAGGCGTTGCCCTTTGGACTGGCCACAGCGCCAAGGGTATTCACCAAGATCATGTCAGTGATGGCGGCCGCCCTCCGACTGAGGGGTATCATTGTGATACCTTATCTGGACGACCTGCTGTTCAAAGCGGAGTCGGCGGAGACTTTGCAGAAACATCTAGAGGAAGCTATTCAGTTTTTGCAGGTTCACGGTTGGCTTTTAAACTTACAAAAGTCTCAACTTGTGCCGTCACAGAGAATCCAGTTCTCGGGGGTGATCCGGGATACCCATTTGCATAGGGTATTTGTGCCAGAGACAAAGGCCAAGGACATATCTCTCCTGGTTCGGGAGATCCTGGGGTCTCCGAGTCCATCGTTATGGCGGTGTCTCAAGTTGCCGGGAAAAATGGTGGCGACTTTCGAGACACTACAGTTTGCCAGGTTCCATTCTCGGATCTTCCAATGGAACATTCTGACATCGGGGAACATGCAGACCATGAAGTCAGAAAGGATAGAACTGACTCAAGAAATCCGGTCTTCCCTGAAATGGTGGACAGAGGTGGATTCCCTTCAGTGGGGTCGGTCTCTACAGTCTTGGGACTGGCTGGTAGTCACTACCGACGCCAGTCTCAGGGGCTCGGGGGCAGTAGTTCTGGACTTCCGGCTTCAGGGCCTGTGGACTACGGAGGAGTCAGCCTTGCCGATAAACATTCTGGAGCTGCGGGCTGTTTGGATGGTGCTATACCTGGTAGGAGACAAATTGCAGGGTCTCCCCTTGCGGATTCAGTCGGACAATGCCACGGCTGTGTCGTACCTGAATCATCAGGGGGGCACACGCAGCAAGCTGGCCATGTGGAAGGTTTCCCGGATCTTCTTGTGGGCGGAGCAGAAAGTTCCGGCGTTATCGCGATATTCATCCCCGGGGTGAAAAAATTACGATGGCGATTTCCGGAGCAGGGAGGAGCTGCTCGAAGGGGAATGGAGTATGAACCCACAGATATTCCAGCAGATTACAGTGCATTGGGGGACCCCGGAGGTGGATCTTATGGCATCCAGGTTCAACCATCAAGTACCCAGGTTCTATGCCAGGACAAGGGATCCTTTGGCCGAAGCGGTGGATGCAATGACTATTATCTGGGAGGGGAATCTAGCGTATATTTTCCCGCCGTTTCCAATGCTGGCGAGAGTTCTGAAAAGAATCAAGTCCCAAGGAATACCGGTGATTCTGATAGCTCTGGATTGGCCAAGGAGGTCTTGGTACTCGACTGTTCGGAGACTGTCTGTGGACTCCTGGTGTCTACCTCAGAGGTCATATCTGCTAAGCCAAGGTCCGTTCTTTCACCTGGATTTAGTTCGGCTAAATTTGACGGCTTGGCTATTGAAACCGCCATCTTAAAAAACAAGGGTTTCTCAGAAGCTGTGGTGAATACTATGGTAAAGGCCAGGAAGTAGGTGTCTTCTGCCAACTACTATAGAGTTTGGAAGACCTATATTAGATGGTGTGAGAAACAGAAATCTCATACATCCAGATTCCGACTTTATAAGTTGCTTGAATTCTTGCAGGATGGTTTTTCGTCTGGCCTCAGTCTTCAATTGCTCAAGGTACAGATATCAGCTCTGTCAATATATTTCCAGAAGAGGATAGCGATTCTGCCAGAGGTGCAGACCTTCCTTCCAGGAGTTTCCAGATTGAAACCTCCATACAAGCAACCAGTGGCACCCTGGGATTTGTCTCTGGTGCTGGAGTGTCTTCAAAGGGCGCCCTTTGAGCCATTACGGTCGGCTGACCTTAAGTTCCTTACATGGAAGTTAGTGTTTTTATTGGCCATTGCCTCTGCAAAGAGGGTTTCGGAGTTGGGAGCATTGTCCTGTAAGTCTCCTTTCCTTATTTTTCATGATGACAGGGCTGTTCTGCGAACAGTTCCTCAATTTTTGCCAAAAGTAGTTTCTGCTTTCCATTTGAACCAGGAGATACTTCTGCCTGTGTTTCAACCCCCAGAGGGTTCAAGAAAAAGGGACAAATTGCGGAATTTGGATGTAGTGCGCGCCTTGCGCATTTATGTGGACAGGGTGAAAGTTGTCAGGAAGACTGACACCTTACTAGTCTTGATTGATGTGCACAAGATTGGTTGGCCTGCTTCTAAGCAGACAATTGCTAGGTGGTTGCATTCTGTCATTGCTTTTGCATATGGTTGGTAGGCCTGTTGCGGCCAGGATTAACGCACATACCACCAGGTCTGTCACCACCTCTTGGGCTGGTCCAAGAGGACATTAAAAAAGCGCCACCTAAGAATTTTAAATCAAATCTTACCTATAGAGAAAGGATGGCCATAAAAAGTTTGGGGGATAACAAACTCATTACAATTAAGCCGAGTGACAAGGGAGGCGGCATTGTCCTAATGGATAGATCAAAATATGAATCAGAGGTCCTAAAACATCTAGAGGATAGAAGTACCTACCACAAACTGAGAGCAGACCCCACTTCGGGGATGCTAGAAAAACTAAAAAAGTTGTGTGAAAAATATGAAAATGAAGGGGTACTTTTAAATAGAGAGGCTAAATACCTGGTAAACTTAGAACCTGCCACCCCAGTAATTTATCTTCTTCCCAAGATACATAAGGACCCTCTCAATCCCCCGGGCCGCCCTATTGTATCGTGAGTGGAGTCGCTGACAGCAAACCTGTCCGAATTCATTGATTTTCACCTGCAACCCCTTGTGCTAAAAAATGCCTCACACCTTAAGGACACCAAGGATTTATTAAACTTCTTATCCACGGTCCAGTGGGAGGAAGGCCACATCCTGGTGACCGCAGACGTTAAGTCGTTGTACACGATAATAGATCATGAATCAGGGGTAGAGGCATGCACTAAAGCACTTTCTAAAAGCACTTTAGAAATTCCATTACAGAAATTTCTCATTGATGGCATCAGATTCATTTTAGGAAACAATTATTTTATGTTCGATGATGCCTTCTATATCCAAAAGGTCGGAACAGCGATGGGTACCAGGTTCACCCCGAGCTATGCCAACATCTTTATGGGGAAATGGGAGCAGGACTTTGTATGGTCACATAACCCCTTCGGGACGAACCTGGTATCATGGAAACGCTATATAGACGACATTTTGTTTTTATGGAAAGGAGGGCGAGAAGAACTATCATCTTTTTGCACATTTTTAAACTCTAACCTTTTAAATATCGAATTATCTTTTAATATCAGTGAATCCACTGTTGACTTTTTAGATATTTCCATTTTTATACATAATGGCCTCCTCTGCACAAAAACATTCACTAAACCTACAGACTCGGGCACGTATATCGAAAATACCAGCTGCCATCACAGCAACTGGTTGAATTTGATCCCAGGAGGACAACTCAAAAGAGTCAAAAGAAATTGTAGCGAAGAGGATACGTACAAATTACAGGCCAATCAAATGGAAATCAAATTTAAGAACAGTGGATACAATGAAAAGATTATAAAAAATGCTAGAGACACAATGGGGCAGATGTATTAAGCCTTAACAAGAGATAAATTCAAGTGTGATAAGGAGAGATAAACATCCAGCCAATCAGCTCCTTACTGACTTTTTTCAAACACAGCCTATAACATGGCAGTTGGCAGGTGATTGGCTGGACGTTTATCTCTCCTTATCACAATTGCATTTATCTCTTGTTAAAGCTTAATACATCTGCCCTAGTGGATCAAATAGAACATAAGACTCTCCTTGAAACTAAAAACACAAGGGAAAGGGACGATATGTCAACTAATAAAGCCGAATGGGCGTTTATCACCAACTTCTCTGCACAGCATAAATATATAGAGCAGTCTTTTAAACGACATTGGGAAATCCTGTTTAGGGACCCTATCATTGGTGAAATCATCCCCAAAAAACCACAATTTATTTATAAAAGGGCCCCCAATCTCAGGACCAAATTAGTTAAGAGTGCTCTCCCACCGAAAACCAAAGAAGGGAGCATCCTTACCAAAGGGTTCCATAGATGCGGATCATGCGTTGGATGTAGGGAAATCAAAGGGGATGGTTCTAGAAAGATAGAGGAAACGGTTATTATTGGGAATAAATATACCATTAAAGATTTTGTGACTTGTAATACCAAGAATGTGGTGTATATGATTGAATGCAAGTGCAACCTAGTATACATCGGACGCACCACAAGGCCATTTAAAGTCAGAGTTGGAGAGCATCTACGCAACATAAAAAAAGGGCTCCCCACACACACATTGTCACAACACTTTAAAGAGTACCATAATAAAACAGTTGACGGCATTAAAAGATTTATGGCCATTAAAAGTGTCAAAACTAATAACAGACAACGTAACCTTAACACCATCCTGGCTAAAACAGAGATGCGTTGTATATACGATCTCGGCACGCTGCAACCTAAAGGCCTAAAGGCCGATTTTGAAATCAAATGGTTTTTTGTAATCCCCTTATTTATGTATTTTAGCCATCCATTTTATAAAGAAACACTGTAAGAAATCTTTTTAGTTGCACCTTGTTTTTATATGTTATCACCCATTCTTGGTAAAACCCTGCTATGTATTATACATGTTGTCATATCTCTCTCTCTCTCTATCTATCTATCTATCTATATATATATATATATATATATATATATAGAAGATATACTTCCCAATAAACCTCATGTCATATTCAGAAAATCAAGAAACCTCAAAGAGATATTAGCACCTAGCCTGCTTGAAAGCAACCCCACTCAGCAAATATCACTAACCAAATGTACAGGTACATACAAATGTGGTCACTGCAACATCTGCAAACATGTACATCCGGATAGAAAAACCTTTCAGAATTACAACAACACCAAAAAATATACAAAGAAACATTTCTGCAATTGTAACACCACATCAGCTATCTACATGATTGAATGTCCATGTGGTCTTAAATACGTGGGTAAGACCAAACGCCCACTCAAACTCAGAATACAGGAGCATATCAGATATATCAAAAACAAACTCACAACTCATTCCGTATCTCGACACTACCTAAATAATCATAACTCATCCGTAGAAAACCTCAAATTCACCACCATCGAACACGTTACCCTTGGACCACGGGGAGGAGACCTAGCAAAGAGACTTTCGCAACGAGAAATGTTCTGGATTTACGAACTCAACACCCTGTCACCCCATGGTCTAAATGAAAGCTACGAAATAGCCCCATTTCTCTGAAGAAACAACGCCACAGAGGTCTTAGCCTGTATGAAAGTGACCCCAATACAAAAAAATGCGACCATCCCACTCTGCACAAACCCGATTCCATCCGAACTCGGAAGTTAAAAAGCAGTGGGCCCAACAAGTACTTGGGAGGGAGACCACCAGGGAAAATTGGGTATCGCATGCAAAACTGTACAGGGAAGGACACCAACAGGTCTAAAGAACCTCTGATGGCAGTTGTAAATGAAGGGACTTCAGAAGATATAAAGGACACCATTTCCGAAGGCAACAACTCGAATGATTGAAAATTCCACTCTCACATGAACTCTTAAAAACCTGAAACATACACCAAAAATACCTGGTATCGGAACCATTCTTCTACAAACTAAAGGAGTGATTAGCAACAAAGACATTCTAAATACTTCAGCAAGCTCCGACACAAAATTCTCAAAAGGAAGAAAATGAAAATGAAATAATCACCTTTGTAAATACAGTTAATGGACTCAGAGTACTACCAAAAATGGACTATACCTATACAGAACAAATATGTTCACTACACCTTTATGGCGAAACCGACTATAGGGTTCCTAACCACAAACACTCATATATATGATTTACTCAGAATGAAAATTCTGTCACTTGTAAATATTATTATCACACACTTATACCCACATTATGTGAACCCTGTCACTAATACTGTTATAACTGTATATTAATGTCACAGTTGAATGTAAATATGTACAGGACTATCTTGTTTGTCACCTTATAATAGAATTAAGCAAAACACATGGGATCACCATCGTCTGCACGCAAGCACAAAAATGTCACCTATATGACAATGAAGAATGAAAAATGCAATCATGCGGCAAACGAACTTTTAATAAGTGTCCTTTTTCATTAACATTTATACTTTACTTTTTCCTTAGTACGTATATCACAAAGAGCTAAATATGCCTCCACTAGAGGATTACTATGACAACGTTTGTGTCTCATAGTGGAAAACTCCGCCCCCATAAGTATGACGATCGAGATCCTATAGAAGACTACATTCCAATAGAAGGCTTGCGCTCCAATACAACAGACATCCGCGTTCCACGGGCAGTCAGCAAGGAGACGCACTTCCGGCTCATCGTCAGTTTAACACAAGCTTCAACGTCTGCGTTTCAGAGTCAGCGCTACGTGCGCTCCAGCAAGGAGACGCACTTCCGGTCCAGCATCGGCTCAACACAAGCTTCAACTTCCGCGTTCCAGCGTCAGCGCTTTGTGCGCTCCAACTACATTCACTTCCGCGTTCCACGGACGGACAGTGCGATGACGCACTTCCGGTCCAGCGGGAAAAAAAATTTCCTAACTGATCGCAGCAGTATTTACTGCAGATACAACAATAATAACCTGATAATATCGACAGAGACTGAGTCTCCAAATCTATCAGTAACTGCTATAAATGTTTCCTCAGTACTTTACTATTATTGAAAATACGAAAAATCGGACACTTCCGCTTCCGGTTCCTAATCCCACCCCCATGTAATCACAGACAGTATAAATACCCTTACTGATCACACCCTAATATTCTGCTCCCCTTGAAGAAGTCCATAAGTGGACGAAACGCGTCGGGACCACCCTCCAATCCTTTCTGCCACTGAGCTAAGAGACTGCAGCATTACCTCCCGGTCTCCAACCACGAAAAAGACTTTGACTTTTTTACTTACCCCATATCCAGCTAAGTACTAACCATACTTTTTAACAAAGGGGATAGACCTATTGTTCTTATATGTTCATATTGTTTTAATACCATTTTTGTCATTTTCCACCCACTTTCGTGTCATCTCCATTTTTCCTCTCCCATCCCCACTGCCCATCCCAACCCATTGTACAAGTGTCATGTGTTTGTCTTTGTGCATTGTATGAATTAAGTGTATACAAAAAAATCCTTTTTTATATATATATATTCTTTTACTTTGGTTTAATAAATACATTTTTACAGTATATTTTTGTATATACGTCCATATTTATTTTAAAAAATAAAATATATTAGTCTACTGTAAGGCGCCTTGATTCTCCCCATACTCTTCATCTAAACTCCTCCGGTTCACCAAGCCGGCACCCAGAGAATTGGCCAGCCACCCTAAAAGATTTTACAGTTAGATCTCTGAAATCTAATAGGTTATATTAAACACATTCCACATAGGGTAATCTAATGCGCCAGTGTCCTAGAGCTTCTTCTTGATCTCTGTTCTACTCTATTGGTAAAACTAGGATTAGGCTGCAATAGTAACCCAGATATTAATTGTTTGATTAAGTTAAATGTTTTTACTGTAATCACGTATATATCACCTTTCACTACGTATTAATAATCACAATTGTCGAATAATACACCAAATCACTGTAAATTGGTTCTTTACAATGTTTAAAACTTGTGGTCTGGGATCTAAAAGGTCAGACCTTTGTAGTAAAATTTTCAATGAGGATACGGTCACACAAGCCGTACACATAAGTGATAACACAGATTCAATGTTCTGGGATCTGGAAAAATTACTCACCAAACAAATCAAGGCATGGTGGGATATCAAAGGACTTGAACACTATCTTACGGTTGATCGAATCCCCAGAGGCCTGAGGATACTGAAAAATACTACCTTTGGCCAAGACAATCCAAAATTTATGGAACAGTGGGACAAAATTCTACATGAGTGCTCAGCTAAACTCATGAAAGCAATCATACAAGAGAAAAAACAATCTCTAACGGACATTGAAGAACAACTCAAAATTCATGAGACAAACCTCATAAAAATCAAAGAAAGTGAAGAATTTAAAATAAATGAAGCTGTTCTGAACAAAAAACTAGAAAGGATTGAGGAAGAAGTGATCAGGAGCAAAGAGAAAAAATTCAATAGGGACAAACAAGATTACGCCAATAATAGAATAAAAAATTGGTCCAGATTCGGAGCAAGGAATAGAGATAATAGTTATCCTAGGAAATTCATCTCCAAAACCTTCATACCCCCTAAACAAGATACCAGGACACCAAGGAACCACTATTCCAAAACAAACAACAGATTCTCAGCACTCAGCAGACTGGAATCATGTAGTGACAATGATTTTTTATCCCCGGGACAAACACCAACAGTAAGAGATACGACCAAAAGATACAACCACAGAGGACGTATAGAAATAGCCTCTCCACAAAAACGCAGGTACATAGAAGAGGAAAACGAGGAGGGAGGAAGAGACACAAAAAGAAGATATCTGAAACAATAGAACCAAAAAAACAAGGCATATTTAACCTTTCATCCCAAAACCTCACAAACCCACAAATAACACTGCTAAGCAAAGGCTTATCATTCGCTCCTATTCAAAAACCAAACAAATTCCAAATGTTTCTAGATCTAAACAAATATGTCAGAAAATTGACATTAAAAAGACACTTCGCTAAAAATGAGAACGCGATAATTAATAATTATGAGTCTCAATCTAAATCTTCACTGAAATGTACATCGAAATTCTATCCGCTCGAATCAAAGGGAAACCACATACCCATTTTCTATGAAATGGTTAAGAAAGATCTCATAGACAACAATGAGACCACCAACACCAGGAAAAACCTTACCAATCAGGAGAAAAGGGCCTTAAAAGAACTCAAAGAAAACAAATCAATAGTTCTACGACCAGCAGATAAAGGAGGAGGCTTGGTGATACAAGACAGAAAAGAATATGAAAAAGAGGCAAAAAGACTATTGGACGACTCCAAATCATATAAACCACAACCTAAAGACCCAACCGAGCCCTACGTAGACGAGTTAAGAAAACTACTCTTGAGAGGACTACATGAACAAATCATTACAAAATCTGAATATCAATATCTACTCAATAATGCTCCGGTCATACCCATATTTTACCATCTCCCAAAGATTCATAAACAGCTGCAAGATCCACCAGGCCGACCCATAATAGCAGGAATCGACTCACTTACGGCACACTGCTCTGAATATGTTGACATCTTCCTCAAAAACAAAGTCACCGAATTACCATCATACCTGAAAGATACATCCAGCGTACTGAGAATCATGAAAAACATCACCTGGCAGGACACCTTCCTATGGGCCACCATAGATGTTTCATCACTCTACACCTCGATTGAACATGAAAAAGGAACTCAAGCCTGCAGAGAAGCTTTAGAAAAAGATACCAACCTAACCACTGCCCATATCAACTTCATCTGTGATATCATCATGTTCATATTAACTCATAATTACTTTAAATTCCTGGACCAATTCTTTTTACAAATCTGCGGAACAGCCATGGGCACAATATTTGCACCAAGCTTCGCAAATTTACTTATGGGCAAATGGGAAGACCAGTACGTCTACAACAACAATCCTTTCAAAAATAATATACATATATACAAACGGTACATAGATGACATACTTGTTATATGGGACGGAAACTTGGAAGACTTCATGAAATTCATTAATCACATCAACAATAACAATTACAATTTGAAATTTACATTCAATATAAGTAAAGATCACGTGGAATTTCTGGATTTAATACTATCGAATGAAGGGAAGACAATTACAACTAAAAACTTCATCAAGACTGTAGACACAAACAGCTACCTTCATTACAAAAGTGGACATGTCCAACGATGGAAAGATAACATCCCATTCTCACAATTTTACAGGATCAAACGAAATTGCAGCACAGCCATATCATGCACAGAACAAGTTGAAATTTATGCCAACCGATTCAGGGAAAGGGAGTACCCTGAAAAAATCATTCACCAAGCCATCACAAAATGTGAAGAACTCAGCAGAACAGAACTACTGGAGGAGAAAATCAAACCCAAAAGAGGGGAAGAAAACAACCACTCACTAGCTTTTATCACGCAATTCAACTGCGAAGAAAAAAAGATCAGACAAACCATCAGTAAACACTGGAACATACTTAAAATGGACCCCATTCTAGAAGATATACTTCCCAATAAACCTCATGTCATATTCAGAAAATCAAGAAACCTCAAAGAGATATTAGCACCTAGCCTGCTTGAAAGCAACCCCACTCAGCAAATATCACTAACCAAATGTACAGGTACATACAAATGTGGTCACTGCAACATCTGCAAACATGTACATCCGGATAGAAAAACCTTTCAGAATTACAACAACACCAAAAAATATACAAAGAAACATTTCTGCAATTGTAACACCACATCAGCTATCTACATGATTGAATGTCCATGTGGTCTTAAATACGTGGGTAAGACCAAACGCCCACTCAAACTCAGAATACAGGAGCATATCAGATATATCAAAAACAAACTCACAACTCATTCCGTATCTCGACACTTCCTAAATAATCATAACTCATCCGTAGAAAACCTCAAATTCACCACCATCGAACACGTTACCCTTGGACCACGGGGAGGAGACCTAGCAAAGAGACTTTCGCAACGTGAAATGTTCTGGATTTACGAACTCAACACCCTGTCACCCCATGGTCTAAATGAAAGCTACGAAATAGCCCCATTTCTCTGAAGAAACAACGCCACAGAGGTCTTAGCCTGTATGAAAGTGACCCCAATACAAAAAAATGCGACCATCCCACTCTGCACAAACCCGATTCCATCCGAACTCGGAAGTTAAAAAGCAGTGGGCCCAACAAGTACTTGGGAGGGAGACCACCAGGGAAAATTGGGTATCGCATGCAAAACTGTACAGGGAAGGACACCAACAGGTCTAAAGAACCTCTGATGGCAGTTGTAAATGAAGGGACTTCAGAAGATATAAAGGACACCATTTCCGAAGGCAACAACTCGAATGATTGAAAATTCCACTCTCACATGAACTCTTAAAAACCTGAAACATACACCAAAAATACCTGGTATCGGAACCATTCTTCTACAAACTAAAGGAGTGATTAGCAACAAAGACATTCTAAATACTTCAGCAAGCTCCGACACAAAATTCTCAAAAGGAAGAAAATGAAAATGAAATAATCACCTTTGTAAATACAGTTAATGGACTCAGAGTACTACCAAAAATGGACTATACCTATACAGAACAAATATGTTCACTACACCTTTATGGCGAAACCGACTATAGGGTTCCTAACCACAAACACTCATATATATGATTTACTCAGAATGAAAATTCTGTCACTTGTAAATATTATTATCACACACTTATACCCACATTATGTGAACCCTGTCACTAATACTGTTATAACTGTATATTAATGTCACAGTTGAATGTAAATATGTACAGGACTATCTTGTTTGTCACCTTATAATAGAATTAAGCAAAACACATGGGATCACCATCGTCTGCACGCAAGCACAAAAATGTCACCTATATGACAATGAAGAATGAAAAATGCAATCATGCGGCAAACGAACTTTTAATAAGTGTCCTTTTTCATTAACATTTATACTTTACTTTTTCCTTAGTACGTATATCACAAAGAGCTAAATATGCCTCCACTAGAGGATTACTATGACAACGTTTGTGTCTCATAGTGGAAAACTCCGCCCCCATAAGTATGACGATCGAGATCCTATAGAAGACTACATTCCAATAGAAGGCTTGCGCTCCAATACAACAGACATCCGCGTTACACGGGCAGTCAGCAAGGAGACGCACTTCCGGCTCATCGTCAGTTTAACACAAGCTTCAACGTCTGCGTTTCAGAGTCAGCGCTACGTGCGCTCCAGCAAGGAGACGCACTTCCGGTCCAGCATCGGCTCAACACAAGCTTCAACTTCCGCGTTCCAGCGTCAGCGCTTTGTGCGCTCCAACTACATTCACTTCCGCGTTCCACGGACGGACAGTGCGATGACGCACTTCCGGTCCAGCGGGAAAAAAAATTTCCTTACTGATCGCAGCAGTATTTACTGCAGATACAACAATAATAACCTGATAATATCGACAGAGACTGAGTCTCCAAATCTATCAGTAACTGCTATAAATGTTTCCTCAGTACTTTACTATTATTGAAAATACGAAAAATCGGACACTTCCGCTTCCGGTTCCTAATCCCACCCCCATGTAATCACAGACAGTATAAATACCCTTACTGATCACACCCTAATATTCTGCTCCCCTTGAAGTCCATAAGTGGACGAAACGCGTCGGGACCACCCTCCAATCCTTTCTGCCACTGAGCTAAGAGACTGCAGCATTACCTCCCGGTCTCCAACCACGAAAAAGACTTTGACTTTTTTACTTACCCCATATCCAGCTAAGTACTAACCATACTTTTTAACAAAGGGGATAGACCTATTGTTCTTATATGTTCATATTGTTTTAATACCATTTTTGTCATTTTCCACCCACTTTCGTGTCATCTCCATTTTTCCTCTCCCATCCCCACTGCCCATCCCAACCCATTGTACAAGTGTCATGTGTTTGTCTTTGTGCATTGTATGAATTAAGTGTATACAAAAAAATCCTTTTTTATATATATATATTCTTTTACTTTGGTTTAATAAATACATTTTTACAGTATATTTTTGTATATACGTCCATATTTATTTTTAAAAATAAAATATATTAGTCTACTGTAAGGCGCCTTGATTCTCCCCATACTCTTCATATATATATATATATATATATATATATATATATATATATATATATATATATATATATATATATATATATATACTATTATTTTTAATTGATTCACTATGAATATGGGTCCTAAGCATTATTTATTCCTTCATGCTCCCTTTGTAGATCCAAAGGACGTTAATAGATATTGCAGGCGAATTTATACATATCCATTTATATTTGGGACTCTCTCCGCATTAA
Source organism: Crinia signifera (assembly GCF_055691185.1). NCBI lineage: Eukaryota > Metazoa > Chordata > Amphibia > Anura > Myobatrachidae > Crinia > Crinia signifera. Next base: position 208,253,713 of record NC_139222.1, on the reverse strand, counting down.
CATGGTCATAAACAAGCAGGAAATAAAGCTGTATAACGGCGTGGAACGCATGGTGCGTTCCAAAAACCGGAATTACGTATACTAGCTGAATCTCCAGAGAAACTCTACAGGAAATAGAACGACATGGAGCGCACAATGCGTTCCAATTACCGGAACTGACGTACTGCGACGTCACCAACCCAGAAGTGTACAGACGGAGACGGCAAACGTCAGCTGTTGCCGCGTAACCCCAGATTGATAGACCTATAAATAAAGAAGAGAAGACCTGCCATAATTACACAAGCCTTGAGAAAGACCCGTTGGTTCAAGGGTCGAAACGCGTTGGCGGAGTACTGTTGGCAGCATCCCAGACAGAGGAGGATTCAAGGAACAACCAGAGGAAGTGTCTGACCCCCAGCCCTGTTACCCGGGACCGGACTGGTGATTATCTGACTGAATGCTTTCGAACTGATTAACACCCAGTTCTGATCCACCTCTTGGTAATTTGTACCTATTCCCCCTACTAGTCTGGATTTTATGTTTTAAGATTCTTCATGTATTGTATTGTGTTTCATGATTTTATCCGTACATGTTAATAAAACAGGCTTCACTATTATAAGCCCTTCTCTGTTTACATGTACTGGAGCACTTTACCCATCAGAGGATTTTACTGGATGCAGGTGGAACACTAATATATGGAAGTATTAATTTTTTATTCCCCCATACTGCACTTTGTATTAGACCCACTCACCCTGGGCTCTTTGGGCGCTGTTTGAAATTGGTATACCCTCTCTTTCTACTATTGTGATATCTGAAGGATTTTGGGATTGTCCTTCCATACCTATTTTCTGTAGCGACCTTTTGGCGCAGAACCTTTAAGTTTTACTTCTGTTTTTGTGACCACCTCTTAAGCTGTTCGCCATGGGGCTACAGCTGAGCAAGTATGCAAGGCCGCCCCACTTGGTCATCTGTTCACACTTTTGCCAAATTCTACAGGTTCCATGAGTTCACGTCGGAGGACGCATCATTCAGGCGAGCAGTAATGAGAGCTGCAGACCTGAGCGTACCCTCCCAAAGTACTGGCTCTTGAATGTCCCAATGTGAGCTGTGTCACCAGGACCATTGAAAGAGAAAAAGGATTTTTGTAAGAACTTACCGTTCAAATCCCTTTCTCTGATATGGTCCTGGTGACACAGCGATCCCTCCCTTACGCTCAGTAAGTATGCCAGTGTTCATGATGGTTCATGTTATAATGGTTGAAAATTATTTTTTTTAAATTGTGCATATAATATGTTCAGGCGTTTGTACTGAGTTAATGTATTCCAGTGGCTTTGCAAGTTGAACTGAGGAGTCTGGGATGCAGGGGGAGGAGCATACCCCTCTGAAAAGCTTTAGGATAGGTGCCTGGCTCCTACGGACCCTCCTACATCCCAATGTGAGCTGTGTCACCAGGACCATATCAGAGAAAGGGATTAGAACGGTAACTTCTTACAAAAATCCCTGTTTCTTCACCAGGACCTATCTTGTCTAAATTTGACGGCCTGGCTTTTGAAACCTCCCTCTTAAAGAAGTAAGGTTTCTCTGAGGCAGTTGTCAGAACTATGATAAGTGCGCGGAAACCTGTATCGGCGGAAAATTATTATAGTCTGGAAGACATATATCAGGTGTTGTGAGAGACAGAGAGTTCACACGTCTAGATTCAAGGTTACTAGACTTCTGGAATTTCTACAGGATGGTTTCTCAGCTGGTTTAGGCTTACAGTCATTGAAAAGTACAGCTGTCTGCTTTGTCCATCTTCTTTCAAAGGAGAGTGGCTCTGCTACCGGAGGTTAAGACATTCCTCCAAGTGGTTACTCCTCTCTGTATAGACAACCAGTGACGCCTTGGGATCTGTCGCTGGTGTTTGAACCGTTAAGGTGGGCTGACCTTAAGTTCCTGTCTTGGAAACTGGCGTTTCTATTGGCTATCGCTTTGGTGAGGCATGTGTCAGAATTGGGGGCCTTGTCTTCCATGTTTCCTTTTCTGATTTTTCATGAGGATAGGGCTGTTCTACAAACGGTGCCTAAATTTCTGCCAAAAGTGTTGTCAACCTTTCATTTGAATCAGGAAATTGTTCTTCCGGTGTTTTGTCCTCCTGAGGAGGCAAGAAATAGGGACAATTTGAGAAATGTGGATGTGGAAAATTTGATTTGTTATTGGTACTGTATGAGGTACATAAGAGAGGGTGGCCAGCTTCTAAGCAGACCATTGCTAGGTGGTTAAGGTCGGTCATTGCCTTTGCCTACACAAAGGTGGGTAGACCTGTTCCCTCCAGGATTAATGCCCATACCACCAGGTCTGTTGTTTCCTCTTGGGCTGTGCGTCACAGGGATACAGAGGAGCAGTTATGCAGGGCTGCCACCTGATCCTCTGTTCACACCTTTACCAAATTTTACAGGTTCCATGAGTTCGCGTTGGAGGACGCTTCACTTGGGCGAGCGTACCCTCCCAAAGGACCGGCTCTTGAACGTCCCATGATTGAGCTGTGTCACCAGGATGGCCGAAAAAGAAAAGGGGATTTTTGTAAGAACTTACCGTTCAAATCCCTTTCTCTGAGTCCATGCTGGTGACACAGAGATCCCTCCCTTACGCTCCATAAGTTTATACCGTTTCATGTGATTGTCATGTTATATGGTTATTATTTATGCATATTAATATGTTCAGGCGTTGTGCTGAGTAATGTATCCTAGTGTGCTCTGGAAGTTGAACTGAGGAATGCTGGGAGGCAGAGGGGAGAAGCCTGCCTCTCAAAGACTTATAGGTGCCTGGCTCCTGCGGACCCTGCTACATCCCATAGTTGAGCTGTGTCACCAGGATCGACTCAGAGAAAGGGATTCGAATGGTAAGTTCTTACAAAAATCCCCATTTTGGAATCCAACACCCTATCATTCCTTTGGTTTTGTTATACAAGTGTTTATTCGGATTTCAGCATTATGATGCACAATCTTCTCTGTATGCAATATTTGCATATTACATAGTTGAGGTTGAAAAAAGACACGTCAATCAATTCAACCTTTGACCTAGATTTTTCATCCCCTCTTTGAAATATGTATTTTGTTTTAATATTGAAATATAAATAAATGTTTGTCGAACCTTATTTTAAATGTGCTTAATGTGTCTGCCTTCACCACCCCTTCTGGAAGAACATTTCATACCTTTACTGCCCTAAACGTGAAAAAACGTTCCTTTTTAAGGGTACAGAATCTTCTCTCCTCTAGTCTGAATGCATGCCATCTGTCCTAGTGTGATACCCAGGCAGTGCTGGGTATGACAGTGAAGAAAAAATGGTACACCAGGCCATCTCCTCACAAACAGCAAGGAGTTTATTTAAAATTCAAAAAGTGTTGTCACAGCAATCAAGTATAATATGTTGCTCTTCTCCCTCCAGGACAACATTCGTATAGGTTACCTCAGACTACATCAGACAAGCATTTCCTTTCACTCGCAGCATAAACAATGATGGGAGAGCAGTACATTACATACCAGTGTTTTCTGGGAAGCAGAAGTGCGACAACCGCAAGCTGTGTCATTCTCTTTGCTGTGTTACTACACTAGTCTCCAAACTCAAAGCAAAGAGGTTGCCTGATAGTTCAGTGTTTTGCCCTCTGATGGATACGGTCATATTGTCTACAGCATTTAGGTCTACAAGCATCAGGTCTACACCACTAGGTAGACATGCATTTAGGTAGACATGACTGAAGGTCGACATGACTTAGGTCGACAGGGTCATTAGGTCGACAGGGTCATTAGGTCGACTTTTATAAGGTCGACAGGGTCATTAGGTCGACATGGGAAAGGTCGACAGGCAAACGGTCGACATGGGGTCATTTGACTGTTTTATGAGTCGAAATGTGCCGACAGGCGGTATTTCATGCCCTACCATCCGCTAGGGCTTGGTGGGAGAATAAAATAGTGGGCCGAGCGTAGCGAGGCACCGTGCCCGAAGCATGGCGAGGGGACGCGGTGCTATGTTGACTGTGTCGACGCTTGAAAAAAATGAAAAATAAATAAAATAAAAACATGTCGACTTTTTCACTGTCGACCTTATACCTGTCGACCTAACACATGTCGACCTAATGACCCTGTCCACCTAAAGACCCTATCCACCTAACCCATGTCCACCTTCAGTCAGGTCGACCTAAATGCAATTCGACCTAATGGTGTAGACCTAAATGCAGTCTGACGAATTATCCCATTCCCCTCTGATATAGTTAAACATGTTAAGCATGTCACCTCTTAACATAGCTGCCTACCCTCCTGCATTCTGCAGGAGACTCCCTGAAATATCAGCAATCTCCCTCATTAGTCTAACAATCTCCCTCATTTCACCTAGCCCACATTATACTCTTACATTTTTGGGGGAAAAAGGAGAGATAGATACATTTACATTGATTCATCAGCACCATTTCCCAGCACTTTAGCAAGTATAGTAGCTCTTACTAACTGCTTTGGATCTACATTTGAATATGTGGTACTTGTTTCCTAGCACGGCGCCCATCTTATGCCATCGCATACCACTAATTAAGGTATGCGATGGGAACCGATTTTCGGGTTCTAATGCTGGCCACACATCAGACCAACTTTCATCCAACCATCCAACTAGTTGGTTGGATGGAATAAAAATCTGGTACTGGATAGGTGCAAATGTAAATTGTAATTCATTAATTTGGTCCAAAAATTTGGAAAGAGACAAAACCTGTCACTCAGACAAAGTAATGTAGTTTGATCTGTTTGATTAAATTAATTTCAGTGAATGTTTTTGTCCATTTTCCTGGGTTTGTGAGCAAATTGCTCTTTGTCATTTGTTCCCATCCAGTACCATATTTTTATTCCATCCAACCAACTAGTTGGCTGGTTGGATGAAAGTTGGTCTGATGTGTGGCCAGCATAAGAGCCGCACTGTACAATTTTAATATCGCATCGCATCGCATGCCATTACAATGGCATGCGATGCGATTTCTAATTGTACAAGCACCCTGATGGGTGATTACTATGTTAAATGCACCCCCATTGTTAACGCCACCCCCACTATCAACGCCAACCCAAAGCATGGCGAGCGCAGCGGTACGCGTCCTCCAACCTTTTCATATTCCCACTATCCACGTTGGCGTGGAGTTGACTTTATATAGTGTGGCGAGCCACCGGGCCCGAAGCGTGGCGAGCGGACGCGGAATATATGTGAAGTTATCCGCATCCCCTCACGGGGCACGCCACGCTTCGGGCTCGGTGGCTCACTGCGCTCGCCACACTATATAAAATCAACTCCACGCCGACGTGGATAGTGGGGTATGAAAAGGTCGGAGGACGCGTACCGCTGCCCCTCGCGGGCTCTCTTCGCTCGCCACGCTTCGGGTTGGTGTTCATAGTGGCGGTGGCGTTAACCATGGGGGTGCATATAACATAGTAATCACCCATCAGGGTGCATGTACAATTAAAAAATCGTTTTGATCGCATCGAACGCATCGCATGCGATCTGGTCGCATGAGATGCGATCAAAACGATGGCATAAGATTAAAATCGTGGGCGCCGTGCTAGGAAACAAGTACAGAATAAGATTCCCATGAGATGTAGCAGTAAACACCCACGCTTCTAGATGCCACGTTCACAATCTCTCCATACATGGAAGTAGACACGCCCTCTGGGTGGAGCAAGACATGACCTCTCAATGGGGCCCTTTGCAAAATTATATTACCAACTATAATCTCCCTGAAACTAGTTTTCAAAGGTAGGCAAGTATGCCTCTTAATGGGAAGCGGTCATCTATTAGAATGAATTTAGGTCTACAGTCATTAGGTCGACCCCACTAGGTCGACTGGCAGGAAGGTCGACCTGACTTAAGGTCGACATGGGCCAAGGTCGACATGACTTAAGGTCGAATTTGCATAAAGGTCGACATGACGAAGGTCGACTGGTCATAAGGTCGACATGGGTTTTTCACTGTTTTTTGAGCCGACATGTGCCGACAGGCGGTATTTCATGCCCTACCATCCACTAGGGCGGGAGGAGGTTATTAAAGCTGTGGCGAGCGAAGCGAGCCACCGCGCCCGAAGCATTGCGAGCGAAGCGAGGGTCCGATTCTCATTGCCAACTGTGTCCATGTCGACTGTGTCGACATTCGGGTCAAAAAACAGTGAAAAACCCATGTCGACCTTATGACCAGTCAACCTTACTCATGTCGACCTTTATGCAAATTTGACCTTAAGTCATGTCGACCTTGGCCCATGTCGACCTTAAGTCAGGTCGACCTTCCTGCCAGTCGACCTAGTGGGGTCGACCTAATGACTGTAGACCTAAGTGTGGTCTGACAGATGTACCGATTCCCTCTTAATCATCTATTTTCCAGTGTAAGAATTCCTAATTTGGCTAAATACGCTATCCCTTTTATTAACTTGGTTGCCCTTCTCTGAACTTTTTCCAGTTCAACCATGTAATTTTTGTAATGTGAAGCCCAGAATTGCACTTCAAATTCCAAATGCAGTCTAACCAGTGCCTTGTAGAGTGACATGATTACATTTTAGTTTCTAAGTTCCATACTACTTTTTATACATGCTAGTATTCTGTTAACCTTCCTGGCTGCTCCATTACACTGTGTACTGCACCCCAGTTTGTTATCAATTAGAACTCCTACATCCTTTTCCATTTCTGATTTCCCTAATTTTACCCCATTAAGGTTATAATTTGCCCCCAGGTTATGCCTCCCAAGAAGAAAGTCTGTGAGTGTAGAGGGAGCTCCTAGGAGTTCTCTTACCGGAGGTAAACTAAGGACGCCAGCACACAACGTGCAGCGGGTTGAGCCATTTGCCATCGGGCTCCCCGCCCCTCCACATCCAATCATCAAAGAGGGTGAGCATATTCTAAGGAGACTCTGCGTTACCTGACATCTACCACCTGGCGTTACATGCGCTAATCAGGCGATCTGCAGTGCGCTCCTAAACAAAAGCTTACAAAGTGCTTTGGCTTCTACCTTTCCCCATTCATTTAACCCATTGTCCCCTGCTACTAACAGTCTGGCTGATGCTAACCTCTTACTGACATTTATTGTGCTCCTGAAATTATCTTCTACCATCTAACACGTGACCCATTTGGTGTTGGCTACTCTATATAACTTTATTCTAGGGCCTCATCTGCATATGAGAAGCCCAATTTGATATACAGTATGGTATCCGCCTTGTTATCTGTGTATATTTTTTATGTGTATGTAAACTTTTATAATGTGTTTTTTTTCGTATATAAAAATGTAATTATACTATTTAAAATGTGCCCAGGTGTCCTTTTGTTCAGTGTGGTTCGCAGGTGATTAATCCAGATTTGGCAGCGCAAGTGCAAACCCAACCATTTATGCCTCCCAAGAAGCATAACCTTACATTTATCTATTTTGAACCTCATTTTCGATTTGTCTATCCACTTATCTTATTTAATTTGAATCCATCTGTAGCATGGAAACATCCTCAACTGTTCTAATCACCCTACATAGTTTTGTGTCCTCCGCAAAGATGGATACTCTGCTTAGTAACATAGGGCCTTATTCTGGTCGGTGCGGTTATATCCGCGTGCGTTCGGCCCGCCGATGTTTTGGGTCTGCGCATGTGCAGAGGCGTCTCTGCGCATGTGCGAGCGGGGCGTACGGCCAAATCCCACATGATATGTGAACACTCCGAACAGGGGGTGGAGAGGGGCGTGAAGGGCTATTTGGGCTCATTACCATATGCATACGCCCCGCGTTTCATGGGCGTTCCCATGCAAACGCTGGGCGTACGTATGGTAATGTGGCCGTGACGCACGTGTAGGGGGCGGACATATGACATCGTCGGATGTCAGCTGGCCGCCCAGATCCCTGCTATTGCACGGAAAAATGTCCGTGTGGTCTGAGGTTGCGGGAGCTGGTGGAGCACTCGGTCCTGCATTCGATGGTCTGCGACCATCGAATGATGGGGGAGGTTCCCTGAGATGGAGGAGGCGTATTCCGTGAAAAATACACGTGCGGTCCGTTCGGCCAGCTTCTTACCGCGTACGGACGGAGTTGGCGATCCGTATGGAAGGCGGGGTTTCGCACGCACGGTCCTGGCCGCATATTCGGATCCGGCCGCACCGATCAGAATAAGGGCCATAGAAACATAGAATTTGACGGCAGATAAGAACCACTTGGCCCATCTAGTCTGCCCCTTTTTTAAACATGTTACCTCAAACCATATTTGATCCTTATTTTTTTGTAAGGATATCAATATGCTTATCCCAAGCATGTTTAAATTGTACTACTGTATTTGCGTCTACCACCTCTGATGGTAGGCTATTCCACTTATCTACTACTCTTTCTGTGAAGTAATTCTTCCTCACATTTCCCCTGAATCTTCCTCCCTCTAGTTTCAGTGCATGTCCTCGTGTTCTGTTGCTCCTCTTCCTGTAAAGAATGTCTCCCACCTGTACCTTGTTAAAACCCTTGATATATTTGAACGTTTCTATCATGTCCCCCCTTTCCCTTCCCTTCTCTGCTCTAAAGTATATATATTAAGATCTTTTAGTCTTTCCTGGTACGTTTTGTGATGTAGGCCATGCACCATTTTAGTTGCCCTTCTTTGTACAGTCTCTAATGTATTTATATCCTTCTGGAGATATGGCCTCCAGAACTGAACACAATACTCTAGGTGAGGTCGTACCAATGACCTATTCAGTGGCATTATTACTTCTTTCTTTCTACTGCTGATACCTCTCCCTATGCAACCAAGCATCTGACTTGCCTTCTTCATTGCTTTGTTACATTGCCTACCTGCTTTTAAGTCCCCTGAAATAGTGACACCTAGATCCCTCTCTTCCTCAGTAGTTTCCATTTATAGTGCCATTTATACTATATTTAGATTTTGGATTTCTGAGACCCAAGTGCATGATTTTGCATTTTTTGGCATTAAACTGTAGTTGCCATGCTCTTGACCATTCCTCTAATCTACCTAGATCCTCAATCATTTGTTTTACCCCTCCTGGTGTGTCTACCCTGTTGCATACCTTTGTGTCATCTGCAAAAAGGCACATTTTACCCTCAATTCCATTTGCAATATCACCAATAAAGATATTAAAAAGCACCGGTCCAAGTACAGATCCCTGGGGTACTCCACTTGTAACCTTTCCCTCCTTTGACTGTACTCCGTTTACTACAACTCTCTGTTTTCTGTCCTGCAATCACGCTCTTATCCATTCAACTATCTTAGAATCCAATCCCAAGCTTTCAAGTTTATTTAACAGTCTGCGATGTGGGACAGTGTCAAAAGCTTTACTAAAGTCTAGATAAGCTACATCTACAGCCCCACCTTGATCTATTACTTTAATCACCCAGTCAAAAAAGTAAATTAAGATTTGTTTGACATGATCTTCCCCCAGTAAACCCATGCTGTTTTGGATCCTGTAAATTGCTGGTTTTGAGATATTCTACAACTCTTTGTTTTAAGAGTGTTTCCATCGGTTTCCCTACTACTGATGTAAGGCTCACTGGTCGGTAGTTGCTTACCTCTTCCTTGCTTCCACTTTTGTGCAGTGGGACTACATTCGCTGTTTTCCAGTCCTCTGAGATTACTCCAGTAGCTAGTGACTGGTTGAATAATTCTGTTATTGGTTTTACCAGCTCTCCTTTAAGCTCTTTTAGTATCCTTGGATGTATCCCATCTGGCCCCATTGATTTATCCACTTTCATTTTTGAGAGTTCTGTAAGGATTTTCTTCTCTGTAAATGTACTTGGCTCTCCCTCAGTTTTCTGACTATACTTGTATAGTATATAGTATTCCATCCTCTATGTCATTAATGACCGGGGCAGGGACTGATGTGAATGTTCAAATATTTTCTGTAAAGTGCTATATAAGAAACTGTTAATAAATAAATAGATGTTCTATTACATTGGTATTTGATAGCAGATTCACATTATTTGTTAACATTTTGTTCAATGTGGCTTCTTTGCGAGTAGGTATTTTTACAGTTTGTGTTATCTAATTATCCTTCAGTGTGTTAAGAAATCGCTCACTTTTAGTTGTACCAGTTTTATTTGTCCAGTCTATGTCTAGATAGTTAAACTCCTCCAGTACTATTTTTTTTGTCCAGTCTATGGGAGTATTCTCTCGGGTACTATTTCCGACATCGGAAATAGCGCCCGCCGTGTATTCAATGCTGCCATTTTAGATAGCATTGAAGGTGAATTTTGACAAAACAAATACACCTTTATTGCTCTGGATCTTTATGGATTTGTTTTGTCGGAAGCAGCCATGGATTGTCGAATTCACGGCCGTTTCGGGACAATCTATGTCTCTTTTCACTGACACAACCCATTTTCGACACTTGACAGGCGGAACATTGAATTCTGCCTGTTGAGTTGCAGACAAGCTGCCGGAAACAGCCCAGGATTCTGACTGTCGGGACATTCCGATCGTCTGAATCCCACATTGAATTTTTACTTGTTCTAAAAGAATTGCTTTATCACTTTTTTAAATGTTAGGTGGTTTATAACATACCCTTATGATTAATTTGTTTAGTCTCTTGTAAATTCCAACTATCTATGCCCACACGGCCTTGGTATTATCCCCAATTATCCATGGGGTCATTTACTTTAAGCATGGCTGGGTACGATTTTACATAAAGGCACTCTCCCATCTTCTATTTTCCCTAGGCCTAGACACATTGGGGGAAATTTACTAAAGGAAAGTTGTAAAAAATAGGTGTATTTGTATCCAGAAATACACTTATTTTTTACATTTACTATCCCGAAAATACGGCAATTCGTATTGATGTGCTATCAATACGAATTGCCGTGTTTTAAGGATAGTAAATGTCAAAAATAAGTGTATTTCTGGATACAAATACACCTATTTTTTACAACTTTCCTTTAGTAAATTTCCCCCATTATGTATTTCCCCCTTTTTTTCTTAATTTTTACCTTTCACCTAGTACACAGAGATATGAATATAAATCTCCAACGGTGTATCCTCCGATATTACTGTTATTTAGGAATTCATACCGCTATAAATATTAGATATATTTATTGTGTGCAGGGGTCTCTCTAAATACTAAACCTATAACCTATCATAACCTAACCAGGATGATATACAGAGGAACTAAATATTTTTCCAACATTATTTGTAATTTTTACTGATTTTCATCTATCAGAAAGATATAAAAATACTTGAATATGGTTGATATATCATAAATATTTGTCCCCTTGTGTTTATATGTTAGTTATGACTTTGTAATATACAGTACAGATAATACAATATATACACTTGTAATTTCACAGAGAATTGATGAGAAATTTTACAAAAGAACTGTTTAAGAACATTATTTAATGCATACCTCCCAACTGTCCCGCTTTCCGTGGAAACGTCATGGTTTTAGGGACATTCCTGCATCCCGCCTGGGGCCACCAGTGTCCCGTTCTGGGGGGGCAGTTAGGCGCCCCCCCAGCCTGAAGGGAATAGATACTATGCACAGCATCTGTTCAGCAATGCAGAGGGGCAAAAAACTACGCAAAGCCTGCAAAAAGGCTCTGATCTGAATGGATAGATGTGCTCTGGGCTTCCCTGATGACCTGACTGCTCCATACTAATGGGCAGCACGGATCAGAGGCGGAACTACCATTGGTGCAGCAGGTGCATTGCACCGGGGCCCCTGACAACTAAGGGGCCCACGGCTGCATAAAACCATCAATGAGTTATTGTGAACCTGGGTTGGGGTGGAGGAGGGGGCCCAGATTATATATTTGCACCTGGGCCCACAACCCACGAGTTCCGCCACTGGCACGGATGGTGTAATGGTTAACATTACTGCCTCACAGCACTGAGGTCATGGGTTCATTTCCCACCATGGCTCTAACTGTGTGGAGTTTGTATATTCTCCCTGTACTTGCGTGGGTTTCCTCCGGCTCCCACAATCCAAAAATATACTGGTAGGTTAATTGGATGCCAACAAAATTAACCCTGGAATGTCTGTGTGCATGTACATGTAGTAGGGAATATACATTGTAAGCTCCACTGGGGCAGGGACTGATTAGAATGATCAAATATTCTCTGAAAAGCTCTGCGGAATGTGTGCTATATAAATACCTAGAGGGAAGGTGGAAGTTATGGAGCAGGGGGACACCGATTGGACAACCTATCCACCTACAGGTAACAGGTGTTTAAACAGTTTTGTTGGCCCTGAGGAAGCTGCTTTGCAAAGTACACGCCGGCTAGTGTGCTTTGCAGAGATTACATCCGGGTTTACAAATACTCACTATACAAAGTATATTACCTGCTTTTGAGCACCAGACTCCTTTTTTATGCATGGCTGCATCCCCAGGAACGTGCTCAGCCCAGATCCTACTTATGTGTGTCAGAGGGATCTGTTTCCCCCTTAGTTGTGATGTGGCTGCAGAAGAGAAAGCGTGACTTATGGCCGCGTCACATATCAACCGGGCACGAAAACTAAAGGGCCCTGCCACAGCAGAGTTATAGGTAGCAGTGCCCAGAAGCCGGCTCCTGCACTGTGCCTTCACCAGCTCCTCCTGCATCTGTGCTTCAGCAATGGCAACAATATGACAGCTGGAGCCAACACCAGAAGCAGCTGCTCAGCAGGGGGAATGGAGCGGGTGTGACAGTGAGGACGGTGCAGGGTGCAGGAGGATCTGACAAAGCAGGATTAGGAACAAGACCAGGGGAGTAAAAGAGGAAGAGGCTCAAAAAAACCCAGGCAGGAAGTAGAGGTAAGAGGGGGTGTGTGGTCTGTTTGTGACTGAGGGAAGCCTGGCTGTGTGTCATGTATGGGGATTGATTACTAGCAGACTTCACTCCTCCTCTCCTACCTCGTGGTGCTGCTCTGTGTGTCACTGTCACCTCCTTCTCCTAGGGGTGACTGATATTACTGGCCTGCTTGTCCCCCCTTCTCCTCGCTGCACAGCTGGCAGAGAGGCTGCAGCTCACTAATTAACCCCTTCCCGACATTTGACGTACATTTACGTCATGGCCGGGATGTACTTCCCGACACATGGCATAAATGTACGTCATGACTTTAAACTGTCACTGCGTCTAGAGACGCAGTGACAGAGGGACGATGTCTGCTGTCCCTGACAGCAGACATGTCCCTGCATGCCCAGGGGGGGCTGCGATGCCGCCCCCCCGTCGGCGATCGCTGTGATTGGCTGTTCAGTGTGAACAACCATTCACAGCGTTTTCCTGTGTTACCAGCGAATCAGACGCTCGGTAACACAGGTGTCAATCACCGCCGGGCGTCAGGGGGCATGAGGGGGTCATCGGTGACGATGACACCTCACCCCACCCTCACCCCACCTGCCCCCAAGGCTGTGATTGGTCCGTGGGACCCACGGACCAATCACAGCCAAGGCGTGACATTTAAACTAACGGTGACTGCGCTGCAGACGCCATTCCGGTCTGGAATAGCGTGCAGAGCGGTCACCGTGCCTATCTGCCATGATACTGACCTGATCCTTGCTAATACTTACCTGATCCTTGCAAATACCTTACCTGATTACCTGATCACTGCTTGTAGCGTGCTGGACGCTTCCTGGATCTGACTTCTTGGGACTTCCTGCTGCTGCTGCAGTGTGATAGAGAGATAGAGAGATAGAGAGAGAGATAGAGAGAGATAGAGAGATAGTGACAGAGAGAGCTATATTTTGTGTCTGCTACCCCCCCTTTTTGGGGGTGCAGGTTTTTTTTATATATAAATAACTGTCAGTGCTGCTGCTGCAGTGTCATAGAGTGATAGATAGTGATAGATAGTGAGAGATAGAGAGATAGAGAGATTTGTGTCTGCTACCCCCCCTTTTTGGGGCTGCAGGTTTTTTTTTTATATATATATAACTGTCAGTGCTGCTGCTGCAGTGTCATAGAGTGATAGATAGTGAGAGATAGAGAGAGATAGTGACAGAGAGTGATAGAGAGTGTATATTTTGTGTCTGCTACCCCCCCTTTTTGGGGGTGCAGGTTTTTTTTTATACATATAACTGTCAGTGCTGCTGCTGCAGTGTCCTAGAGTGATAGATAGTGATAGATAGTGATAGATAGTGAGAGATAGTGACAGAGAGTGATAGAGAGTGTATATTTTGTGTCTGCTACCCCCCCTTTTGTGCTGATCAGTATATCTGTGCTGATCAGCAACTTTTTGGGGGCGCAGGTTTTTTTTTTTTATATATATACCTGTCAGTTGCTGCCAGTTGCACTGTCAGTTGCACCAAAGGTTGTGCACCTGCTGCCCCTCACTGGTAATCAGTGTTGCATCACTGATCACCTTTTTTTTTTTTGAGGCTGCTGTGGGGTCTTTTTTTAATTTTTTTTTTTACACACACTGTGATTTTGTGGGTGTCCTGTGGCCACTGTGCGCTGATCAGTGACGTACATCACTGATCAGCTTTTTCGGCACAGGGTTGATCTATTTTTTTTTTTTTTGATCAAATTCCTGTTGCCTTTGAGCGCTGTTCAGTGACGGACGTTACTGACCAACATCTGTGCTCAATTTTTGGCGCAGGAGCTTTTTTTTTTTTTTTTTAACCCCTTCAATTTTTTTTTTTTTTAATTGGGATCAAATTCCTGTATAAAGTATTTTTTTTTTCTGCACTACATACACACTACACACTACATACCCCCCGGGTTGAAATAAAGTTTGTACCCCCCCCCCTACACTATACACGTGTTGAAACATTTCACTACCAGTAACACAAAAATAAAAATTGCATCCCAAATGTCATCCCAAATGTCATCCCAGTCATCCAGAAGAATGTATTCAGCGGAGGAGGCATATGCCATGCTTGCCTCTGATTCTGACACAGCCAGTGAGGCAAGCGGGGAATTTGAAGGATTCATCTTAAGCTCCTCTTCCTCCTCTAGTGATGAGGGACCCCCTCAAAGACGCCCCCGTAGAGCAGCTGAGACCCCCCCCCAATAATTGATCTCGTATGGACCCCACCACCAGACAATTTTGAGCCCCAGGTTCCTGAGTTTTTGGCCATGCCAGGAATCCAATTTGATTCCACAGGTCTCAGAGAAATTGACTTTTTCAAATTATTTTTCTCTGATGATTTTATAAATTTAATGGTGGACCAAACTAATTTATATGCCCAGCAGTTTATTGCTCAAAACCCCACGTCATCATTTGCTAGGTGGACCCCTGTAGATGCAGTAGAGATGATGACGTTTTGGGGTCTGGTGTTTCATATGGGCATAGTAAAAAAGCCAGAAATTAGGCAATATTGGAGTACAGATGTTCTGTACAGCAACCCATTTTACCGTATGGCCATGCCCCGGGCTCGATTTGAGACGATCCTTAAATTTTTGCATTACAACGATAATGCACAGTGCCCTCCCAGAGATGATCCCACCTTTGACCGGCTATTCAAAGTCAGGCCGGTCATTGATCATTTCAGTGCCAAATTTGCAGAGATGTACATCCCTGAAAAATTTATTTGTATTGACGAGTCCCTTATACATTTTAAAGGAAGGGTTAAATTCCGCCAGTACCTTCCCAGTAAGAGGGCAAGGTATGGCATAAAAATGTATAAGCTGTGTGAAAGCACCTCAGGGTACACCCACATGTTTAGGGTATATGAAGGGAAGGATTCAAGAATTGAACCGCCAGAATGCCCCCCCTCCCTCGTAGGTGTTAGTGGAAAAATTGTCTGGGAGTTAGTGCACCCCTTCCTGGATAAAGGTTATCACCTCTATGTGGATAACTTTTACACTAGCATCCCCCTGTTTAAGGCCCTTGGTTCAAGAGGTACAGCAGCTTGCGGTACTGTGCGCAAGAACCAAAGAGGCCTCCCAAAAACGCACATTGCCCAAGTAATGAGAAGGGGTGAAAGCAGGGGAATATGCACCGAAAATATGTTGTTGGTCAAATATAAGGACAAGAGGGATGTCCTTATACTGACAACAATTCACGGAGACAGTACCACCTCCGTCCCTGTACGAGGTACCAGTACCCACACCTCCAAACCTAATTGTATCCTGGATTACAATAAGTACATGGGGGCGGAGTGGATCTTTCAGATCAGGTACTGAAGCCGTACAGTGCCCTGCGGAAAACAAAAATCTGGTACAAGAAGCTGGCCGTGTATATCATCCAGATGGCACTGTATAACGCTTACGTGCTATTCCGTTCTACCGGCCAGAGGGGGACATTTATGCACTTTCAAGAGGAAGTCATAAAGGGCCTAATATTTGGGAACCAGCAGGCAGAGGGCCCCAGTACTTCTAGTACTGGCCCCCGTATTGTACCAGGGCAGCATTTTCCTGATGAAATCCCCTCCACTGGAAAAAAGGGCAGGACACAAAAAAGGTGCAAAGTTTGCTATAAAAAGGGAATAAGAAAGCAAACTATTTTCCAGTGTGACACTTGCCCCGACAAACCCGGCCTATGTATAAAGGAGTGTTTTAAAATATACCACACATCTATGGATTATTAGGTTCATAATTTCACCGTGCTTCGGGGGTCTTGCTAATGCCACATAGCAACCACCATTCATTCCACCAGAATCTGAGCCGCAAAATCCAAAAATCACTCCTTCCCTTCTGAGTCCTGCCATGCACCCAACTGGTATTTTTCGGTCACATGTGAGGCATTGCCGTACTCAGGAGAAATTGGGGCACAGATTTTGGGGTGCTTTTTCTCCTTCATACCTTCTGAAAATGAAAAATTTTGAGCCAGAACTGCATTTTTGTGTAAAAAAATGTAATTTTTCATTTTCACTGCCCAGTTGTATCAAAATTGGTGAAACCCCTGGGGGTTTGAAATGTACACTATACCCCTAGATGAATTCCCTGAGGGTGTAGTTTGCAAAATGGGGTCACTTGTGGGGGGGTTCCACTGTATTGGTGCTTTGGGGGTCTTGCTAATGCGACATAGCACCCACCAACATTCCACCACCAAAAATCACTCCTTCCCTTCTGAGTCCTGCCATGCACCCAACTGGTATTTTTTGGTCACATATGAGGCATTGCCATACTCGGGAGAAATTGGGGCACAGATTTTGGGGTGCTTTTTCTCCTTCATACCTTATGAAAATGAAAAATTTTGAGCCAGAACTGCATTTTTGTGTAAAAAAATTTAATTTTTCATTTTCACTGCCCAGTTGTATCAAAATTGGTGAAACCCCTGGGGGTTTGAAATGTACACTATACCCCTAGATGAATTCCCTGAGGGGTGTAGTTTGCAAAATGGGGTCACTTGTGGGGGGGTTCCACTGTATTGGTGCTTGGGGGGTCTTGCTAATGCAACATAGCACCCACCAACATTCCACCAGAATCTGAGCTGCAAAATCCAAAAATCACTCCTTCCCTTCTGAGTCCTGCCATGCACCCAAATGGTATTTTTTGGTCACATGTGAGGCATTGCCGTACTCGGGAGAAATTGGGGCACAGATTTTGGGGTGCTTTGTCTCCTTCATTCCTTGTGAAAATGAAAAATTTTGAGCCAGAACTGCATTTTTGTGTAAAAAATGTAATTTTGCATTTGCACAGCCCAGTTGTATCAAAATTGGTGAAACCCCTGGGGTTTTGAAATGTACACTATACCCCTAGATGAATTCCCTGAGGGGTGTAGTTTGCAAAATGGGGTCACTTGTGGGGGGGTTCCACTGTATTGGTGCTTGGGGGGTCTTGCTAATGCGACATAGCACCCACCAACATTCCACCAGAATCTGAGCTGCAAAATCCAAAAATCACTCCTTCCTTTCTGAGTCCTGCCATGCACCCAAATGGTATTTTTTGGTCACATGTGAGGCATTGCCGTACTCGGGAGAAATTGGGGCACAGATTTTGGGGTGCTTTGTCTCCTTCATTCCTTGTGAAAATGAAAAATTTTGAGCCAGAACTGCATTTTTGTGTAAAAAATGTAATTTTGCATTTGCACAGCCCAGTTGTATCAAAATTGGTGAAACCCCTGGGGGTTTGAAATGTACACTATACCCCTAGATGAATTCCCTGAGGGGTGTAGTTTGCAAAATGGGGTCACTTGTGGGGGGGTTCCACTGTATTGGTGCTTGGGGGGTCTTGCTAATGCAACATAGCACCCACCAAAATTCCACCAGAATCTGAGCTGCAAAATCCAAAAATCACTCCTTCCCTTCTGAGTCCTGCCATGCACCCAAATGGTATTTTTTGGTCACATGTGAGGCATTGCCGTACTCGGGAGAAATTGGGGCACAGATTTTGGGGTGCTTTTTCTCCTTCATACCTTCTGAAAATGAAAAATTTTGAGCCAGAACTGCATTTTTGTGTAAAAAAATGTAATTTTTCATTTTCACTGCCCAGTTGTATCAAAATTGGTGAAACCCCTGGGGGTTTGAAATGTACACTATACCCCTAGATGAATTCCCTGAGGGGTGTAGTTTGCAAAATGGGGTCACTTGTGGGGGGGTTCCACTGTATTGGTGCTTTGGGGGTCTTGCTAATGCGACATAGCACCCACCAACATTCCACCACCAAAAATCACTCCTTCCCTTCTGAGTCCTGCCATGCACCCAACTGGTATTTTTTGGTCACATATGAGGCATTGCCATACTCGGGAGAAATTGGGGCACAGATTTTGGGGTGCTTTTTCTCCTTCATACCTTATGAAAATGAAAAATTTTGAGCCAGAACTGCATTTTTGTGTAAAAAAATGTAATTTTTCATTTTCACTGCCCAGTTGTATCAAAATTGGTGAAACCCCTGGGGGTTTGAAATGTACACTATACCCCTAGATGAATTCCCTGAGGGGTGTAGTTTGCAAAATGGGGTCACTTGTGGGGGGGTTCCACTGTATTGGTGCTTGGGGGGTCTTGCTAATGCGACATAGCACCCACCAACATTCCACCAGAATCTGAGCTGCAAAATCCAAAAATCACTCCTTCCTTTCTGAGTCCTGCCATGCACCCAAATGGTATTTTTTGGTCACATGTGAGGCATTGCCGTACTCGGGAGAAATTGGGGCACAGATTTTGGGGTGCTTGGTCTCCTTCATTCCTTGTGAAAATGACAAATTTGGAGCCAGAACTGCATTTTTGTGTAAAAAAAATAATTTTTCATTTTCACTGCCCAGTTGTACCACAATTGGTGAAACCCCTGGGGGTTTGAAATGTACACTATACCCCTAGATGAATTCCCTGAGGGGTGTAGTTTGCAAAATGGGGTCACTTGTGGGGGGGTTCCTAACTTTTAGCATCTTATGGTGCCTAGAAACCTACATGGTGCCTAAAAAAAAATCTCATAAAAAGGAGGCTCCAAAATCAAGTAGGTGCTCCTTCTATTATGAAGCCTGTGGTTTGGTCAACGTGCACACTAGGGCCACATATAGGATATTTATGAAAACAAAAGAATTGGGGGAATCAATTTTTAGTCACATTTCTCTAGTAAAATGTACTGTGTTCCTTAGAAAAATGTATTAAAATTGCAAATCTGCAAAAAAAATGAAATTTTGAAATTTCACCTACACTTTGTTTTAATTCCTGTGAAACACCTAAAGGGTTAACAAACTTCCAAAATGCTGTTTTGAATACTGTGAGGGGTGCAGTTTTTTAAATGGTATCATTTATGGGGGTGTCTCACATACAAGTCCCTCAAAGTCACATCAGAACTGAACTGGTCCCTAAAAAAATCAGTGTTTGAAATTTTCTTGAAAATTTGAGAATTTGCTATTCATATTGTAAGCCTCCTAGTGTCCAAAAAAATTAAAAGGAAGTTGAAATAATGATGGAAACATAAAGTAGACATATGGTCTATGTTAGTTATTAACTATTTTGAGTGGTATGATTATTTGTCTCACAAGCAGAAAATTTAACATTTTGCAAATTGCTAAATTTTCCATTTTTTTCCGACATTTTGGTATTTTTCACAAAAAAACACAGACTGTATCGACGAAAATTTACCACTAATTTGAAGTACAATGTGTCACGAAAAAACAATCTCAAAATCACTGGGATAAGTAAAAGCAAAAAAAAGTTATCCCCACTTAAGTGATACATGTCAGATTTGAAAAAAAGGGCTCTGTCAGGAACGCAAAAACTGGCTCTGTCAGGAAGGGGTTAACCCTTAACAGGCAGAGCTGACTGTAGGAGAGGAGCCCATAGACATGTGCTGAAATTTCACTTACCCCATTCCTTCTGTTGCTGCTGACAGTACTTTTCTTTAGTTCTAGAAACAATGGACGGGGCAGAATCCTGATTGGTTCAGCACAGGCGTCCTGGAGCATACCGAGGAGTATGTGCAGGGTGACTGGCCCCTGCTTTGTGTAGCAGTCCTCTTTCTGTACAAAGCAGCTGTGTCCATTCCTTCCTGCTCCTCTCTGTGAGTCTGTGTCACATAGAGGAGCAGGGAGGAATGGACACAGCTGCTGACAGCAAAACCTTCCCTCTTCCTCTATCATCCCTCTCTTCCTTCCCTCCCTCGCATTACGGTGTATGACGTAAATGTGTAAGTGGCATTATGGTGTGTGGCATTACGGTGTGTGGTGTAATGTGAATTGGTACTATGTGGCCACTCCCCTTTCCCAAAAAGCCATGTCCTACTTTTTTGGCACACGCCTTCAGCGTCCCTGTTTCCACATTATGTCTTTTATACTACAGGTTGACTATCCCTTTTAAAAATATTCCAAAATACGGAATAATCCATTATCCAAAATTCTTCTGGTCCCGAGCATTTTGGATAACGGATTATTCTATATTTCAGAATATTTTTATATTTTAATGAGGTATCAAGCACATGAAATACATACAAATATATATTTTTTGTGCATGAAATAACGTTTCAAAACATGAAACAAGTTTTGTGTACTAGATGATTGGTCCGAAGTGATGTATAAAATGTGAAAATCCCAAAAAACAATGTGTAATAAAGTAATCTTGTTTCTTTCTTTGATTTGTGCGTGATCTATGGCGTACCCGACTCACACTAAAGACGTGATTATGATGTATTGAAAGGTTTCTTTAAAATATGGTTATCATCAAAGGTGTACCACAGAAACGCGTACTCTCAATCTCATGGGTGGTGTAGTGATAAAACATATAAAGGTTTCTTTTAGAGTCTTCGGAAACTAGGAACCAAGAATAAGAGGGCGTACCCCACTCACTATTAGACTAGTTTCAATCGTATAGAGGTTTCGGTACTTATGTAATATCTGGGCTCCCGTTTTTCTTATGAGGCCACGCTTCGGGCACGGTGGCTCGCTGCGCTCGCCACACTATATAAAATCAACTCCATGCGTAGTTGGATAGTAGGGGTATGAAAAAATGGGGTGCATTTAACATGGGAGCCCAGATAATACATAAGTACCGAGGTTTCTTTATCAGGATATTACACACCTATAAAGTTAAGTGACTTCAAATTCATTAGCTGGCGTAGCCCCACTCACATCCAAAAGGAAGGAAAGAAAGCCTAGAACGGTATCTTTTTATCTTCAATGTTCATATGGCTCTCCCAATAATAGGCATACCCTTACTCACAATGTATAAACTGCATACTCGCATCAAGGTTTCTTTTGTCTTGATTCCCCTGTCTCATAACAGGCGTGAATCTTCTAACACTCAAATTGTAAGGTTATCCCAAAAGATGAAAAATATGGGTGTCCAAAAACAGTTTTATTTTACATCCAGTCCATAGTTGGACTTAAAAATAACAATTTGTTACAAAACATACAAAATAGGGGTGTGGGTTGTTAGGTCTACATCAACTAGGTCGACACCACTAGGTTGACAGGCAGCAAGGTCTACATGGGTCTAGGTCGACAGGATATTAGGTCAACACAAGCATTAGGTTGATATGAGCAAGGTCGACATAGGTTTTTCACTGTTTTTTTTTTTTTTACCTGAATGTCAACGTGACAGTTTGAAGTGCACTGCATCGCTCGCGATGCTTCGGGCACACTATTTTATTCTCCCACCACGCCCTAGTGGATCGTTGGGCATGAAATACCGCCTGTCGGCACATGTCGACTCAAAAAAACTGTAAAAAAACCCATGTCGACCTAGCCCTTGTCAACATAATGCTTGTGTCGTCCTAATGACCTGTCGATCTAGACACATGTCGACCTTGCTGCCTGCCGACCCAATGCTTGTTGACCTAGTTGGTGTAGACCTAATGACCATATCCCCAAAATAGTTTCTTTAAAAAAGACACTTAAAAAATGAAAAAATAAAAACTGCAGACCTGGAACCCAAAAACCAGGAGGCAACATGGGACACCATAATAAACAATCACCTGAGTTGTAAAAGTCCGGACACAGTGAAAGAAGTGTTCAACGTTACCTCCGTGGTGAATGGGATCCAAGGTGCAGTCGAGTCCCCAAATGTATCAACACATTTCGGCTCTATTAAGAGCCTTTTTCAAGGTCTTGAAAAAGGCTCTCAATAGAGCCGAAACGCATTCAACATTCTGTGTGTACTCTTGAGAAATGATAGAATCACATTTCTGCAACAGTGTTGTTTGTCACACTATTTACTCTGAATGCACACAGGAGTGGTATGAGAGATCTCCACCATACTGTGCATTATTCCCAGTCATTTGACTACAAATATTAAGCAGTACGGATGGTGTAATGGTCAGCATTACTGCCTCACAGCACTGAGGTCATGGGTTTGATTCCCACCATGGCTCTAACTGTGCGGAGTTTGTATATTCTCCCAGTACTTGTGTGGGTTTCCTCTGGGTTCCTCCCACAATCCAAAAATATACTGGTAGGGCAATTGGATGCCAACAAAATTAACCCTAGATTGTAAGCTCCACTGGGGCACGGACTGATGTGAATGTTCCAATATTCTCTGTAAAGTGCTGCGGAATATGTATGCGCTATATAAATAACTGGTTATAAATAATAATAATAATAAATAAACAATTATTCAAACATAGTTACAGTTATAAATTACAGCTGTGACATATGAACATTGCTGGTCTACAGGATTTTAGCATTTTTAGTGCTGTGAAATGAATCACACTAAGAGGAAAATAACAAATCCACAATGTGCAAGTTGTAGCCTCCCATTAACTTCACTGTGTTTAGCAACTGACGTGTAGTGGGGATATTAATACTTATCTATAAGAACATATTCTGGACCCGATTAGTACCACTCGTCATTTGACATCAGCCACCCGCCCCGAGCAAGCATCAGCCTGTAAAACGCTGGCCGTCCCTGCTCTGGGCCAGTGTCCACCTAGCCCGCCCCTACCCGTGTGAACGACACAATGAGTGTGATACTCACTGAAAGGTTGTTCGCACATGGGTCTGCACATGTGCAAATATGCCCACCCACCCTTGGCCCCGTCCGTTTACTAGGGAACATAGGCATGCGCACATTGAGTGTTATGTATGCACAGGCACCCCTTTATGCTGTGCACACCCTTATATATAGTGCCTCTTATTCACATTATGACCACAGTAGTAAACCTTATTAAAGTTACGCTACATAATAGTATTCCTTATACGTGATGCAGTTTAGATTTCAGTTTCAACACACCCCCACCCAAATTTAACTCTCGCTGCACATGTTACATCTGCCCCACCTGCAGTGCACATGGTTTTGCCCATTTTGAGAACAAATTTGAACTGCAATCAGATCTGAATAAGGGCCAATGTCCACAGTAGTAGTGCTCCTTACACAACGGCCCTTATTCAGATCTGATCGCAGTACAAATTTATTCTCAAAATGGGCAAAACCATGTGCACTGCAGGTGGAGCAGATGTAACATGTGCAGAGAGAGTTACATTTGGGTGGGGTGTGTTGAAACTGAAATCTAAATTGTTGTGTAAAAATAATGCAGCCAGTATTTACCCTGCACAGAAACAAAATAACTCCCACAAATCTAACTCCCCACCTGCAGTGCAGCATGGTTTTGCCCATTTTGAGAACAAAGTTGTACTGCGATCAGATCTGACTAAGGGCCATAATGCCCACAGTAGTATTGCCACTTATGCGCATAATGCCCACAACAGTAGTAACCTTACGTAAAATGTCCACAGTAAGTGCCCCTTATACACATACCTGCCTCTGTCAGTTCGGCAGCTCACCACTCCTGTCCCTCCAGCAGATTCCCCTAATCCAGGGATTCCCAAAGTTTTTGAATCACGGCACCCCGAAGCATCAGAAATGTTTTCGCGGCACCCCTAGGCTAAAGGTTTCTTATTGAGAAAGTCAGAAACAAATATTAAGTTAAATAAATTGTATTTCTATCTCATCCTTAGGATCAGTTATGTGGTAATGGAAAGAATCACTTCTGTTTGTCCACAATTTGACTATTATAATGGACATAACAAACTTGAATTGGTCCTAGACCACCAACCCATGGCACCCCTGCAAGTCCCCCAAGGCACCCCAGGGTGCCACGGCACACAGTTTGGGAACCACTGCCCTAATCTCTTTGTCCCTCCAGCTAGCCATCAACATGTACATAGCCTACTCCTCTTAGTGGCGCTACTTTACCAGCGGTGACTGCATGACATCACATATGGATGCCACCTAAACAGGCTTTTCTGTTGAAATTACTCTGCAGGTCTGAGGTGGAATTAGTTACCCCTATTTTTCCAGGTGGTGAAACCAGGGCCCTCTTAACAGCAGTATGAGCCACTGGGCAAAGCAGTGCAGTGGGGCCCCTACCTGATACAGTATACACAAACACACACATATACATAGATATAATATATATAGGTGGGCAGGGGCTGGCTGGCAACACAAGCAAGTGGCCCACCACCATCACCATCGTTTCTCCACCCTACCCTCTCCCCTCTATGTAGTATGCAGCAATTATTAAACAATCATTCCCCTACACACACACACACCCCCCCCCCCCCCCCCCGAAACAGGGACAGCGCGCGTCGGAGGCGCGCTGCAAAATTTTACACTGTAATGCCCATTCCAAATAAAGCCAACACCGCAATGCCCATTAAAGATAATGCCAATTAAACAATGCCCATTACACATAATGCCAACACCGATATGCCCATTACACATATTGCCGCACACCGTAATGCCAACACCACAATGCCCATTACACATAATGCCACACACCGTAATGCCCATTCCACATAAAGACAACACCGCAATGCCCATTAAGCATAATGCCAATTAAACAATGCCCATTACACATAATGCCAACACCGCAATGCCCATTAAACATATTGCCACACACCGTAATGCCCATTACACATAATGCCAACAATGTAATCCCCATTACACATAATGCCACACACCGTAATGCCCATTCCACATAATGCCACACACCGTAATGCCCATTCCACATAAAGACAACACCGCAATGCCCATTAAGCATAATGCCAATTAATCATGCCCATTACACATAATGCCAACACCGCAATGCCGATTACACATATTGCCACACACCGTAATGCCCATTACACATAATGCCACACACCGTAATGTCCAATAAACATATATTTGCCTGCTTTAACCCGTGGAGTGGCACTGTTTGTTCATTACCGATAGATCGAGATAGAGCTAGAGATAGATATACACGCATATATATACATGGATAGTAGAAAACAAAGTGCGCCCCTAGATTGACTTCCACCACCAACTTCCAATATAGGAACCAAATTTACAATCTTTTTAAATCACTGATCAACAGTTTTAATACAATTCTTCATAAAATACAATATAAAAATACATTTTCATCTTTGCGTATTCAATAAATTCAGTTCTATATATGCAAGGAAAAGGACCCAACGCGTTTCGTCATAAACAACTTCTTCAGGGGTAATATTCTAATGGGTGGAGAGAAGCCAAATTACTTACTGTACATATATGATAGACTCTGTTGTCATAGAGTGTGTTATTATTGGGAATACATACCCAAATGCATACAGAATACAGGTATAGATGAAGTTAAATGCCTCATAAAATGGATCCTTTGAAGATCCTGGTAAAGGGATGCAAGCCTGAATCTAAAATATATATATACACATGTATAAGGAGGAGAGCAAGATTATAGTAATGAATACGGAATGGACAGGAATTGAACACATACCAATTTCCATGGATGTCCTTATAAAAAGTATGGGTGAAATCACCAATTCTGAGGGAAATCGGATATACACCTAAAATATCAATAGGTAATAGCTTCAAAATTCCCATATTGTAATGAAAATCATAAAAATTATGACCGTCACTATGATGTATGAGAACTTGTACAACTTATAGGTGACAGTGAACGATATACTACAAGCTTATAGGTGACAGTAAATCTTGTGTGTATGGGGAAATGGTCCATCATCAGCCATTTTTATCAGGTTTAAATATGCTTACTTCTGGTGCATTCATAAAATATGTTACATGAAGTTGAACATTACTTCAAACAAATCCAGAAAAAGTGCAGAAATATAAATATACAGGCCATGTGAATATTTGAGAAAAATATCAGCCCCCTACATACCTCAGGAATACATCTCAGCAGGTTAAGGTTACAGACCAAACTGCAGGTGAATCTAAGGAGTAAATGGTCTGCTATATACAGGGGCGGATCCAGGATAAAATGACAGGGGGGGCACCATGATAAAAAAGGGTTTGGGTGGGGGAGGGGCGGTGTTAGTGGTGCCAGTGTACATGCTAAGAGAGCGGCAGGAGAGGGTGGGAATGGAATTAAAAATAGGCCCTGGCATTTAAAGTATGCAGGCCCACCATGGCGACAAGTGAAGGATGTAGTTGTGCACGCGCCAAAGGCGCGCTCCGGAAAAGGGTGTCTGGCCACTTAACAGGGGGCGTGTCAACACCATATACAACTTCTACACATTATGCAACAAAATACTAGACCCCATTATACTTGCCCCTTACATATGATGCCAAATGAAATGAGCCAAAATTGACATAATGCCACATAGATTGAGCCAAAATTCACATAATGCCACATGGATTGAGCCAAAATTCAAATAATGCCACATGGATTGAGTCAAAATTTACATAGTAACACACACGGATTGAGCCAAATTTCACATAATGCCACATGGATTGAGTCAAAATTTACATAATAACACACACGGATTGAGCCAAAATTCACATAATGCCACATGGATTGTGTCAAAATTCACATAATGCCACATGGATTGAGCCAAAATTTACATAACAACACACACGGATTGAGCCAAATTTCACATAATTCCAAATGGATTGTGTCAAAATTCACATAATGCCACACAGATTGAGCCAAATGCATAAAATGCCATACGGATTGAGCCAAAATTCACATAATGCCACATGGATTGAGCTAAAATTCACATAATGCCACACGGATTGAGCCAAAATTCACATAATGCCACACGGATTGGGAAAAAATTCACATAATGCCACACGGATTGAGCCAAAATTCCCATAATGCCACATGGATTGAGCCAAAATTCACATAATGCCACATGGATTGAGCCAGAATTCACATAATGCCACACAGATTAAGCCAAAATTCACAATAAACTTCATAAACAGGGACATTGTCCACCAAAGGCTCGCATTAAACATTTACACCATAATATCCATTACACGTTAAGTTACACGCCACTATGTCCATTATGTGTTATGCCAAACACCATAATGCCTATTAAAAATTATGCTACATAAGTGCTGCTTCTCTACATGCTCATTGCCAAGGGTTCCATGCTCATTGCCAGAGGTTCCATGCTCGGTACCATGTGGGATTACATGCTAATTGCCAAGGGGGAATACATGCTCGTGGTAAATGGGGGACAGCCGCCGCCAGGCAGAAGTGATAGCCACTGACAGTGGCAGAGCCTGGCTGTATTCAGAGCACTGCAGGTCCCGGCTATTTGAAATAATACCCCTTTCACACCAGAAAATGCATTCCCAGGTTGGCCCCTTTTACACCAGCCTAGTCCCTGCATTTTCTGGTGTGAGGGGGAGAGAAAACCACCCCTCCTCCCTTTAACCAGTTATCTCATTTAACCGGCTATATCTTCGGAACCAACTGACCCATTTACATGAAACAAGTATTATATTTAAGAACTTTTGAGTGGGCTTTGAATGATTTTGGTCCAGTGAAACTGGAACGTTTGGTTCCAGAGTAATATGCCCTCAAAGAACATGAACAGCCATGAAATTACATTTCAAAAATAAAAAAATTAGTTTACACGCAATATCTCTGGAACCGATTGACCGATTTGGACCAGCCTGATGTCATATTAAAGGCCCAGCGATTTGGAATTGAATAAAATCAACCAAAAGCTTCTGTGATGTCAGGGCGAGAACTGGCAGCCGTCGGAACCGGGTGGGGGTCGGAATTGACGCGTCCCATATTATCCTATGGGGAAAAAACGTTACAGGTTTGCCAGGTGATATCTCCGGTTCCCGGGGGGCTAGAGACACGGGGCTGGGCTCGTTGGAAAGCCCTGGTCCTCAGCTACAAAATAAATGACAGGGGGGGCACGTGCCCCGGTGCCCCCCCTGAATCCGCCACTGGATATATATATATATATATATATATATATATGTAGTGTGGCACTCGCAACTCTTACTCAGGAACAGGAATGTGAAGCCAGTCAAGTTTGCATCAACGTTTCAAATTTAATTTGTCATCCTGATGACAAATTAAATTTGAGACGTTGATGCAAACTTGACTGGCTTCACATTCCTGTTCCTGAGTAAGAGTTGCGAGTGCCACACTACCTCCTCCTATATTTGCTCTCACTGAGCTGTGGAGGCACCAACCGCCAACTGCTTTCATTGTTTGGAGTGCCGGACCTTACACTTGTGTGTATATATATGTATATATATATATATATATATATATATATATATATATATATATATATATATATATAGGGGAAGGAGGAAGACGTCACTTCCTGTCTGAGAACTGCCCCAATCGATAATAAACAGGTCTAAAACACCTAGGATGAAGTGTACAGTGTACAAAAAGGATTATTCCCTACATATAAGGCTCCGATGGGGGAATATTTTTAATAACAGCGTTGCTGGCTGTTTCTTAGAGGGAGTTAGATCGCCTCGTTCGCGTGTGCGTTCCAATTTGCGGGTCACGGGACGTGACTTCCGGCAAAACCATAGCCGTCCTTCCCTGTGCCCGTGTGCGTTCCAATACGCGGGTCAGGGGACGTCACTTCCAACAATACCATAGCCGTCCTTTCCAGTGCCCGTGTGCGTTCCAATAAGCGGGTCAGGGGACGTCACATCCGGCAAGAAACGCCGTATGTGTAAAAGTATAATAATTAACTTAAAACTCTGCAGCTAAGATAATAATGCCTAACGGGTGCCCCTAATTCATATGTCGGGGTATGTAGATTAACAGCCCTTACTTTATATACCGTAAGGTGTATTTCACAAAACAATTTACTTCCGGTATGTGTTCCAATTGCGGTTCACGCTATAACCGGCATAGGTAGAACCCTATAAGCTAGTGGACATAGAGCATCCAAAGTGAACCTATTAGTGTGCAATGGGGTATTAGGTACCCTCATAGTATGTGTGTAATGTATATGTGTAAGTGTATAAATGTGGATAATATTGTATGTACATTATTACTAAAGTCTGTAAAATTAAACTAGATGTATGAAATAATACAATGTATATATGTAGGTAACTATTATCCTAGGTGGTGTTCTGGCATCTGTAGCCATACCAACAATATAGAATAAAGTGAATATAGTGCAAATTTAATAGTGGAAGGCTGATATTTTTTTCAATTACAAAAAATTGATGTTGTACAATACCATAAATAGTGTAGTTCACAAAAAGGTCTCATATAATTAGGGTAACTAGGCTCCCTTGCTAACCAATCGTATACAGCATATATTCAGATGGTATTTGTAATTGACAAAAATAGTCTATCATAACAATCTATCATAACAAGGATATCGCAAGTAATTGGACAATATGTACATTAATCATAGAAATTCTACAATGTTACAATACCAGATTAACATCCTATTGGATTAGTGAAAAGTGGAATCAAATCTTAAAAGAATAGTGGATCAAGATATAGAGTAGTGATGTGAACCATACATGATGGCCAGAAAAAGGGCCCCCCTTGTAGACCAATCATATATAGCATATAATCAAAGATACTAGTGATTGACAAAAAATAGTCTATCATATATATACACACACACATATATATACACATACACAGGGCTGCCAAGAGAAATCCTGGGCCCCGGTACAACAGCGTCACGGGGCCCCCCTGGAGTGGCGAGCTACAGAAAAGAGGTGTGGCCATTAAAGGATATAGGGGTGTGTACCACACCATATACCCTTTATGCAACACAATAGTAGACCCCTTTTACTTGCCCCTTACACATTATGCTACACAGAATGAGCCAAAATTCAAATAGATTATTTGCCGCTCTGTTGGCATGCAGCATTGTGGACAGAAGCGTGGGGTGGTGGATATGGGTTGCGCCCATGGGAGTAAGGGGTCGTGGCCACGGATGGGCAGATAGCAGCAGGGTCCCTGCGGAGGATGGGAACTGGGTAATAGCTCCCATCCTCCGCAAGGACCCCACTGCTGTCTGCCCATCCGTCACAGGGACCCTCTGCCCCCCTGCGCTGCCCAGACCCCTATGCCATACAGCAGGGGTGGCCAGCCCACGGCTCCTCTCTCCAAGATCTGTGGCTGGCACGATCATCCCCATTTGAAGCGCCGCCTCTGGAGTATAAGGATCCCAAGCTCACACACACAGCAGGGAAAGCGGCAACAGTTCTTTCAACCTGCTGGCAAGAAGCAGCAGATGCCACTACTTGCAGTATCGCCGAGCTGAGCTGCCGGTATCTGCTGTGTCCCCCAAAGCTACAGATCCGGCGCCAAGAGCAGCTGCATTGTGATGGCCAGTGGTATGTGCACCTGGAGGGAGAGGGGGGATTGTGTCCATTAAATCTCTTTAATCTCATGTGATCCTGGGCAGTATGGTCCCACCCAGATCGCATTCCATATATGATCCGTCATAAATGGGCCCCATGTAGCCTGTTCCCTTCACACACATTGGAGGTCATTCTGATTGCAGGTCATCTAAATTCCTCAGATTTCACGCATGCGAACGGATGTTTTACATAATCACCGATTTGCAGCTTGTGTGCAGGGCAGTGCGGTCGCCGACCATCAAATGATTTCTCAAGCGCTCGCAGATCTAAGTCAGTCTCTGCTGTGTTAGATCTGTGGCGCTCCTGTACGAGAAGAGGGCGGGCAGCTGACAACCGGTGCCATCAGCTGCCCTCCCCCAGCACCCACGTCATGGGAGTTCCCATGGGCGCAACCCATATCCACCACCCCACTCTTCCGTCCACACTGCTGCATGCGATCGGGGCGGCAAATAATCGGTTTGCAGCGCCCGCTCACTCAAAGTGGCTGCACATGCACAACATCGCTCCCCTGTGTGACCGTGCGGGGGAGCGAACCAACCTGAATGAGGGCCATAGCCTGTTACACACACACATAGCCTGTTCCTTCACACATACAGTACATAGCCTGACACACACACACACACACACACACATATATAGCCTGTTACACACACACATATACATACAAAGCTGTTACACACACACACATAGCCTGTTACACACACAGACACACATATAGACATACATACATAGCCTGTTACACACACAGCCTGTTACACACGCACATATATACATACATACACAGCCTGTTACACACACACACACACACACACATATATACATACATACAAAGCCTGTTACACACACACAGCCTGTTACACACACATATATACATACATACACACACACAGCCTGTTACACACACACATATATACATACATACATACACACACACACACAGCCTGTTACACACACACACACACACACACACACACACGCTTTTTGTCTGTTCCCCCTGTCCATAGCCATGCATTGCGGGCGGCATTACCTTTTAAACCAGGAACTTGGAGCAGGAGCAGGACAGCCATCGCTGACCTGGGTTAGGCAAATTCGGGGGCGTGGCCTAATCGTGGACCCGTGGCCACGCCCCCTTACTAGACCCAGTGTGTCTAATGCTGCAGGAGGAGGCCAAGAGCCGACCGGGAGAGGGAGATAAGTATATATTTTTTTTAAGTGTGTGTCGGGACCCCCTGCCAGGGGGGCCCGGGCCCAGGTAAAATGTACCCGCCCCCCCTGCCTCTCGGCGGCCCTGCACATACACACCATGTAAAAGTCTAAGCAGAACAATGTACTTACAGTACAGGCAGTTTTTCCTAGCAGGGTCAGCTTGAGCTCAGCCTCCATGAGCTCCTCCAGGGCCCCCTCACTGCATGCAGCATGAACAGTTCCTTGTTCATGCCGGCGGCCTCCGCAGGTAAACTGTAACCCACCCCCACCCCCTCTTGGCAGCCCTAGGTAAATGCTTGTTGCCTAGAGGTTCCTTTTAAACAGCGTGCCAGCGCTACCCGAAGCCGCACTTCCGGGTAGCGCTGGCCGCGGCACGCTGTCATCCTCTGACAGACACTAGAGGTACAGCAGTACCTCTAGTGTCTGTCTCCTCCTAGGCGGCGGCCATTTTTGGACGGGCCATCGCCATGGAGGCCTGTGTACGGCAGCAGGACCAGACGACGACTGCGACAGTGTGAGTGCACACAGCCAGCCCCGGCCCAGACCCAGCCACTACATACCGGACCGGGGGGCATGTGGCATCCTGCCCCCCGGCCCAGCCCGCCCTTGTAGGTGGGTGACAGCAGTGTGAAGGTGACGGATAGAGGGTGACAGCAGCATGAGGGCGAGGGGCAGTGAGTGAGGGTGACGTGCAGTGGGTGACAGTAGTGTGAGGTTGATGGGCAGCCGCAGCATTACAGTGTTAGAATGACTCACTAGATGCTGCCATCTGCAGGCTCCAGCTCAGCCAGATTCTGTACGGAGTCTGTAATTATGCTGGCGGCCCCGCAGTTTTAGAATTGTACTGGCACGGGGACAGGGCTGTAACTAGATCTTTGTGGGCCCCATAACAATTTTTAACAAGGGGCTCCCCTCACCCAGTTACAAAGTTGGAAAGTAAAAGGTGTAGGGAGAAAGGTGCAAGATGTAGAAGTGGCAGTTACAGAATACAGGAATGGAAGTTGTGGGATGCAGAGGTGGAAAGGGCAGGGATGTCAGTTGCAGAGAAGGCAGTTTCAAGGTGCACGGGATCAGTAAGAGGTTGCAGCTGGACAGGTGCAGGAGGCAGGTAGACAACAGGAGTATAAGGGACTAATGGTTGGTAGTGAGTTAATCAATAGATAGATGAGGGTGTAACACAGGGCAGGTATTTCAGGGACAGACTTATTTACACATACCCAAATCGCATAATCACACACATAAATAAATATGCACATATAGCACCCCCTCCCAAATAAATATGCACATATAGCACCCCCTCCTTTCTCTCACCTTACATGGTGGGAACACTTTATTGTAGATCCTGCATCCCTTCCTCTCTGTCCCCACACTGCTGGTCTGGCCGAGTGCTGTGCAGCTCTGGCCCGTGCAGGCAAGATGGGGTGGGTGCTGCTGAAGATTGGACCTAGCGGACTGTTCAGTCAGAAATCCTAGTGAGTGAAGGAGGTGGAAATTTAATAGGATGAGAGATTTGGTAAGAAATCTCCAGTTTTTTAAAGCAGCAATCATTTCCACTTCAAGTTCAAATTGGCTTTGCAGTGTAAATGATTGCCGTTTAAAAAAAAACTGGAGATTTCTTACCAAATTTCCCACTTTCTGAATCTCTCATCCTATTAAATCCCCCCCCCCCTCCCTCGTGCGGAACCACAGGCTCCACAAAGGCCCATTGAAGGCCAATTTACTTTCACTTTATTGTTCAGAAGCTATTTCCAACTGCTGTCTGATCAGAAAGCTGCTGAGTACCGATCGCAGAAGCCGGACAGACTCAGAGCCGGCCCTAGGCATAGGCAAACTAGGCAAATGCCTAGGGGCACCAACAGCTTCTGCTGATTAAAATTATATGCAGCATGCCTATATTCTGTGTGTGAGTGAGGCTGTATCTTCATATGAAATAGTCTATTTATAGAAATCACTGTAACATAGAATTCCGTATTCAGGTACAGCCACAGTCGCACACAGAATATAAGCATGCTGCATATCATTTTAATCATTGGAAGCTCCTTGTGTGTCCTGGTCACATAACAATGCAAATAATACGAATTTTCAGCAAAAAAGGCACCCAACATTAGCAGAACTGGCCAGGAGCTGCATGGCCTATTGAGGCAAGATGTATGAGGAAACATCTGTATCCAAGCAGAGGCAGAGGTCACAGTGTTAGCGGCTGTGCGAGTGCTGTCTGAAGGTGGGTTGGTTGTGCAATAGTGTTTGGCATATGTGTAAGGGGCATTATGTGTGTCATGTATAAATGCATTCATTATGTGCGACATATGTGTAACAGGCATTATGTGTGTCATGTGTATAAGGGCATTAATAATGTGCAACATCTGTGTAAGGGGCATTATGTGTATGAAGGGCATTAATAAAGGTTGGCATAATGTGTAAGGTGCATTATGTTTATATGGACATTAATAATGTGTGTCATGTGTAAGGGGCATTACTGTGTGGCATTATTAGGAGTGCCAAGAGAAAGGGGTAGGGGGTACAAATTACCCAGGCCAAAGTCTGATGGAAGGGCCCAGTGGGGGACCCGGGCCCCCTCCTCTTAAGTGATAGCAGCAGCTGCAGCTCTTCTCCTCTGCCCAGCACACACTGCTTTGTGCTGGGTTGCAGTGTGGCCATGGAGGTGCTTAAAATACAATATTTTCTCAGGATTTTTTTCTAAGGGCATAGTGTGAATAATGTGAGGAGTAATGTATATAAGGTAAAGTGTGATGTAACGTGAATAAGGGACACCATTGCATGATATAATGTGAATAAAGCTGCACTACTGTGTGGCATAATTTGAATTGGGGGTACTATTGTGTGGCCATGCCCCTTTCCAGCAAGAACACACCCATGTTTGGGCTGCGCACTGAATGTGTGCACTGTTTCTATTTAAAATATTGCGGGTATGAGCGCCAAAATGATGACTGCTATGATGAGGGTTGATTGTGCTGGGAAAGGGGAGCAGGGTCAGAGGCGGAACTAGTGG
The DNA here is from genome assembly GCF_055691185.1 of Crinia signifera. NCBI lineage: Eukaryota > Metazoa > Chordata > Amphibia > Anura > Myobatrachidae > Crinia > Crinia signifera. The sequence goes on along the minus strand of NC_139222.1, from coordinate 208,218,662 downwards.
CGGTGCTAGGGGGCACCAGCCAAAATCTTGCCTAGGGCGTCATTTAGGCTAGGGCCGGCTCTGTGGACAGTCAATGGAGTGAGAGCAGGACACTGAGGGGACCACAGACCGGCCAAGATTTATCCGCCCATCCTTGCACCCTCAGTCCCTCACAGTGGGAGGAGTCCAAAGCAGACAGCATCGTAGCAGCAGTTGGCTCTGTGTGCAGTAAAGCCGCATCAGTGTAACTGGGTGCAGGGGGAGCAGCGTGGTAGACACACTGTTTTTTAAAAGGGCAGTAATATATTCCATAGAGGAAATGTACTGTAACCTATTATCTAGAGCATTTTTGGATGGTGATTGTGGAGATTTCCAATACTTAGCTATTAGGAGCTTAGTAGCATTACATATATGCATAATCAGCTTGTTTTCTGACTTTGATGCCGAAGTCAAGGGACCATGAAGCAAGAGAACAGATCCATTAGTACAGTGCAGGAGGTAACGACTGACATAATGTTTATTGTCATGCCAAAACTGATGAACAGGGCATTCCCACCAAATGTGTAAGTGCCCACCATACCACAACTCTGCCAACACTGATCAGAAGACTGTGGATATGTTATGTAGCTATTCTAGAGTCAAGTACCATCGGGTGCATACTGTATAAGAGGTTTCCCTGATACTGATATCTTTAGCAATCTGATGTTGGGTGCAAGACCAATCCTCATCATCTAGTTATATCCAGTGTTCCCTCTAAGCTGTGCGCACGTGCGCGCGCACACAACTCGACAAGCGTGCGCACAGACATTACAACAGAGCGCACAAAGCAGCAGTGGTCCCTTTTTGCATTTGTGGACTCAATTAATGTGTGTTTCACCCATTAACTACATTGTGTGCTGTGTTTTGTATGTTTAAATGTTTAATATCATTTTGAAGTAAAGTTAACACAAATGCTGGACGTCATTTTCCAGTTATATAGAATTGACGCACAAAAATTAAAATTTCCTTCCAAAGTTGCACAGCCAAAATCTTTTGCCGCACACAGCCTTCATAAAATTAGAGAGAACATTGGTTATATCCCCAACTCACATTCTCATGCTACTTTGAAAGTTTCCTTAGAGGGATGTTCAGGGGCTAGAATGGAATGATACAGCACAGAGATAGCCCCCTTACGTCACATGGAATACCAGCACTAATGTTCAAATGGGGAAGGCTGGTGAAAAAGCCTTAAGTGGCATTGTGACTGTACATAGTGATTGATCTGTAAATAGGGGTAGTGAAGAGTGGTGGAAGATTATAACATTCCTGAAAGTCTGCACGTGTTGCAGGGTCAGCATTACCAGAAATGTTTAAACTAAAATGTGTAACCTCAGATGAAAGCCAAGGTGTGGACCATCTATCAGAGAACCCTGGTGGACATAAAATTTGTCTCCACAGGGGCGTTAAGGGGGTGGGTAGTATGCGAGAGAAAAACATTAATTGTATCCCAGGTCGTCAGTGAAAAGTAGATAGAAGGGTGAACATAAGCCAATTGTCAGTCTGTGAATATGGGGGAGCCAGAGAACTCCCAAATCATCAGATAAGGCATCTTCAATAACAACCCACTTCTTTATACCTGGGGTGGCAGGAGATAACATGAGTTGGGTTGCATAGTGATTATTTTGCAGCTGTCAGTTGGTTTGGACAAAATAAAACAACCCAAAATAAAAGAACTTAACCTTGTTTTTTTGTTTTCTTTTTGCATGCCAAGATACATTTGGCAAAATAAAGGCCCGCACACACTAGACGATACCAGGCAAACGACGATAAACGAGTCCATTATATTCACCTCCCATTACGACCATGAAGGACGTCGATCAGAGTCGTTTTTGAGGTGAATTGTTATACATCGTCTACTGTGTATGCCATCAACGATGGCCGACAACCGATGGTGCGCGTACCCGTTGGTCATTAACAACCATAGCCATCGTCCATGCATGCAGGTCAATTTGGCTATGGTCGTTAACATCGTGCAGGGCGACTGATGTTGAACGATGGTCACCGATGATCGACCATCGACTGCGGACGACCTAGCCACTCCCAGGACCCGCCCAGGCGCCATTTCCTGAGCACACAACGCAGTGGAGGCACAGTGGAGCACAGCGAAGCACAGCACACGGCAGGGGAGTTTCCATATTTTATTGTGGTGAGTTGAACGGGTTGTCCGGGGGTGGGGGGCAGGGGGGGTGGTGGTGGCGGCGGGTGCAGAGCAGAGTCTTGCTTTTAATGGGGTGATGGATGGCTGGCTGTTTGTGCATATATGTTTCCTGGGGTGGGGTGCTGGGTTTGCACAGTGGGCATGCTGGATGGATGGCTGGCTGTTTGTGCATATATGTTTCCTGGTATGGGGTGCTGAGTTTGCACAGTGGGCATGCTCGATGGATGGCTGGCTGTTTGTGCATATATGTTTCCTGGGGTGGTGTGCTGGGTATGGATGGCCATCAACCATCGATGATTCTAAATCATTTATGGTTTATGGCTGATGTAGATGGGTTTTCCACCATAGATGTACAGCATAATTTATTTCCCCCAAGAGGCGGGGGGACAGATCCTATCTATCTCCGCACCCAAACACCCATGAAGCCATGCCTCCATGTTTTGATTGGTCTAAAAAATAATGATGGTCAATCGATACTTAAATGATTGATGGTCATCAAATGCCAGACGTTATCAATGACCCGTTGCACTATAGCCATCGATGGTAACCATGTTACCATGTTATGTTGTCGCTGTAGCCATATGTGTAATGTGGTGGTGGTGCTAGAGCAGTTTTTGTATTAATGATCTACTTTGTTTAGCGTTTTTGTTTTCAAAAGGTATTAGGTTATAATTTTGTTTTAATTGGATTATTTTACAGAGATGTCCTTGGAAATTACTGAACAGGACCACTGGACTGGATTTATTGAAATGTACCAGTCTCATGAGTGCCTTTGGAAAATAACATCAAAAGACTATGCAAATAAGGATAAAAAAGGAAAGGCATACCAGCAGCTCATTGACTACTGTAAGGACAGAAACAATGAAGCTGACTTGCGGTTTGTGAAGCGGAAGATCCAGAATTTCAGAACAGTGTTCCTGAAGGAACACAAGAGAGTGAAGGAGTCACAGCGTTCGGGAGCAGGGGCTGATGAAGTCCGAAGGCCCACACTGTGGTACTACAGCCTGCTATTCTTCACCCTGGAAGAAGAGCACATGCTCCATGATGTCGGTGGTGCCTGACAAGCCTGATGAGGAGTCAGTGGGCAGTGAAGAACTGGTAAGTAGATATACATACGACAAACACACCCTTCACCAGTGATGTTATCCATCACTTTGACACTCCAGCTATTGTTGGGATGTGTAGTTCAGAAACATCTGTAGTGTCAAAGTTAGCCATCACTGTCCTACATCATATTTGTGGCCGGCATCATTAATTTATTTATTTCTCTATTACAGACTACACACTCGGAGTGTGACCAGGAACTCCCCTTTAGTCAGCAAAGTGAGTTTGAACTTGGGAACGTGGAACCCTCTCCTCCTCCATCGACGCATCCACCACCAACCAGAAGACGTTGGGTGGCTGCAAAGACTTTGAGCTCGGGACCGACGCACGCAGAACAATTTCTGCGGCGTGCAGAGGCAGTCCTACAGAAGCCCCCGGATGAGCATGAAAATTTTGGGTTTAACATCGCCAGTGAACTGCAGGCGATGGATCCTTTCCAACGTCTGTGGTTCAAAAGCATTGTTTATGATGCGCTAATATGTGCTCAAAATGGCAAATTGCCAGAGAGCCCCATATTGCCATCACAAACTTTACATTGGCCACCTCTCCCACCACCAAATTACCCGTAGGCCCAGCTTAGTACCTTAACCTTGGGAGCGGAGAAACACTGGGACTGAGTAGATTGCTCTTCCGAGGGGGGTGCAGCCCCTAAGGGAGTCTTTCGAAAAGCCCAGTGGAGTACCCATTCCCATGCCGGGGGCTGGAAAGTGCCTGCTGGTGAGACGGAGAAACACTTGGTCGGACGCTGACTGGTCGGCTGCCTGGAGCCCGAGGCTGCACTGTGCCCCCGGGGTAACTCAGGGGTGCCTGATTTACACTGGTGATATCCAGCACCATGCACTGAATGGCACTTGCACCGCGCACTTCCCTCTAGGTTAGGCTACACGTCCTTACCTCGTCCTTTTGGATGGGGTAGGACAATTTTTTACACCCCCACCCCGGCCTTCTGGCTAGGGCCTCTTTTTATTTCTTTCTTTGATTTGCACTTTTGAGCACTTCACGTTTTTCGTTAGTTTGTCACGTTTTTTTGATTTGGGTAGTGCGGCTGTCCCTAACGGGCCTTCCGTTCCCCAAACGTGACTGGGACTCTTCACCTTTTGGGGAGAGTCCCGGTCCCCTCGAGGGCAACCCCGAGCCGCAAGGCGGAGGGAAGCCTAAGCGGGTCTCTCCAAACCTTCGGGTGTGGAGGACCCACTGTCCAAAACCCTTCTGGGGGTGGAGGAAACGCGGGTCTCTCTGAGCTTCGGCGAAGAGGACCCACCAATCCCTTTTTTCCCTTCCTCTGCCTTATGGTTGAGGGGGGTTAGGGGAACCATGGGGCCTTTCTCCTTTGGGAGAGGGTCCACACTTTCGTACGGCTGCCCCCTTTGCACGTGTTTAGGCACAGCACTGGTGGTGGTGGGAGCACACCTCGGGCTCCCTGAGTTTCTTCAAACTCAGCTATTAAGAGTAGTGATCCGTATTGCAGGAAAAACAGCACATCAGCACATACAGTTTAGAAAACAGATGTAATGGACAAAGCAACAAGAGATTCTGAGCGCTGTGGGTTAATGTGTGTGTGCTGTGTGCAAATGGCTGCCCTCTAGGAGGGGGTTGCCGCCCCCAAAAAGCAAGAGTTTACAAAGAAAAAAGAGATACCAGTAGGCGCCTCTTGCACACAAATATAAAATTTATTGAATGAACATATCATGCAAACATTATTTGCATTATTCAAATTAATAGACACAGGATATACACAAGAAAATAAATATAATGAATAGATAAGATATAATACACCTAAAAATGGAATCAAATCAAAACACAAATAATAAAAATAAAAATAAAAATAAAAGTAAAAAATAAAAATAAATAAAAATGAAAAAAATAAAAATAAAAAAAGGAAAAAGGAAGAAAAAGACAATACAAAAATAAATATATATATAAAAAATGTTATTATTAAAAAGCATGTGCAATATTAGCAACTGTTTAAAGTGCAGTATATAGTTACCAAGTCCTGGTTAATTGATTTCTTTTCATATGCGCATATGAAGCCAGGAAATGATGTCCCAATTGGGGGATGAATCGCCAACCCGTCGTGGGGATAAAGGAAAAAGGCTGTAGAATGACCCAACAGGGTATTTGTAATCCACAGAGGTAATTTTCCAAAGGCTTTTAAATACCAGCAGGGTAGGTGGTGTGACACTGTGGTCGACACTTGTGTCGATAAAGTCGGCAGCTTACGATCTCTGCAACAAAGCTTGGTAGGGGAAAAGTGGACCACGCCAAATGCCCTGCGTGCTGTGTTAGATGTTATCGGAGCGGCTGTGTCGGCCAGACAGCCAAACACAAGCCGCTGGACACTGACGCGGGCAGAGGCTGTTTAGAAGTATCGGTCTCCTGCGCTCCACTAGAGACACGGGGCAGCTGTATGTTGCCGAGAGTTCAATATCTGCTGCCGTCTTCCACAAAAAGCCGCTGTTGCGCCTGTAGGTAGTTGCCAGGGACCGAGGTGGGGTGGATGTAATAGGACTCAGTAATTGAGATTTACCTCCAGGTCCATTGGTTCAAATGGCGGCAGCGGGGCTCCTGTCCAAGACGCGTTTCGCCGCACTACGGCAGCTTTTTCAATTGGGGATAGGGAGTGCAGCTCTGTGGGCTGGTTTTATACCTTGATTTTGTACACAGGTGTGTGTGGCCAGTTGTCTATGGCTACACAATTAGCAGCTTCATTTCAGTATTTCACTTTAAGACTCAGCTGCAGCAATTATTACAGCTTTCCTATTTGACTATTTTCTGCACAAATAGCAATATATTCTTTTAGCACATGCTTACATATATAATATATATATAATTACAATAAAGAGAATAAAATCAACAAAAAAATATTAATAAAAAATAAATAAAGATGAAAATAAAATAAAATAAAAATAAAATAAAATGAAATAAAATAAAAACAAAAACAAACAATTATAATTATACAAATAAAAAATACATTTAGAGCAACAGCAAATAAGATTGCTGATACACATAAGTCTATAGTGTATACAGACATTTCGAGGGGCGCACAATGCGTTTCCCATTATATTTTGATGTGTCCGTAAGATACACACCTCGAATATTTATTCATATCCTGATTTAAAAAAAAGGTCACACTGACAGACTGTTAATGGGATCCTTAATCATATAGAATGCACCTTTAATATAATATTAGATTGTCTTGTATCCGACTGTGTTCAAACCTATATATAATAATATTACTACTATAGGTAGGATGTATCTTAAACAAATTGATATGACTAGGGATAGAGTAACAAAGACTTAAAAAGCGAGGTTAGACACCCCGCATAAATAATACACAGACAATGCATGATAACATATAAATATCAAAGTTTTCCTTATTAAAGTCGCGATATATCGCTAAGATGTGCGCGCAGCCTACAATGATATTTAGACACAGAGGCACACAAAGCAATTACATTAAATCATACATACACATTCGATGTGTCAAGATAAATGGTGTATGCACATATATCCGTTCTGGTATATGCGAAAGAGAACATATCAGCAAATATATATATCTCTCTCTATACGTGTGGGATACAATGTTTAATATTTGTGACAATGCATTAGGTGAATGTTAGAGCATATGCATCCCACATTTGAGACCAGTGCACTATCCGAGATATACGAATACACCCAACATTGGATTGGATCCCATAACATAATGGAACAGTGCATGCCGGTGGGGTAGATTTTGGAGCACACACAAGAGCGAGACAGTGGAGAGAGTACGAAAATCATTCATTATTTCAATGGAACATTTTTAAGTTAGTTCTTTTTGTATGTTTATACACAAGAATAGGGAGTTGTTTCTTCTTTAGTACAGAGACCGATATAGTAATTTTATGTGATTCTAAACGATTTTTTACGTTTTTAACAGTTTTTTATATATATATAACAAATTTTTTAGCGGTTTTTATCAATTTTTAGCAATTTGTGGGGAGAGGGATACACAATTTCTTAGAAAAGGTTATTTCACAACAAAATGTTCCATTGAAATAATGAATGATTTTCGTACTCTCTCCACCTAATGCATTGTCACAAATATTAAACATTGTATCCCACACGTATAGAGAGAGATATATATATTTGCTGATATGTTCTCTTTCGCATATACCAGAACGGATATATGTGCATACACCATTTATCTTGACACATCGAATGTGTATGTATGATTTAATGTAATTGCTTTGTGTGCCTCTGTGTCTAAATATCATTGTAGGCTGCGCGCACATCTTAGCGATATATCGCGACTTTAATAAGGAAAACTTTGATATTTATATGTTATCATGCATTGTCTGTGTATTATTTATGCGGGGTGTCTAACCTCGCTTTTTAAGTCTTTGTTACTCTATCCCTAGTCATATCAATTTGTTTAAGATACATCCTACCTATAGTAGTAATATTATTATATATAGGTTTGAACACAGTCGGATACAAGACAATCTAATATTATATTAAAGGTGCATTCTATATGATTAAGGATCCCATTAACAGTCTGTCAGTGTGACCTTTTTTTTAAATCAGGATATGAATAAATATTCGAGGTGTGTATCTTACGGACACATCAAAATATAATGGGAAACGCATTGTGCGCCCCTCGAAATGTCTGTATACACTATAGACTTATGTGTATCAGCAATCTTATTTGCTGTTGCTCTAAATGTATTTTTTATTTGTATAATTATAATTGTTTGTTTTTGTTTTTATTTTATTTCATTTTATTTTATTTTTATTTTATTTTATTTTCATCTTTATTTATTTTTTATTAATATTTTTTTGTTGATTTTATTCTCTTTATTGTAATCATATATATATTATATATGTAAGCATGTGCTAAAAGAATATATTGCTATTTGTGCAGAAAATAGTCAAATAGGAAAGCTGTAATAATTGCTGCAGCTGAGTCTTAAAGTGAAATACTGAAATGAAGCTGCTAATTGTGTAGCCATAGACAACTGGCCACACACACCTGTGTACAAAATCAAGGTATAAAACCAGCCCACAGAGCTGCACTCCCTATCCCCAATTGAAAAAGCTGCCGTAGTGCGGCGAAACGCGTCTTGGACAGGAGCCCCGCTGCCGCCATTTGAACCAATGGACCTGGAGGTAAATCTCAATTACTGAGTCCTATTACATCCACCCCACCTCGGTCCCTGGCAACTACCTACAGGCGCAACAGCGGCTTTTTGTGGAAGACGGCAGCAGATATTGAACTCTCGGCAACATACAGCTGCCCCGTGTCTCTAGTGGAGCGCAGGAGACCGATACTTCTAAACAGCCTCTGCCCGCGTCAGTGTCCAGCGGCTTGTGTTTGGCTGTCTGGCCGACACAGCCGCTCCGATAACATCTAACACAGCACGCAGGGCATTTGGCGTGGTCCACTTTTCCCCTACCAAGCTTTGTTGCAGAGATCGTAAGCTGCCGACTTTATCGACACAAGTGTCGACCACAGTGTCACACCACCTACCCTGCTGGTATTTAAAAGCCTTTGGAAAATTACCTCTGTGGATTACAAATACCCTGTTGGGTCATTCTACAGCCTTTTTCCTTTATCCCCACGACGGGTTGGCGATTCATCCCCCAATTGGGACATCATTTCCTGGCTTCATATGCGCATATGAAAAGAAATCAATTAACCAGGACTTGGTAACTATATACTGCACTTTAAACAGTTGCTAATATTGCACATGCTTTTTAATAATAACATTTTTTATATATATATTTATTTTTGTATTGTCTTTTTCTTCCTTTTTCCTTTTTTTATTTTTATTTTTTTCATTTTTATTTATTTTTATTTTTTACTTTTATTTTTATTTTTATTTTTATTATTTGTGTTTTGATTTGATTCCATTTTTAGGTGTATTATATCTTATCTATTCATTATATTTATTTTCTTGTGTATATCCTGTGTCTATTAATTTGAATAATGCAAATAATGTTTGCATGATATGTTCATTCAATAAATTTTATATTTGTGTGCAAGAGGCGCCTACTGGTATCTCTTTTTTCTTTAGAAAACAGATGTGAATGATAAAATTCCTTCACAAAAATATTATTTGTATGGGAAAATAAAAAATCAATATAGTGTTTGCTTTTATAGCTCTGTAATAAAGTAAAATGTATGATGTCACCGGCACAGCCCTGCAATGCATCCTTGGGACCGGGAATGCAGCTGAAGAGGAATCCAATGGCCGCCGTGGACACTGGGGAGGAAAATTTAATAACTCATGTAGACTGTTTGACTGTCGACTTTGCCACTGTCGATCTAATACTTGTGTCGACCTTCTAACCCTGTAGACCTTAGCCATATCGACCTTTTTAATGTGTCAACCTAAGCCATGTTGACCGTTAGTGGTTGACCCAATGCATGTCTACTTAATATTGGTCAATGACACATACCTATTGTAAAATGGAGTAAGTAGCAGCATAGAAGTTGGATTATTTAGTTTGTGTTAGCAGAATAATGAGGCCTACACATGTAGCTGAGCGTTCTGAGCGATGCCAGATTGCTCTGCACACAGAGATGTAGGGGCATTTTCTAAGTGATCTAGGGCCTTATTCTGGTTGATGCGTAAATTTCCGAATACTTTCGGATGGGGTTTTTTAGCCGTCTGCGCATGCGTGGGGAACGCTATGCGCATGTGCCACGCATGGTCTCCGTACTTGTTCTCACTAATACCGTACAGAAATGTGCACCGCAATCACTTGGGAAATATGGGCGTATTATGGGCGTCATTCGGAACTACACAGGGGCGTACTTTCAAAGTGGGCTAAACTGGGCGTAAACATGGGCGGACACAGGGGAGTGCACTTATTTTGGTAGGCGTGCATTTGGACAGCACACCGAATGCTCGCGAACAAAAAGGCAAGAAATATGCGGTGTCCATAAGCAAGTATTGCTTTGCAGACACCACTCGTTCATGCGCTAATCAGGATGGGCGCACCTCAACCAATGTCAGCTGAACACAATACAATCCACTCCTTTACTCATTACTCATTAATTACACGCTTGTCAGTGCTTCTATTGGAACCATTGCAGCTTAAATGGACCATTACTAAACACACACATATATGCTGCAGTTTTCACACACATTTACACTGCAGTTTTCACACACATTTACACTGCAAACAATGGATAGAACTTACTATCACTAATAGAAATAGACATGTCACTTCTACATGTAACAATTAAACCACACATTTGGGGATAAAAATATACATTTATTACAATAAATTCAAAAAAAAAATGGAAAGCATGTTATGTCTCACATGTAACAAATTAAAAGGTACCATGGCAGGAATGAAAAAAAAAAAATGTTAAAATAAAAAGAATTTCTGACATACATAGCCACAGCAGAATCATTAGGAACACATCAGGTGGCTTCACAAAAAAAGTATAGCACCAACACTTCAAGTACAGCAGACAGTAATGGTAGCCGAAAGAGGCCAACTGGGGAACCAAACAAGACATTCGAACCGAGGGCAAATGTGGGGACCCTCTGCACGGGATTGGACACAGGAAGCTGACACACACAGCTCAATGAAAGATTTGGGAAGACATAAGGGTGGAGATTAATGCGGACACAAGTTCATTTGTGAGCACGTTTGGCCCTGGTAGGCTCCTTGCCACATGCAGCAGCTCTTCGGCCACGTTCGGATGGTGGCCCAGGTGGAGCAGATGCTGGTGAGGGGGGGGGGGATGGTGTTCCCCCTCTGCCAGCAGGGAGTGCTGGTGGTGGTAATACACCAGAAACGGATGACAATAGGACCCTATTGCTGGAAAATAGCTCCACCATAAGCTCATTATGGTGGAGGAGGACGTCATTTTGGCGCAGGGCTTGATCTGCCAGCACCTGCAGGCTTGCAGCTATAGACTGCTGGCTGGCAGCCATGGCCTGCTGGGCCTCAGCCAAAGCCTGCAGGCTCCCAGCTATTGTGTGCTGGGTGCTGACCAAACCCTGCATGACCTCCTCGGTCCTACGCATCCGCTCTGATGCTAAGTCTCCCTGCTGGTGAATCTGCCCAAGCACCTGCACCCACCTGTCGTATTCGGGCTCGGCCGGTGGCTGCTGCTGCTGCACATGCCTGGCACTGGTGGCAGGTGGCACAGACTCCTCAACCTCCTCAAGAGATTCTTGACCAAGCGGTGGGGATGCTGGTGAAAGAGAAAATTACAATTACAACACATTCCAAGCAAATTAGGAGCAACTACTTATGCCATGGCAAATAATTACCGGTACTTGTTTCCTAGCACGGCCACAATCGTGTGGATCGTGTACCTTTAAGTTAAGGTACACGATCCACACGATGGACCCGATTTCCTTTGAAATCAGGTCCATTTTGCCGGCAAAGGTACAATATCGGGGGCATCACGTCGGTCGGGACCATTAACATTGGTCCCGACGCGATGCCCCCGATTTTGCCATAGGCTTCAATGTTAAAATATTTTTTAACATTGAAATCGTGAGGATCGCGTCGGTATTGTGCCATTATAATGGCATTATAATGGCACAAGATGAGATGGACTTGATTAAGTCCATCTCACCTTGAAAAAAATGTGAAAAATGTGAAATGGGCCAATATGACCCATTTCACATTATAGATGTCCCCGTCGTCACCCCACGATAGACGCCAACCCGAAGCGTGGCGAGCGGCGGCGGTGCGCGTCCTCCGACCTTTTCATTCCCCTACTATCCACGTCGGCGTGGAGTTGAGAATATATAGTGTGGCAAACGCAGCGAGCCACCGAGCCCGAAGCGTGGCGAGCGGACGCGTATAACTTCACAGGTATACGCGTCCCCTCGCCACGCTTCGGGCTCGGTGGCTCGCTGCGCTCGCCACACTATATATTCTCAACTCCACGCCGGATAGTAGGGGAATGAAAAGGTCGGAGGACGCGCACCGCCGCCCCTCGCGGGCTCACTGCGCTCGACACGCTTCAGGTTGGCGTCTATCGTGGGGTGGGGTTTACGTCGTAAAATTTGGGGGTCTAGGGAATATTTTACATTGAATCCAATGTAAAATCGGGTCCCAGGGACCCGATTTACATTTCATTCAATCAAAAAATCGGGTCGGTCGCGTCGATCGCATCGCATGCGACCAAATCGCATGCGATGCGATCGATGCGATTTTTCCGACACGACCACCCCGATGTAAATCGGTGTGGCCGTGCTAGGAAACAAGTACCTAATTACCTTCAACAAAAGCAGCAAAGACTTCCGCTGGGGCCTCGCTATCCATGGTGCTCACCCCCCGGACCTCCTCTACTGCAATGCAGCACTCTGCCATCTCCTCCAGGGGGGTAAGCTTCAGCCGGCCTGGCATGGGGCCAGCCCCCCAGAGGTGTGGCTGTGTTCCCACCGCTTGGTCAATTTCTTCTTGAGGTTGGTTTTGAAGTCGTGCCACCTGCAATCAAAGTTTACATATTACTACATGTCACTCCTCATGTTTGCTGTACCAACCATTGCAATCTGCAACAGATTACAACATGTGCTTCATCACACACAACTTACATTCAATGAAAATATAAAAACAACCCTTAGAAGATACATTCACACTCACCCTACAATAACTATCGATTAAATGACATGGCAAACATGTCTGTGGCTCCAAGCAACGTCACTGGCCATTTCCCAACTCCATCTAACATCTATTTTAAACATTACTGGTCTTCTTAACGTGCTCCGCCTCACGAAATTGTGGAGCTACCGCATTAATCTCCGCAGTTATGTCCTCCCAAATCTTCCATCTCCTTGTGTGTGTCAACCTGTCCTGTGGACACTCGATCCAATCCCGTGTGCGGGGTACCAGGATGGCAAGCTCCTGCGCTTCGAATGCCATGTTTCTGCTGCTTGGTTCCTCCGTTGGCCTATTTCGGCCACGGCCACCTGCCGCTGTACTTGAAGTGTTGGCCAGGCTACTCTGTTGGGAAGCCACCTGTTGTGTTCCCAATGATTCTGCTGAGGCAGAAGATGGCCAGCTGCTGCTTGGGCTGATGTGGATGGCCCAGCAGCCTGCTCATCTGCCCCTGGCTGGTCTGTGCTGAGGGGCACATAGGAGGTGCTGGAGTCCATGCGTTGGAAAAGTTCCTGGCACTCCTGGTCTCATTCAGATTGTGAGCCAGCCATGTTTGCAACAACATTTAGTTTTTCTATCACACCTTTATATCCTATTTATGTAATTGGCGTACATCAGCGACACCCTGCGTTCCGTGCGGCAGCGTTCCGTACGCCAGCGTAGACCGTGCGGCGCATAGGCCGCGCCCATACCAGCGAAAAAAAAAAAAAAAAAACCTGGCAAACTTACTAAGTCTGATTTAGTAGCTAATTGCAGATTTGTACACCAATAAACACCTCAAACTGTGGCCAGACATGAAAAGTATATGCGAATGTACATTTGAACTGTGCACTTGTTTGGTATGTACTACAAATGACACTAACCCATTCCATATGTAAATCCAGTCCACCACTCAGGCAATAGTAATCAGTGCTTGCATCCAAATCACATGTGAAAGGTCTCCAAATACTGGCTTGATGCTAGGTACATTTTATTCCACATCTCTAGTGTGGCCCGGTAGAAGGTAAGTGTACACATGGCACCATGGCCTAATATTGGGAAAAGGTCTTGCACTATTTGCTATGTTTCTGCTGTATAGCTTTCACTATAATAGAGCTGTCTAGTTTAGTACCTTGTAGAGTTAGGTGTAACTGGCTAGTGATGCACACTATTTCACCTGTTGTTTTCACCCATGTTTGGTGAATGTAATATATTATATATAATGGTTGCAAACTTCTTTCACCCTGTCTGTTTTGGAGATACTAAGTAATGTCATGGTCTGCTCAACTATGCAAAGGTACAGCAAGTGTGGTTTGGCGATGCAATGGGTTAGCCGTCTGTTGTGGCGCATACACGCTGTTAATGAGAAAATGAACAATAAAGTTAATACCAAATATCACTCTGAACAACCAATTACAGGACATGATTGCTTGAATTGTGCCATTGCTAAGATGGCGGCCTATGGGAGAGCAGCACCCTTCTCTCCCGCGGAGCTGAGGGCACTGGTCTCCGTTATGGAGACCAGGCTGGGCCGTGTGGGCCCGTTCATCAGGAACTGGCAGAAGCGCCATGCGTATGCCGCTGCCCGCAGGCGCATATTCACGCACACCCAGGTGCGCAGGACCATCGCTCAGCTGGAGCGGCGATGGTCTGATCTGAGGCGCCGGCAGCCCGAATTGCTCCAGCAAATAAGGGCCAGCATTGCACGCTGTAAGTGTTTACACATTAAATGGCCAATTGTACATTAATGCTTCCATGACCTTTTTTTTGGCAATAAGGTAACCTGGTTGATCATGAGTTAAACATGGCATACACTATCTGTGTGGTACTTCATGTTTGACATGCTGTAATGTGGGTCTAATATGTCATTGTTTTTGCTGCATGATGAATGAACAAATCATGTGCCTTATTTAACACTCTGCATTTTGATTTTTCTTACAGCACGTGACCGTGCAAGACAGGCCCGTGAGCAGGCCCAGGAGGAGGTGGCCGCAGAGGACATGGGCCTGGAGGAGGAGGCCGCAGAGGAAGTGGCCCAGGAGGAGGTGCCCGCAGAGGACATGGGCCTGGAGGAGGAGGCCTCGGAGGTCTTGGACGAGGAGGCGGCGTGTGAGGTGGTGGAGGTAGAAGGAATTGGTAGGTAAACATAAGGCATCATTAATAATTGGTGGTAGTACTATTTGTTAGGTACCACTGGTGAATCTAGTGTGTTTTACTCTATTATTAATTAATAAACAAAAGTGGGTTACAACAGACACACTTAGGGGTTATAGGCCCAAGCAGAAAACGTGGAATCTGGAGGCTCACGTAGGTGAGGAGTGTTTATTTATGGAGGGCCTTTCTATACAAGCACAAATAAAACATCAATGGAGTATGGTCAGGTGTGATTTATAATGGAGTCACAAGAGGGCAGTTCCCCTGGGCCCCCCTCTAGCCAGTTGGCCCGTGTTGTTGCCATGTATTTTGCAAAGCTATTTGGTTGGATGGATTGACTTTAGAAATTGTTTGGTGTAAGGAAGCGGATTAGTGCTGCAGTTTCACCTATGTGGCAATGTGACAATGATTCAGGAAGTAAGGGGTAGAGGGACTAGGCTAGCCTTTAAATGTGGTATCCATCCATCCATGTATCTATCCATCCATGTATCTATGTATCCATCTATGTATCTATCTATGTATCTATCTATCATGCAGTTTAGCTATTAAGCAGTGACATGCAGGTATATATGTATGGCAAAATGTGACATGTTGTATTGGATGTAGCTTTCTAGTAGATTGGTGAGTGTTAAGGCAGGAGAATTGTGAGTGAGGCTCAAGTGTTGTTATGATTTTGATACATACATTGCCAATTTTATCACTCACATATTCAGTAGTGTAAGCCACTGTGTGTGTGTGGGCCCATTTTTATTTTTTCCATTACAAACAGTATTGGCTATGTAATTGTTTGTATGTATGAATTCTCATGCTGTAGGTACTTAGGATTGACTGTACAAGCTAAACCTGAATAGCATAATTAATGTTGATCCCCCTTTAACATGCCCACAGATCACCAGAGGCAAGAAGGCGAGGGGTTAAGAGGGGCCCTACTCAGGCTGCGGCAGCACCTTCTGGACATGGCCGCAGAGGTACAGACCGTTTGTGACCTCCTGCTGTGATTTTTTTATTTTTGGTTAATAGTTTGTTATTTAATAATAAATTTTTGTGTTAAAAGTTCGAAGTGGTCTGTGTGTTATTGTTTTATTTTACAGTATAAGTATAACTATAAGGGCTGTTTCACACAGTACGGTTCCTGCCGCACGGTGAAATCCCGTACGGCCAGGGAGCCGTGCCGCACTCAGCAGTTGTGAATGGACACTATTGTGTCCATTCACACAGGACGGCCACGGCCCGGCCGCACGGCTGCAGCCGGATCCCCCCACTGGAAGGGACGGCTGCCGGGCTGTGGCCATCCCTGCCATTATAAAATTCTGAGTGCGGCGCGGCTCCCTGACCGTACGGGATTTCACCGTGCGGCAGGAACCGTACTGTGTGAAACAGCCCTAAGTATATAAGTATAAATAATGGTGTTTATTTATGTAAGGTGCAAAAGGTATATACATATGCATACATAACACATGGGCGTAAAGGGGCAAGAAAGAATGTTGTGAACTTAGCATGATGAAAGGGTTAATCTAAAGTGGTACTAAAGTGTTTAATTATCAATTAGATAAATAATAGATGACCATTAAAAACAATCCCTTTTTAATGAGGTTGCCTAATTGCATAAGCGGGTCATGGTACAGATTTGGGTCTTATGTGTTTAATTATCAATTAGATAAATAATAGATGACCATTAAAAACAATCCCTTTTTAATGAGGTTGCCTAATTGCATAAGCGGGTCATGGTACAGATTTGGGTCTTATGAGAATAGTGGTGATTTGAGCGTAAATACACCGCATCGGTGCGTACGGCCAGGTTCCCGTCCATTCTGACGCGGTAAGACCGTGCTTACGCTGTGAGACCATGCAGAATCTGTTCGTGTCCACCGCACACGCAAGGTTTGGATGTCGTCCGTACACACGCCCTCTTCTTAAAGAGTGAGTCCGTCCGAATGCGGAGGCTCGTGGGCGTTTCTACGGACGATGTCTGCACAGCGTGGCGTGCGGACCGCTCCGTAAGAATTCGGGAAAGTACGCACCGACCAGAATAAGGCCCCTAGTGAGATCTCTTACAAAATGCCTGTAAATCTCTATGTGTGACGTGTAGGCCTCATAACAGTGTTACAGTAACTGCATGTCAGTCAGTGATACAGTATCTTAGCCTCTCCCCTGTACAGCACAGTGGGATGGGGAGGGGGTGGAAGTTCCAGGCTGCCTACACAATGAGGTAAAATGACTCAAGCAGGAAGTACAAGGCGGACGTTCTCTTGTGGACAACTCCCAGCTTCCAGAAGTTTTACTTTCTATTCTCTGACAGACTGGCTGATTAGAGGTCTCGCAGCACTACTTAAGGTAAACATTGTATCATTAATTTATAATTGCAAGGTATAGTGGGACTGCATATGAAAATAAGGGCTATATGTACTAAATGGGCATACAGTGTACATACCTATTTCTAAGCGATCTGACTAGATCTCTTAGAAATGAAGCACGGATCGCTCCTTGTGTACACCCTATAACAATGGCGATGTGCGGGCCAGCGTGTCACCATCACCCGCAGAGATAGACAGTGCATGCTCTGGTTATCCTGCTTAGATTGCAGGGTTTTTCCTATAAGCACAGGCAAATCACTGCTCAGCACAGATTGCTTAGCACACATCGCTGGTGCATAGCATGTGTGCTGAGCAATCTGTGTTTAAGTACTTCACTCAGCGCAGGGATCCCATCGCCCTATGTGTACGGGGCTTGGAGGGAAATAAAGTCGGTGGATATAAAGTTCAAACACAGCCTGTAGCGTGACAGTTTTACGTGTATTGAACACAAAAATGGTTACATGAAGATATAACATTGCTTTTTTTACAGTTTTTTTACTATAATTTTAACTATGGCCGCTGGTCTGGGGTTGTTCACAGAAGCATCTTACCAGCTTCCTCTAGATCACATTATTACAGAAATATGGTAATATTTGGTATGCAATCTCCTTACCAATGTGGTTACTGAAGAATATACAGTATATTTTCTGTATATTCAGGATGAGATTCTTGTACCTGCAGAAATGGCCTATACGTATAAAGTTCTCTGTCAAGGAAAATCACAACTGAATATAGGTGCACTGACTTGTGCACTGAATAAAAAGCCCCGTACACACTAGAAGATCCCCGCCTACGCTGCTATTGGTGACAGCTGAGGAGGGGGGCAGGCATCGGCAAGTGCATACACATTTGCCAATGCTGCATGCCGACCTTTGGGGGAAAGCACGAATGCCGTTAACAAAGTCTCCTTCATCTGAACATGTTTGGATGAGGGATAGGGTCACCAACGACTCGCAGGAGTGCGCGTCTTTAACGATGTACAGTGTACAAACAAGGTGATATTGTTCACAATATCGCTCAGAAGGCCCTGTATGGGGCCTTAACTGATTTCAATTGACACTGCAAAACCTAACCCCAAAGTCATAATAGCATGGGCAAAATGTCCTAATTGTTATTATTCTTTTTCAGGAATTTCATTAGTAGATAGTAGATCATTATGAACAGAAGTGGCACAGGGCCGGAGCCCATGGATACAGAGCCAGAGCCCACGGATACACAGACATCAAATGATAATCACACAGTAATGCACAATGTGAGTCATTTATTATTTTATTAACAGTTTCTTATATAGCGCACACATATTCCGCAGCGCTTTACAGAGAATATAGGAACATTCACATCAGTCCCTGCCCCAGTGGAGCTTACAGTCTATAGGCCAAATTATCTAAGCTTGAAAAGTGATAAAATGGAAAGTGATAAACAGCCAGCCAATCAGCTCCTACCTGCCATGTCACAGATTGTGTTTGAAAAATATTAGACAGGAGCTGATTGGCTGGCTGTTTATCACTCTCCATTTTATCACTTTTGAAGCTTAGAGAATCTGGCCCTATATTCCCTACCACATGTACACGTACATACAGACATTCTAGGGTTAATTTTGTTGGAAGCCAAGTAACCTACCAGTATATTTTTGGATTGTGGGAGGAAATCGGAGTACCCAGAGTAAACCCACGCAAGCACAGGGAGAATATACAAACTCCGCACAGTTAGGGCCATGGTGGGAATCAAACCCATGACCTCAGTGCTGTGAGGCAGTAATGCTAACCATTACACCATCCCTGCTGCCCTAAGTAATGCCATATTAAATATATCTATCTATCTAGACAGTGGCATTGTGAGGCGGCACTCAAAGGGTCTGATTGCGCAGAGAGGAAGCTGAGCCCACAATCAGCTGGCACCTTGATAAAGGGACCGCAAGGTCTTGAAAAGTATACTTTATCTCACGCTGCTGGGCACAACTGTCGGGGGGGGGGGCACCGATTTGTGCGTTGTTGTACACAGCTGACTTGAGGAGTGCTGCAGCCATTCAAATTGATATATATATAGATATATGTATATCTATATATATCTCAAGGACCGACGTTTCGGGGGTGACATGACCTGTTTTATCACCTTGAAAACTGAGCGCATGTGACTCTGAAACGTCGGTCCCTGAGATCTTTTTCACTATTTATTTATATTAATAAATTAATAAAGGCTATTACTAACTAAACAGTCTCTGGGGTGCCGCGGCTACACCTCCATCTATTACCTACTTTCTTGCGAAGGGCACTGGAGCAGTTACAGGAATGAGCGGAGTGCCGGACCTCCAACATTGATATATGATATATATAAAATAATCCAATAAAGAAGGCACACTGGCAATACCAGAAATGGTGAAAACAATCACATTGTATTGGGCATAGCTGATAACATCTAGCGCACTCAGGGTAATAGATAGTGCTTGTGGGCACACTCCAATACCTAATGCTAACACATTCCCTCGCGTACATTCGCTAGCAGGAGAAATCATTTGCTGGTAGCCGACTATTGAATGATTTATTCTGCCTTTAGAAATAAAAGTCAGTCTCAACTGACTTTTATTTCCTTCGGTGTCCATTGCTGGGCGCTGATGTCCTGTGACATCAGCCGCCCACCCCCGGCATGCATTGGTCCGCCTGCATCCCCATGGGAATGCTTAGCATTTTCATGGGGATGCCCATAAAATGCTGGGGATTCCCATGGACTAGCCCCATCCCTCCCTCCCCGCAAACAAACAGCCCGCTGAGTGTGTAACTTACCAGAGCCGTTCTTTACTGGGGTCTCCACATGGGCAAATATGCGCTTGCGCATGTGCAGACCCCCCACCATTGGAAAGGGCCACATTGGGCCTCTTCTGAACGGTGTTGAATCAGGGCCTTAGGATACATCTGACCTGTAAATGGTACTTTACTGTTATATGTGTGAATATATGACATTATCTTGTTCCGTTCACAGGTAAACGTTAATTTGGATGCTAAGAAAGTAAAGGAAAAGTAAGTTTGTTTGCATTATCTGACTACACAATGCTTCTCCCAGTGAATGTATAAGAGTACACCGCAGCAGCACATTTGCAATAAGTGGATACAGACATGAATTTTCGGTACTCTTTACCTAGAAGGGCGCCCACGATTTTGATCGTGGGCATAGTTAGTAAAAAAAAATTGCGACCAAAAAAAACGCATGCGATGCGACCGACACGATGCCCGCGATTTCCCATAGGGAACAATGTTAAATGTCCCAATTGACCCGATTTTCCTGTTCAATGTCTCAATTGACCCGATTTTCCATAGGAAACAATGTTAAATGGGCCACAGAGGCCAAATAGGCACCCTGAAGTGTGAAATGGCCCCCACAATTGTTAACGCCACCCCACGATCAACGTGAACCCGAAGCGTGGCGAGCGGCGGCGGTATGCATCCTACGACCTTTTCATACCCCCACTATCCACGTCGGCGTGGAGTTGAGAATAGAAAGTGTGGCGAGCGCAGCGAGCCACCGAGTCCGAAGCGTGGCGAGCGGATGAGAAAAGCTGTGAAGCCCGCGAGGGGACGCGTATACCTGTGAAGGTGTCCGCATCCCCTCGCGGGGCACGCTGCGCTCGCCACGCTTTCTATTCTCAACTCCACGCCGACGTGGATAGTGGGGGTATGAAAAGGTCGTAGGACGCGTACCGCTGCGCTCGCCACGCTTCGGGTTGACGTTGATCGTGGGGTGGCGTTAACAATTGTGGGGGACATTTCACACTTCAGAGTGCCTATTTGGCCTCTGTGGGCCATTTAACATTGTTTCCTATGGAAAAATCGGGTCAATTGAGACATTGAACAGGAAAATCGGGTCAATTGGGACATTTAACATTGTTCCCTATGGGAAATCGCGGGCATCGCGTCGGTCGCATCGCATGCGATTTTTTAGTGCATGCGATGGCCGCGATGGCCGCCCTTCTAGGTAAAGAGTACCGAATTTTCTGAAACACAGTGTGCTCAACTGACCCAATGTCATTCTCTCACCTTTGAGTGCGACGCAGTCCATGTGGCAAAAGTTCACCGCTACTCTCCTATGCGGGTTACATACCTCCCAACTTCTGGTTCACTCGGCACAAAGCTGATGTCAATGGGAAGGAGGGGCAGAGCCCACAAATAAGAATGTCACAGTCCCAAGAATGCCCATATAGGTAAAAAGAGGGGGAAAAAAAGAGCAAGAAAATCAATGAATGAACAAAAATGAAAGAGTGCAAAGGAGCAAAAAAGTAGAGCAAATCAGAGTGTGGGCAATTCAATTGTTTAATGGACGCACATAATTTCCTATTACATTACTGATCCATGCAAAATAGATAAACCCAACAGTACTCGGCATGAAAAAAAAATATTCTGTTCATCACCTCATGAGGCTGCGAGCAGAAATCATGTTAGCGCACCCCTGAGCAAAATAGCGGGTGGAAGGCGCACACGGGTGCTGGGGGTAGTGATAATAATTTTCTACAGCTCTGCATCAGCAAATATTATTCAATGCAAAACAATTTTCATGTAATAATACTGATGTTTTAAAATTGCAACTAAAAAAAAATAGTTGAATTCTAAAAACAGTCAAACTGCCACCAGGTAAAGCAAGAAAGAAAGTTGAGTAAATACCTGATAGGGCCCGATGCAGAGGTGGGCAGATGTAGAACATCGGGTGCTATACACAGGTACCGGACATCAAAAATGGTATAAGCATGTGTATAATCTGAAACATACTGAATAATATTTCCTCTTATAGTGGTTTGCACAGTAAACAGCACTGTATAATATCACTTGTAGGAACATTGTGAAGAATAAAGAAGAGCGAAAAGCAGATATGACAACAAGTGGAATGATTTTTATTAAGGAATTTCAGAACCTGCTTCAGAAAAAACCTCCGCAGAAGAGTACCTGGGAGTACCTGCAAAGGGTAGGTCTTGAAAAAAAAATCTAACTTTTTTTTTTATGTGTAATGGATGTGATTCAGTAAGGATAGCATATGTTAAACTGATCTTTAAGTAATGCAAATGTAGTAGAAGGTGCGTACCACCGCCTGCCACATTAAACTGTGATTGTTTAGAGGTATATTGGGACCATCGGTTGAGATATCCCTCTGCAGCCTGAGACTTGCAAGGCCAAGGCCAGCCCTCGTTTCTGGAAATTCTGATCACACCCGGCCGTCCCTGCCTGCAAATCAGGTGAAGCCATTCATTATTGTGCCATGCCAGCGCATTACCCATCCTGCACATGCACAGGATGGGTCATGTGCACATGCAGAAAGAAGGAAAAATACCAGTGGGCACCTTATGCACACAAATAGAACAATTTATTGAATGGACATATCATATAAAAAAATAAAACTAATTGGACACAGAATATACACACAGAAAAAAATAATTAATTATAAGATAAACATAAAAAGGTTAAAAAACATGTGCAATAATAAAGTGCTGATTCAGTATGGTATATAGTTACCAAGTCCCGGTAGGTGTTTTTCATATGCGCATATGAAGCCAGGTACTATTGTCCCGATGTAGAAGGTAAAAATACCAGCGCTCTGTGGGAGTGAATGAATATTGTAGGATCTCACCACAGGGTTTTTGTAATCCACAAAGGATGTTCCTTACAGGGCTTTGTAGCAGCAGACAAAATTGCAGAGTCGATGCAGTCAACCCTTTTCTGTGTCGATGGAGACGACAGCCGCAAATCTAACTTGCAGGTCAGATATTTTCAGCAGATCCCAGTTCGGGTAGATAACTGCGCCAATCCGCCACACGCCTATCAGTGTTAGATGGTAACAGAGCAACTGCACCGGCCAGCGAGCCAAGTGCAAGCCGCTAGACACTGTGGCGGGCGGAGACTACCTTGTATATGGGTCTCGTGCGCTCTGCTGAGATCGTGGCAGCCGTGTGCCGCAAGGTGGTATGGTGGCTGTGTGTCGTCTTCAGGGACACTCCGCTGTTGCGCTTGTGAGGTAGTGACAGGGACCGAGGTGTACTGAATGTCGTGGAGCTCAAATGAATGAGAAGTTCCTCCAGGTCCACTGTCTCAATGGCGGCAACAGGAATTCCTATTCAAGACGCGTTTCGCCGTGCTACGGCAGCTTTTGCAATTGAGATCCTCAATTGAAAAAGCTGCCGTAGCGCGGCGAAACGCGTCTTGAATAGGAATTCCTGTTGCCGCCATTGAGACAGTGGACCTGGAGGAACTTCTCATTCATTTGAGCTCCACGACATTCAGTACACCTCGGTCCCTGTCACTACCTCACAAGCGCAACAGCGGAGTGTCCCTGAAGACGACATACAGCCACCCTACCACCTTGCGGCACACGGCTGCCACGATCTCAGCAGAGCGCACGAGACCCATATACAAGGTAGTCTCCGCCCGCCACAGTGTCTAGCGGCTTGCACTTGGCTCGCTGGCCGGTGCAGTTGCTCTGTTACCATCTAACACTGATAGGCGTGTAGCGGATTGGCGCAGTTATCTACCCGAACTGGGATCTGCTGAAAATATCTGACCTGCAAGTTAGATTTGCGGCTGTCGTCTCCATCGACACAGAAAAGGGTTGACTGCATCAACTCTGCAATTTTGTCTGCTGCTACAAAGCCCTGTAAGGAACATCCTTTGTGGATTACAAAAACCCTGTGGTGAGATCCTACAATATTCATTCACTCCCACAGAGCGCTGGTATTTTTACCTTCTACATCGGGACAATAGTACCTGGCTTCATATGCGCATATGAAAAACACCTACCGGGACTTGGTAACTATATACCATACTGAATCAGCACTTTATTATTGCACATGTTTTTTAACCTTTTTATGTTTATCTTATAATTAATTAATTTTTTCTGTGTGTGTATTCTGTGTCCAATTAGTTTTAATTTTTTATATGATATGTCCATTCAATAAATTGTTCTATTTGTGTGCATAAGGTGCCCACTGGTATTTTTCCTTCTTTCTTCTTACTTTTTGGGGGCGGCAACCCCCTCCCAGAGGGCAGCCATTTGCACACAGCATTCAAACACTGGCCCACAGCGCTCAAAGTATATTGTTTTCTGCTATGTGCACATGCAGAACTGCGAGTTGCATCATTTATCCTGTCCAACCTGAATAAGCCCCAATATAGGTTACAGAGTACCAGGCTGTTTTAGTTTAAAGTTTTACAATAAAGAAACAAATATTTTAAGTAATATGCAAAGGTTCCTGACAGGATCTGGATTTAATTACTGTGTGGTTTCATTAATGTTAGTTGCAGTGTCATGGGCCAGAAATGTAACTTCCATATGCGATTGTAGCGTTCAGACATAGATAGGGATCATTTACAGCTATGATTGAGCAGCTGCAAGTCAAGATACTAATGATGATGGCTATATATGTATGTGTGTACACATATACATACATACATACATACATACATACTGAGTCCAAGCACATTTTTAGGTGTGAAAGTACCCATATGCCCAGTAGGTTATCCACTGGTGCTCCCTCCTATACTATGTGCTCTAATTAATAATTATTTATGCTCAGTATTCGCTGCTGAAAGAGAGGGGAAGGGGCCACAGTTAAGTTGCAAGCATAGTCAGAAAAATGAGGGAGAAACAAGTACATTTACAGAGGAGCAAGTCCTCACAGAACTCTCAAAACGGAAAGTGGATAAATCAATGGGGCCAGATGGGATACATCCAAGGATACCAAAAGAGCTTAAAAGGGAAGCTGGTAATACCATTAACAGAATTATTCAACCAGTCACTAGCTACTGGAGTAATCCCAGAGGACTGGAAAACAGCGAATGTAGTCCCACTGCACAAAAGTGGAAGCAAGGAAGAGGTAAGCAACTATTGACCAGTGAGCCTTACATCAGTAGTAGGGAAATTGATGGAAACACTATTTTTTTAAATTCAGTATTTCTTTATTTCATTTCAAATTCATAAAAATCATACACATCATTATTCCAGATAAGTATCGACATTTTCCACTTTATCAATACATTAATAATTCATAATACAATCCTTCATAATACCATATCAACATTTATACTTAACATTTGACATACATTATCCCCTTAACACTTACCCTACCCACCCCCCCTCCCCTGGTTGCATATATCACTCTAAATATTTCCTCCACTTAACTACGTAGTATGTGATCTAACTACTTTTTTTTCTCTTCCTATCTTAATTTATTCACTATAGTGCTCCGATTTCATCCATCTTGACCATATTCTTTTAACTTTATTTATATTATTTCCTTTTCTTATATACATGTGTTTTTTATCCACTGGTTCAACTCTGGTCCCTCTGGTGCCTACCATTTTCTTGCTATTATCACCTTTGCCATAGCTGTTAACTTCTCTAGCAATTGATTGTTTATATCTCTATCTCTGGGATCATCCAAAATACCCAGCAAGCAAACCTTTGCGTTATAGTTCCTCTCAGCCATCCCCAGCTCACCCAATATTTGGCCCACCTGATCCCAGAATCTTTTAACTTCTCAAATTGACATATCATATGGAAAAAGGTTCCCTGGGTCTTTCTACATTTGAGACATATGTCTTCTTTATTTTTGTCAAACTTTTTTATTTTTTTCTGGAGTAACATATACCCTTTGCAGGATGTATAACTGGATCTGTTGGAATCTGATGGCCCTTGTTGGTGAAGCTAAGGCACGTTTCTATGCTTGATTATTAATTTGCCCCAGATCCAGCTCCCATTCTTGCTTTATTTTTTCTATTTGGGGATTTTTAAATTTATTTATTAATTCCTTGTATATTTCAGCCGCCTTCACCTTTTTTTCCCTATCCAATATTTTCTTCACTGGAGAATCTTCAATATTTACATATCATTCACCATGTCTCTTATTTAATTGCCCTCTCAATTGTAAATACCCCCCAAAAAATAACCTTTAGGTAGCTCATATTCCAGTTATAACTGATTGTAGGGCTTCAGAATCCCATTTTGATATACTTGGCCAATATTTGTTATTCCTACTTTCCCCCAAGAGATCCTAGTTTCTTCTTCACTTAGTCCATCTTTCTTCTACTTTACCCCTTTAACCCATACTCAGGGTCTATACCTTCATATCCCACTATTCTATTTACCCAATCCCATACATTTTTTGCCTGTTTTATTATTGGGTTATTTATTTTATGGATGTTCCCTATAATGATAGCTTGTCTCATGATCATTTTACCACATTTTTGTGATACAAGTTTATTTAGGGCAGTTTAGGGCAGCTCGGATGGTGTAATGGTTAGCATTACTGCCTCACAGCACTGAGGTCATGGGTTCAATTCATACCATGGCTCTAACTGTGCAGAGTTTGTGTATTCTCCCCGTGCTTGCGTGGGTTTCCTCTGGGTACTTTGGTTTCCTCCCACAATCCCCCAAAATATACTGGTAGGCTAATTGGCTCCCAACAAAAAATAACCCTAAAAAGTCTGTGTGTGCATGTACATGTGGTAGGGAATATAGATTGTAAGCTCCACTGGGGCAGGGAATGATGTGAATGTTCAACTATACTTTGTAAAGCGCTGCAGAATATGTGTGCGCTATATTAATAAATACATTTACTATAGTATTATCTTGCTTACTCATCCATGTTTGGATCTGGGTTTATTGGGATGCCATGTAATACAAGCGGAAGTGTGTCAGTCCTAGGCCTCCTGATTTTTTGGGCCTAATCAGGGTGTCACTTTTTATTCTTACCCTTTTTCCTCCCCATATCAATGAGGCTGTAATACTATCTATTCTTTTAAACAAGATTTTTGGTAAATATACTGGTGAGTTTTGAAAGATGTATAAAAATGTGGGTAATATCTCCATTTTTATCAGGTTTATCCTTCCTGACACTGTTAGCCTGACCTATGTTCGGATCTTACCCTGGTATAGTTTAATAAATGGCTCGATATTATATTTTATAAATTCCTCTGCCTTGTTGGTGACTCTTATCCCCAAGTATGTAGTGTCATCCACCCAGCTCAAAGCTCCAACCTTGTTCCCCTGCTCTACACTACTTCCTCTAACAGGTGATATATTAGACTTCCTCCAATTAATTCTTAGCCCGGAGTATTTTCCAAAATTTTCAACTATCGATAGGACTACCGGTATTTCTACTATATGATTGCACAGATATTACAGCCTTTCCTTTTGCCTGTTCTTGTTCTGACTGCAAATTTATGTATAGCCTTCTAATATTCTTCTTTGTGCTCATACCCCTCCGGAACCCCGTTTGATCCGGGTGGATGACATCATCCATTACTCCCTCCATTCTCTGAGCCAGGACTTTTGCTAATATTTTTGCATCAATATTAATTAATGAGATCAGTCTATATGACTCTGGTTTGCACAGATCTTTATCCTCTTTAGGGATTACCACTATCAATGCTTCATCCATTGACTCCAGCAATCTCTCCTCTATTAAGCTATCATAAAAAAGGGCCTTTAACCAGGGGGCTCTCTTTTCTTTATGTTTTTGGAAAATTTCTGCCGGTAATCCGTCGCATCCCAGTGCTTTATTTACAGATAACTGATTGATAGCATCTTTTATTTCCTCATTAGATATGGGTTTCACCATTATTTCACGCTGTTCTATACCTATTCTTGGGAGCTGTATCCTGGCCAGAAATTGTTTAATTTCTCTGACTCACATTTTGACTTGGATGTGTATAGCCCTTTATAATATTTGACAAAGGTCTGCGCAATTTCCACTGCTGTATCTACTATCATCCCCTGTTCTGACTATCTGCACAATATGATTTTTTGGGTTTACGTTCCTAATTAATTGAGCCAAGTAGATCCCGGTCTATCATCATTTATATATTTACCATGAGCTGTAAACCTTTGTTGTCTTACTGCTTCCTCTCTTAGCTCACTTAACCACACTCTGGCCCTTATTCTGATCGGTGCGGATATATCCGCGTGCGTTCGGCCCGCCGATGTTTTGTGTCTGCGCATGTGCAGAGGCGTCTCTGCGCATGTGCGAGCGGGGCGTACGGCCAAATCCCGCATGATATGTGAACACTCCGAACAGGGGGTGGAGAGGGGCGTGAAGGGCTATTTGGGCTCATTACCATATGCATACGCCCCGCGTTTCATGGGAGTTCCCATGAAAACGCTGGGCGTACGTATGGTAATGCGGCCGTGACGCACATGTAGGGGGCGGACATATGACATCGCCGGATGTCAGCTGCCCGCCCAGATCCCTGCTTTTGCACGGAAAAATGTCCGTGTGGTCTGAGGTTGCGGGAGCTGGTGGAGCACTCGGTCCTGCATTCGATGGTCTGCGACCATCGAATGATGGGGGAGGTTCCCTGAGATGGAGGAGGCGTATTCCGTGAAAAATACACGTGCGGTCCGTTCGGCCAGCTTCTTACCGCATACGGACGGAGTTGGCGATCCGTATGGAAGGCGGGGTTTCGCACGCACGGTCCTTGCCGCATAATCGTCTCTGGCCGCACCGATCAGAATAAGGGCCTCTGTTCGCTTGCATCCATTCTTCCTTAGTTTTTTCCATTTTTTTCTGCCAGTATTGATTTTCAAGTGTTTTATTATTTTCTTCTAGCTCCTGTCTTTTTTTCTCTAGTACTTTTTTTTATTTGTGCTATTCTTTTGATTTGTGACCCTCTGATAACTGCCTTTCCTGTTTCCCATACCACCGTTTGGGGTGCAGATTCCAAATGATCCTTGAAGTATTCTTCCCATTCCTTCTCTAATTATATATCTGCCCCCATTTGTTCAATCCATATTGGATGGCACTTCAACAAATTACAACCCTTATCCTCTTGTCTTATCTCTACTAGTATCGGGGAGTGGTCTGATATCCCATGGGGTAGGTATTCTACTTTTTCTATTTTTGGAAACATATTGTCATCAACAAACACCATATCTATCCGGGATAAGGCCTCCAGGAATCTTGAATAGCATGTATATGCCTGCCTGTCTGGATTTTTCTCTCTCCACACATCTCTCCACCCTATATCCCTTATGAACCCATCAAGCCCTTTATTCCCTACACTTCCTGCTCCACCTGCACGGTTCCATCTATCTATCCTAGGGTCCATTACATTATTAATATCCTCGAGACATATTATTTCTGCCCCTGTGGCTTTAGATACCAACTCCGCCATGCCTTCTATTATCTCATAGTGAAATGGTGGAGGAATGTATATTGCTAGGATACACACTTTGGTTCTATATAACTTCCCCTCTATGAAAACATATCTCCCATATTTATCTATTTCCTTCCTTTTTGTACTGGAATGTCACATTTTTATGGATCAGGACCGAAACCCCTCGTGAACAATTTGTGAACGTTGAGTGATATATTGAGCCTACCTTGGGCTTTCAACACTCCTTCTTTCCCCCCAATTAGGTGTGTTTCACTTAAACATATTATTTTTGCACCATATTTTTTTATTTGATTCATAACAGTGGTTATTTTAATATTATCATTTAACCCTCAAACATTCCAATATAGTACCTTAACCATTCTGTGTATATTACCTTTATTACTAACACATTTTCTACATTATATTTTAATATCAGAAAAAGAAAAAAAGGCATCCAAGCAGACATGTATACCTCTAGCCCAACCCTCAAGTATGCCCATACCATTGCCCATTATATTTTCACTTAAGCTCAGTCCTTAGCCTCATGTTCCTACTACTTTTTTTCTTGTAACTATCTAACCACATAGAGGCTTTCTCAGCTGAAGCAAATAATTTTGTTTCTCCATTGGCTATAATTCTAAGCTTAGCTGGGAACATAACTGAGTACTGAATCCCTATTTCTCTCAGCCTCTTCTTGATGTTACTGTACTTCAATCGCTTCTTTTGTACGTCTCTTGAGTAGTCAGGGAATATCATAATCTTGGCCCCATTAAACTCCAACTGACTTTTTGACCGAGCTGTTTGAATAATAACATCACGATCCCTAAAGTCCATTATTTTGGCAATGAGCATCCATGCTGGGGCACCAGGTGGTAGCGGCCTTTCTGGTATCCTATGGGCTCTTTCGACACAAAACTGTGGGGACAGCACCTCTCTCCCAAAGCTTGTTATTATCCAGTTTTCAAGCCACACCTCTGGGGAGTCTCCTTCAACTTTTTCAGGTATCCCCACTAGCCTGATGTTATTACGCCGTAGCCGACCCTCCATTTCGGACATCTGAGATTGTATCCCTGCCACAGATCCTTTTAGTTGACTGATTTGGGCTGTTACTGAGTTTTGTGTATCTTCTAAGTGAGATATCCTTGTCTCACCTTCTTCCACTCTTATATTTACTCTTTGAACCTCCTGTCTCAGTAAGCCTATATCGACTTGGGTTTTCTCAATTTTTTCCCCCAGCCTTTGCTCGCAGCCTTTATTTGCCTCCAAAAGCTGTTGTAATGTAGGCTCAGCTGCTGGTTCACATATGCTGGTACTAGATAACCCAGATCTATGAGGGGATAGGGACTGTCGGGCCTCACCAGTTACCATTCTTGTCTGGGGGTTACTTCTCGCATACTTTTTTCCCCATGTCACCATACACAATTTAATCAATACTGCAATGTTCAACCGATGCGGCTCTGATGACCTGAGAGCCTACGCCTGGAGCAGACACGCACAGCAGCGCTTAGCTCCATCCTCTGAATTGTGGAGATAGATGTTCCGTTCATCTGCCTGACCTGTTAGTCCGCTTCAACCGGCACGGCTCTGTTGGACTGAGAGCCTACGCCCGGAGCAGACACGCACAGCCAGGAGCAGACACTCACCCGCCTGACCTGGTGTTGGGCCCTGTAGAAATCACCACTGGTCAGTCTTCATGTGCGGCCAGGAACCAGGAGTCCTTGGTGCTTCAAATGGCCACTAGCAAGTGTTAGGGCTTTTGGAGATGTGTAACACACAGCTGGACAAAAGGATCTCACTGCTTATCACTTCCATATACCCTGTTAATGTGCACCTCCCATCAGCTTCTATCGGATGTATGAGGAATAGTTGCTTGCATGCACCTCACTGGGGGAGGGTTGGTAGTAGGCAGCCAAGTCCTGGGAGATATCTCCAGGCAGGCCTTATCACATACATTTACAGGCCACATGTGTAGTGAGGCACCTGCCACCTTTGCTGCCTGCCAACTTAAGCCCGCAGTGAGAAGCCGGACACGAAAGTCACCTCCAAGCAGCCGCAATACTGTATTTCTGCTGGGTGATACTTGGTGCCTTCAGGGCCAGGTAAGCTTGCATTGGGATAGCCGGATACGGGAGTCACCTCCGATCTGTCACGGTCCCTCGCCTCTGACAGGTGTTACCCGCTGCCAAAGGTCTGCCTTCCAGGACTGGGTAGACTCGCGGTGGGGGATACGAGTCAGGGAGTCATCTCCAGGCCGCGTGCATCTTACTCTCTGCGTCTCCACATGCAGCTACATCAGAGAGCCCCGGACTTCCGTCCTACATCTGACACGCCATGATTCACCACCCCCCGATGGAAACACTCTTAAAACAAGGAGTTGTAGAATATCTCAAAACCAGCAATTTACAGAATCTGAAACAACATGGGTTTACTGGGGGAAGATCATGTCAAACAAATCTTATTGATTTTTTTGACTGGGTGACTATAGTAATAGATCAAGGTGGGGCTGTAGATGTAGCTTATCTAGACTTTAGACGAGATAGGGTTTTGGGGGTTCAATCGCACAAGACTTTAGCACAGAGATATAGAATAATTGAGATAGGCCCCCTGCAGGTACTGATATTGTTAAGTAACAATAGGGGTGCAGGGGTGTGCAACCACGGACAATAGTTAGGCAGAATATACTTGGAGACAGGGTAGGGATTGTCACGGGTGTGGTGCACCACAAGAGAAAATAACTTCTAGACTCTAAAATATACCTTTTATTAGGTTTATTTAAAACTGCGAAATATACAAACTAACATGAAACATTGAACAGTGAATACAGTGATTATTAAAAACTGCACGTGCGGTATTGACATGCAATATCTCCTAGTGTGTGGATCACTTCTACAGATATCACCTCTTAGTACTAACCCTTAGCGTATCTGATGGCTTGATATAGCCTTTGTAACCGATATCAGCGGGTAGGGGTGCTTATGTTGATATACTGGGTGATCCGTATTCGTGCCTCTGGGTGTCTGTATTCGTGCTAAGTATGGTAGTGTCCCTATGTCCGTGCTAGGGGTGGCAGCAGTCAGTCGATATTTTAATAGGGAAATTCCTTATTGTGGAGAGTAGTGAGTTCGAATTGGATCAATTTCCAAATCTCCTGGTGTGTATAAATTGATGTACGTTTTCTGGGGCAGATTGGATTAATTTCCCAAAAACGTCCAGTGTACGTAGCACTGGTGCACACCCAAATTGGAGATAAAGCCTTTATTGGGTTCTGTTGGTTGGTCAGTAAGATTGGGTACTGATCTCAAATCTCCCAAATGTGTATGGCTTGATTGATCTAAAAAATTCCCAATTGGTGGGCTGGATTGAATTGCAATCCCAGCTCTCTCAGTGTGTATGGATTTGTGCACATTCACATTGTACATATATGCGTTTAATATGTCATTGGTAATAGTGTGGGCCAATGATTTGTTACCTCGTGAGTGTAGTCTGAGGTTTTATTTGGGGGGATAATGCCCCAGCCGGGTCCCCTCTCACAATTAGCCACAGACGTGTTTATTGCACTATCTCATCACATTATGACTGTAACATACAGATTAGTCGATTGCTTCTTGTTCCACAATTATACGGACAGTAGTTTTTATGTTGTATAAAGTGCTTTAGCATTTGTGCGGGTAGCCTGACCTATTCCGACCTCCTTAAATTAGTGATCTGCTGCTGGGGTGTTCACTTGCTCGTCCCGGGGTTCTGCAGCAATATTTAGGGACAGGTATATATATTTTCCTGTCCTGCTGCCCTTATCAGGTGGAATACGTGCACCCAAAATGGGGCGACTCTGTCTCCTGTCTAGGGTTAGGGACCGAGTCCTGTAACCCTCTCGGGTGCTCAACGGAGTCCCTTGAGTGGTCAGGTTACTAGTACATATACGGCATATAATAGCACTACAACATTAAATCATTAGAGTCCTTATAAGGACTAGTAATTCAGACACAACAATAGTAGTATTAGGAGTCCTAAAAAGGACTATATCTGGACACAGAGGGAGGTATGCATGCAAGGCGACCGCACGGCTGTGTTGGCCGGCGTACGCTTCGCACATCTTCCTCAGGGCAAAGAGTTGTAGAATATCTCAAAACCAGCAATTTACAGAATCTGAAACAACATGGGTTTACTGGGGGAAGATCATATCAAACAAATCTTTTATGATTTTTTTTGACTGGGTGACTATAGTAATAGAACAAGGTGGGGCTGTAGATGTAGCTTATCTAGACTTTAGTAAGACTTTTGACACTGTCCCACATTGCAGACTGTTAAATAATCTTGAAATCTTAGGATTGGATTCTAAGATAGTTGAATGGATACGATCTTGGTAGCAGGACAGTAAACAGAGAGTTGTAGTAAATGGAGTACAGTCAAAGGAGGGAAAGGTTACAAGTGGAGTACTCCAGGGATCTGTACTTGGACCAGTGCTTTTTAAAATCTTTATTGGTGATATTTCAAATGGAATTGAGGATAAAATGTGCCTTTTTGCAGATGACACAAAGGTATGCAACAGGGTAGACACACCAGGAGGGGTGAAACAAATGATTGATGATCTAGGTAGATTAGAGGAATGGTCAAGAGCATGCCAACTACAGTTTAATGCCAAAAAAAATGCAAAATCATGAACTTGAGTCTCAAAAATCCAAAGACTATATATAGTATAAATTGCACTATATATGAAACTACAGAGGAAGAGAGGGATCTAGGTGTCACTATTTCAAGGGACTTAAAGGCGGGTAGGCAATGTAACAAAGCAATGAAGAAGGCAAGTCATATGCTTGGTTGCATAGGGAGAGGTATCAGCAGTAGAAATAAAGAAGTAATAATGCCACTGTATAGGTCATTGGTATGACCTCATCTAGAATACTGTGTCCAGTTCTGGAGGCCATATCTCCAGAAGGATATAAATACATTAGAGACTGTACAAAGAAGGGCAACTAAAATGGTGCATGGCCTACATCACAAAATGTACCAGGAAAGACTAAAAGATCTTGATATGTATACTTTAGAGCAGAGAAGGGAAAGGGGGGACATGATAGAAACTTTCAAATATATCAAGGGTTTTATCAAGGTACAGGTGGGAGACATTATTCACAGGAAGAGGAGCAACAGAACACGAGGACATGCACTGACACTAGAGGGAGGGAGATTCAGGGGAAATTTGAGGAAGAATTACATCACGTAAAGAGTAGTAGATAAGTGGAATAGCCTCCCATCGGAGGTGGTAGAGGCAAATACAGTAGAACAATTTAAACATGCTTGGGATTGGCCTATTGATATCCTTACAAAGAAATAAGGATCAAATATGGTTTGAGGTAACAAAAAAAGGGGCAGACTAGATGCCATCAAATTCTATGTTTCTATGTATGTGAAAGCATCCTGCATGGTATTTGTGTTTTATCAATTATTTGAGTGCCAAGTGAATTTGTCACTTGTCAAGTGAAATAGGTGTAAAAATTTCCAAGCAAACATCTTTATTACAAATTAGGTTTATTGGTTTTAAATATAACAAGTACAAAAACAGTCTTTGGTTTTACTATTACCTTCCGTATTGTGGCTCGAGATATCTGCATACCAAAATGTACAAGAATAAAGTAAGAAGAAATTATGAGACAAAAGTAGTATAGAGGAGAGAGAGAGTAGGAGAAAGAATAAAGAGGGTGGGGGGGGGGGGGGGGGGGGGGGTAGAAGAGGTAATATTCCGGATCACTCTGAGTAGGAAGATGGCAAGCATCTCACATACATGTAGGCCACATTTATATATATATATATATATATATATATATATATATATATATAGAGGGATAGAAGGATAGTAGGTCCTAAGAGGGTTGGGACGCCATGATGTCTTTATAGTTCCCGGAGTCCCAAAAGTCCGTCCAACTGGACCATGTATCTCTGAATTGTGCGCTGAGGACAGGATATCTTCCATCTATATGTAGAAATCAATTTTCTTAAACCAGTCTTTAATCATTGGAGGAGAGGAGGGGTGCCATCTCACTGGAATGACTGATTTAGCAACATTATTGAAATGGCATAGCAGAGATTATTTTGTATCTCGTGAAAGGTGCGGGGGAGAGGTGAAACCACCAGAATAGTGGATCAAAGGAACTGGGGCTCTCATTATCTTCTCAGAGAGTTTGAAAACCTCTGACCCATGTAAACAAACATTTTTATTCATCATAATGACCTGTAGTGTTTTCAATATATAGGAAATATCATCTTTTTTTTTTTTACACAAAAATTTGAATATATACAACGCTGGCATTTTTTAGCGGATATTCTGCTCTCACTGAGATGTTGGCACTCAAGGGTTAATAAACTTCATCAATAAAAATGTTAAATAAAATGTTAAAAAAATGTTAAATAAAATGTTTACTATTGCCTACTGTAATATTCATTTGTACAAAGTATATTATGATTATTTTAGTGACATTGGTTTATGAGTGCATGTTAATCTGTTTCTGTGATGAAATCTGGCTGAACTGGGCAAGAGGCAGTGCCAGATTAAGGTCTAAATGGGCCTGGAGCTGAAAATGGTCAAGGGCCTATTATGCGCAATAATAGGGGTTGTGGCCAGCACCTAACAATGTGGGGGGCATGACCAGTTTACCACACCATATACCCCTTATACAAATCATGCAACACAATAGTAACCCCCTTATATTGTACTTGCCTCCCGTCCTGAGTAAAAATTCACATTATGCCACACAGATTAAGGCAAAATTCAATTTTACACACTATACCAAATGGATTAAGCCAAAATTCATAAAATGCTTCTCAAACAGGGCCACTGCGTGCCTATTAAAAAAATTTACACCATAATGCCCATTACATGATACATCACACACCATAATTTCCATTATTGCAAAAACAATTCCATTATGTATTATGCCAAACACCATAATGCCAATTAAAAATTATGCTACTTAAGTGCTGCTTACCTACGTGCTCATTGCCATGGATCCATGCTCATTGCCAGGGGTTCCATGCTCGTTGCCATGTGGGATTACATGCTCATTGCCAAGGGGGAATACATGCTCGCGGTAAATGGGTGACAGCAACCGCCAGGCAGAAGTGACAGCTATTGACATCCGGGCACAGAGCGGGGGGGGGGGGGGGGCTGCCTGGCTGTATTCAGAGCACTGCAGGTCCCCCGGCTATTTGAAATATTAACCCTTTCACACCAGAAAATGCAGGGACTTACTGACCCCTTTTACAACCGCCAGTAAGTCCCTGCA
The DNA here is from genome assembly GCF_055691185.1 of Crinia signifera. Classification (NCBI taxonomy): domain Eukaryota; kingdom Metazoa; phylum Chordata; class Amphibia; order Anura; family Myobatrachidae; genus Crinia; species Crinia signifera. The sequence goes on along the minus strand of NC_139222.1, from coordinate 208,181,875 downwards.
TTTTCCGGTGTGAAGGGGAGAGAAAACCACCACCCCCCTTTAACCGGCTATATCATTTAACCGGCTATATCTTCGGAACCAACAGAACCATTTACATGAGACCAGTACCATATTGAAGAACTTTTTTTTTTTTTTTTAAACATCTTTTTATTGAAGCTTTTGCATCAGAATACACTTCGGTGAAGATAACATGAATACATAGAGAAGGTATAAACAAATTTAAGAGTTGAAACCATACAATGACAGTATCTGAAATATAGAGAGTCGCAATTGTTGCATTACTTTCAATAAAAATGGTTTGATACCTTCCTAGTGAGTCAAAGTATAAAATAAAGAGATACAATGTTTCAGCATATGGATATGAAATGATGCATAGCTTCCACATCACATTTTCTAAATTTTCCAAACCTTAATATATGAACAGGAACCATTTTTCCTACGGTTCATGTTGAGTTCTATATTTATTCTAGTGAAAAATCTAAACAAACTAAAGGATGTTATACCAGGTAGGGTTGGGAAGGCCATATTTGTGCAAGATGCATATAAGATTGCATTGATAGCATATCACTAAAGTAACAGTCAAGACAAAATCAGCTTAATGCGAATCTAAGAATGTGTTATATGACAATGTCCCAAGGTATCTATAGCATGGGCAATATAGAAATAAAATAGCTCACTGAAATAAGAGCTGAAGCTTACAAGTGTGTTTTAATATATTAGACAGTATACCAAGAAAATGTGCTACTGCATTTGAAAGGGATCGTAACCTAATAAGCAGTCCTATGTTGAACATAACATTAATGTTCAAGTCACTGGGCCAAAGAGGCCCTGGAATAAGGGCAATAGATAATAGAGGAGGCCTGGGGGCGCAGGAAGCCATCCCAAAGTCCGAGGATTGCTCAAATGCAAAAAAATAAAAGGTCTCTCACTATTAACCATGGAGGTATGGCCAGTTGCCCAGGTACTCAATATTTTCATAACTAAAGGATACGGGGTGTCTATAGCATTGGGGACATTAGGACAGCATGGAGTACCCCTATCAAGTTGACAGAGTAGTCAAACTTTTTCAATATTTAGGGTATCCCCTAAGATTGACTTAGGGCAGTGGGCAGGTTGTTCGCTCAGGGAGTCCAAGATCTTAGTATTGAAATAAGTCTTGAGATCCTGACTATGGTAAATATCATCTTCTGCAGATGTGGGTAAAGGATTTTGGCCTAGCTGAGAGCCAGTCCGCTTCCGCTGTATACTAAGCCGCTGGTGTGGTGTGGTGTAATCCTCTGATTCGCCAAGACCTGTGGATATCGATTCAATTTTATGGTCGGCAACATGGAGTGATGCGTCTAGCTTTTCTATCCACCGATCTATGTGTGGCAAAAGGGTCTGAGTTATAGCTTTCGCCAGCTCAGTAGCAAACTGAGAATCAAAAGAGAGCATCATTAAATCCGTCTCAGTGATGTGTTGAAATGTATCAATACTAATCGGTACACTAAGCCAACAATAAAGGGTGCCTCTAGGTGTCTATACAAAGAGAGAGTCTTGTTTCAGAAATACAGTAATACCTCTAATATGTGTTAACCACTAAACATCATTAGGGGCAATAGCTTGCATTTACATTCCCATATATTGAAGGATAAGAATATAGGCTCTCGTTACAAGAGAAATACAGGTATGTATGTACTTCTAAAAAGGAAAAAGGGGAAAGGTGGGAGGTTACTGCCGCACAGGTAGCAAATTTAATGAAAAACAGACATATACAGAATAATATTTCTATGATCCACTGTACTGATGAATTATTGACTTAGGTATGGGTATCACTGTAGTGGTATGTATAAATATAGACTAAAAACATTTACATCCCAACAGATTCTTATCAAAATTTCTGTTGATACACACAAATGTGTAGCCTCAATATATTCCCTATCAAAATATATTAAGGAAACAATAAACTAAGCAAAAGCTTGTACGTTAGAAGAGCACAACAATAATGATGCACACCCTATTAATGAGTAATTTTGCAGTCAACAGGGTATGATGTGGACATAAACCAAAGCCCTCCAAGTAAATGTATAGTAGTCCAGTCCAATGGCTACCAGCGTCCCCCAACCAGGGCGATATTGGAGGGTGCACTGAATTTACAGGTTATTTTACAGGTTACAATAATTTTTGGTATGGGAAAATGAGCCTCCAATGGGGCCCAAAAACTGCCAGGGAGATTAGAGGTGGTCCACCTCAAATTATGTGTCCTATAATAGAAAAGTAGTACAGCCCGGGCAAAGGGGGGGATAGTCAGTGGGATCAGTAGGTAGCAAACAGAGATAAGTCAATCCCAACTGTTCCTGTGCGTGGAGCTGTTCCTGGCTGATGGGGTGTGAGCCGCGCAGGGATAACAGATCTGGCGGGTAGGTGGAGTTCTGAGCGGGATAGGATGCTCCAGGAAAATTAGAGGTGGTTCACAACAATTAGTTAAGTATAGTCAGTGGGGTTTAATAGCTCATCCCGAGGGTTCAGTCCCTCCTAACAGCTCTGTTCCTCTAATGAGCAGGGGAGCTATGAGTGGACTGGGTCGGGTTCTTCCAACTCCTCAAGTCACTCACCAGCCTTGAAAGATAATCAACGGGAGAGCTCCCCTGTGCCACAGCGGGTCACCGGGACTCCGCACCATCCAGCGGCGTCAGGAAAGAAGAGGGATGTCCCAGTCTGTCTTCCGCGGTCACCGGTAGCCGCCAGGACTCAGTGTCATCCTCTGCAGGGGGCATGTGATCCAGACGTAGGTTATGAGGTAGCCCCAACCCAGGGAGAAGGCAGCAGGAGTCCGAAGCTGAGATCTCACGCTGACCCGCGGCCCCAGGGACACAGGGGGCCGTTCCTCCGCGCACCCCAAGCACCAGCAGCCGCCGGAAAGCAGAAGCAATCCCCAGCCGGGGAGCCACAGATCTGGGGAAGAGGTCAGGGCGGGCGTGCAGGCGGGGAGCAGGACGGAGTCCCACCAAACAGCAGGTAAATCAGCGCCGGTCCAACACCGCAGGCATCAACCTTGGAGGGATCCAAGGGTTCGTGCAGAAGTAGGAGGTAGGTGATGCGCTCCAGATGTGCCGCTGCCCCTCCAGAGGGAAGCGGTCCGGGTGCAGGCAGGCACAACCCGAGCCTAGTCCCGACTCCACTGCCGTGGATAATAGACAGAGGGGGGACCCGTCCCGGCAGGTCCAGCTGTCACCGAGACTCCGCACCGTCCAGCAGCGTCAGGAAGGAAGGAGAAAGCTCAGATAGTACACCCCTCGCAGGTAAGAAGGCCAGGTTAGGTGAGCCAACGGGATGTGTGAAGGAGTGTCGCCGGCCAGCAGAGAGGACACCACCGCGGCCCTGGGATATCCACACAGTCTGTCACCACGTGCGGCGACACCCAGGGGTCCAGGACACCGGGCTAATGTTGTAGGCTGTAGGACTCACCCAAGGCAGAGAGAGCACAGCACCTCCCGGCAGCAATAGTCCAAGTGCCACATTCAGGCAAGAGTCTGGGTCCCGTGTAGCGCCTGCAATACGGCGCCGAGTTTCGCGCCTGAACTCAGGCGGTCATGCGGGCCTTCCACACTAAAGGCCTGACTCCGGTGGAATTTCAAGTTGTCGGCTCAAAAAAGGTAGTACCGCAATCCCCTCAGTGCAAGGCACGCAAGGGGGTATATTACAGCCTGGGAAAGTGCCTTAGGGAGGTGATAAAGGCAGATTCTCTGAGAGCTAGAAGGAGCCACAGTAAAAAGCGGCCGCTCTAGGCGCCCCGCCCACCGGAAGTCTCATTGAAGAACTTTTAAGTGGTCTTCGAATTATTTTGGTCCCATGAAACTCGGCCATTTGTTTCCAAAGAAATCTGCCCTCAAAGAACATGAACAGCCATCAAATTATATTTCAGAAACAATAAATTGGTTTACCCGCAATACCTCCGGAACCAATTAACCCATATGAACCAGCTTCTGTGATGCTGGAGAGAGAACTGGCAGCCATTGGAACTGGATGGGGGTTGGAATTAGCGGATCCCATGTTATCCTATGGAGAAAACGTTCCAGCTTTGCCCGGCGGTATCTCCAGTTCCCGGGGGCTAGCGACGCGTGGCTGGGCTCGTTGGAAAGCCCCAGTTCTCATCCACAAAATGGGCCTATTTGGAGAGTGGGCCTGGAGCTGTAGCTCCATCAGGCCCTTTGTTAATCTGGCCCTGGCAAGAGGTGTCCCATTGCAAGCTGTAGCTGGGATCTGTTTACCACCACCTTTGATGTAGGGTAAAAAGCAAACAGCTTAAGGCTCGGTCCAATTGTCCCAAATCGGATGTGTTTAACATCCTCTCCAACCCGATGCGTGGTCCCTTACGCATTGGGCCAGACCCTACAGAATGAGGCAAAATACAAATTCTTGTAAAGCAAGAAAAGAAAAGGATGTCACTTTGTGATGCACAGAGAGAGAGAAAATTTAATAAGTAACCTTTATTTATAATTTTTTTTAAACTTTTGGCAAAAATATAAAAGACACAATACACACATTAAACATATACAAGTAAAAAAGGATGAAGATATCCTTGACTCCGTGGGGTCCCACTTCACAATGTTTTTATACGTATAAATGTCAACACTTTAATATGTGTTTAGTGCATTCACTGTTTCCAGAATAGGAACTGGTTGATATATATTTTCCCAGTTTTCAAGTACTAAATAGCGGTATCACTTTAAGCACCTATTAGGTTCAGGAGTGCCTGTATACCAATTTTGTCTGTGGTGTGAGGGTAACCAAAGATTTATGGTCTCACCCAGCAGGCTGGTATAATTAAAACATATGCAAATGTAGTATGCTCAAAAAAGTATCAGTGCCAGAGACAGCAATAAGCTGTGTGGCCACTGCAATACCAGGATGGTGCTTAAGCGAGCGGTAATTTCAGTGCTCTGAGTCCGGTCTGTGAGCTGGGACAGCGGGATTCACAGCGTGTAATTGAGAAGCGCTGTGCCCGCTCTCGTCACTCCGGCTGAGAATGACACAGCCGGCTCGCACTGTACTGCACGTGGGGGTCTGAGTCAGTCTGTGGGACTGTCAGCCGGTGTGTTGGGCATCAGAACTGCGGTGCGCACCGCGTCTGCCTGCCGTATGAGTGCTTGGATGCACGCCGCTGTGGATACCGCTAAATGGAGAGAAACAGATCAAAATGCATTCATGGGGGGAGAGGGAAGTGGGAGCACACTGCGGAGTGTACGGTCGGCGTACGCTTCGCCAGTAAGCTTCGTCAGGTTCAATCTATAGAATCTGACCCATTACCAGCACTTTTTAGCATCCACGATGTGTTGGGCTCAATCCATAGGTGTGTTCCAGCGGTGAAGCACCACTGGCACACACCTATGTGCAGGGGCAGACAGCAGCGGTGCCATGGGGCGGGGTCCAGGCTGAGAATTCTCTCAGCCAACAACCGGCCTGCTAGTCTTATTTTTAAATTTAGCTGCCGCTTCCTGCCCTGCACCTGCTGCTACCAGCTCCCCACCACCGCCTGGACTCCGCCGCTGACTGTCCCGCAAATCAGCACTGCAGCTCTCTGGGAGTTTATATGCAATAATCGGATGCGATTTAAAATGACACATAAAATGCCAAATTTTAAGTGAGACTCCCAGTGTCCCAGTGAGACTTGCAGTAATGTAGAGAATCTGGTGCATCAAAGGAAACCAAAATGTAAGTCTGCATATTACATATATTAACATATATGTCTCACCAGGTTCTTCACTCCATCTTCTTTCTTGGACATATTAATGACCCACCAATCTCACCAGACAAATTTATTCCTGAAACAAAGCTGGAACGATACCAGGCAGCGTTTCCAAAGCCTTTCCAAGAATACAAAACACATTTACCACTCCACACCCCGTACTCCATCCTACTAGAATACGTAAGTATAAATTTGGACAGCTGGCCTCTAGTGTTTCATTTCTGCTGTTTTACACAATAACTATATATCCAATGATATAAAAATATATCTTTTCAGTACTCTGAAAATAAATGATTACAAGTTACTTTAAAGTTATGTTTTCAGGGGCATTATAGAGGGGTCCATAATGTAGTGGCCAGTAAGGTAGTGGCGAGTATGGAGGGGTCAGTAGTGTAGTGGCGGGTATAGAGAAGTCAGTAGTGTAGTGTAGGGTATGTAGAAGTCAGTAGTGTAGGGTAAAGAGGGGTCAGTGATTTAGTGGCGGGTATAAAGTGGTCAGTAATGTAGTGGTGGGTATGGAGGGGTCAGTAATGTAGTGGTGGGCATAGAGGGGTCAGTAATGTAGTGGCGAGTATAGAGTTCTTTATTTATGCAGGAGAGCAGCCTGTGGTGTCCATTTTATTTATGCAAGGCACCAGCATGTGGTATCCTGTTCTTCATTTATGCAAGGGAGCAGCCTGTAGTGTCCTGTTCTTTATTTATGCAGGTGAGCAGCCCTGTGGCGGGGCGGATTGGGACGCCAGGAAGCCAGGCAAATTTTCAGTGTGCCGTGTCCCGCACCCCTCTCAGTGGCCATTCTCCTACCAAGCCGGGCTGATACATACAAAACCTTGGCTGCCACAATTGGAACTTCTGCGCTTGCGCAAAATCTCAGTTAACCTGGAGCCACATGACAATAATGTGCTAGGCCAGGGGGTAGTGTCACTAGTCCCCTGCATCATATATTAGGCTGGCTGCAGGAGACTGTCCATGTGGCAGCTGCGGCCACTGTCACTGCCATAGGTGAGCAGCTCCACCTCCCTCAGCTACTCAGCTGTTCAAGGAGGCGGAGCTGACCAGCTATGACAGTAACAGCGTCCGGAAGCACCCACAGCCGGCTGTAAGCATGGCGGGGTGTGTGTGTATGTGCAAAAGCCCTCCGCCGGCTACCGTGAGTTTGTGTGTGCCAGTGCCCGGCTTCCCCTGATCCTTGTGCGGGTAGCAGCCTGCAGTGTCCTGATATTATACAGGGGAGCAGTATGTGGTGTCCTGTTATTATACAGGGCAGCAGTCTGTGGTGTCCTGTTATTATACAGGGCAGCAGTCTGTGGTGTCGATATTATCTTTTTTTAATTAATACATATATTTTTAATGAAAAACCTCCATTTTAATGATGCGCTGTTACTTATGGGCCAGTGCTCTGGACTCGCCCCCCAGGCTAAAAGTTGCCAGCCAGCCCCTGTATGTGTTTATATATACACATTAGGCTGGAGTCCTATAGCAATACAGGAAAAATGTAAGTTACATGCTTGCCATACACCTGCTTAGGGCAGTGGTTCCCAAAATGTGTTCCTAGGCACCCTGGGGTGCCTCACACTTGCATGGGTGCCTTGTGTTGGTGGACCCGGATCAATTTATATTATTTATGGGCAATGTAACAGGCAAAACCAGTGCTGGTGACTGCCAATCAAACAGAAGCACAAACTGTCTCTCACCACATAACTGTAATATATTTAATTTCATTGTTTTCTCTCTGAATTTCTCAATAAGAAACATTTGGCCTAGGGGTGCCTTAAAAACATTTTGATGCTTTAAGGTGCCGTGATTCAAAAAAGTTTTTGAATCGCTGGCTTAGGGTCATAACTAGGGTATGTGAGCAGTGCCATCACATAAAGCAAAGGACCCTGGGGAAGTCCCATCACTTCTTCCAGTGCCCGGAATGGTACACTACAGCCATTAAAGCCACTGCATAGCTCCCGAGCATCCAAGGGATTTTGGGCAGGCAAACTGCAGAATGTGGAGATGCCCCAGACAGTGCTCTACTTCTTATAGAATATTGCCCTTTCTTCTAGGTGTCACATGATTAGAGAGCAGGGTCAACACAGTGTGCATTGCCATCCCATTACAGTTCGGGTGTGGCATGACTGCTCCAACAATCGGGGTCCCGACAGTCAGTATACCGACATTGGATCCCGACTGCTAGTGTCCCGACAGGGGGGGCGAGCACAAAGAAGCCGCTCCCCATGCTGCCGGCTCCCTGCGCTTGCCACGCTGCCGACTCGGTGGCTCGCTTCGCTCGACACAGGTCCTATTCTCCCTCTATGGGGTTCGTGGACCCCCACAAGGGAGAATAGCCCCTGTCAGTCGGGATCCCGCCTGTCAGGCTGTCTGGATTTGGATGTCAATATACTGAATGTCGGGATCCCGATTGTCTGGCAGTCATCCGGCACCCTTACAGTTCAGCATCTGATTACACACTGGTTGAATCTCAGTGAACTGGACATAAATGTAATTAACACAGTCTATCTAGGCTGACCAAGCAGAACAGATCAGCCATCAGGGGACACAAAGAGAAGCAGACATATCTTTCATCGAGCAGAGTGGTACTCAGATTAGATCTGGGAGAATTGGAAAACAGAGTCATTAGGCATTTCAGTTAATAGTGGTCTAATACTGAATCCACTCTCCTCAACCAGCTTGTCCTGGGGTCCTCAAGTCTCTGATGCCTCCTGCATGATCGTTGCAAATGGGTCAACTGACCATCATTTCCAACATGGTGTCCCCTTTCCTTTGTAGCCAGCAGGATTCAGCAAGGAAGACTGTTAGCAAAGCATGCAAGAGGAGGCAGCAAAGACTAGCGGAGACTGGAGGACCCCAGGACAAGCTAGTTGAGGAGAGTGGATTTCAGTATTAGACCACTATTAACTGAAATGCCTAATGACTCTATTCCCATTCTCCCAGATCTAATCTGAGTACCACTCTGCCCGATGAAAGCTATGTCTGCTTCTCTTTGTGTCCGCTGATGGCTGATCTGTTCTGCTTGGTCAGCCTGGACTGGTTTTCTCTCTGACCCTTTCATTATCTCCAATGGCACAAGACAAAGATGCCCTCTATCCCCATTAAAATTTGTCCTTTCTGTAGAACCTCTTGCAGTCACCAATCAAAATGATCCTAATTTCACAGGACTAGAAGTAGGCTACTCCCACCACAAACTTAGTTTGTTCGCAGACCTCTTGCGGTCACCAATCAAAATGATCCTAATTTCACAGGACTAGAATTAGGCTACTCCCACCGCAAACTTAGTTTGTTTGTAGTTTTTATAACAAAACCTTTTGATGCACTCCCCTGCCTTCACTCCATTTTAGATTCTTATAGTGCAGTTTTTTTATTATAAACTAAACTCTACGAAAACAGACCCTCTCCCTATCAACTTCCCTACTTCAGTAACTCACATTAAAGCTAACTACCGTATTATTGGCAGCAAATATTGATCCGATACTTGGGTTTAAATTTTACTGCAAAATTCCACAGTTTTTGAGGTAATCTACAGCCACTTTTTAACCCCCCCCCTAAAGGGGGGTGGCATTTGATATCTCATGGATGGGACTTATGGCCTCTATTAAAATGACATTACTACCGAAATGAATGTACCTTTTTCGTACAATCCCTTATTCCTTCCCCAAAAAAAGAGTTAGATGCATGTACCCCAGTCTTAATAATATATATATGGTCCAACAAGCCCCCTAAGTTACAGAAGCTTGCTGTAACGCCTTAGGGTTTTGCGGACCCAGTTATGACCGTGGTGAGCAGTGGAGAATAGGGAGTGGTCCTGTAGAGATATGCTGATAGCGGAGGTAACAATAGGGCAGTATCCAGGGATGCTGGAGTATAACTGATAGAAATAATAACTAAGGAACAGAATACGAGGACAACCGAAATTACTTTAATGAGCTCAGGACATAGCCAACTTGGCAGTAAACACAAGGTGACAAATCAAAAGTAATAACTGCTAACTTGGCAGGTACTTAACATGCACACTGTGACTGGCAGGTAGCAGGAAACTAGGAGGTTTTGTAGACTAAGTTGCAGAGTATGAATGACGAGTCCAGATGGCAACTGAGCTGCGACTTGGCAGAACTAACCAGATGGAAAACCAGGAACAGAGCACCAAATGGTTACTGCAGATCGCTTGCTGCAGGCTGAACTCACACAGGCGCTGCCATCAGTCAGCAATGCTCAGAGCTACACAGGACTGATTGGCAGCATGGAGCAGAGCAAGGCAAAGCTGAACTAAGTTTAGTAAACAGGACAATATCACAAACCAAGTAAGATGGAATATCCAGGTTTGTGACACTTGCTCTAGGATGATTTACCTACAGTAGGTTCGGGGGAGGCGTAAACCTCCCAGATTTAACTTTATATCATGAAGCATGTATGCTTGCTCAACTACAGTATTATTTGAATACTAACTATGTGACTGGCAGGATCGATATTGAAAAACCTGCTAACGTGACAATCCCGATCGAAGACCCAAGCTTCCCTCAAAGTGTGGGACAAATTTATTTCTAATATACCCTCCCCCAATCATAGCATACCTGCTATACAAATTCTTACTCTAACGAAATGAATTCCCAACTGAAATGTATCACACTGGGCATCAGCAGGGTGGAGGTTTTTGGGGATATACTAGAAGGACGTTCTCTCTTCCCATTTCCACTACTAAAACAAAAATTCCTTTTACCGCAGTCTGAACACTCCTCCACTATCTTCAAACTGAACAATGGTGGAAATCCACCCCCAATCAGATTGTCTCCATGGACACAATATCCCAAATTTTTTTACTCAAATATCCCAGTTCAACTCCAAAGGGGATATATCATATTGGTATAAGACTCTAATTGAATTAGTAGATGTTCCCAAGTCCGACGCTCAAAGGAAATGGGAATCAGACTTAGATATAACTTTTTCCTCTACCCAATGGAGCAAAATTTTCCTTTCATGTTACTCCATGTCCAAATGTCTCAATCATACTGAGATGCATATAAAACTAATTTTTAGACTATACTTGACATCTGACCGTACTCATTCTGGCCCTCATGCTGCAGGCATGCTGGAGACAATGTGACAATATAGGACACATTTATCATGTTTGTTGGTCTTGCCAACTAATACGTACTCATTGAAAATACATTTTCAAGTTGATAAATAAGGTATTGCAAATCTCTATCTCTACAGATCCTACATTGGCACTATTATATGTTATACTAGACAGTGGGCCAGATGCACTAAGCTTCAAAAGTGATAAATTGGAGAGTGAAAAATAACCAACCAATCAGCTCCTACCTGACATTTTTAAAACAGTCTGTAACATGGCAGGTAGGAGCTGATTGGCTGGCTGTTTATCACTCTCCATTTTATCACTTTTGAAGCTTAGTTCATCTGGCCCAATATCCACTTACACAAAAGACAAGTTCTAAACCAGATCCTTATTGCAGCTCGTTCAACATTAGCACAACTATAGAAACATTCTAGCATTCCTACTTTACTGAAGGCCATCCAGAAAATTAACTCCCACTTTCTTATGGAAAAATTGGAATCCCGGGAACCTATTTATGACAGGAGGCGAGGGAGCACAATTTTCCTCCCAACCATCTCGGTGTGACCCCCTTCAATTTAACTTAAATGAGACTCCCTCTGACACCACTTCTCCGAATTGACCACTTTTCTATTTAAAGTTAAATGTTTCATTTATTAGCAGAGGTAACTCAGGGCCTTACAATTGAATATGTCATTTCTGTCTTCTTTCTTTTCATTGTTATCTTGTAATGTTGATTATTATTTTGGTGCTCAGTATGTTTAATATGTAATTTTATCTTTTTTTAGAAATCTTGATGTTCTGCCCCCCTCCTACCCTATTTTACCATATTTAACCCTTTTCTTTTCTGTACCCCGCCCCCTTCTACCCAGATAAATTCTCTTTTATCCAATGCAAATTATTGATGTTATTAAAAAATGAAGTATCTTCAGAGCTTAAAGTTCGTGAATATACGGTGTTTCTCATTGAACCCTACCATTGCTTGTTTTCAATGCATATTCAGGAATACTGTAGAGCTATTATGCTACAAGCTAGATGATCTGGAACACATGCATTGCTAGGATTCCATGAGGACCTGGTTGGAGAATCACTTATAGCAAAACAGTCATTTGGTCCATCTAATATTCCACTCACCCACATTGCAATCAACTGTGCAACAGGTTCTGAGATTTTTTTTAAATATATACAGCATATAGCAAGAATTTGTCCAAAACATATATTGAAATAATTGTAAGACATAAATAAAGGTTGGAGGGGGGTGGGGAGTATGCTATTATTATTCTGGATATGGACATATCCTCCGAATATTATAGGTCAGCTCTGCTAGCTGTGCAAAATGAGTCTTTTTTTTAGGGAAATTTTACATTTCCTTTGCATGAGGCTGTGTGTGTTTGTGTATGTGCATGTGTGTGTATGTGTGTGTATGGCTGCTTGTGTGTGTGTGTTCTTTATCTACTCAGCCTGACTACTTTATTTCCCTACTCCAGTTGACTGAAACTATGGATGTGGAAAACCCATATGTACTCATGGAAGAACTATTAGTTGTAAATCAGTCATTGTGGAAAATGACTGATGAAGAAGGAAACCTACCTGTGGCCAATAGCTTTGCCTTCTCTGCCTCAGTGATCGCATATAGCTGCATTAAAGATCTCAAGAATGAAAGAGCTCTACAAAAACCATTTTTTGGAGCATCCATGTCATGCAGTGGAAGAACACAACGGAATATAATGATCGATATATCTGTCTTATTTGTATGGGACAAGGCAATTTCATATGCAGTGAGTTGTGAGGCTAAGGACCCTCCTATTAAATTCCCAGATTATGTGCACTGTAAAGCTTACGATTTTGATACCAAAAAACGTGTTTATAAGGAAAAACCCCCTTGCGTATTATGCAATAGTATGTACGTTGTCAATTTCATGCCAATGGACCAGGTAAGCGACACAAAGAAAATTTATACACGTGGAAATTGTGCTGAAAATGAATCACTTAGCAAGCTTCTGCTCTGTAACACAGATGTGAGCGAGGCCATTCATACAGTCAGTGAGGAAGGGAGCAAGCTGATCAATAGGAAGGGGATAGAGAATATATTCACAGATGAGCAGGAGGGAAAAAAGAAAAAGAAATTAAAACAGCTCCTGGCTTCTCGAAATTTCAAGTTGATCTCAGGAGACTGGCAGCTGTTTAACCCTGTTTAACATTGTAAGATTACATCTACATGAGTTCTCCATTACAGCTATGTTATGTGCACTTAATAGGGTGTCTAATGCCTAACCTGGCATTGGTGATGACCCACATGTACAGTGTACAAAACTAATACAATATAATAAAAAATATATAATATACAATGTGGATTATTCACTTGGCAAAAATACAGTTCCTGCAATCTAAGCAGACAGAACAGTTGTCAGCCATACATAGGCGTGTACACGTTAAGTGTTAGGGGTGCACAGGCACCCCTTAATGCTATGACCACCCTTATGAACTCCTCCCTGTCGCTAGCAATACCAGCAATACCTTTTACCAAAGACTTTTGATTTTTAAAACTGTAAAACATTAAAAGAAGTGCCCATAAATCAATCATGTGTGTTTTGCATTGCTAATTGTACTAGACCATTGTCATATCACTACATACCTGCATCCTCCATACGTGTTTTTTTACCTTATTTGCATGTACTGTTACACAGAGTAATTATAAGATTAAAACTGAAATAGGCAGGAGATTATGGTGTGGCTGAGAGACGTTATATATTGTAGCGAGTGCCAATAGATGATTGTAGACACGCCCAATTGGTGGTGTTAGATACGATACACCCAATGGGCGGTGACAGACATGTCCAAAAGGTGGTGCTAGGCACAACCCTTTGATGGCACACCCCCTAATTTAATGTGCTGCGCACACCTATGCAGACATACACAATGAATTGTGCTTATTCATTCCGGTTAATAAGAGTGCAGAGATAAAGGGCTGGATGCACAAATATAAAACTGTCCTTTAAAGTGCATATTAAAGTTGTTGTCTAATTGTGGACCAAATATCCTGGAGGCTTCCCTGCAAGAATGCAGAGAAAAGAAGAGTCCTTTGTGTGGGCACTCTTCATATGTAAATTTAGATAGAAGTAAAGAATTAAAATGTAATTGTGTAAGAAAAATATTCATCACGGCATCAAATATAGAAACCTTTAAATAGTTTTTTTCCGCTACAGTCCAATTTGAGCAGGATCAAATTCCTTGTGTGAACATAGAACTTTCTTAGATTAGGATGATAATATAAATGGCACAATGAGAAATGTTTTTAATATACCATTCTATTGCTATACACAACAATAATGCATAATACATAGTGTTTGACACTTCTACCTCAGGATAGATAGAGATATATATATATATATATATATATATATATATATATCTATATATATATAGATATATATATATATATATATATATAGATATATATATATACTTCGTTACATCAAATAGCATCAAGAGAAACAACTTTATTGTTCCAACTACAACACATTGGCAATCTACATGCTATCTACATTCGATTTGCTCTATATAGTCATTGCAGCCCTGTCTATCTAGATTTTGATTTGTGCTGCCACGGAAGCGCGCATCGGGATTGCAAGGTAAAAAACCTGTGGGATCTGCATACGATCTGCTTGCGATTTTGACTATCTCATGCTGGATTGTGCCGTGTGTACACAGCATTATTTTTACCATCTTTATTATACATAACAAGAACAATATTTATTAATCCCGCTATCTATGGGCACTGAGTGAAATTATAAATAAACCTTTCTGTGCTTAGCACCGACTTTGTTCAAATAAGCATACATGTAAGAATTTGCCAAGTGTTTATCATCCACCATACTTTGGGTGCTATTAGAACGGAATCTGGGAATCTTGACCTCTTGGACAGTTTGCAACATATTCCTTCAGACATTCACAAGTCTACCTCTATGTCGGTTTGTTACTACCCAGTTTGTTTTATAACGGTTCCCATTTGTAAAGTGTAACAGAAACTGTAAATAAACAATAAATAATGTGGAGTTCAGAGATCTTTCTGGCAATATGACACTATTATATTGTTGTGGTTTTTTTTTTTTTACATATAAGAACTATTCATTGTTCTACATTTGTATATAAATTTAGGGACTTATTTTCTGTAAGATCTTTGGAGAGCAGCATTATTAGTGTGGTTATTTTTTATTGTTTGTACTGTTAATAAATCGCTGTGAGATTAAAATGTTCTCTTATAATTTCAATTTACTCTATTGAAGTTTTTTTTAATAACTTTTTAGCCAAATTCTATAAAAGCGCAGTTATTTTTGAAAGTAAAGTACATCCACTTTTTCTACTTTCATATGCATGAGGAATTTATATTGTTAACTTATACCCCTATCACACTGCAGCTCTTAAACGGTAAATTGACGTTTTTTTAGCCTTTTTAAACGAGTAGAGCTGAAGTGTGAAAGCACCAGTTTTAAAATACCGGTTCAAGAAAAGCAGTAATTCAAAACAGGTAAAAAGAAGTATCCTACACGGTTCAGACTCGTTATTTGTGCAGTGTGAACGGGTCTGACCGATACTTTGGATCCCACATCCGTGTCCCTCTTGCCAGCGCTCCCCTTCTCCCCTGGTACCTGGCAGCGTGCGTGGATCAGGGCAGAGCGGTCCGCGCTGTCCTCATCTTCACTGCAATACTGTGTGTGGACACAGAGCTAGGTAAGCATAGTAGTCCAGCCGGCGTGCCAGGGCCGGGGCTTCTAGTCAGCATGTGCCCGGCTGATGCATGGTAGGAGAAGGCTGCAGCGTATGCGGGCTGGCTGTGCAGTTTGTAGCTGGGCACTGGTTCCCGCACTGGGGATCCGGGCATCGTGGTCCATGCTTGGGAGGCAGAGGGGTCCGTTAGGAGAATGTGACGTCAGCGGCAGAGTACCTGCTGCAGATGGGAACTAGCTAATTCCCATTCGTGGCAGGGACCCTGCCGCTGACTTCACATTCTCCTAACGGACCCCGCTGCCTCCCAAGCACGGACCGCGCTGCCTGGATTAAAGCTTTGATAAAGCTACCAGTGAAACACGTAAGGAGGACATTGCTGGATTGCAGACCTGGGCATCCCCATCTGGATCCATTACCATATTTTCCAACTTGGATACAAATAATCATCTATCCCAATCCATTGGAGGTCGAGGACACACCACTGAGCTGTGGTGACATGCACTGCTCACAAGTGACCTGTGCAGGGGAGAATTTTGCACTGCAAATCATGCGGGTTATTTTTCTCACCATTTTAGAGAGCTGTAACCTCCCCACTCACACAAACAGGAGTAAAATACACAGAGAGTGTATAGAATAGCTATGTGAAGCTGTCTATAACCTGTATAAATGTGTGTGAAATGCTTAACAAGCACGTGAGGATAGGACTCAGAGACACCGGGGGACCAGTACACCCTTAACCTGAGCCCCCAGATTGAGGAGCTGGTTATATGACAGGAATATATATACAATTAAGTAACAAGACATTGGTTCCCCCGGCACACTGAATAGTTTTAGCAACCAATCTTGAACACTACATGATAATAGAATTCAGAGATATTGGTTACATATACCTGCGCAGGTGTATGATATGCCCCCCCAAGCCGCGTCAAGGCTTCTCTGTATATTGGGGGTCCCTAGCGCTATATCATATGCCGCACTGGGGCTCCTAGCTTATGATAGTTTTTGGGGTGCCACACCCTGCACCTAGATATAGCGCTAGGGACCCCCAATATACAGATAAGCCTTGACGCGGCTTGGGGGCATATCATACACCTGCGCAGGTATATGTAACCAATATCTCTGAATTCTATTATCATGTAGTGTTCAAGATTGGTTGCTAAAACTATTCAGTGTGCCGGGGGAACCAATGTCTTGTTACTTACTAGTATTAACCCCTCCCTTGCATGCACCTGAAAAGTTTTACTGAACTAATTTGAGCATCTACCACTATCTGTATGTATATATATACAATTGTCTGTATAAACAGGGCTAACACACCCAATGAGCATTACTTAGTGCTTTCCACTTGCTTTCTCTGCTGCAAAGGGTTCCCTTCATCAACCACACCATTGAGGAGTGCCTTGTGCTAATTAATGGCGATTACAGCATGCAGGGAGAAGACGGAAACTGGAAAAATGCACCAAGGGAGCTCTGGTCCTGCTCTGAGCAAACCTAATCTTTATACTGGAATTTTTAGCTGTAACTGCGTTTTTACAGTGTAACATGCCCAGTGACAGTACAGTAACATACAGTCTGAGCTGGGTGCTGCGCAGTCCCTGTGTAGGAACACTGTCATCGCCATTTTGCCGCACAATTAACCTGGGTAACACTCACCACAGATGTTTTCGGACTAATGCCCGGGGTGTCTGGCATGCTGGGAGTGTGCTTGCTGCAGCACAATGCCCGTGGTGACAAGCACCCACTCAGGACAGTGGTCCTGCACCTGAAGGGCCAGTGAGTGACCCTACCCCTGGCTCCCACGAAGCAGGAATGCTGTTTAGTCCCAAACATCAAACACAAAATAATAAAATAAAGTAAACTGAAGTGCGGGAAGCATGTGTGTGGGGGAAGCATCTACAATGTATTTCATACTATTATAGCCTCTACAGCTTCTGGGGGCCTAAGCAGCCCCCAAGGCCATTCACTTTACATTTCGTACTGTATACATAACAGTGTTGCATATGGTAGTTGTCCTTGTTATATATGTTTTACCCCCTGATCTTGAACTTCCCTTGTTTGTGTTGCCAATGTGTGTGTGTTTCAGAACCAATAGGGGGCAAGGGTTGAGTTCCACCACCTTTCCAAGACCACTTTAAGCACTGTCTATAGGGAAGCCTGTCTGAGGTATCGTTTGCACCTACTATGGGGCTGATGCAGGTGCTAATAACCATAATAATTAGAGCAGGTTATATGAAGTCAATTTGCCACATAGGTTCCTGCTGCAGATGCACAAATGCCTGCACTATCTGAATGCAATCTCACATTAGCATAAAGGTAGGGCATCTGGCTTTCATAGCTGTCTACAACTCAAAGACAGCCCTATAATGTTATCCTGCTGTTTCATTACATTATCAACAGATGTTTCTTTTATTGACTACATTATATCATATCATACGGTGGGACACTAGGACGCTGAAACCACCCATTTTGTGTTATCTCTTCTGGGCGTGACCTATTGCTCCCAAGGTAATCCTACGTTGTGTGCCCAAGATGGCTGCCGCACCTGGTACCTTTTATGGTTGGAATATATAACCCATAGAAGTTATTACCCAAAATGTCTGCACCAACCCAGCAGTATGCTTAATATGCTCTCTTCGTTAAGTCCTTAATTCTCTCTGTTTTCCAACTTCATGCAATTCTAATGCCTTGGTTCAATGTACCATGTTTTTGATGTAGTTTAAGCGGCTTTGAGTTCTATGGGAGAAAAGCGCTAAATAAATAAAATGATTATTATATTCTGAAACATAGGGAGATTTCAGACCTGATCGCTTCTCTGCAAAATTGCAAAGAAGCGGCTGCCCCTCCAGAGTGACATCCAGACTCCTGCAAAAATATTGTAGGCCGGTGAATAGCTGCAAATACTTCCACAACTCAATCACTGTCTAATTATTTTGTGATAGAAACAAGCTGATCGAGGCCAGAGCTGACCATACAGACCCTCCCTGCAAATGTTTGGGAACGCCTGTATTTTCTCAGACACTCCGAGAAAACAGCCGGGTAACACCCACAAATGACGACTTCCTATCAATCAACTTGCCTCTCCATGAAGGGGAAGGGCCCATGCATAGGGGTGTTGCCAGCCACTACAGGAGTTTAGATTATATATTTATTACAAGTTATTTATATAGCGCAGACATATTCTGCAGCGCTTTATACAGAGATTATTTGAACAGTCACATAATGGAGTTTACACTCTATATTCCCTACCACATGAACACACATTCTAGGATTAATTTTTGTTGAGAGCCAATTAGACTACCAGTAATTTTTTTGATTGTAGGAGGACACCGAAGTATCAGGAGGAAACCCACGCAAGCACGGGGAGAATATACAAAATCCGCTCAATTAGGCCCATGGTGGGATTTTAACCCATGACCTTTGTGCTGTGAGGCAGTAATACTAACCATTACATGTATTACCAAATTACAAAGCAATGGTTTCACAGATAAAGATATAACAATCATTATTAAAAAAAAATTTTTTATTAATTCATAAAAACAAATAATTCAGATCATATTGCCTGTTACAAATTAATATCATGTACACAAGTCCACATAATATGCCGAAATTTATACCTGTACATTTAGATCTCCAATATGGGGTGCTCACGGTAGATAAGATTTCCAGCTGAATATGTAGACGTTGCACTTGAAACCTTCACGAACCTCATCAGGATAAAATTGATACAGACTGTATAAATGTCAGATTGTGAACATGTTGAAATGTCAGAGGTGGACTTGTGAGCAGACAGAGCTCACACATGTGATCTCTCCAAAAGGTACATATACATAAATAAATATACATAAGCACCTAACTGTAATTTTTCAAACCCAGCCTGTAACTTGACAGTTAGGAACAGATTGGTTGATGCATTATCCCTTTGATTTTCTCTCTACACCAGGCTTATTACATCTGCCCATATGCATCACAGCTGTAATGCTGCTTTAAAAAAGTAGTCAAGACTTCTAAATGCACCATGTGTCTCTGCTTTAAAATGTTTGTAACTTTGTCAAAGTTCAGAGTGAGGAGGGTGACAAGACAGAACTCGCGTAAGACGTATACTTAGTGGCCACAAGAGGAATGCAGCCACTGCACCACATCTTGCAGTCCTGTGCCCTTGAGGGCACTTGTTTCCATAACCGTGATTGGCTGCTTAGCACAGGCTATTATGTCGTCCAATCTGAACAAAGATTTCATTTCCACCAATGACATACAGCATGGCACATCCCTGTAAGTAAACAGATCCACACACATTAGTCGCTCACAAGCAGTTGGGGGCCTGACCTGCACATAACCATTGCATGACTGAAGCATGTGTGTATTTTGAGAAGTTTCCCCATGGGTGTAACTAATGACATTACCTCACAGAACTACAGTACTTACATTTTATTGAAGATAATGAGCACTGACGCCGCGGCAAGATCATGAGCAGAGAGCACAGCAAGAAGCTGGATACAGGATGCAGAAACTTGGCTTGGGTTAGCAGCATCCACAATGAACTGAAAACATGTAGAATTGAAGTATTTGCATAAATATCTCAATATAGAAGCATTGGGGAGATAATTGCCCACACACAGATGATCATACTCTGTGTCATATCTCCAGTTCCCTTTATATTGTGCATACAGACAACATAAATCAACCACCTCTATTGCTCCAAGATACCTACCCTGGTTCTCATAGAACACCCACAAAACCTT
The DNA here is from genome assembly GCF_055691185.1 of Crinia signifera. NCBI lineage: Eukaryota > Metazoa > Chordata > Amphibia > Anura > Myobatrachidae > Crinia > Crinia signifera. The sequence goes on along the minus strand of NC_139222.1, from coordinate 208,161,606 downwards.
TGTCACTAGCTTTCTAAGGACCAGATTCAATTACCCACAAGCTGCTGTCAGAATGTCTCTCAGCTACTTTGTGGAATGTGTCTTTGTAGCCAATTTCTGCTTGCAGCCTATAGTATTGCAAGCAGAAATCAGGCTACCATAATGGTGCTTATAAGCGCAGCAGGTGCTGATGCAGGCATCACACCTCTAACTGAATCTGCCTCTACGAGGTGCATTCAATGCAGAGGCGAGGGGGGGTTCGTACGGCAAGAATGGCTGTTTTTGCAAGGAGTTCGCTGCATTTTGTGGCGAGCCCCGCCATTTTGATGGTCACACTCACCGTTTCCACTTCGCTCGAAAGAACCAGCAAGGTGAAAACGGCAAGTGAAGGGGAGGCAGCGGAATACTCTGACGGCAAGCTATCGGCACTGCTCGCTGTCATAGCATTAAATACCGCCCCATATATGTAATATATTTGTAATTAGGACGAAGAGGTAATTAAGCTATTAAAAATATAAAAACTAAGTTAGCACTCTCCACCTACATTATTTATTCTTATTACTTTATTAGATATTACTTATGATCATGTAGGTCTTTGAAATGGAAGAATACATTTCCTTCAATGTCTATGAAAGCTATACTCACTGCTGATATGACTCTAAATAAACAGATCATTTCTAGCACTTATTTTGAAAAGCATCATAAAGTATTACAGATGGAGCCATTCTCATTCATCCCAATGGTGCGCCATGTGTTCCCTTTCTGCGCACTGGCGGGAAAAGCTCACGCGCCCCATTCACGGCAATGGGTACCAAAAGGGGAAGGGAATACACGGTGCACTGTCAGGATGAATGAGAATGGCTCTATCTAAACATAGATCATATCTTACCCCGAAAATGAAATTTCTTATAGCACCTCTGCAAGCTATAAATGTGGCAGTACAGATGCAGATCTCATACACTGAGGAAGGTGTATTATAGCAGCGCTGTAATACTTCCTGCTTTGCCTCGATGTGAGGCAGGAAGGGAAACAGACAAGATGTATTAACATCTTGTCAGCCGAAACGGGGGAGCGTAAACTCCCCCCTTCGGCGATGTCCCCTCCAGGAGACAGCGCGTCAGTTCAGACGGATGCGCTGTCTTTGCCTGCCTGGCCGGGATTGAAGGGAGACAGCCACACCAACGTCAATCGACGAGCTGTCCCTACCGCGCATTAGGTGTGCTGATCATACATTAAGAAAACCCATAATTCCCTCAGTTAACCAGCGTTAAGTGCAGCATAACACTGGTTAATACATCTATCCCACTGCCTTTGGAATTGTCCACTAGTATAGGCCCTATGGTTTGCTCTTCAGGACGACATCTCTACTCATTTCAAGATTTGTTTTATGCTTGATAAACAATGGGCCATTTGGGGTGTACAATTTAAGGAAGATACGGGTAAACTGTCTAAAGGCAACTGAGTGTTGCTCAGAAAACTAGCTGCTGCTATGAAAATACTATACTATTGCAATGGATATCGCCTGATCCATTCCTATTGCACCTAGCACATCCTAGAATTACCGTTTTATTTTCTATGAATTGAGCTCAGACCTCTTTATGCAAAGAGAAATGGACGGAGACATTTTTTAATATATGGCTTCCATATATTCACACAGTTGTTTGCAAGCAGCTTAACTCAGTCCGCCCCCCCCCTGCCGAATCCCCTCGGTAACATGCGAGGGGATGTACGCGAACAGATCCTCTCACAAGTGGCCGGAGGGGAGAGCAATCATTCGATGGTCGATGATGTCAGCCACCCGCCCCCGGCAGGCATTAGCCTGCCTGTGTTCCCAGGGGAGCGCCCAGCGTTTTCATTGTACGCCCATAAAACATTGGGAGTTCCCCTGCTCCGGCCCCTGCCCGCCCCTTTCTCCGGAATAGCGGTATAATTTAGGGATGGTTCGTAAAGGACCTCCCTTAAATATAGGCGAGTTATTATACCAATGTCTGAATAGGATTATGCATGTTGTGTTCTCCCTCCTTTTTTTATTATGTCTATAATATGTGTATGTGATTTAATGCGTTGAAAACCTAGTTTTATTGTAAAGTATTTTCCAGCCAATAAACTTGTTTAAAAAAAAAAAAAAAAAAGATAGAAACTAAACTGCAAGGGAATATAGCGCTCTATCAAGAAATAGTCAAAATAAAGATGATAATTTGCTTAAAAAAGAAAGACAGACAGCTGATGAAATTACTTACATCAGAGGTGCTGGTAGTATGATAGCTGGATAGTAACTCACCAGAACAGTCCCGCAGTCCTTGTAGTAACTGGGCCAGATAGGCCCCATGGATCCACCCACCTCTCGGACAGTCACACGAGTCCTCTGTATTGTCAGATCTGTCAGGTTCGTTCCAACCTACAGCAGAGAATTGCACAAATTAGTGTCAATGAAAACCAAAATGTGATGAGCATTAACATTATGAGGTGAGAAAGAACATGGGAAATGTATATGCTCAAGAAGTAATGCATAGATGCAGCCCAAATGTTGCAAATAAAAATAAAATTGGTACTTCCTCTTCTTTGAGCCACGGCTTACGCTACGGAACTTACGTAGCACCATTGTCCGCTCGCCACACTTCAGGCTGAGTGCCTCGCTCTGCTTTCCACGACTTTACTAAAGGTAATAGATGGTGGTGAGGTCACAGGAGGGTGGCATACTTCCACGCCAAAAATCTTTACGTATCGGTTAAGTAGTGGCTAACGTAACTGGGGTAGCGGTGGCCGCAAAGATAAGAAAGTACCAAAAAATTCATTCAAATTAATGCTCTTGTAATGCCCATAGCAATTAAACACACCTTTTGACAACCACAAATTAAGACTGCCTATTGGAAAACATGCCTTCGGAGGGATTCAGTATGAAATCCCGTCAGTCGGGATCCCGGCGTTCAAAATCCCGACGCCGGAATCCCGACAAGGGGGGGGACGTGGATCACCCCCCCTTGCGGGCTCGCTGCGCTCGCCACGCAGCGGGCCCGGTGCCTCGCTACGCTCGGCATGCTAATTTATTATCCCTCCAGGGGTGTCGTGGATATCGGCGGTCGGGATTCCGGCGTCGGGATCCCGACCGCCCTTCAGAGGGCAATAATGTGGCCAGCATTGCAATAATAAAAGGGATAGCTTATTGGGCAACACACCTCAGAGATTGAGGTTTACATGTTTAAACATGTAGAGAGATACAGGTTTAAAAGTCACCAGAGCTTCTCTATTGCATACTTCTCACCATGACCCATTCCAGTCACAATTTTTCTAGACATCCCTCTCACATTATGATAGCCATTACCTGTTTTAAAACAGGTTAATGGATAAGAAAGGTGCTTCAGCACAGGTGATGGTAAGCATAAATTAGAGGAAAACCCAAGAATAGAGCATTCTGTCCCTCCTGGAGACGGTCATATTAGGAGGTTTCTGTTAACAATAACTCACAGTGGGTTGAGTAGGTGGAGGGTCTCCCAGGTTTGTGGAATCTTTAGAGCATAACTGTGGAAGTGTAGGTTAAGGACTGCATACATATATTGAAAAACAATTTTTGATAAGAATGTATTCATTACACATCTAGTATAGAGACTGCAATCAGGGGTGTAACTAACTATTTAGTGCCCCCCCCCCCCCGCCGCACGTTTCTTCGGCGCCCCCCCACCCACACCTAACCTGCCCCCCCTTCTTACCCGCGGTCTGGGTCTCGCCCGGCTCTCTGTCGGGACCTTCCTGACGTCACGGTCCCGGCCGGCTCCTGCTGCTACAATGAAAACGGACTCTTAGAAAATGGCTGCCCCCATACTGCAGACAGAAAACTGTCTGCAGTATGGGGGCAGCCATTTTCTAATTGTCAGTTTTCATTGCAGCAGGAGCCGGCCGGGACCGTGACGTCAGGAAGGTCCCGACAGAGAGCCGGGCGAGACACAGACCGCGGGTAACTATAGCCCCGCAGCCCACAATTTCTCTGCGCCCCCCCGCCACTGCGGGGGCTGCGGAGCTATAGTTACACCACTGACTGCAATACAGACCACATTAATGCAAATAAACAGCTAGTAGCCTGCATTTAACTCAGGGTTGCCGACTTTAATATTCTCCTCTCCGGGGCCCTTATTCTGATTCGTGCGGCCAGAGCCGCACACGGTGCTCCGGCCGCACAAACCAATCCCCGCCCACACTACGGATCGCCACGGCCGTCCGTACACGGACGGCTGGCGATCCGCACGAAAATGGTGGGGCGTACGCCTCCACCATGGTGGGAGCTGCCCCCTGCATTCGATGGTCGGCGACCATCGAAGGCAGGGCCGCACGCCCCACCAGGTCCCGCAAGCTGAGACCACACGGACAATCGTCCGTGTGATAGCTTGTATGGGGGCTGAGAGCTGACATCCGGCGACGTCAGCTTTCCGCCCCCATCACTGGCGTCATACCCTCATTAGCATGCGTACGCCCCGCGTTTGCATGGGAACGCCCATGAAACGCGGGGCGTATACATAGGGAAATGAGGGCATGAAGCCCCTCACTCCCCTATACGCCCCCTTTGCGGCGTAGTAACGTTATGTGCGGCGAATTCGCCTGCACATGCGCAGATTGACCTCTGCGCATGTGCAGACGGAAAACATCGGCGGTACGGCCGCACGCGGGCCGTACCGCTCGAATCAGAATAAGGGCCCGGGAGAGGAGAGTTTCAGCAGCTGCTCGGTGGGCGGGGCTCGAGTGCGACGTCACCAAACCCCGCCCCCATTATGCTAAACCGTTGAATTCACGGATCTCCATGAAGGGGGCGGGGCTAAAATGATGCGATTTTGCCATTTTAGCTCCGCCCACTCCTCTGAGACCCGCGGATGGCGGCATTTAAATGCCGCGATCGGGGGCACAGGGGGGGTCCCCCCTGAATCCGAGAGGGCTACCCACCCTTCCGGGGGACCTGATTTTCGGGAGACTCCCGGCCATTCCGGGAGGGTAGGCAACCCTGATTTAACTCCAGCGCACCTGCCAAATACAGCACATTGTTGTTGGCCAGCAACACAAGTTATGCTGGGTACACACCAGGACGACTAGGGCCCGATTCTGTCAATTTAGATCCAATTCCGACCGGTTGTATGCAGATTGTATGTACTATCGTGTGTTTTTGACATTTATTTGATCCGATTCCGATCCAATGCGCGTTCACGCCGCTCGTTTGGTCGCATCTTTGGTCCTACGTGCTGCAGGTAGGATCCGTCAATCCCAGGCCGACCGACCGTCAATCGTATGCAGATCGTGAGTGTTTTTTGCCGCCTCCGTCGTCCGTCGGTGCGTCCGTCGTTTGATCCAGCCTATTTGAGTGGCATTTCCTAAACACTCCCCCGGCGCCATGTTTTTCCACATAGCAAACAGCGCTGGCGCAGCAGTTGGACTCTCCTTCTTGTCTCATCTCCCAGAACAACAACCTGGTATGTTTGCACTCCCAATGCTCTTCTATGCATGCCCACTGATGCCACCAATGTATATAGTGTGTATAAAGCACTGGTTTGGCAACCGTGCACCCGACCATGTCACTGTTTTTTTTGGGTGGGCCCCATGTGTGTGTGTATACATATAACCAATGTCCACCATTGCAGTATTCCAAGCACTCCTCTCTGCTAGGCCCCATTCACCTGTGTGTGTGTGTGTTTGTGTATATATAGATATATATACATAAACCATTGTCCACCATTGCAGTATTCCATGCACTCCTCTCTGCTAGGCCCCATTCACCTGTGTGTGTGTGTGTTTGTGTATATATAGATATATATACATAAACCATTGTCCACCATTGCAGTATTCCATGCACTCCTCTCTGCTAGGCCCCATTCACCTGTGTGTGTGTGTTTGTGTATATATAGATATATATACATAAACCATTGTCCACCATTGCAGTATTCCATGCACTCCTCTCTGCTAGGCCCCATTCACCTGTGTGTGTGTGTTTGTGTATATATAGATATATATACATAAACCATTGTCCACCATTGCAGTATTCCATGCACTCCTCTCTGCTAGGCCCCATTCACCTGTGTGTGTGAATAGCAATCTGCACAATAAAATGTATAGTGGTTTTCATAAAAGTTTATTAACATTTTAAATACTTAAAACATAAGAACTAGGTAAACTGGTAACTATAACTATAAAAATTTAAATATGAAACAAAACATGGGTATAACTATAACAACTAAAATGGTTTTATCTTTTTACAGTCCCAATGTCCAACGCAAAGGAACAAGAGTTTCTTGAAGGGTTTATTGAAAAATATCGTTCACACGAATGCCTGTGGCGAACCAAATCCAAGGAGTATTCAAACAAAATGAAAAGAAACCAAGCCTTGGAGGACTTGGCACGCTACAGTCTTCCATTTCACCCAGAGGCCAATGTTGAATGGGTGAGGAAACGCATCCAGAATCTGCGCACGGTGTTCTTAAAGGAACACAAGAAGGTGGAGGCTGCAAAGAAGTCTGGTGCTGGAGTCGACGAGATGTATCAAACATCGCTCTGGTACTATGACCGGTTGACATTCACCCTCAGCCAGGAGTCGATGAGGACAGGAGTAGTCCTTATGGTAGAACATGAAAACCAAGAAGTCACGGCGCAGGAGGAGGAGGAGAATTCGCAGTCTGCATCGGTGAGTCTATTTTTTTTGGCTATCTAATTGATTCCTCCTGCCAATCCACAGCGCCCTCCCCATTAAAGTAGGCCATGTACTGTTCCCTCACCTGTTTGGCTCGTGCACTCCCTGTGTAGTGTTGTGTTGGGGTTTGCAAGGAGGATATCTGCACTACCTCCTCTGGCAGTTCTTGGTCTTCTTGGAGTGCTGTGCCTGTAGCCCTTTGCTGTGTGGCTTTTCTGCGGAGCAAATTGTGCAGGACACAGCACGCCGTGACAACCCAGTCAATTTTGTCCACCCTCAGGTTAATGGCAGTGTGGAAAATGCGAAACCGGCTTGCCAGGATGCCAAAAGCATTTTCCACAACACGCCGTGCCCTGGATAGCCTGTAGTTAAAGATCCTTTTGTCATGGTTCAACCCCCTTTGCGCATATGGCTTCATGACATGCTCGTGCAGGCCAAAAGCCTCGTCAGCCACAAAAACAAAGTTAAGCCCCTGTTTAGTTTCCTGGACAGACGGCAAGTGAAGGGTGTTCGCTATGAGCCTTTCGCAGAACTTTGTGTCCTTGAAAGTGCCACCATCCGATGCACGGCCATTCCTTCCTACATCCAGGAAGATAAACTCATAGTTCGCATTAACAACAGCCATTAGTACAATGCTAAAATAGCCCTTGTAATTAAAATAGTAGGAACCACTATTGATAGGCTGGGCTATGCGGACATGTTTGCCATCAATGGCTCCACCGCAATTTGGGAAGTTCCATCGCTGTTCAAACTCCTCTGCGATGACTTTCCATTCATTCACGCTGGTAGGGAACTGAAATTAGAAGTAAATAGAATTGATTAGTAAACATGTTCAATTTTTTTACAGCTTGGTGACTACCCACCTGCAACCCCAGACCTATCTGTCCTATCTGAGAATGCATGCACATCGAACGAAGTTCCTACTCCGGCACGCACTCCGCCACCCACCCTGGAACCCACTCCACCACTCCCCCGTGCCAAAAAAATGCGTGGCAAAGGAAAAAAAGGAGAAGCAGCGGCACATGAAGAATTTATGATGCGGGCACATCAAGTCCTGCAAAGAAACCCGGACAAACATGACAACTACTTCACTTATGTGGCAGAGTGTGTTCGCAACATGGCTCCTAACCAGCAACTTACTTTTGAAAAGTTATGCATGGAGTTGGTGTATAATGGCAGTTTAGGGTATCTCAACAGTGGCACTAAAATAGTTGGCATTGGTAGTGCACCAGACACACCACTGTCATTAGAATCACCAGTGCCTACTCCGCCTGCCACCGTAGCAGGCCAGTCGAGCACAATTCCAACACATACCCAGTCAACACCTACACAGCCTTCTCAACCCCCCCAGTACCGTCAATTCTACAGTTCTTTACTGATAGAAGATCCAGAGTGTCCTGTTTTTGAGGATCTGTCTTAAAAAATAGGCTACTTTATCATTTACCATCGACATGGTCTCAGCTGCAGGTATGTGATGGCCACTGCTCACATGGCGTATGGCGCACATCAATGGGGCCGGGACCATTGCATCTGCGCCATGCGCCATGTGGGCCGCAGCCTTTACATATCTGCAGCAGACATCCTCTGCCACACAAGGGCCACAGTGTGTATTTTTGTTTATTTATATGCTGCTACCTGTACCTGCATTACCAGAGGGAGAACAGGATTCTCCTCAATCTGGATAGCAAACTCCATTTATTGCCCTTTTTTCTTTGCCAATAGTATGGGGTACTGTGCGGCAGACATGGTCTCAGCTGCAGGTATGTGATGGCCACTGCTCACATGGCGTATGGCGCACATCAATGGGGCCGGGACCATTGCATCTGCGCCATGCGCCATGTGGGCCACAGCCTTTACATATCTGCAGCAGACATCCTCTGCCGCACAGTACCTTATCCCTACTGTTGTAAGGGCATGTTCCAGAAGTTACCAGAGTGTGTTTTTTTTGTTTATTTATATGCTGCTACCTGTACCTGCATTACCAGAGGGAGAACAGGATTCTCCTCAATCTGGATAGCAAACTCCATTTATTGCCCTTTTTTCTTTGCCAATAGTATGGGGTACTGTGCGGCAGACATGGTCTCAGCTGCAGGTATATGATGGCCACTGCTCACATGGCGTATGGCGCACATCAATGGGGCCGGGACCATTGCATCTGCGCCATGTGGGCCGCAGCCTTTACATATCTGCAGCAGACATCCTCTGCCGCACAGTACCTTATCCCTACTGTTGTAAGGGCATGTTCCAGAAGTTACCAGAGTGTGTTTTTTTTGTTTATTTATATGCTGCTACCTGTACCTGCATTACCAGAGGGAGAACAGGATTCTCCTCAATCTGGATAGCAAACTCCATTTATTGCCCTTTTTTCTTTGCCAATAGTATGGGGTACTGTGCGGCAGACATGGTCTCAGCTGCAGGTATGTGATGGCCACTGCTCACATGGCGTATGGCGCACATCAATGGGGCCGGGACCATTGCATCTGCGCCATGCGCCATGTGGGCCGCAGCCTTTACTTATCTGCGGCAGACATCCTCTGCCACACAGTAGCCCGTACTTATTGGGAAAGTTTAAACTGGGTCATACATACTTAAATCTTTATATATAGTGTGTGTTTTTGTACAATATCTTTTATATATGGTATTATAATATATTTGTGTTGACACAATCTATTTACTATTTTACATGTTTTAACCATGAAAGGCCTAAAAAACCTGTTTCTGTCCTAGGCCTAAATTATAAATAAAAATATTTTGTTTGCACAATAAAGTGTACAGTGTATATTTCATCCTTACCTTGCAATACTGGTACTGCAGCACCTTCACAATGGCTTTGCAGGTCTCCGGGATGATGAGGCCCAAAGCTTGCGGGGAGATGAGGGATCCAAACTTTAGGTCAGCAAGAGACCGTCCTGTCGCCAGAAACCTCAGGGTCACCACCAGCCGTTCCTCAGCAGGGATAGCCATGCGATACTTGGTATCCTGCTTCTCGATGTGGGGAGTCACCAGACGCAGCAATTCCTGGAATGTGGCATCATCCATCCTCAAGAAGTTACGAAAATCGTCTGGGTTATTCTCCCTGATGTCCCTGAGCAGTGGCATGTGCGAACGAGTCTGACGCTGAAGTAGCCACTGCTTTGTCCAGCATGATCTTTCTCTCCTGCGCTGGGCTCTCTGACGCCTGAGCTTCAAAACTGCATAATAGAGCAGGTACTGTTGCTGGTGACTACCCATCACTGCATTCTCCATAGTGCAGGGTTAAAAGACACTTTGTAATGGCAGGCAAAACAAAGTAATGTGTAAATAGCTATGTCCAGCAGGTATAAACCAAGCCTCACTAGTAACAAAGCAGAAATACACTGGTTTAAAATGGCTGCTGCTATTCCTATCCCCCTCTGCTAGTCCTCCCCCTCTGCTAGTCCAGCCCCTTCATTACAATTTCAAAGGCCCATCTGACGACGGTCGCATGTGTTCTTGCAAAAAAAACAAAAACCAGCGATCCGACCGTCTTAACGACCATCGCGGGCACATCGGGATCGGATCTAGATCGTTCCGCAAAAAAACCCACAATTTTTGCTAATCGTTTGCTGGGGACTGCCTGGGAGCTCCCGGGAAGTCCAAGGGAAATCGTTCCATGGTCGTCTATCGGTCGTGAACGACGGTGGTCGTCCTGGTGTGTACCCTACATTACAATGGGATCACCGCGGTCCTCCACAGTACAGGTTTTATGGCTAACCCTGCTTATTCACAGATGTTATAATCAAGCTGACTGAGGTACAAATGAAGTCACCTGTGCCTAAACCTGGACTGTTGGTGTTCCTCGAGGACCACTGCATTAAAAGGGACAGTGTACAGCTAATATGCACTAAATAGTGCATCTGTCTGTGCAGGCACATTTGGAGAAGGAAGCTGGGAAATGCGGAACAACCATGAAGCATGGGAGGAGACCGGAGTACCCGGAGGAAACCCACGACAGCACAGGGAGAATATACAAACTCCGCAAAGTTAGGCCCATGGTTGGAATCGAACCCATGACGTCAGTGCTACTAACCATTACACCGTCCACACTGCCCGACTTGCACACAGTACTCCAGCGGGTATGCCTACATTGCCTAGTAGTATATGGACAGCTTTGTGTATCTGTAACATAAGGTGCGAGAGATGGAGATGGGCACACAGTAGGACACATAAAAGCTCCGCAATTTATAGAGACCATGGACCAATCGTGCCACTTGGTCTGTGTAGCTTTTACATAGGCCACACATCAGAACAGACAAGCTAGGGTTAATATATTGCTAGTCCCCGCAGCCATGTATCCATTAACCAACAATTCATTCCAACAGGATATTCTGCAGCCTCTTCATAAGCAGAGTTTTTCCGACGCCGGAGGGCCCGAGAACCAAACACATGATCCAAACGTCGCCGCGGCAGCGCGGCGCCTCTCGTTTCCCAGGTTACCACACGCCGACCTCGGCTCCTCCTGACACCGACCTTCGTGTTCATGCGTCACATCCGGATGCCAGGCCGACTCCTCCCCAAAGTTTCCGGCCCAGAGTGACGGAAGCGGAAAAGTAGTTGCTGCTGCGGTTGTCTGTCTCGGCTCTGCCCGGTGCTACGATGGGAAAAGGAGGCGGCACATTCGAGAGACTGCTGGGTGAGAACCACCGATTTAGGGATAGAGGGAGGGGAAGGCATAATTATGCTGCCGCTTTTGCTTTAATCTTACATCGCTATCACTGGGGAGGCCACGGAGCCGCCTGATCACCTGATGCCCTTTGACCACTACAGTCATTGCCTGCTCGAGCAGCTGACACCCACTCTCCTTTCCCTAATTATATACATTCCATACTTTTATTAAGCAAAACACACTTATCTATGTCCCATAGTGAGCATAAATCTGAGATTTAATAAGGTGTGAGAATGCTGTCTCGGAGTCTAAAGTGTATTTGCATAGTTTTTCACTTGAAACTGGGACTACTATTGGGTGGTGTATTTTGACACTGACTTTAATGATCTATTGTCTAGAAATGAGTTAATTTTCTGTACATAGTATAGTATTATGCTATGTTTGTTATTATTATTCTTCTTTGGCGCCACAAGGGATCCACAGCACCCAATTATAGTACATAAATCAATAAGCAAAATAGTGACTTACATTTGATTACAATAGAGGACAACTACAGGGTACATAACCATAGCAGCATCAGCAGAGGACAATAGAATAAGTATCAGCGTGGCATAAAACCACAGGATTTGGTGCAATCAAAGATTGTAAAGTAAGAGAAGGAAAAGCACATTAGGGAAGCGTGCCCTACTCGTCAGAACTTAAGGGGTGTACACATGGAGCGATCCTTCATAGTCAAAATTGCATAGAAGGTTAGTAAAGATCTCTGTCAAAGTTACACAAATCTCCCTATAATAACGCTTAGTAAAATAGAGTTGCCAGTCAAGAATATTTTGACTAGTTCACTGGCTGTCTAATCAAAATCGCTGGTATTCACTGCTGAGAGAGTTATTCACTAGGCGATCTGCAATTAAATATCAACCCAAAGTATGTTAATTCTAGTATAGATGAAATCGCTGGTGCATTTAGTCAAATTGCTTTGTCAAAGTCGCTCACTAGCAAAAATCGCTCAGTGTGTACACCCCTTTACTGTTCATAGGAGCACCCTGCACCTTTCAAAACCTGTGCTGTTCCTCCTTCCTGCTTGGAGTGTCGCTGTCTGCTTTGAGTACATTTCTAGACACCCCACAGCAGAGAGCGAAACGACAGGCAGGAAATGCACAGGTTTTGAAAGGGTTGCGGCTAGAACCACTTCAGTATTGTGATATTTCCCATCATGCCCGTGTCCACGTATACCCGGAGGGGGAATATAATAGTGTAGTGAACAAACTGAGCAACCATGCCCGAAGTGAGGCGAGCAAACAATCAAGCTGCACTAAAATGCAATAACCTAAACCTACAGAAATTAGAGATAAAATACAAAATGTTGTGAGGGTAACTGCAATTTCGGCCCTCACAAAACGTTGCATCCTTGTCACAGAATCGAAGTGGATCTAGACACAACCATTTTGAAAGGTGCATGGTGCTAGAATGAACACTAAGCGGTATTCAATTGTTTTTCACCAGCATTTCCGCTCGCTATCCCCAGGTGTGGTTAGCTAAACCTAACCCTAATGAGCACACTATGTTCAAAAATATATATAAATTGAATATCGCCCTATGATCTAACGTTGTTTTAGATGGGAGATAGGGTGCAATATAACAATTGAATACCACCCTATAACTTTGAAATGATCCTTTTCCACATGTATTGGTAAGTAAACACTATAACGATGGCCAGTTGGGCTGAATTCTTTCTGCCCAGACCATGCAAGATTGGCTGTACATACTACACGATTTAACGAATGATGGAACAAAACATTGTTCCGTCCTTTATTACACAGCCCTGCATACAATGTAGTTTGATTGGCTGCACAGCATGGCCAACAGAAGTTGTTCAATTGGACCTGCGGGATTGCACAATTGTGCATACAAACTAGATGTTTATTTACAGCAGGGGTGGCCAAACCTGTCCTCAAGATCTACCAACGGTGCATGTTTTCCAGGCAACCTGTGGATCACAGGTTTTAAAATGTGACCGTAATGACCACAGCTGTGCACCAGCTAGGTAACCTGGAAAGCGTGGACCGTTGGTAGATCTCGAGGACCGGTTTGGCCACCCCTGATTTACAGTAAGGTAAATCATCCAGATATCATTCTAGTATGTACATACATTGGGGCAGATGTATTAAGACTTAACGAGATAAATGTAATGGCCCCCCATACACGGTCCGTTCTGTACTTTTAAAGTACACATCTTATCGAATCGCATTCCTTGTGCATGCATTGTGCATGCACTGCGATCCCATACGATGTGTACCTAGTACAAAAAGTATGTGCAGCACATACTTTTTGTACCGTACTATGTGATGCGCGGGAGCGCGTATCGCATAGTACAGAACGGAGCCGGCAGAACGCTTCGTCTATGGGCTCCTTAAGTGTGATAAAGAGAGATAAAAGTCCATCCAATCAGCTCCTTACTGACTTTTTTTTAAACACAGCCTGTAACATGGCAGTTAGCAGGTGATTGGCTGGACATTTATCTCTCTTTATCACCCACATCTGCCCCATTATGATGTATGCTTTGACTTCCCTGTTTTATATGTTATTACAATATATTTTGTATATGATAGTTTAGACTATAAATACTAATTTATAGTCTATACTTTGTTTGAACTGGCTGTATACAAGGGCTGTTCATTCTAGCACCCGCTATCTTTGAAAACCCATGCAGTTCCTCTTCCCTGCCTGGGGTGTCGCTGTCTGCTGTAGTGCTTCTAGCACAGTGTGGTCTGTATATCAGCACTGATATGCAAACCAGACCTGTGCTAGGAACACCACAGCAGACAGCAACACCCCAGGCAGGGAAGAGGAACTGCATGGGTTTTCAAAGATAGCGGGTGCTAGAATGAACACTACTATACCGTACTTCTTTTAATCTGCTTGAGCTACCGTGTGACTGGGGGATTTTTGCTTGCAAGAATTAATGTTATATAAGGAGGATTGGGATGCCTGGCTCTTCATGTAAATTATATAGAAAGTGTTATATATAATAGTATGTGCAAAGCTTTACTTTTACTAGTCCATATTGGTAGTGACAGAAGGGAAACAATTCTAAAGGTGTCCATACGCGGTACAATATTTCTGTGCGCATCGCATGCGGTTTGCGTTCAATGCGATGCAATCTGAAACTAGTTATAAAAGCACGGGCTGCACAGACTTTATTCCATTAGCATATGGGAATGCCCAGTGTTTCATGGGCATTCTCATGCTAATGGGCCAATGGTATGGGGGGGTAGGCAGCTGACATCACCGGATGACAGCTGCCCGCCCACTTCTCTCAGAATGTGCACGCAGATCTTACTTGGTTGGTGGCCATCGAATGATATGGGTGCCCCCCCCCCCCCCCCCCCTGCAGACTGCGAATGGATGTTTATGTAAATCATCCATTCGCATGCTGTGCAAACATACGCGCCTTGCAAATGGTGGGCGGGCGTACCACCAATAACAAGGTGGGATCTGGTTGACTCGCAATGATGCAAATTCGCATCTGAGTGAATCAACCAGAATACCCCCTTTAATATATTCTATCAAATTTACCACTGTACAAGTGGACAGCTTTATAAGCCATCCATACTGCAAGATTGTGTCGTTTTTTCTTTTTCCTATATTTTCTGGTTTATAAATATATGTTTTTTTTTTTTGTCTAGATAAAGCAACCAGTCAACTCTTGTTGGAGACAGACTGGGAATCCATCCTGCAAATATGTGACATGATCCGTCAAGGAGATACCCAGTAAGAATTGTTTTACACCATTTTTATGTTATGTGGGTCTGTACTTGAGTTCCATTTAAGAACAAATATAAAAAGGGATCTTCCATAAATAATAGCATTGCAAGGATACAGGACTTCTACAGCATAAAGTGGTATGGGAGTTGCTAGTTAAACATCATTGTTGATGGTACAGATCGGAAATTGTAGATTGCGTTGTGAATGGTTAATCTGTGAATGATATTTCTGTGTTTGTTAGATCATTTTATCCTTCTCTTAATTCTAGAGCTAAATATGCTGTGGGAGCCATAAAGAAGAAAGTTAATGACAAAAATCCACACGTTGCTCTGTTTGCACTGGAGGTGAGGTTCTGCATCCAGAAAGACCATTTTCATTTCAGTTTCTTATGTTCACCAGTCCACAATAGTTTTGTATTGTCACATCTCTTTAGAGCACTGCAAAGATCATTAGCTGAAGGACTCCATAACCAAAATATTAGAATCTTAATTTATAAAGCTAGTGTGATTGCCTCGCATGTTTGCTGCTGAGCTTCCAGTGTGGCAAAAAGGGAATAGAGTAGCGGGCTATCGTGATCCACTGGTGGAAGTACCACTTGATTGTGGGAAAAAAATATCGGACATGTGTGATGTAAAGTTGGATGCACGCCTACGGATTTAGCTGTCCAATACGTCTGTCAGGAACAAAACTCTGGTAATGTATGGGAGCATTAGAACTGAACATTTGCTCCAAAACACTGGAAATCGCATGTGTTTGATATCCCATCGTGGCCCATGCACACCGGACCGGAGTCTGAGGTCGGACCTCCTGCACGTCTGACTCGGACCCTTTCCCAGCGCAGGGAACGGGATGGCATGTGGTACATCGCATGTCAATGGACCACTTAAGGGGATCAGATAGCCATACACTGCTGCTCCAGCCATGGTTATACTGTGGGAGATAAGGCATATATGAGAAAATGTCACGCTTGTGCAATATATGTAGCCTGTATCAGGCATTTTCAGACCTTTTCGGACCCCAAAGCACAACAGCAGCCCAGTAATCCATGCCCGAGAACCGGTGACCCAATCAGTACCTAGGTTATTCTGATTTAACCATCTATGCCAAATAACACAAAAAACTGCAAATATAATGAGATACTCTGCAAGTGCAAATTACTGTTACTTATTTGAATATACTACACAAGCCACTTTTGTGGTCAAAAGGCCTTGATTATTATTTGTTTTCTGTACTATAATCCAGTGCTTCCCAAACTATCTTGAATCCTGGCGCCCTAGAGTTTCAGCATTGTCTTCTTGGCACCTGTAGGGTTGAAGTGTTTTTGTTTTTTTTGTAGATAATTATTTCCCGAAATCTTAGTGCCTACCTGTCATCCTTAGGTTTAGTTATGTGACTGTGTACACTTGTGCTTCTGATTGACATGTTTGGTAGGCAGAACCAGTGCTAGTGGCTGCCAATCAGTTTGGCTGTAAATAAGTTCACTTGGTCATGGACCACCAACCCAAGGCACCCTTGCAAAAAGCCATGCAGCACCTGGGTTTTTGGACCACTGCGATAACAATGATTATGATGCAAAAAGTTCAGTTTATGGGGGGTATTCAATGTCAGGGGCACGGCTGTCAAGCTAGCGCGACAGCCGTGCCCCTGTCCCGTTCTCGCTCGGCAGTCGGGATTCAATGTCCCGGCCACTGAGCGGCGAGAAGGGGGCGTGGCCACGAGCTGAGGATGGAAATAGACGAGCTCCGGCTGGAAGCTCGCCTATTTCCGGCTTTTCTCGGCAGAACGAGCCTGACAGCTTGTGATGTCGGGCTCGTTCTGTGGAGAACCCCTGTTCAATGCTGTCGGGAAATACAGCATTGAATAGGGCCCCGCAGCCATCTCCCCCGTCGGGAGATGGCTGCGGGAGCACGACCAGGAATGAATACCCCCCTTAGTGTGTGGAATCCTTCCCTGTATGAAAAAGGAATTTAACTTTGTTAACTCTACTTTTGCAACAAATGTATAGATTTGTTGCATTTCCCACACACCATTTTAGTAATTATTTGTAAAATAAATAAAAACATTGTATACATTTTGGTTGAGGTATGTGTGTGTGTATCATACAGGTTCTAGAGTCTGTGGTGAAAAACTGTGGCCAAACCGTCCATGATGAAGTTGCAAATAAACAAACAATGGAGGAACTAAAGGAACTTCAAAAGGTACAGTTGTGTCACCAACAATTAGGAAGCATTAGATATGTGTTTAAGGCTGATTCTGGTAGGCTGTGCAGGTGCTTAGTGTCTATACAGCCACACCCAGGAAGTCTGCCTGATTGGATCAAGGGAAAGCACTATAGTCTGTCATGTGAATCTTACACACTTCCTGATTAGTCAGGTGAGCTGTGACATTGAGCTCACACTGTATGCAGCAATTGTCTGACTCATTCGTACAGCTTTCCTTGTGGTAAACCCTTTCTCATCTGTAAAGTAAAGCCCTCTTAGTGCTTGTGTTGTCTCAAGCACTACAGCGCATTCTACAAACCCGTTATCAAGCCCATTTGTCTTGATAACAGACTTTTTTTCCCAGCGTCAGGTGGAACCAAATGTCCGCAACAAGATCCTCTATCTGATCCAGGCTTGGGCTCACGCTTTCCGTAATGAACCAAAGTATAAGGTTGTTCAGGACACCTATCAAATCATGAAAGTAGAAGGTAAAGATGTAACCATTGAAAATTATTCATGTACTTTATGTTTATTGCGTAATCTAGTTTTTTTTTTTTAATGTGCATATCCAATATGAATGTAGATTAAATGTAAATATGCTCTCATTGTATTAATGTAGTTGTAAGGACAGTAGTTGTTAAACTGCTTGTAGAGATACACTGTATGTTAGTATAGTGGCACTGGGTAGATTGGAAACTTGTAGCAATTGCCCATAACAACCAGACAGATTTTAGCTATCCTTTTCTAGAATATATAGATTGTAAGCTTGCAGCAGGGCCCTCCTACCTCCAAGTCTGTCTGTTACCCAGTTTGTTTTATCATTGTCTACTATTGTAAAGTACAACGGAATCTGCTGAGCTATATAAGAAACTGTAAATAAATAATGCACTAGATAAATCAGTGGTTCTCCACCCTGGTCATCAGGACCCCCAACAGTTCGTTTTCCAGGTCTCCACACAGAGGGGTAGATTTATTATAGCGAACACTTCCTGCTTCGCCTCATTACAGAGGCGCAGCAGGCAGGGAGACTGACAAGATGTATGAACATCTTGCCCACCGAACGGGGTAGTGCTAACTCCCCCCTCCGGTGATGCCGCCTCCTCCTGCTGACAGCGCATCAGTTAACACTGAAGCACTGTCTACTACCCTCATCATCACCCTAATAACAATTTATCTCCACTTTAAAAGGACCTCGCGTCACCCGGTTAACTCCCCTTCACCCAGTTATATGGGGGCGGGGACCTCTACCATTGCATAATAACCTGGTAACCATAATCACTATGTAGGGGACAGCTGTGCTGTCTTAAGCCCCGTACACACGGGGGATATATATTGCTCAGCCATATATTGCTAGCAATATATGGCTGAGCAATATATTGCTCAGTTTCTCCTTTCCATCAGCGACCAGAGATGGTCGCTGATGAAAGGGAACCTCTGCCGGTGGTGCCGCAGAGGTAATCAGCTGGTCGCAGGAGCAAGCTCCTTCGACCAGCGATTAGAATGGGGATGAAAATGGGAGAGCGCACCCGGCGATTTATCGCAGGGGCACACTTCCATCGCTGGCAATATGGTCGCCTGCGACCATATTTTTAGCGATTTCTGAAAACCATATCCTCCAAAATGTATTTTGCTAAAAACTTACTGGGGCCATGATATGTAACTGGTACTACAGGGGACATGATATGTAACTGGCACTACTGGGGCCATGATATGTAACTGGCACTACTGGGGCCATGATATGTAACTGGCACTAAATATGTGCAAGAAAATGATTGCTTGGCATTCAAATTCAGTACCTGAGATAGTACACAAACCTTGTCTCATGCACAAAAAAATAAATTTGTGTGTATTTCATGTGTTTGTAACATAAATGCAAGATACCTCATTCAAATATAAAAATAGTCCAAAATACAGAATAATCTGTTCTCCTACTTCTGGTCCCGAGCATTTTGGATAAGGGAAACTCAACCTGTAGTATGTGGCATCATATTCTGAGGTGGATACTACAATAAATTATATTATATTTTGTTTAAAAAAAAATATATATTTTTTGGGTTGCAGGTCACAACTTCCCAGAGTTCAAGGAGAGTGATGCCATGTTTGCAGCAGAGCGGGTAAATGTTTGAAGAAATAGCTGCCAGTATGCCAATAGCATTAAGCAGCGGATATTGTGATGAAAGTCTTTATGGGGGATGCATATGTGTTTTTTTTTTTTTTCCACCGAAACCTATTCTATTACACTTTCCATTTAACTACTGTTTGTGGAGTAATAAATAGTTGTTGTTTCTTTTTTTTTTGTCCTTGTACTAGTGATCC
The DNA here is from genome assembly GCF_055691185.1 of Crinia signifera. Taxonomy (NCBI): domain Eukaryota; kingdom Metazoa; phylum Chordata; class Amphibia; order Anura; family Myobatrachidae; genus Crinia; species Crinia signifera. Next base: position 208,142,060 of record NC_139222.1, on the reverse strand, counting down.
GCTAAACGATCTAAAAAAAAACAATAAATAAAAAATTATTACATTGCTGTATGTTTTTACTCTTTTTATATTTGTTCTTAATGTTTTAATTTATTTTATTTTTATTTCATGTACTGCTTTCATGGTAAAAATATTTGAAAATTACCTTGGCGCATTTATTTTGCAGGCTCCTGATTGGGTTGATGCTGAGGAGTGTCACCGCTGCCGTGTTCAGTTTGGTGTAGTCACAAGAAAGGTTGGTGTAAACTCCTCCCCAGTCTGCTAATCTCCTATTATGGGCTTCTTTCCCACATTATTCCTTATTTGTAGTTTGCCAGTGGTGCGGTTTTCTGATCCTTATGTGTTTTTGACAGTGTTAATGTAGATTATTGCTCGCCTAGGATTACCTGTACTATGATGCATATCTTTTCCTTTGCAGCATCACTGTAGAGCCTGTGGGCAGATATTCTGTGGGAAATGTTCCTCCAAGTATTCCACCATCCCCAAGTTTGGCATTGAGAAGGAAGTTCGTGTGTGTGAGCCCTGCTATGAACAGCTAAACAAGTAAGAATGCCTGCTCAGAACTTATGATAGAAGGATGTAGGGGTACCAGTGCTTTTGCATGCTTGCCCTGGCTTGGTTCATTAGGTATACATGAAAATGGTTGACACATGGATAGGTCGATATGAGGGTTTTTGCGATGTCGATTTGAAATTTGTAGAACATGGACCCCCAATTAGTGCACCGCTTCTCCTCAGCAAGGTGCTTCCCTGCGCAGATTCCTGAGTCATGATCCACGTAAATGGTAAAGTGTGAAGAGAATTGAGAGAAAAGCCAGGTCCACCATATGCTGTATCTACCATTGTTAGGACATTTTGACCAGTTTATCCTTTTTGGCCATGTCGTTTTTAATGAGTGTCGATCAATTGTGGTTGACCTATTGACCTAAAGTCTGGAGACCGCTTGAGCCCTCCTACTCATTTGACATTATACTAACTGACCTATACCTACCTGCCATATATTTCTTTTACCGTTACAGGAAAGGTGAAGGGAAATCCACCTCTACTGGTGAATTGCCCCCCGAGTATTTGACCAGCCCCCTGTCCCAACAGTCACAGGTGAGTTGTCATTTATGGCTTGTCCAGTTTTTGGTTTTAACCAAATGGATTCTTTTTGTTTAGAGACTGTCACATGGGGATTGGAACAGACTGTTTAGCAATGATGGACAGCGTAATACTAGTGTTCTTCAAGGTGCCCAAGTTCTGATTTGGTATAGTGCAAATAATTGACCATATCTCCCGGGGTTGTCTAAATGTGAAATAGACCATCCATATTTCTTTCTAAAGAATCATTGGCATACTATGCATTCATCTTTTAACGATACATAGTAACATTGTGATCTGGTACTCGACTGACCAAGCTGTTTTGTGTAGTCCGCTTCTTGATATTGGAGTAAAAGCTATATGTTTTCTACTTGGCTCAAAAGGGAAATTGTTATCTGAAGGTTTTATGCCTTGCTTGGGTTGGCAATAGGATAGAATTGAGGCAAGTATAACTGGCAACTGAAATGGATTTCCTATTATTGATGATCCATATTGTAGAGGGAGGTTTTTTTTTTTATTATTGTTTAAATTAAAGCCTAAAACTCGATTAGTCTGAAAATTACAGCAGGGTCCTATTAATCTATATTAAAGAGAATATACGTCTTGGAAAAGGATGTTTGCTTGACAGGCTATTTAATAGGTCTTACTCCCTGTATATTTACAGCAAGGCACAGGCTCATACCGAGACAGCATTTCCATATATAGACAGACTGATCTGTTAGGACTTGTCAATGCTGCATACTTACTCAGCAAGTGCTAGAACTACACTTCTGACATATATTTATTATTTATTTATTGTCTCTGAAGACCAAACACCCTTTCCTTTAGTGTCCTGTGCTCAGCCGGCTCCTCTCATGTCTCCCTTCTTTTCCTTCTTCTCTTTGTTTAATTTGTAATAAGAAACAGGCTGGAGAAGAGGAGCCGGCAGCTGCAGGGACAGAGCCTCCCAACAGAAAGGTGAGCCCAGGAACACGCAGATTTCAGCAGTAACTTCATGTGAGCCCCACGCGGGAGGCTCTGGTATAGGAAAGGTCTGTACAATGCAGGCTACTCTACATGTGCTATGACTTTTGAAATCATTAATAATAACAGTCCAGCAAATTCTCAACATTTAGCACACCTAGTGGTAGTGATCCACTTCATGCCAAGGTCAGCAAGAATAAGATGCATATTATGATTATCTTTGAAGACATACTTGCAGCACATTCTCACTAACCAGCTCACACATATGTAATCTATCCATGGATGCGTGACCGTGACGCTGTGCTTGCAGGTTGGACACTATGTTGACGTGTGATCATTTTGCCCTCTGCTTTTTGTTTGCACTAACACCTGAAGTGTTTTGTGGTAGATGCCCCCTAAGAGAGATGAAAGTGCACTGCAGGAGGAAGAAGAATTGCAGCTGGCTATTGCCTTGTCACAATCTGAGGCAGAGGAGAAGGAGAGGATGGTGAGTAGTGGAACCTGTGGTAAGACCTTACACTATGCTGTACACAACCATACAATGCCTGCGTTTCTTGCTGCAAATGGGGGACATTTAATCATCTGTTTCTATAATTAATCTCTCCTTTACCTATATATGTGTTTTGTTTTCTGTTACAAATGAGATCCTTAGATTAGATTATCCTTAGATTACATTTTTAAATCAGCTAATGACTAAAGTTCTAGCACCTTCATTGTTCTGCATGTCCATGTCTTTTCCATTTTGGAGAGGGTGGGCCTGAAGTCAATCATATACTTAGAACACAGACCTGTCTGTATAGGCGGTTATTTTAGTATTGACTGCTTGTGAGCACGGTCTGGCCCATTCTACTTAGATCCTCCATAATTTTTTTTACCCCTGTTGCAATTTTGTATCATCTGCAAAAACACATACTTTTCCTTAAATGCCATTTGTAGTGTCACCAACCCAGATATTAAAGAGCAATGGTCCAGGTACAGATCCCTGGGGTACTCCACAGCTGTTCAATCCGTTTAGTATCTAATCCCAAGCTTTCAAGTTTAACAGTCTGTGATGTGGGACAGTGTCAAAAGCCTTACTAAAGTCTAGATAAACTACGCGTACAGCCCCCTCCCCCTTTATCAGCTACATCTATGATCCCCCATTAATTTAATTGTGATGAGTGAACCACAAAACATTTTGTAGATTTCAACAAAAAAATGCAATGAGACAAAAGTTTACTTTTTAAGTTTTTATTTGACAATTTAAGTTTCCAGAGTCTGGTGAGCTCACTGAAGGCCTGGGGCTTTGTCCTTCCACCATGCTTATATTTGCTTCCCCGAGGCTGGTGACCTCTTTGCTGTTGTACGAGGCCCTTGGGGCTCCCTCCTTGCACATTGTAGCTGCCAGAATTGTCCACTTCTCAGCAAGACACTGGGCCACACTCCATGCACCTAGGTGGAGGTTGGAACTTGGATTTGACTATATAGTAAAAATCGACAGCCAAAATCCGACCGTGTGTACATACCTTAAGGTTTTGGGATGACATCAGATGATCGGGAATAAATAAGTCTACATATTGATGGTCCAATTTTTCAGTGCCTTCAACAATAGCTTTTTCAGCAGGTGTTTCTGTGCTAGGTGTTTGTACAGGGACTCCTTATAGTGAGGATCCTCCCAGCCAGTGCCCTCCAGCTCGCTGGTGTTACCCCTTAAAGTGGGGTAAGCGAGTGTGGAGACAGGCAGCTGATGACAGCTGTGTGGGTGTGGTATACCTCACAGACAATATATAAGTAAAAAAAGAATAGGTCTCCACATGAAAAGGTCATCATGCATTTTTATGGGCAGCTGAGCACGCAGCTCCCCAATAATGTTGAATGGCTCGCTCCGCTTGCATACTTCAAGCCATTTGTTGGATGATAAGTATGAAAAAATACAAAAAATGTAGAAGAAAAAACCATAAACCACCATTGTCATGTCCACCATATGGTGTCAACCTGTTGACTGTCGAACTGGACATTGTCAGCCATCCGCACACCCAGTTTGGGCATTGCTGCTCTGCATCTTGGTCAATGATCTGCTTCTTTTATTATGGTGCTGATGTAGATCCATGGGTAGTTACTGTAGCGGTTTCTCAGCTCTGTGCGTGGAAAGACACATGGGGTAAATTTACTAAGAGGGGAGGTTCTATTTCACATAGGATGTTGCTATGGGCAACCAATCAGAATCTACTTTTTTTAGCACCTTCTAGAACAGTGGTCGCCAACCTTATTTGGGATGTGAGCTATTCAAGAAAAATGAAACCGCTTGAAGAGCTACTAAAAATGTTTTTAGAAAAATCTGCTAATTTCTCATGCGGACCCCGTCCCCTCTCCATCTCACAGTGACTCCCAACTACCTTCCCACTTATCTCTGTGGGAATGTCAGCTGTTCTGCAGTCTCCCACCAGTGGCTACCGGTGGTGTGCTTCTTCGTGGGTCAACAGAGCAGCCTCCAATCTGCTATGGGACAATGACACTGGATCCCTCTGCAGCTGCTGGTGGCTTCTAGGTTCTCTCTTCCTGCCATGTGGGGACTCATGGATTCAGGCTGACAGCAGTACTGTAGCTAGGCGAGCTACCCAAACTATGACCGTGAGCTACTGGTAGCTAGCGAGTTACAGGTTGAAGACCACTGTTCTAGAAGATAGTATCTGCTTGGCTGCCCATAGCAACATCCCATGTGAAATCGAACTCCCATCTTAGTAAATTTCCCCATGTATACTCTACAGAATCTTCTATATTGTTTTGTCATTACTTTGATTCTTCACTTGCCTGTTTTAACCCACATTTCAAGGAACAAATATTTGTCAGTTCAGCTCCGGTAGAAGAGCAGCATTTTGCTAGAACGTTATTAGAATATAGTCACATCTGATAGCACATCCCCAGCCTCAGCCTCTATGTTATATCTGTTGCTGAATTATGGGACAGACTAGATGGGCCAAGAGGTGGTTCTTTGCAGTCATATTCTATTGCAGGTTGCTTCTCTTGGATTTCTGACATTTCCATTTTTACCTTTCAGCGACACAAAACCACGTATGGCATGTATCCAAAAGCAGACCCCACACCGGTCACGTCCTCTGCTCCTCCAGCTAGTACCCTATACTCTTCAGTTGTGGTGAGTAGCTGCAGATTTGTGACAGATGGACGTGTCCTTATAGTTTTTTGTTATGAAATTCTTGTACATGCAAAACCTTTATATTTCAATATATTTCCCCTCACTCCTAGAACTCTTCTGCTCCATTTGCTGAGGAAATTGACCCAGAGGTAAAAATGCAGAGTAGTTACTCACTGAAGTCAAGTTTGTTCCTCTCTTCTCCCATCCTAATTCTCATCGATCTTCTGGTTACAGCTTGCTCGTTACCTAAACCGAAACTACTGGGAGAAGAAACAGGAGGAGGTTCGAAAGAGTCCCACCCCTTCTGCTCCAGTACCTATGAGTGATCCTGTTGTTCAGGTAGCTGAGGTGCCACCAGTGAGCATGGTGAGCGTCATGGAGGTAAGAACCTTGTTTTTCATAAAAGCAATCTCTTTTTATATATATATATATATATATATATATATATATATATATATATATATATATATATATATATATATATATATATATATATATATATATAATGCTTTAAATAACATTATAGATTAACCAAGTCCAAAAAATGAAAAACATTTTTGTAAAAGGATTCCTTTTGCAGTAATTGACTTGGATCTGGAATCACAACGAATAGTTACTATGAGATATATGGGATATGGTCACTAGGTCGACAAGCAAATAGGTCAACATGACTGAAGGTTAGGTCTACACAAGCATTAGGTCGAAATGGGGAAAGTCTTTTTGGGGGGCAGACATGTGCCGACAGGTAGTATTTCATGCCCTACCATCCACTAGGGCATGGCAGGATGATAAAGTGCCCCGGGGCATAGCGAGCGCGGAGCACAAGCTCCGGCCGCCGAAAGATCATAGGGCTCCAGAGCTGTGCACGGTGTTGACATTTGGGCCAAAGAAAATGAAAAAAAAAAAAAAAACACTTTTGACTGTCGACCTAATGACCTGTCGACCTAACCCATGTTGACATTCATGCATGTTGACATTCAGTCATATATATATATATATATATATATATATAATATTTAATACAGTGTTGATATTACTATCCCTTGTGGTGATGGTCTATATTGAGTAGTTTCTTTGTTCTAAATGCAATATTTACCTATGTTCCTGTATATTCTGCATATTTTGAGTTTGTGCTCTTGAGGAAGGTGGTCATCCCACCAAAACAGCTGCCAGGCAATGGGCCATATTTCTGGCTTTTACACTACCTGAGAATATAAGTACAGGTTGAGTATCCCGTATCCGTTATCCGAATTATTCCGAAAACCATACATTCCAGAAAGTGAAAAAAAAATATTTTTTTTGCTAAAAACTCACTGGGGACATTTGTAACAGCATCACTGGGGACATGATATGTAACTGGCACTATATATGTGCAAGACAGTGACTGCTTGGCATTCAAATTCAATATCTGAGATAGTACACAAATTTTGTTTCATGTTTTGAAACCTTGTTTTTTGAACAAATAAAATATATTTGTGTTTATGTTATGTGTTTATACAGCATACATGCAAGATACTTCAAAATACATCATTGAAATATTAAAATATTCCGAAATACGGAATAATCCGTTATCCAAAATTCTCCTGGTCCCGAGCATTTTGGATACGGGATACTCAACCTGTAACATGAATACCCAATATGCTGCTGTACCTTTTTGTTTTGGAAATGATTTTCTGGGCTGGATTGCACAGGAAAGCAAGCCTGTGTTAAGATTGACTATTTAGTAGTAGAGATGTGTGGGTTCGGTTTTACTCCGGTTTCAAAGCTGGATCTTATTGCTATATAAAACAGGTGACAGCTGATAGCCAATCGGAAAAATCCGAACTTGCGATAATTAGGCGATAAGAACCGAGTAAATCCAAACCCACATATCTCTATTTAGTATAGACTTTTTGTAGCTGTGATGAAATGAGGTAATGATGATAATGGTAGAGTGAAACTGATCATTGATCTAACCTAAAACAACAGTAGCAGATGTTGCTGTACCATTGGTTGTGGACTGACCTATCCCATTCTTCCAGCAGCAGTACCAGAATGGAGAGTCAGAAGAGAATCATGAGCAGTTTTTGAAGGCTCTGCAGAACGCAGTCACCACTTTTGTGAACCGCATGAAGAGTAACCATATGCGTGGCAGGAGCATCACCAACGACTCCGCTGTTCTCTCCCTCTTTCAGTCTATAAACAACATGCACCCACAGCTTTTGGAACTGCTAAACCAGCTTGATGAGAGGCGCTGTATGTTCCTTTGTGATACATTTGTCAGACTTGTGTGTTTGGGAGGCTATCCATAAGGTTTAAGAGTGATAGTGGGTGGACCTAGAGAATTGGTTGAGAGGTTCAGATGAATGCAGGAGTATATAATGGATAGGAATGTAACAATAGAACTGTTATTTCCACAGTATACTATGAGGGTCTGCAGGACAAGTTGGCCCAGATCAGAGATGCTCGGGGAGCACTGAATGCTCTACGCGAGGAGCACAGAGAAAAGCTGCGACGAGCAGCAGAGGAGGCAGAAAGACAGAGGCAGATTCAGCTGGCACAGAAGCTAGAGATAATGAGGCAGAAGAAACAGGTGAGGAGACAGTGGAATGAATACAATGGATTCAAAAGTAAACTAATTAATGGTATTATAACAGAAAATATGGTTCACTTTAACTTTTTTAAACCTTTTCTTCTAATTCTGTTCAGAATTAAATGTGCAAAAAGGACCTAATTTTAAAGCTGCATTTAGGAAATACTATACTATTATACTATAATATTTGCATACATTTGTATTGTCACTTCCAAGAAACTTCTGCAGCAGTAACGATGAGTAACCTTATACAGAAAGATAATGGGTGAAATTTAATACGATGAGATAGTAAGAAAAGGAGAGATTTGGTAAGAAATCTCCAGTTTTTTTAAAGCGGCAATCCTATACAATTAAAAGGCGAACTGGTGTTGCAGTGTAAATGATTGCCGCTTTAAAAAAACCTGGAGATTTCTTACCAAATCTCTCCCTTTCTGAATCGCTCATCCTATTAAATTTCACCCATTATGTCCGTATCCTATCATTCTGTATGACATGTTGTAAGGAAACATTCGACTGCGTCAGATCTTGATAAATTGTGGCATTGTTTTTTTATAGGAATATCTGGAGATGCAGCGCCAACTTGCCATCCAGCGCCTGCAGGAACAGGAAAAGGAGAGGCAGATGCGGCTGGAGCAGCAGAAACAGACCATTCAGATGAGAGCACAGATGCCGGCTTTCTCACTCCCTTATGCACAGGTGTGTCCCAGGGGTTCATCCAAATGGGGGAAAGGGACATAAAACTTCTGCACCTGAGGGTAGTATAATAACGCTCAAGTAGTAGTAACGAATCACAGGTCAGTTATTGATACGGGGTGCTTCATGATACAGTAAGTATAAATATTTGTAGAAAAGAGAAAGTTAGGATATTAATGTGCAATAAAGGTGTTATTTAATACTTTGTGTGCCAGCAGAGACCATATTTCTACAATATGAGGTACATTTACTAAAGCTTCTAAAAATGGAAAGAGGTGATGTTGCCTATAGCAACCAATCAGATTCTTCTAGGATGCAATAGAGAAATGATAGATCAATAGATAGATAGATATAATCTGGTTGCTATGGGCAACATCCCCTCTCTTCATTTTTAGAAGCTTTAGTAAATCTACCCCTCAGTGTCTCCATTGTTGCCAGAAGTAACACAATGTACGTGAATACCATAAGCTTCTAAATCATTTCTGTTTCCCATGTAGTTGCAGTCACTGCCATCATCTGGTGGTGTCATGTACCCACCCTCAGGACCCAATGCTTATCCTGGCACCTTCAGTCCCTCTGGATCAGTGGAAGGGTCTCCAATGCATGGCGTATACATGAACCAACCAGGGCAACCAAATCCTACTCAGTATTCTGCCATGCCAGTACCTGGTACAGGTAAGTAATAATCTCATGCTGTTACTGTGTGGGTTTAAAGTCTGCAGTTCTCCTAATTCCATCTCATCTGGTGTTGTTTTATACAGACCCCAATATGGTGAATGCATACATGTACCCAGCAGGATCTGCCCCAGCAACTCAGCAGGGCCAGCCAGTGCCAACTACCAACCCAGCATACACATCCTACCAACCCACACCAACGCAACCCTACCAAGTAAGAAGCTACGCAAATTTGTGCATACACGTTAGCTTTGTTTTAATCTCTTTCCCTAGAAATCCCAGGTACTGTATACTGTGTAGCGATATGCATTTGGAACAATATATGCCTCTGATGCATGTTACAATCTGCTTCGTTGATATCCCTAGTACTTTTTTTGCTGTATACCCATGAACATTGTTTTGCCCACATGTACTGCTATTTACATTGTGTGTGTGTGTGTGTGTGTGTGTGTGTGTGTGTGTGTGTGTGTGTGTGTACAACTGGTACAATTAAAAGAATGGTCTAACTGATTTGTTGTTAATTTTATTTCACAGAATGTGCCCTCCCAGAGCCTACCTTCAATATCCCAGAATCCTCCAGCCAGTGGGATGACTTACATGGGTACTCAGCCTGTCCCTTTGGGTTATCAGCCTTATAATATGCAGGTTAGTCCAACTCCTTGTGAAACATTTCAAATCATCGAATTTTCCTTCTTAAAAACAGTACATTTTGTCAATATAGAATAAAACATTTCTTATGCAGCCCACACACGCATCGATTTTAGAACGCGTTTTGTACTTTTAAAGTACAAAACGCATCGTGCGTACAATTATCGGGGTGTATTCGTGTGGCGTGTGCGACGCGATGCTGTGCTATGCGCGTTCCCGGGGGCCGATTTTAGATGTCCAAAAAAGTATGTGCAGCAGGTACTTTTTTGGACATTATCGCATAGCATCGGGCTCAGCATTATACAGGCATACGAGCCGATGCTATACGACGTTTTTTTTTTTTTGGGGGGAAATAATTACATACAAATATTGAAGGTTTAAAACGTGAACTCGAACAAAATAAAGGTCAGAAAAAGCCAGTGAAAAAATGTGCTTAAATCGCACAGCATCGCATCGCAGACAGCAAAATAACCATCACATCGGGTCATGCTTAATTCTGGCAGAAAAATTGTAAAGAACCATTGTACAGCCAAAAACGCATAGCACGGAAATTGGTGCGTGTGTGGGCACCATGTCTAAACAAAGATAGTATATGCAATTGTATAAGTATTACATTTTAAGAAATTTCTTCTTAGAACCTCATGTCTAATCATCCTGGACAAGACCCAGCAATGAGCAACATGCCCTCCCAGCAACCTTTCCTTGGCGGACAGCAGCCTATGTATCAACCAGTAAGTAAGTTCTGAGTGGGTGGCATGTGTGCAATATGCTATTAAGGGTGTGGTGTACGTGAGAATTTACTTAGTACACTTGTGTTTTGTGTGAGCTGCAATAAGTTCTTCTCTTTTAGATGCCAGTGGGTGCTGGTCAGCAACAACCTCAACAGCAGCCAGTGACACATGGTCAGCAGGTGCCAGGTGGCAGTGAAGCCCAATTAATCTCTTTTGATTGATTCCAGGACACGTCCCACCCTGCTCTTTGGTCATTCTGCTGCCACTCCCTGCCAATGTGTAGCATGTATCCTCTACCAGCATCACTGCAGTAAAACACTACATTTATGTAAATGCCTTGCCGTGCCTAGTGTCTGTCTGCTCGCTTCCTCTTCCAGATCACCGGAGCTGGCTACTGCCATGCTGCTTTCAACCAACATTGTAATGTATTTGTAGCACACCTGTTTATTATAGTACTGTCCATAAGCAGTCTCTCTCCATAGTCCCTGACTTCATACGTAGAAGAGATCTACCACAAGAAGATTAATGGCAACCAGTATTCCCGTGGAAATCCTGTTTAGATCATAATTTGATACATTTTGCCTTCATTACTTTTTGGTGTTCCTGTGTTAAGTCAAAGGACATTCCATCATGTTTAATCTAGTGCATTGTCACTTTCTGGAAACCATCTTTGTTACACCTTGCCCTGCTCTTATGCATAGAGGTTAAAAGGCCTCTGACAATGGGCAAAATATATATTAACTTTAAAAAGGCATAAACTCCCATCCAAAGCTTACATTAAGTTTGTAGTCTGCAAGCCATATATTAACAAGCTAATATTTTGCTCAAACTGTTATAAATGACAGAAGGTTAATATGATGCAATGCATGTCACGCAATAACTGTGCAGCAGCACTTGGGTGACAAGACAGACAAGTCACAAACATCACAAACTGTCACTATGTATGTGTAATACAGTCTGGCTATTTTATTACTTCTAACATATATGCTTTAGTCTATGGACTAATATATTTTAGTCTAATTCTCATATTAAGTTCTGGAACACATAAGTCTGTTTCAGCAAAGCATTTAACTTACCAGAGTGGGATATGTGTATATGGCCTTTCTGATTAGAGGATGTCCACCATGGTTGTTGGCTATGTTTTGTGAGTGGTGGAGTTGCAGCTAACATTTGCTTTCCTGCATCTGTCCCTGTTTGAACATTGGAATCCATAAAGACTGTCCTGGTGTGAAATCTTACTGTAGAACCCAACATTACTACGCCAACAATTTACAATTAACATTGAAGCCAGTCTCTCAGTTGTTTGGCTTTTTGCTCAGTGATTAAGAGTTAGTCTATTTTAAATGTATATGAAAAATATGTATGTCAAAGTTGTACTGCAAATTCCGGTGTTGTGATGGCAGTGAAGGTGTTAAATTGAGCACTGGTATGATCTCGGGCTAACCTATCATTCCAGATGTCCCTTGGCGTGTTTGGCTGCTTTATGTGCTTGTAAACTGTGAAGGTGAGGAACTGTTTGCACCACAGGATTCTTGCTTGTATTAACCTATTTGATTAGTGACAATAAATAAGTTTCAAACTTTGATTACTCTTGTTATTCAAACATAGTGGTTTTATGTAGAAATTACACTTACTTGCAGATATCCATGATCTTAGAATATGTTTGTATAAAGTCAACTGCAGTATGTGAAGTTTCTGTTTCCTCTCCTTTCCGTAATCGTTTTTATCTGCCACCATTTAAGTTTGAGATATTGGGTGAAATTTAATAGGATGAGAGATTCAGAAAGTGAGATTTGGTAAAAAATCTCCAGGGTTTTTTTTAAGCTGCAATCATTTACACTGCCAAATCAAACTGGTTTTGCAGTGTAAATGATTGCCGCTTTAAAAAAAAAAAACATATGGAGATTTCTTACCAGTGAAGGAGGCCTGAAGGCAAGAATTGAGCATGGCAGGGATTGCCACGACATGAGGCGGCAGGTAAGGAGAGCGCTAGTTGTCCCAGTGTATCATAGGCTGAATTCACATTCACCAGACAAGCATTAATTCTATAATATATAACTTTATTTAAACTGTCAGATAACTGTAAAATAGGTGTCCACCTTAGTTAGCATAAATTGCACATTTATAAAACCTATACGGTAAATAACAAAATATAAAACTGTTGATCTGCCATATACTGTAAATATATATATATATATATATTTGGTAATTGTGTTTAAAAACACCATTAATAAACCAGAAATAAGGCCTGACGCAAGCAATGAAACTGGAACAGACAGGATTGAGCCAGTGATTTTAAATGAGGGGCAAAGGAGAGCAAGTGTGAAGAATAACACTCAGGTAGCAGAGGTCTGGAACGGGGGAGATGATGGTGCTGTCGAAGGTTACTGAGACATGGGGGGGGGGGGGGGGGGTGGAGACTTTGGCTGGAGGAAAGATGATGTTTTGCCTATGTTGAGCTTCAGAGGGTGCTCAGACGTCCACGAGGAGATGGCAGAGAAGCAGCTGGATATCCAGGATTAGAGGTATAGTTGCTTGTCATCTATAAATGCAGAATACTTGTAACAGGCTTATATAGTGATAGAAGACTAGGGTGAGAGTCATGTAAAGTAAGTGCTATAACCAAAAGGATAATGTAGTGATGAACAAATTAAGAATCCAAATGAACCATCCCTGTACACATTTTGCTGTACAAATACAGCTGAACTGTCTGAAAATGTGTTCTCTGCACAGGGCCAGCTATATAGAACACCCAAGGAAGTGGAACACACCATACCATACCTCCCAGATTAGGGTTAGGGTTATTTGTGTTCTTCTGGAATAAATGTATGTGAAAAACATAAAACAGACCGTTCAGAACTTGAAGGGGAGCACAGCTATAAGTAAGGTATGTACATGTATATCTTAAAATATAACTTCAATACACTTAAAAACCTGCAAATACTGTAATGACATGAACATAGTTCCTGGCCTACATTTTTGGGAAACTGAAGCTTGAACTGTCCTTCACAACCCGCAATGACAGGGCAACATCCAACACAGATGAAATTTGAACTCCTTGGTTGGGATATCCAGGTAGGGCTAGGGGGAGCACATGGGAGATTTGGTCTGCAGGGGAAGGGGGCTGGGGGGAGCACATGGGTGATTTCTGCACTTGCATTTCTGCATGTGTGCTTTGAGCACTGAATATAACTTTTTTTTAAAATATTTTACAAAATAAACCAACCAACATTTTTCAATGCTAAATTGTCATATCTTTTAATTTTTATTTTAAATCATTGCGTGAAGGTTGGCTGGCAGTTGTCAGTCCTAAAATGGACATTTTTAATGTCCATCAAGGTACAGATATAAGCCTTGTCCGTCTTCTTTCAGAAGAAGTTGGCTTTGGTTCTGGAGGTTCAGATGTTTTTTTATCAGGTGTTCTGCGCATCCAGCCTCCTTTCATGCCACCCATGGCTCCGTGGGACCTGTCGAATGTATTGACCTTTTTGCAGTCCTCCTAGTTTGAGCTGTTGGACTCCGTTGAGGATAAGTTCCTTACGGGGAAAGTGGCTATGCTTGTAGCCTTTGCCTCACCTAGATGGGTCTCCGAATTGGGGGCTTTGTTTTGTAAGTCCCCCTATTTGAAGTTTTTCAAGGACAGAGCAGAGCTCAAGACTTGGCCGCAGTTTTTGCCGAAGGTGGTTTCGGCATTTCACCTTACCCAGCCGATTGTGGTTCCAGCTCGGTCTGGTTCCTTGGACATCCCTACATTTTTTATTGTTGTTTGTGCTTTAAAGATTTATCTTAAAAGGATGTCTGGGACTAGAAAGTCTGACTCTCTTTTTGTGTTGTAGGACGCTCACCAAAGGGATTGTCCTGCTTTAAAGCCGTCAATTGCTTGCGGGAAATTATTGACTATTCAGTAAACGTATTCTGCAGCAGCTTTGCCTGTTCCGAATTCGATTAAGGCCCACTCAACTAGATCTGTGGACTCCTTCTTGGCAGCTGCTTGTGGAGTCTTAGCCATACAACTTTGCAGAGCTGCTACTTGGTCTGGGAAGAACATGTTTGTTCTGTTTTACAGGGTTGATACCCTGGCCAAAGAGGATACCCAGTTTGGGCAGGTGGTGCTGCAACAGTCTCACCTTGTTCCCACCCGTTGTGGAAGCTTTGGGACATCCCCATTGTACTAAGTGAATCCCCAGTATCCCTTATGGATAATCAAGAAAATATCCTTTTCTCGAAGTCCATAAGGGATACTGGGCACTCTCCTCGGTGGTTCGCTATTCTGCAGGTAGAGTTAAAACTTGTCTTGTTGTTTTCAGTTATGAAAGGTGTGTTGGGTAATTTGTCTCATCACTTGTATCTTAAGTTTCCTTCTTTCAAGTATGTCTTCCTCCTTAGGGCACAGTTTTACCTAGATTGAGCTGTGGGAGGAGGCAGTACAGCCTTTTATGTGCACAGGCTCCTTTGGACCCCATAGTACTAAGTGAATCTTCAGTATCCCTTATGGACTCAGAGAAAAGTGTTTAGTGGTAGGTATATAAAAAGCCTATTTTCTTCCCTTTGGTTATCAGTAGGTTTTATCACCTAATTGGGACAATAATTTAACAGTATATTGACGAGATGAAGCCGCTATTATCGGTCTGTTGGACATGTAATCTTGTTGCCAGGTAATTGGTTTAACAGACTATAACCAATAAATTAAATCATTATTTTAATCTGTTTGTCTTTGATTCAATTTTGGTGGAAGTTCTGAAACTATTACAAAAACATACAAAAATAGAAGAATCCGAGGTACATTAAAGTAATCCCCAATACTTTTTATTTTAAGAAACAAATACAAATATGAGAGTGGTGCTTACTGTTAGAACTGTTGTGCTGGATCAGTTGTTGTTAATGACTCCATTAGCACTCTGGCTATCGCCGTCAAGGTATACATTGGGGTGGGGATAATGTCACAATGTACAATGTGCTATAGTTATATTACCATAGAGGAAGAAAGTAGGTAATGAGGCTGAGTGAGGATAGAAATAAAGTTAAAACAAAAAGCGGATCAAAAGTTATAAACTCATTGAATGGCCAACAGTCTGCCCACACTTGGTTGTGGATGGACTAGTGGCTCATGCAGCAAAAGACATGCGCTAGACCTGTACTGCGCATCTGCAGTACAGGTCTGTGATGTTTCATGAGACTCAGTCTGATGCTGAATTTGGGTAGTGCTGGTTTTCATTTTTCCAAACCGAGGCATATCGCCACTGCTATAGGGGAGGGACAAGGTAAGGACCTCTGTCAGCGGACAGCGATTTTCCTAGCCTCTAGGTAGGTTTTGTTCTGCCTGACTTGCGTTACCCCATGGGCTAAACACCCGGCTGATGGTGTCAGAGATGGTTCGATAATGTGTCCTTGGACACTGTTTGGATCAGTAATACAGCAGTGAGCGTGACTCCTCCTTCTACATTATCGTATTATTGCTGCTGCTACAATTTATCCCAACAAACACATTTGAGGACTGTATAGCTCCAGAAGCCTGCATCCACATTGAGCCTTTGAAGACCGAACCCATTTAGATTTACTTAGTGTATACAGATACAGTGTATTTACCCAAGGTAGTATTGTTCACATATATCATCTGAACAACTACATTTAAGCTACTTTCACTCAAATAATGATAATACAGCTGGGGGCTCTGCAGATTTGTGCTGTTGTTTGGCTCAACAATAAAGCTGAATGATGATGCAATGAGATTTAATGATAGATCCCATCACCATACATGCTAATTGATGCTGTACGAGGACCCAATATATTGTAATATGACCAATGTAGCGCACACCCCGTTACCTGTGACATTGTCCTATGTAATGTGCAGCATATGTATCAGATGTAAGGATACAACCACAAATTGTGGACTTGTAGGTACACACTATATGATAGTTGTTGCAGCTTGTAACATTCTCCAATATATTGTATAGTACATGCCTGTGGCTCTCCAGCTGTTGTGAAACTACACATCCCAGCATGCCTTGCCACAGTTTTAGCATTCCCTATTAGTGAAATGGTGGCAATGCATGTTGGGATTTGTAGTATCACAACAGCTGGTGACCCACAGATTGGCCAGTCCTGGTATAGTGTGTACCCAGCTTGAGAGAAACCACTTGTAACTGAAAGACACAATGGATGGTGAAGGTCACATTACACAAATTGCCTAAAACACACAGGCACAAGCTGCATGTAGGAAACAAATCATTATGCATGCTATAATAAAAGTGCTTATATTGTTGCATCCTAATCTAATCCTAATGAAACTCTACAGAATATACAGATGGAGGGAAAACTGTCATAGATGTTCTTGCACCTGTCCCCTTCCAGCATGCTGATCCTACGGTGGGGTGGATGCTCTAACATCCGCGCCCCCTTACTGCCGCCCATCGCTGGCTACCACTAACATAATTATCGCATATGATCTAACATAAGCAATAATTATGGCAAAGGACAGCTCTTGCGTTAAGAGCTTCCTTTGCGGTGAGAGCAGGGACGTGCAGTCAGGGGAGGCAGGGGAGGCAGAGCCTCCCCTGTCATTAATGAGCAAAATAATAAAATAATAGAAAACAAATACATATGACACACATTATGTGTCATACATGTATGCTTTTTATTATTATTAACATTTTTATCTCCCATTTTTTTTTTACTGGCTTAGAAGGCACCAAGAGCGGTGCCTCCCGCTGACAATGGTAAGGGTCCAAAACAGGGGGCGGGCAGCGGGCGGCTCTGAGCGCCGGGCTGTAAAAGCCCATTCAAAAAGCTCTAGAAACGGCACCTGTTGAGGTGCCTCAGTGACAGGGACGTGCTTTCTGCCTATAAGAAAGTACGCCCCTGTCACTAAGGCAGATGTGATTGGACAATCACATCTGCCTCAGTGACAGGGGCGTGCTTTCATATAGGCAGAAAGCACGTCCCTGGCTGTAACTGAGGCACCTCAACAGGTGCCGTTTCTACAGGCAGAGGTCCGCTAATTGATTCTGTCGCCGCGCGGGCCAGGCTCCTCACTGCCTGCTCTTTTGCTGCCGTCGCCCTGCTCCCCGCTCAGCTCCAGAGGAGGGGACAGAGACAGCGGGCAGAGAGCCAGAAGAATCCGAGGGGAGCAGCTGGGACGGGGAGCGGAAGCAGCCGTCATGCGGGAGATGGCTGAAGCTCAGGACCGAGTCCCTCCTGCCATAAGAGTCACTCATGTCCCCAGCGTGGGAGGAACTGTAAGACGGCGCAGACAAGAGCCAGCCGTGCTAGTCACCAGCACACATTGAAGATGCCGGCGCATCGTCCCAGCACCACAGTCTGGTCCGCTGCGCAATAATCCCTGTTGAGGAGGGAGAGGCAGACAGGAGCTGCAGCAGCCAGCAGCACAGTGAGAGATGCCACAAAGCCCACACCTGCCAAAAGGTCAGAGGTATGTTGGCAATTATTATGTTGGCACTGCCATGGTGGAGCCAACGTGCTTTGTGGGGAGCATCAGGTCCAGGTTGCTTCTGCACTGACAGGCAGGAGCTGCTCTGCCGGTCTCTGCTGCTTATGCAGGCCGCAGCTCCCACACCTGCCTGTCAGTGCAGACGCAACCCAGACCCAGTGCTCCCCACAGAGCCCGTTGGCGCTGGCTCCACCATGGCAGTGCCTCACCAACCACTAACCTCACCGCACGTCCCTGGGTGAGAGTCAGTGGGTCCCACCCTGCACCCGGAAGAGGATCATAGTGCAGGGAGGAGGAGGTCACAGGTCCGGGCAGCACAACTCTGTGCTTCCCGAACACAGGTGAGGGGGGTCAGTGCGGGGTGGCGGTGGGTCGCATTAGAAGCCCATAGGATTCTATGGAGCATTTTTCTGGCGATGCCCCCCGTCGCGGTAACCCAGCGGGGAATGCTTAGAGCATCCCAAAATGCGGTAAAAACCTGATAACGGGGTTTTTACCGCATTTTTAGTTAAGAGAATCTCCCCCAGTATCTCTAACCTAACTTTTTTTTTTTACAAATATTAAGCAAAGAAACACTTAAAAGGACCAGTTAGTACCCACTATACTGCCACAACGAATGCCTATATCGTCTACAATTGTAACGCAGTTGCACAGTAGAGAAGCCGTACTTGCTACCCAAAGCTTTTACCACTCAGTCAAGTCTGTCTATACATGTTATATAAGTGTGAGAATAAAGGATCAGTGTACCAACAAGCCCCTTTTTTTAATCTCAGGACTGAAACATCTTGCATAACTGCTAATCACAGTGATGCAGGATGTCTCAGTGCTAGCAATGTATTAAATATGGGGAAATAAAATACCAACCAATCAGCTTCGGAATGTCATTTTACAGGTGGTATGTAAAAAAAAAAAAAAGGCAAAAATGACAGGAACTAATTAACTAGTACTTGGCTCTTTCTGAGGTTTGATAAATATTTCTCAAAGAGAGGTGTTACAGTAACTCACCTTTCTGCCAACCTTTTTCCTGCCTGACTTGCGTTAGCCGAAATTGTTATATGTTTTCGGGACAGTTAATTTACTTATCAGTCTCTGGCACTGGTGATGTATGGTAGGGTTCTTAACATTAGAGTCATAAAGAATACTAAAACCTCCTCGAGGAAATCAATGGTAGTAAGTTTTATTTATATAGCCCACTTTCTCCAACAGGAATGAAGGTGTTGATACCTGAAACCGCTTTCAAGGTATACACGAAATAATTATTGTGCCAATTTGTCAATAATCAAATTAGTAACCAGTTTAATAGGTAGGCATGAGTATTTGGGCCAAAAGCGAAAAAACTGCCCAGCAAAAAATTGCCATGAGTTTTGGGACAACCCAAAAATTGAATTGTGTGTCGCAAGTTTAATTTTTCTATTAGGACAGAGTCCCTGCGGCTCTCTGTAGTTTTTGTTAAACTACAAGTCCCAGTATGATTCGCTAACTATAGGCCCATGGACAGTGTAAAACATGTGGCTAATATTTGGTACCAGCATTCTGACAATTGTAATCTACAGCAGGATCCAGATAATAGGTTGAAACCATATGGTCAACATAGACAAAAGTTTGACACAAGCAAAAGGTCGAAATAGCAATGGTTGACACATGAAATGTTCAACATGAGTTTTTCTATTCAGCAATGCAAAAAATGGGAGCGTGACCTGAGGACATGGCATCCGCATGAGGCCATGTCGCTTTTTCGAGCGCGCAGGTGGCTCCACCATGTGAGTGTCCCGATTAGAGACAGATGTTGGGAGTGTGCTGAGAGCAGCAGTAGCCTTTCCCAAAGCATGATGAGCCCCGCTTGGGTATGCGGTACATTAATTGCTGGTCCACATGATCAAATCCAGAAATTGACCATGCCTCCCAGTTTGTCCCCATTACAGCAGGACAAAGTAAGTACTCTCCAGTTTTTTTAAAGCGACAATCGTTTACACTGCAAAACCACACTGGTTTTGCCGTGTAAATGATTGCCGCTTTAAAGAAACTGGAGATTTCTTACCAAATCTCTCACTTTCTGCAACTCTCATCCTATTAAATATCACCCGAGGTTTTGAAAGGGCGGTAGTTGCAGTTGTCCTTACAGCGTTTTTTTATTTTAGCTCTAATTTCCGTAGATTTAGGTTATTGCATTTATTGCTGCTGGATTGTACCCTTGCAGTCTCCCTCCACGTATACGTGGACCCAGGCATGATGGGAGGAAAAAGTCACAATACCGAAATGGCACTAGCCGCAACCCTCAGTAAAGATGTTGGCTCGCTAGCACTTCCTGACAGGGCGTTACTACTGTACCTCGCTGTCTTCCCTCCCTCTGACGCACACAGTCTGCGCTGTACTGAGATGAATAAAGTTTTCCTTGTGCAGAGCGTGCGCGCGCGGTGCTCCCTGGGTAGGTCACAGTGTCCAGGACTCCATGTGTTGCTGCCGGTGAGAGATATAAGTGACCCGCTGCAGCCTGACACCCGCAGCCATGTTTCCTCATCATGCCCGCTGTTGCTGGAGAATGCGGAAAGCTGCCTCCGCCCTGTGCAGGTAACGCCATGGCAATGTGGGGGAGAGAGAGAGGAGGGATGCAGTGCCGGCATCTGTGCGTGTGCCCCCTTTCACCCCCTCTGTGTGCAGCGTCACAGCAGTCTGCTATATGCACCCATACCCTTGAGCCCTGCATACCACCCACACCAGCCGTAACCTATAATTTAGCATTAGGGTACATACAAAATCCGTATAGAAAAGTTGTGACCGATGCCCCACACTGACCTCCATCTTTCCTAAGACCATAGAATATGGACCCGTACCTCTCCTCTCCTATGTTCTGGTCATTTGTTTTAAAATAACTTAGAATGTTGTAAATGTAACCCCAGGCTACTGGGGGCTAAGCATGCGGGTGGGTGGCATCATATGCCTCCACAGTGGGGCTGTACCTTTTTATTTATTGGCATCAGTCTGCTCTGTAGAAGTCATTTCCTTGCAGTAGCCTGGTGCTGCTAGATTATCTGTTGTGTAATGCTTCCTCTTATTCCCTATTAGTCTTATCCTAGCAAATGGTATTTATGAACTTTGTGGTTTTAAAAGCAACCCTCTCCCCCTTTATGTAACTTTACCGGCATTAGTTTTATGGTAGCCTTGTATCACTACTGTGCTTTTGGGTTAACCCTTTACAGGGTTGGGTATATACCCGCACAACCTTATTCAAGATTTTGGTCCAAAAATATGGAAAAAGAGACCCCCAGATATTGAATCCACAGCGTGGGGGGTGCAGTTCCCTACAGAAACAGTGTATTTATACAAGAAGAGGAGAAAGGCTGTATGGGGGAACGCACAAATTATTAAAACGTAACTTTTATTTGGTATGTATTAAGATGCCCTATATCCACATCGAGGGCACTTCATGAATAGCGAAAATAATGAAGAGGTTAAAAAATTACATATATTACACAGACAAAGTAAGTGATGGAAGGATAAAGAGTTTGTGTGTTAAAAACACATTTGTTAGTTAGGGAGCGATGTTATAGGATAGACTTAAGGATAGATGAGATCCTTTATTTGAGGATCAGTTCATTAAGCCATATATTTGGCAAATAACAATGGAGAAGTATATATTGACAGTGGGTGGTTTATATTACAGTCAGGACCAAAATTGTCCACTGGTGATGGGTAGGTCACTCTCACTGATTCCCCAATCACAGGTGGTGGCAAATTAGTGTATTTCGTGTGTTTGTACTTGTAGATGGACACTTCTTGTGAAGGGTGACCCCCTCTCACTGGTTCACCCCTCACAAAGGAGGCGGGTTAGAATAACACTCCTCAAATATTCGGAGGTATTTATATTAAATTCTCTGTCGGGTAGTACTTAATTGCAGTACCCCGTTAGTGCCTTTTATAATTTTAATACACAGAAAAGAGAAGAATTTTCCCACACAATTGCCACCAATAATAATGTATCACCACACTAGTATCTAGTGTTATTTTTAGGTATGTCACTCTCACTGGCATTACCTATTAACACTGATAATTGGGTTATGTTACCCTGGAAGTGATAGCAGTAATGCCACTCTCACTGGCATTTCCTGCTAGTCCCGATAATCATGTACAGTATGATAATATACCAGTGTAGAAACACTAGAAATTATTGCACAGTTCAGTGTGAAATTCCTATATTACAGCAATTCAAGTGGTATTATTTACTGGCTTAGATTGCCCTCTAGTGGTTAAACCACATGAATTGTAGGCACACTACTGTTGCAACATTGTATTTAACAAGTGTACTGGATACATTTTCTGCTGCAATATCTTCTATTTCTCATAACTTAAGTCTATCCACGTCCTATCTCATGCAATACATTTCATTTCTACCTATAACAATTATAAGGTAAGCTGAGAGGACTTGTCCCTATTCTGACAGATGCCGACGCAGCGTTTCGCTATTAAGCTTTTTCAAGGCCAACCAGATAGCCTCACATCAATTATATTTATCTATTAGTGGCGGCCAATCATCAGGCCGTTTGGGCATCACGTGATGCTCATCTGCATATGCTTGTATTCGTCAGGTACGTCGTCACGTGACCGGCGTCCTGTGTCACATGATCTGCGTCTTGCGTCGCACGATCAGTGAGCCGCATCACGTGACTGGCCTTAGTTAGAGTGCCGCGTCATCTGACTAGCAGTCTAGGTCAGGTGACGGGTTCATCCCATTTCGTAGTCAGTCACGTGATCACGTAGCGGCCAATCGGGGGGTCGTGTGTCATAGACCAGGAAGTGGGGCACAATGAATGTAACGATGCCCTCGCCCTGGAACCTGAATAGGTAATAATCTTTCTGCTTTCACAGGGATATAGCAACCCCAATAAATCTGTTACATCACTGCCATTTCTAATTGTATCTGTCTAGTACTATTGAAATTACATATGAATGGTTTCCATACTTGAAAGTATGTAAAATGATGTTGTTATGGATACACTCAGTATAAGCATACATATCATTCCATTGGACAAATATTGCTCAAATCATAATAAGGTCACCAATAAATGAGTAAATATGTAGATATATAAATAAAATAAATAGGGGTGAAAAAACAAGTGAAAAACCACAAAAAAAAAAAAAAAAAAAAAAATTAAAGAAATATATATAATACAGTGTACTGTGAGTGAAAATAAGATTATATATACTACAATCTATTTATATGATTGAGTGCCAAATCCCCTAATTTTGAGAAAATCAGAGTTTTAGAAAAGGTGAGATTCTAATATAAGTGTTTATGCAGTGTGCATTATAAATACTGTATAAAAACATCGGTGGTAATAAATTGAGTGTTGTGATATGAGTGTTAGCCTCATAATATAGGGTGCATTGGGATTGAGAGGTGAATTGAGTCATTATAATGGTGAGTGTCACACTTTGGGGCTGGGGGTTTGGGGATAGTTAATATTAGATAAGTATAACGTGGTATTGGATTAGATCAAAAATTGAAAATATATTGTTATGAAAATTAATAGCAAAAATAAAGAAATATTTATCATAATTATTGATAACTGATAAGGTACGGACAGGTTATAGTAGTGATCCTCTGTGAAAAGGGGTCCCTACCATCCCTTCCGAAATTAGCAGCTCAAATACGGAAATAAAGTATTTGCAGAGATAAGATAAAATATTTATCATAATTAATGGTGACTGATCAAATACGGACAGGTTATAGTGGTGATCCTCTGTGAGGAGGAGTCCCCACCATCCCTTCCGAAATTAATAGTTCTATTGCGAAAACTGTCTATGCAGTTTAAAAAAGTAAAAGAGCTTCCAATAGATGTGTAGACCCTCATAGTGTATGGAATAGATTATATACTAGTATATTATGGTTATAACCATAATATACTAGTATATAATCTATTCCTCACAGAGGATCACCACTATAACCTGTCCGTATTTGATCAGTCACCATTAATTATGATAAATATTTTATCTTATCTCTGCAAATACTTTATTTCCGTATTTGAGCTGCTAATTTCGGAAGGGATGGTAGGGACCCCTTTTCACAGAGGATCACTACTATAACCTGTCCGTACCTTATCAGTTATCAATAATTATGATAAATATTTCTTTATTTTTGCTATTAATTTTCATAACAATATATTTTCAATTTTTGATCTAATCCAATACCACGTTATACTTATCTAATATTAACTATCCCCAAACCCCCAGCCCCAAAGTGTGACACTCACCATTATAATGACTCAATTCACCTCTCAATCCCAATGCACCCTATATTATGAGGCTAACACTCATATCACAACACTCAATTTATTACCACCGATGTTTTTATACAGTATTTATAATGCACACTGCATAAACACTTATATTAGAATCTCACCTTTTCTAAAACTCTGATTTTCTCAAAATTAGGGGATTTGGCACTCAATCATATAAATAGATTGTAGTATATATAATCTTATTTTCACTCACAGTACACTGTATTATATATATTTCTTTAATTTTTTTTTTTTTTTTTGTGGTTTTTCACTTGTTTTTTCACCCCTATTTATTTTATTTATATATCTACATATTTACTCATTTATTGGTGACCTTATTATGATTTGAGCAATATTTGTCCAATGGAATGATATGTATGCTTATACTGAGTGTATCCATAACAACATCATTTTACATACTTTCAAGTATGGAAACCATTCATATGTAATTTCAATAGTACTAGACAGATACAATTAGAAATGGCAGTGATGTAACAGATTTATTGGGGTTGCTATATCCCTGTGAAAGCAGAAAGATTATTACCTATTCAGGTTCCAGGGCGAGGGCATCGTTACATTCATTGTGCCCCACTTCCTGGTCTATGACACACGACCCCCCGATTGGCCGCTACGTGATCACGTGACTGACTACGAAATGGGATGAACCCGTCACCTGACCTAGACTGCTAGTCAGATGACGCGGCACTCTAACTAAGGCCAGTCACGTGATGCGGCTCACTGATCGTGCGACGCAAGACGCAGATCATGTGACACAGGACGCCGGTCACGTGACGCGAGACGCCGGTCACGTGACGACGTACCTGACGAATACAAGCATATGCAGATGAGCATCACGTGATGCCCAAACGGCCTGATGATTGGCCGCCACTAATAGATAAATATAATTGATGTGAGGCTATCTGGTTGGCCTTGAAAAAGCTTAATAGCGAAACGCTGCGTCGGCATCTGTCAGAATAGGGACAAGTCCTCTCAGCTTACCTTATAATTGTTATAGGTAGAAATGAAATGTATTGCATGAGATAGGACGTGGATAGACTTAAGTTATGAGAAATAGAAGATATTGCAGCAGAAAATGTATCCAGTACACTTGTTAAATACAATGTTGCAACAGTAGTGTGCCTACAATTCATGTGGTTTAACCACTAGAGGGCAATCTAAGCCAGTAAATAATACCACTTGAATTGCTGTAATATAGGAATTTCACACTGAACTGTGCAATAATTTCTAGTGTTTCTACACTGGTATATTATCATACTGTACATGATTATCGGGACTAGCAGGAAATGCCAGTGAGAGTGGCATTACTGCTATCACTTCCAGGGTAACATAACCCAATTATCAGTGTTAATAGGTAATGCCAGTGAGAGTGACATACCTAAAAATAACACTAGATACTAGTGTGGTGATACATTATTATTGGTGGCAATTGTGTGGGAAAATTCTTCTCTTTTCTGTGTATTAAAATTATAAAAGGCACTAACGGGGTACTGCAATTAAGTACTACCCGACAGAGAATTTAATATAAATACCTCCGAATATTTGAGGAGTGTTATTCTAACCCGCCTCCTTTGTGAGGGGTGAACCAGTGAGAGGGGGGTGAACCAGTGAGAGGGGGTCACCCTTCACAAGAAGTGTCCATCTACAAGTACAAACACACGAAATACACTAATTTGCCACCACCTGTGATTGGGGAATCAGTGAGAGTGACCTACCCATCACAAGTGGACAATTTTGGTCCTGACTGTAATATAAACCACCCACTGTCAATATATACTTCTCCATTGTTATTTGCCAAATATATGGCTTAATGAACTGATCCTCAAATAAAGGATCTCATCTATCCTTAAGTCTATCCTATAACATCGCTCCCTAACTAACAAATGTGTTTTTAACACACAAACTCTTTATCCTTCCATCACTTACTTTGTCTGTGTAATATATGTAATTTTTTAACCTCTTCATTATTTTCGCTATTCATGAAGTGCCCTCGATGTGGATATAGGGCATCTTAATACATACCAAATAAAAGTTACGTTTTAATAATTTGTGCGTTCCCCCATACAGCCTTTCACTACTGTGCTGTCATTTTCGGGCTCCATGTTGCCCCTCCAATTTCACCTACCCATGCGTGCACAAGCTTTTTAGTATGTGTGTGTACATATTTACCATTCAAAAGTAAATATATTAGATATATTCCTTTTGAATGAAAAACCTTTTTCCAATGAAGATACCATTAAATTAATCAGAAATACTCTACGTTGTCAGTGTGGCAAATGACTATACTAGCTGCAAATTTCTGTTTTTTTAAAGGGATGTTTACATAGGTGTATAGAGGCCCATTTCCAGCAACCATCACTCCAGTGTTCTCTGTTTGCTAATCCATGTTAGAAAGCTAATTGATGATTAAAAACCAATGTGCAATTGTTAGCACAGCTTAAACCGGGCTTGCTCATTAGAGAAGCTATACAACTGGCCTTCCTGTGACCTAGTTGAGTATCTGGAGCATCATATTTGTGATTTCGGTTATACTATGAGAATGGCCCGAAATTACTTTCATGTGATACTTGACATTCTATTTTTGTTAGAAATTAAGGCTGTTCCATGCAAGAAATTGCCGACAAAAACCTGAACATTTCCAACAACAATGTGTACTACTCCCTTTAGAGAACAGCACAAACAGACTCTAACTAGAGTCAAAAGAAAAGTGGGAGGCCCCTGTGCACAACTGAGCAAGAAGACAAGTACGCTAGTCTCTAGTTTGAGAAATAGATGCCTCACAGGTGCTCAACTGGCAGCTTCATTAAATGGTGTCTGCAATACGCCCATGATTGGAGGAGGTGATAGACATAAGATTCTCCTTTTAAAAGGGAAGCTTTTTGGATTCATTATTTACAAACCCTGGCCCCTTTGGGTCTGACAGAACCACTTTCTTTGAGTTGTATTTAAGGGTTGCTAAGGTATGTCGGCAAGCCTTAAAATATTTTGGCTGGTCGACGGGTTTGCCACCAGACATGCCCGAATTGCCGAGCAGTGGTTGGCAGTCTACCTGATCTAGAGTGATATAAGGTATTGCCCAATTCTAAGTAGCTACACGTTACACACCTTAGGCATTTGAAATTGCCTGGCTTACATTTTAAAAAGTGTTGTGGTTTAGCCATTCTAAAGGCCCATGCGCAGTAGACTATATTGGCCACAATGTCATTCAGAAAGGGCTTTCTGAACGATATTGTGAACAGTATCCTCCAGTGTGTAAACTGCACATTGTTAACAGTCTCCCTCGTCCAGCATGTACGTATGAGGGAAGTCCTCTTTAACAATGGCTATGTGGAAGCACGGCTGTCTCTCTCCCATGCCGCTGTCTTCCCCCTCGTGTGCAGCATTGGCAAGTGTGTATGCACTTGCCAATACCGGTCGTCATTGGCGGGATTGTTGTAGTGTATATGGGCCTTAAGAGAAGTGACATCATTATGTACTATACTGTGTTTTTATGTTACATCCGCATTTAAAATAGGGGACACAAGCTTTACCTAATAGGGCTGGTAAGTCCCCATCTGAATAGACTTAAGGTGCCCATACATGTTACAATTATTGTATACAATATCGTATCTTATTGAATCTTGGTTTTGCGATGAGATCTAGTACATAAAGTATGTGCAGCACATAGACTATCTGCATACAATATATACAATTTAGACTATATAGTGCAGATCTGCACTATATAGTTTATGCAGCCAAGACTTTCTGGCTGCGATACGAGAGTGCGCAGGGTTAAAACCTGTGCGATCTGCATGCAATCCAGATGAGATTTTGACTATATAGTCAAAATCTCATGCACATTGTACAAGTGTGTACACACCATAATGCAGCCCACACACGCGCCGATTCCGGCGGTGCGATGCTGTACGATGGGGTGCGCGCTCCCGCGGCACCTCATCGTACAGTACAAAAAGTATGTGCTGCACATACTTTTTGTACTAGCTTTTTCTAGCACAGCATCGCATGCACATCGTATGCACAAGGCATACGATGCGATGCTGTGTGTGCTAGTTAAGCCCACAACGCACGCTGGAATCGGCGCGTGTGTGGGCTGCATTAGATTCGATTGCTATGCAATCTTTACTAACTCTTGTGCGGTTTACATACAATTCATACTATCTATATTCAATCTGCACTATATAGTCGTTGCTGCCCTGTCTGTTTGACTTTTCGATTTCAACTGAACGGGAGCACGCAGCGGCAGTGAATCGGGATAGAAAGCTTCGATCTCCATTCAATGTCTATGTGATCCTGATTCGATTTTGACTATATAGTCAAAATCGAATGTCAAATTGTACCGTGTACACACACAGCATGAGTGATATCGCCTCACATCGCCCTGTGTGTATGCCCCTTTATTCTTAGTTTCTCTGAGCATTTTGGGATTGTATCCACGTGCAATGAATTTCAAAGACATCAGATCAATCTGATTGATTAGCCTCCTCTCTCACTCCAAATGCAAAGAGCTCTAAAAAAAATGGAGCCCATATATCCTGACTTCAACCAACAAAATGTCATGTACTGGATTTAAAAATGGTTAGTCTAGCTCCCTCTCCTATCTCTTACTAGCCAATGCATTATTTGCATACTGGAGTTAGTATTGCAAGGTAGTAGGTCTGCCCATTACAGTAGCTCTTATACATTATTATTGAAGCCTCAAAACTGCAAATTATGTTTTATAAAAATGCATAATTTAATGTCTGTTTTTATGTTGCACAGGTTAGAGGTATCTGTAGTTAGAAATGTATGGACCTCCCACACACTTAGAAATGAAGCTTTGGCTGCTCCAGCTTTAGACAATGGACACAAAGAATACCCTCCAAAAATCCACCAACTGGTAGACCAAATAGCAAGTCTCACTCTTCTGGAAGTGTCTGACCTGAATGAACTTCTTAAGGTGGGTATAAAAGGTGTACTCTAGCAGAATAAGAACCATTTTAGGTTCATGTAAAATAACAAAACTTCCTAAACAGGCCCTTATTCAGATCTGAGCTCAGTACAAATTTGTTTGGAAAATGGGCAAAACCATGTGCACTGCAGGTGGGGCAGATGTACCATGTGCAGAGAATTAGATTTGTGTGAGTTGTATTGTTTTTGTGCAGGGTAAATACTGGCTGCATTATTTTTACACTGCAATTTAGATTTCAGTTTCAACACACCCCACCCAAATATAACTCTCTGTGCACATGTTATATCTGCCCCACCTGCAGTGCACATGGTTTTACCCATTTTCCAAAAAATGTTGTACTGCAATCAGATCTGAATAAGGGCCTAGAGGTGAATAGGCATTGATTCGTAAGGATAGGTGTTATTGGTTGCATAATGGTCCACTAGGTTGCAAAGGTTGTTGGTGGGCTGGATGATATGGTCACACAGCAATTTTAGCCTGATGTCAGGAGGCTGTTTTTCTTTGCTTTCCCAATGTGATATGTGGACTGACTGTGGGGATGTAATTGGATCAAAACATTGATGGTTATGGTGGTGGTTCTAGAATTTGATTAGCTTTGAGTTTTCATTGAACCCTTGAAGGTTTGTAGACTAGAGGAAAGTCTTATTTCCACGGTAGAGTATTCCACAGAGTAGGTGTAGCCTGATGAAAGTCCTGCCACCATGAATGGGAGTAAATAATGCCTGTGGATGAGAGATGTATGTCTTGTGAAGAGGTTGGTTTGGAGATATTTTGAGACCATCAAAGAGATGTACATTTGTGCAATATAGTTAATGGTCCTATGTGTGAGTAAAAGTTTTTTATATTGCGTATGGTAGAATACAGGTAACCAATAGAGGGACTGATACAGCGGACCATCAGTCAATGAACATTTAGCAAGTAAGATTTGCCTTGCAGCTGCATTCAGAATGGTTTATAGTGGGGAGAGTGTCATCTTCATAAGAGCAGAAGACTTGCATTGCTCAATGTGAGATATTGAGAACATGGATTAGAGTTCTAGCAGTGTTTTGTGATGGTATGGTCGTGTTTTGATATGTTTTTTAGACACATAACATGAGTTAGTGAGAATAAATGTGTGGAACAAAGAACAGTCCAGATCCAAGGATGACACCTAGGCAGTGAACCTGAGTGGTAGGAAGATCTAAACCTTGCTAGCGATATCATGCTGGGGAGGACTGTTGGTTAGAGGAAATATAATTAATTCTGTTCTGGAAAGATTACTTCTGAAGTGGTGAAATGACATCCAAGTTGAAACGGCAGAAATCCATTGTGACAGACTAATACAGACCTGTGGAGAATTTGTAGGTTTTAATATAATCCACATACAGATGATGCTGAAATCCAAAAGGGCTGATTAGTTTGCCAAGGTATGTGCTATAGATTGAGAAAAGCATTGAGAAGACTGAGCCCTGCGGTTCTCCAACTGAGAAGTGAAGAGGAGGTGGAATCGGAGAAACCTACACTGAGAGCATGGTTAGATAGGTAGGATGAGAACCGAGAAATGGCTGTCTATACAACCTAGGGATTCTAGTGTTTGCATGACAAGAGAAGACATTTGTAGCTGACTAGTTGATATGCAAATGTAATTCCAATGTATAATGGTTTATTAACGCCTCAGTGTTCGCGAAAACCACCCAAAAAAGTGGGTCCCGGGGACCCTTCACTTCTAAAAATTGGGGTCCTACCTGACCTTTTCTGGGTCCCAACGGAATAAAGCCTCATCTCCCCTTCTCCCCAGCATGGCACATGTGGGTCGGGGGGGGAAGTATCAATTGGCCCACTCGCATAAATACATACAGTATACACTAGAAACTATATAAACCTGAAAAAAGGGACAATGTGAAGGCACGCGCTAAAAATTTAGGGCATGTTTTTTGGGGGGGAAGTGGTGTGGTCACATAGTAGTACCAATTCACATTACAGCACACACCGTTATGCCCAGTACACATTACAGCACACACCGTTATGCCCAGTACACATTACAGTACACGCCGTTATGCCCAGTGCACGCCGTTATGCCCAGTGCACATTATAGAACACACTTTTATGACAAGTATATATTATAGCACATAAGTGCTGCTTACCTACATGCTTGTTGCTAGGGATATGCTCCTTGCTGGGGGGCATTTTATGCTGGTTGCCACAGGGTAGAGGGCGTTTTATGCTGGTTGCCATGAGGTGGGAAGGGGGTTGGCATTTTAGGTTCGTTGCCACAGTGTGTGGGGGGGGGGGGGGGGGGGGGGGGGCATTTTTTTGCTTTTTGCCATGGAGGGGGGAGGGGGGGTCATTGCCCAAGGGCTGGAAAAGCAACATCCCATCCTGTCATCCCCCCGCGCTTTCAGCAGCGTATTGGACTTACATGGCGGGGGTGGCCCGGGGGACGCACAGTGACTCTCAAATTGCAGGGCGCGCGGCTTTAGGGTGCGCAGCGGCAGCAACCTGTAAAATGTACAGTGATTGGCTGCCAGGCAGCCACTGTACAATGATTGGGTCCCGGCGGCCGCTGCAGTGATTGGCTCGCAGCGGCTCAGTCACAGGTACAGAATCTGCACAGCGCGTCCTCGGGGACCCCTTTAGTTTTGACAACTGAGTCCCCGGGGACTGTTTTGGGGTAAAATACGCGCTATAGCGCGTTTTTGCGAACCCTGGTATAATGGTTTATTAACGCCTGTCTCCTACTAATATGTGTTTCTAATGCATTAAAAAAAAATAGGATGAATAATGTGATATTAAGGACTGACTCTGATTTGGAAGTAAATAAAAAAAAAAAAAAAAAAATAATAATTATTTAGAAAAACCATTGTGCATTATCCAAGTACTTTGTTTTTTTTTCTATGCAAGCTCAATACTGGCTGCTTTTGCATGTAGCCCACAAATGTTACCTGTACACTTTCGGACACACCCAAACTTAAACCTCTGCACGTTTTACATCTGGAAAGTTTTCTGCTCAGTGATGAAAGACCCTTGATCACTAAGGATAAACACTGGCGTCTTCATACACAAATACCTTTATCATAGGGCTTTTTTTCCCTCTTTCTGCTTTGTAGAAAACGTTGAAGATTCCGGATGTTAGTATGATGCCAATGGGTGCCATGATGCCAGGAGCAGTTGGCTCTACTCTCTCTGCCCAGGTAAACAAATACTGACCCAAAGACAATTGTAGATTATGATAAAAAGAATTGCCTGATGCTGACTATTCTCTTGGGAATAACACAGGCCCCAGAGGAGGAAGAGGTGCCAGCTAAGAAAGAGAAGACGCATTTTACTGTAAAACTGACAGAATTTACCTCTGAAGACAAAGTGAAGCTCATCAAAGAAGTGAAGAACTGCATCCAGGGGGTGAACCTGGTGCAGGTAAGATGTCCACATTGCACACGACATGTTTGGTGGTTCCTGTGTCTGGGCTTTGTTGACCCTTTTTAGTTACGTTTTAGTGCAGTGGTTCTCAACCTCGGTCCTCAAGTACCCCCAACAGTTCACGTTTTCTAGGTCACCCAGCAGGTGCACAGATGTACTCGTTACTTACGGAAAGATCCACAGGTGGAGCTAATTATTTCACTTGTGATTCTGTGTGGACACATGGAAAACGTGAGGACCGAGGTTGAGAACCACTGTTTTAGTGTAACTGGTAACTTTCACTGGTTTTTCCATTCCGGTTTTGCAACATCAGTTGGTGATCTGTAAATAATTGTAAAGACATCTTTCTCTATGACAATTCTTGCTTTAAGTGTGGCCTTGGTAAACACGGAAGCTAATATTTGATGTGCTAAATATGCAGGGAAAGGCAGCTTATCAAAAGGGTATGCAATGTGTGTCTGGCGCATGCAAAGGACCAGAGGCATTGCTTATTTTTCATAGTTCCTCAATGTTTGGAAATCCTAATCTATGGTGAGGCGAGTAGCTGGACATTGCAGGTGCCCATTGCACTGTATTTAATCTGAGCACCCCACAAGAAACAGCTATTTAAATTCAACTTTATTCATTCATTTCAGAGAGACAAAACAATTGGTACTATATCTTAATGGTTAGTAAAAAATGTTCTTATTTATGAGCAATTACTTTCTGCGATAATGCAGTAATTGTACATAGTAACATCATGCATGTAAAGAAATAAACCCATTCAAGAGCTGGATATCCTTACTTCCCTTCTAGAGAATTCCATTGTGTAAATTACAATAAAGCACTGTTCATATGCTGATGTTGAGATGTTTTCCCTCCAGACAATCCCTGGGTCTAAAGATCCGTACACACTAGGCGATCTTGTTCACCATATCATTTGGAAAGGGCTTTCCTATTAATGACACTTAACCTTATATTCTTATGTATACACTCCATATCATTAACTATGCGTGCTCCCCTTTTTAATGAAGGTCCTGCTGCGGTCGCTAACTTTACCCCGTGGTATTGGCAGGTGTGTATGCACTTGCTGATGCTGGGTCCCGGCCACCGCCAATATTTGTCGGTGGGGACTCATTTAGTGTGTATGGGGCTTAATTCTTCTTTGTAAGGAATTTACGTGTCACTGGGGTTTACATAAGAAAATGAGGCTCTCTGGGTCCTCCCACATTGGATGCGATACATCGTGGATGCTAAAAAGCACCCACGGTGTGCCGCTGATGGCTGCACATAAGATTTCTTACATGCTGCATGTATGCTCTCCGGATCAGATACACATTGGGTCGGATGTCATACACATTTGGCCCGATTTCATGGCCCAATCCACCGGAATCTGGTGAAATCTGGCCCAAATCGCATAGTGTATGGGTGGGCCTTTACTACTACACAGCAGTGGCCTGTTGCAGCTAGTATCCTACAAAAAATTTCAACAGTAACCATAATAAAAAGAAAAAGAACATGAGCAGCATTTCATCTTAATAGCTTTGCAAATATAGATTAAAGGAAGGAGTGGAGTGTCACCATATGCTGATACAAAGGCAAATGGTATATGCTTTGCACTAGACTATTATAGCAACGATTATGGGAAGGGTCAAAAATGAGAACACAATGCTCAGCAGTTAAGGTGTGGTAGGTGTAAGGAAAGTATCTTAAGTGAATTATTTAGATATTTTTATAATCCGTTTCTACATCGAGATAAAATTATTTGACAAGCTGATACCCATCAGATATCCTGACCATGCACTGTGAGATATTTCAGTGTATGGGCATGGCATCTGTGTTTCTCCCCTGTGAAGGAACAGCATAAATGTCAGGCAGTACACTGCCAAATGTGTTTAACCAGTTATCAGGTCTATGGGACATGTCTAAATGACCAATAATTACTGATTGGTTGCAGTATTACATTGTTCAGTCATTGGCCCCTTCAGATGATTATTGTTTGATTGGGCCATTAACTGAACAGTGTATGCTCAGGAGAATACTTTTATGCTGCTTTCACATTGCCTAAACGTTTGAGACCTGGTATTTTGAAACTGTATATTACTGTTTTAAACCCCTTTCACACTGCACATAAATACCGGGTGTCAAGCAGGTTTGCAGTGTGAAAGCAAGCAAGACAGACAGTAGCTATAAAGCAGCCCATACACGCTGCGATGCCGGGCTGTCCGTTCTGTGCTTTGAGCTGCGCGCTCCCGTGGCACCTCATCGCACAGTACAAAAAGTATGTGCTTGCACATACTTTTTGTACTTAGGTTTCATCAAATTGCATGCACAACGGATATGCAATGTGATTCATGCTATTGAAGCCCACAACGCATGCCCGCATCGGGACGTGTATGGGCTGCTGAAGACAGTGTAGTGCATATGTAATGAGCCGCTCATTACATATGCACTGCGCTCTCATAGCTACTGCCTGAGCCCTATATACTGGTTCAGAGCCGTTCACACTGCATTAAAAAAAAAAAAACGCTCTAAAAACCTGCTTAGACCCGGTATTTGAAACATTTCTTAAAAATGGTCTGAAAAATTCACTCTGCAGCTAGGACCGTTCTGAACAGTTTAATAGCTGCGGTGTGACAGGGGTAAGACTAGCCCTACTTGAGCACAGGTGACGGTACATCTGATCTTGGTTTAACAATCTGTGCTCAAGCATGCATAGTCTCAACATCTAGACTGTTGGTCTACCTTGAGGACGGCTATTAAAGAACCCTGCTGTACCTGTTTGCAGTTTCCATGGTGGGCTGTCTTTGCCGCCTTGGGTTGCAGTGTCCTGCTGGTGGGTGAAGTTGCCATTTCTTATCACCACCGCATGAATAGATGCCATCTATTCATATTTAGGGGAAGAGTTTGGTGGAAGCCTAGCACTTCCATAAGTGCTCGATATGCCCCTAAGAGTGACAAAATGAGGATTGCCGTGTAGTGCACATTCATACTTCGCTGTCAGACCTAAGATTGCGCTTTTAAATGATTAGTGCTGTAACTCGGACATGAAGTGTTCCCCGTTGCTGCAGTAAAATTAGGAACATACCTGCTGTGCCCACAAAATGCACATTCATATTGAATGTTTTGAGTAGGAAAGAAACATCGTATTAAGTGTTTCATTAGTTTGTAAGAGAACCATATAAGCGCTAGGATAATGATGGCATTTCTACATGCATGTGTTCCAGGTTCCTGTGCCTGAGGGGGGGGTGTTAAACTGGAGACTTTGTCCTGGCAAGGGTAGTCCACCCCTTATAATCGGTACACCATGGGGCATTGGGGAGCCAGGTTTAAAGAATGACCAACTGGTTGCCATTTAAATTATTTTTACAAAGAAGTTCATTGCCTTCTATGAGGCATTATTTCCTTCCAATTTAGTTGTGTGGCTTTAGTGCATCACATTGTATGTATCCTGCGCTGCTGAAGAAGGAAATGGTGGTATTTTTTTTTTATTTTTTTTATTTGAGATGAACTCCCTTTCTCTAAATCTGCATATGGGAGTGGGGGTTACCAATCCATACAGCAATACTGTAATCTGTTCTATACTGGTCCTGAACTGGAAGAATGTGTTTTTATTATAACTCTGTCCCCTGGGACTGAAACGTAACCTCACGGTCTGTATATTTCCTACAGCCTTGGAGAAAGGAATGTCCCATTTGTTGCATACAAGCAGCAGTGTGTTCCTGTTGTTGTGTATTGCTCAGGCACACTTTCTGCAGAGTAATCCATCTTTACTGATGTTTGTCTCTATTTTTAATCAGGCCAAGAAGCTTGTAGAGTCTCTTCCCCAAGAGATAAAGGTGAATGTTGCCAAGGAGGAGGCTGAGAAGGTAAAGGCTGCACTGGAAGCTGCAGGGGGTAAAGTTGTGCTTGAGTGACGCATCCAGACTCTTTGGACAATTCATTTGAGCCGCTGTTGTGGTTTCTTCCCCCGAGCTTGATCTCCAAAGGTTAAACAATAGCAGGCTAAGGAAACAGACAGAATGTGTTATTGTGTCCATCACTTGGATTTACAGAAGAGCTGCTGATGGGTCTTCAATCAAGATTTTTATTAGGAAGATATCCACTGTATATGGGTTGGGTGGGGTAATGTGTTTGCTTCCCTCCATGAACCTTGGACTCTAAAGCACTTCACCTTGTAATCAATTGTTTAATGTCTTGTTATCTACTTTTATTTTATACATTAAACTCTTACCCAGAGGCTGCTCCTTCCCTCCCGCCCTGTGCTTTGGATTCTGGACATATATAAAGAGGTCTATACACTTGTGTAATGTATGGTACTAAAAGATCTGGCAATGATGGTATTATACACTGCATTTATGACCATTTTGACTGTTGTACTCGCTGGGAACAAATTTGGCAGAAGTGTGTAACGCATCACATTTACCATTGTAAATTAGCTGGCATAAAGCAGGTAGAACACTAGAGACATTCACATTTGATAATAAATACATGTTTTAAAACAAACGCACACAAATATATAAAATGTACACAAAGTTGAGCAGCTTATTGTTTGTATTTTGTGCTTGCTGCTGCTGTTCCATTCTGTTTTCTGCTCACCCCTGAGTACTTCACTCCCAAATTGTCTAGAAAGAAATTCAGGTGCAAATGTAAGTAATATATCTTCAACAATATTGTAACTGTTTGTAGATAAGTAATTCAGATATCAGCTTTCTTTTCTTAAAACCCCTCTGACCACAGATCTGTATCTCTTCATCTAACTTTTTTTTTTTAAGTAATCTTATGAGCACTACAATAAAAATCCTATAGGTGCTCAGAAATGACTATAATATTCAGCCTCCCGTAATACTATTCATGTTTATAGGTGTCTATAGGTTAATCCCTTTGATGGATGTGTTCACATGATTTTCTTATCTCGCACACTTTTTACCTTAGGCTGTTATGCTCCTATCCTTCATTGTTTTAAAAATGAAAAATAGTGATACAGCAGAAAATCATTTAATAAATGAAAATATCCAAACAGGGGGGAAAAAAAAGTTTACATATAAAATGTACTCCTATCAAATGGGTGAGATCAGAGCCTCAATTGTTGCTGTGGGTACAAATGTTACAACCCAAGGTACACCAGCCCTGTTCACACCTTTTATAGTCAACCAACATGTTTCCAACATAAAATGGTCTTTTTCAATGTGAAGAATTAAACGCTCCTGGTATTTAAACTGGCTTTAACCGATCATTTTTTTTAGGACAATATTAATTTAAACATGGTTTATATTATGTTTTAAAATGCAACATTCTATATCCTAATCCATACCTCCCAACATGACCCTCTCCAAGAGGGACACATTGCTCGGCTCGTGCACTTCTCTCTTGGTGTATGATTGCTGTCACCTGTGCTGAACAGGTTCAGTGCTAAGAAAGGTGATGGCAATTATACATCAAGAGG
The DNA here is from genome assembly GCF_055691185.1 of Crinia signifera. NCBI lineage: Eukaryota > Metazoa > Chordata > Amphibia > Anura > Myobatrachidae > Crinia > Crinia signifera. The sequence goes on along the minus strand of NC_139222.1, from coordinate 208,104,054 downwards.
TAAGTGCAGGAGCAGAGCCATGTGTCCCTCCTGGATATGGTCATGTTGGGAGGTAAGGATAATGCATATATCATGCACTACAAACTGACCTCAAATTTCACCTTAAACAATAATAATTTATAATAGATATCCCATGATTTACGTAAGAAGTCCTGTCTCTCTTAAAGGCCATTGGTCAAAATCCTTGTCACTCATATTACATTGCCATTAGTTATTAAATATCCCACACTCTGTATAAAGCCCTGCCCTGCTCTTGGTAATTAGTCAGAACAGCTCTCATCACCAGCATGCTTCAACTACTAAATGGTTGTTTTCATGGGTGAGAAAAAGTTCAGATGTTTTATCTAAAGAAAATCTAATATAAACTTGTTTTGTCATATATTATCGAATGCGATGTATCTCCTAGCATAGATTATACACAAAAAAAAACATAAAATATAATAATTCTGATATTCCATGATGTCATCAAACCTGCTCATAAATGCCATTGGTCAAAATACCTGTCATCATAATTGCTTCGCCATCAGGTGTTAAATTATTCACTTCCGCCTGCATGGACTCTTGATATTGGCATTCACTACTTCTGGTCCTTTCACACCGCACCTTAGCCTGGCTGTAACCTGGATTTCAATGCAATGTGAAAGGGGTATTTTTGTATGCTGTGACCAGAAGTGGCAGATGCCAGTATTAATGATGTCCTAAACAGATGAAAGGCAATATAGTCTTGGTTTTGGCAGTGTGAGACCATTAATAACTGATAACATAATCATTAGATTGATTTATAAATTATTATTGTTTTAGGTGGAATTCGTGGGCTTTTTTTGTGCATTTTATATGTGTTCAAGATCATATTATATATGATCTGGGATATGTGGCATTTTATAACCATGTTTATTTAGAATTTCTCCTTCATCCACTAGGTGTCACTGGAGTTACACTGGGGAATAGAAGGCGACCACAGGGAGCATGGGCACTTTGAATAAAAGATTAGAGTGGCTAACTCCTCCCCTTCTACTTCCCCTCCAGGACAGTCTTAGTTTGTGCCCGAAAGGGAGCGGACACACACTAGGTGCTCTCTGAGCACTTCAGAGATTTTTTAAGCAGCATGGGTTTTTACTCTGCGCAGAGGACAGGCAGATAGCGTTACACTATCTGCCTGCTACGTGGGAGCCTGCCGAGGGAGCCGACCGCCCTAGTCAGACAGCGCGTCCGTCTCCCTGGCTGCTGAGACCACTGTCTCGGGAGGCAACGGGCGCTGCCCACCAAAGCACGCCGCAGTCCTCCCCCAGCCAACCGCCGACGGCAGGCGCACAGTGAGTATTCTCTGCCACCGCTGCTAGCGGCGGTGGTCAGGGTTTATTAGGAAAGGCGGCAGCAGAGGGCTTCAAGCCTGGCGCCAAGGACGCGAGAGCTGTCGGGCGAGGGGGCGGAGCTACCGCGTGGTACTCCCAGCAGCCCCGGCTATCCCCAGCGCTAACACGCACGGCGGCCATCTTTTTTACACTGGCGCCGCGGCAGAAGCAGACAGTGGGAAGCTCCTGTACCGCTGCAGCCCCACCAAAGGCTACAAGTACATCGCAGATCCTGGTGACCGTCCTGCTATAGCTCTCCCGGTACTGTGAGTTACAGTGGGGGGTTGAGAGCTTAGAGAGAGATAGTTGGGCTGTGCAACAAAATCAGGGCTATAGCGCTACCTGGTTATATACCATAGAGCAGTACAGAGCCTGTGGCAGCTCCTTTCCTTCACTATCTCTCCTGTCAGTCCTTCTTCCTGGACTTATCTATACCTACTCTCCCTTGGGTGTGTGGTAGTGTGTGGATTCTGTGACATATTTGTACAATGGCAGGGGGAAGCTCCAAGAAAATTGCCTGTAGAACTTGCAATGCTAAGTTTACCCCTTCAGCCCCGGGGGAGATTAACTGTGAGAAATGCACTGTTACTCCCTCTGGTTCACAGACCCCTGTGGACCCCCCTTTCTGGGCCTCACAATTAACTGAGGTTATGTCACGTTTATCCTCTGAGTTAACTCAGTCTCAAAGGGACAGAGAGACCTCTAGGACACAGCAGACGGATTTAACCTCTGCAGTTCAGAGCCTCACTAGGGCCCTAGCTCCACGGCAGGCTGAGCCTCGCCCGTCCTCCTCAAGGCAGCCCTCTCCATTACACTCCCCTGACTCTGACGATATGCCAGACCTGGAGGAGGGAGAATTTGCGCCCCTGGGGACGACATGCAGGATGCACAGGATGTGTTAGTCTATGACACACAAGAACCTACCACTCCTTCTCAGGGTATTGAGGACCTTATAGAAATGGTCAAAGTAGCCTGCAATGTGACAGAGGGAGTTGATGCACCTTCCCGTCCATCCCTTTTTGGGAAAAAGGCAAAATTGTCCCCTAATTTCCCGGTAGCTGAGGAATTAGATGAGCTGGTAACTGACGCCTGGAAAAACCCAGACAAACGTTTTCAGGCTCCTAAACGGTTCTTCCAGAACTATCCTCTGCTGCCGGAGGGCAGGAAGAAGGTGGAAATTCCTCCGGGAGTCGATTCATCTGTTTCCCGGCTGTCCAAAAAGACTGTCCTCCCAGTCCCTGGGGCTACCACCCTCAAGGATGTCTCAGACCGTAGGTTAGAGATGACCTTAAAAAACATCTTTTCAGCGGCTGGCGTGTTACAGCGTCCGGCGCAGATTGGTTGTTGGGTGAACAAGGCAATAGGTGTCTGGGCGTCACAACTCTCTGCTGAGGTGAATGACGGTTCAGATCCTGCTACTATTCTGCAGCTGTCTGAACAAATCCAGGATGCTTCAACCTTCTTAATAGAGGCGTCCTCAGACATTTGTGCGGTGGCAGGTAGAATTTCTGCTCTCTCCATTTCAGCCCGCAGAGGTCTCTGGCTGCGTCAGTGGCAGGCTGATGCAGAATCAAAAAGGGCGGTGGAATCCATGGCCTTTAACGGGGAGCTCCTGTTCGGCCCGGAACTAGATAGATGGATATCCCAGGCCACAGGTGGGAAGTCACATTTCCTTCCGTCGGCAGCTCCACCTCCATCTCGCAGAACTACCCACAATCCTTCCTTTCGTGCCTTTCGTCCCTCCAGCAGGTTCAGAGGTAGATCCAGGGGAGGTGCTCCTTCACAGAGAGGAACCAGAGGCCGTGGAAGAGGTGCTTCCACTACCACTCTGGACCCCAAGGCCACCAAGCCTGCTGCATGACGGTCCTCCGTCCCAACTGGGGGACCCCAGGGTAGGAGCTCGCTTACGGAACTTCGGCTCCATATGGCTCCAGTCCTGTCAGGACGCCTGGGTAAGAGAACTTGTGACCCTAGGTTACAAGATTCGCTTCAGCAGTTCTCCCCCAGACAGGTTTTTCAGGACCGGTCTTCCTCGTCCTCCAGAGAAAGGACTACAGCTGCTGGCCGCCATTGCCAAGCTGCAGGACATGGGAGTAGTGGTTCCGGTCCCCGCAGAACAGCGGTCCCGGGGCTACTACTCCAGCCTGTTCCTAGTACCGAAGCCGGACGGCTCGGTACGCCCCATACTCAACCTGAAGGATCTGAACCCGTACTTGCACGTGGCCAGATTCAAGATGGAATCCCTTCAATCCGTCATACAGGGCTTGGAAGAAGGGGAGTTCTTGGTATCCATAGATATCAAGGACGCTTACTTGCACATCCCCATTTGGGCCCCGCACCAGGCATATCTGCGGTTCGCAGTGCAGGACCGGCATTGGCAATTCCAGGCCCTTCCATTCGGCCTCTCGTCCGCACCTCGGGTCTTCACCAAGGTGATGGCAGTGATGATGGAGGTCCTCCGCATGCAGGGGGTTACTATCATCCCCTATTTGGACGACCTTCTGCTGAAGAGTCGTTCAAGGGACACCCTGTTGGAGCACATTCTTCTCACACAGAAGATCCTCACATCACACGGGTGGATCCTCAACTTTGCCAAGTCCCAGCTTCATCCCACTCAGCGTCTCCTGTTTCTAGGGATGATTCTGGACACCAGCCAGATGCGGGTGTTCCTTCCAGCGGACAAGATTCAATCCTTGCAGGCCTTAGTAAGACTTGTCCTGAGACGGAGACAGGTGTCTGTACACCTGTGCACCAGACTTTTGGGGAGGATGGTATCCTCATTCGAGGCGATGCAATATGCCCAGTTTCATTCTCGCCCCTTCCAGCTGTCGCTCCTCCATCAATGGTCGGGCTCTCACCTGCGTCTGCAGCAGAGGGTGACCCTGTCCCCACGGGCTCGTTTGTCCCTGCTGTGGTGGCTGAACACCGCCAACCTACAACAGGGGAGGAGGATCGCAATTTGGGATTGGACCCTCATCACCACGGACTCCAGCCTCCGGGGTTGGGGTGCGGTCACCCTGGACCGTCAGTATCAGGGGTTGTGGACGCAACAGGAGAGTCTGCTTTCCATCAACATCCTGGAGCTACGAGCTGTCTACTATGCTCTTCTCCAGGCCAGACCTCTTCTCCAGGGAAAAGCTGTTCGTGTGCAGTCCGACAACTCCACGACTGTTGCGTACATCAACAAGCAGGGAGGAACCCGCAGTTGCGCAGCAATGAAGGAGGTCAGCAGGATCCTGGTCTGGGCAGAGACCCATGCCCTAGCCCTGTCAGCCGTGTTCATTCCAGGAGTGGAGAACTGGGAGGCCGACTTCTTAAGTCGGCGGGACGTCCATCAAGGAGAGTGGTGCTTGCACCCTCAAGTCTTTCAGAAGCTGGTACATCGCTGGGGCTGTCCCCAAGTGGACCTGATGGCGTCCCGCCACAATTTCCAACTTCCCCGGTTCTTCGCAAGGACACGAGATCCGCAGGCAGAGGGCGTAGACGCGCTGGTGGCCCCTTGGCCCTTCCAGTATGTATACCTATTCCCGCCATTTCCGCTGATACCCCGGGTACTTCAGCGGATCCGGAGAGAGGGGGTCACGGCCCTGCTGGTGGCTCCAGACTGGCCTCGTCGGTCCTGGTACACCAGTCTCACAGCTATGCTGATAGACGAGCCGTGGCCTCTACCTCCTCAGGAAGACCTTCTCAGCCAGGGACCCTTCATCTTCCCAGATTTAGGTCATCTGCATTTGACGGCGTGGCTGCTGAGAGGTCCATCCTGAGGAGGGCAGGTATACCCAGAGCAGTTATACCCACCATGCTTTGCGCTCGGAAGGAGGTTACCTCAGCGCACTACCACAGGATATGGCGCTCCTATGTGGCCTGGTGTGAGAGGCGTGGAGTCTCTACATGCCTGTTCAAGAAGGCGAGGCTTCTCCTTTTTCTGCAGGAAGGTTTGTCAGCAGGGCTGAGGCTGAATACCCTAAAGGTTCAGGTCTCAGCTCTCTCTATCTTTTTTCAGAAGAAGTTAGCCTTTCTTCCAGAGGTTCAAACCTTCTTTCAGGGGGTGCTTCGCTTGCAGCCCCCCATTCGTCCTCCAACGGCTCCATGGGACTTGGACTTGGTGCTGAAGTACCTTCAGTCCTCTGTTTTTGAGCCCTTGGAGGAGGTAGACCTTCGCTACCTTACTTGGAAGGTAGTACTTCTGTTGGCTCTGGCTTCTGCCAGGCGTGTATCGGAACTGGGGGCTCTTTCTTGTCGCTCCCCGTTTCTACAGTTTCATCCTGACAGAGCGGAGCTCCGTACCAGCCTGGCCTTCCTCCCAAAGGTGGTATCGGCTTTTCATCTGAACCAGCCCATCGTGGTTCCTGCATTTCCAGAGGGCTCCCCCGTGGCGAGAGCCTTGGATGTGGTTAGGGCTCTAAGAATTTATGTAGCCCGTACAGCCCCTATCAGGAAGTCTGATTCGCTGTTTGTGACCTACGACCCTGTGCGTCGTGGATGGCCAGCCTCTAAACAGACGCTGTCCAGGTGGATTAGGTTAACTATTCGTCAGGTCTATGTCACCTCTTCACGAACTCCTCCTGGTTGCATTACAGCGCATTCAACCAGGTCGGTTGGATCCTCTTGGGCGGCTGCCCGAGGGGTTTCTCTACAGCAGCTCTGCCGAGCGGCTACCTGGTCTAGCTGCAGAACCTTTGTTAGGTTCTACAGGTTTGATACCTTTGCGGCTCCTGCTTCAGTGTTTGGCCGCAGGGTGCTAAGGGGTTCTCAGCGCTCGCCCACCCGGGATTGAGGGCTCTGGGACGTCCCCAGTGTAACTCCAGTGACACCTAGTGGATGAAGGAGAAAGAGGGATTTTGTACTTACCGTAAATCCTTTTCTCCGAGTCCACAGGTGTCACTGGACGCCCACCGCAGCGCTGTTCTCTATAAAGTTGCCTCTGGACTTATGCCCTGCAGGGTACATTATCTTGGAGTTTCCCTTCTGGGTTACCATGGTTATATATATAAGTTAATATGTTACATTGTCTGTTGACTGTGTTTGTTTGAACTTTCAGTGTTTTATCACTGTTCTTTCTTTCATCTTGTATTGAATGATTGTATGTGGTATTAACCTCCTCTTTGGAAGTGTGTTTTATCTTTCTGCTCCCTTCCGGGCACAACCTTTATGACTGTCCTGGAGGGGAAGTAGAAGGGGAGGAGTTAGCCACTCTAATCTTTTATTTAAAGTGCCCATGCTCCCTGTGGTCGCCTTCTATTCCCCAGTGTAACTCCAGTGACACCTGTGGACTCGGAGAAAAGGATTTACGGTAAGTACAAAATCCCTCTATTTTGTGACCAAATAACTAATTGGTTAATGGTGCATGTAACCTAAAAAGACCATTTTATGGCAGAAACATCTTGGTTGGCTGAGATTCCAGACTGTTGGCATGCCTGGGTTGTAACATCCTTTATCCACTGCTCTGGTCTATTAACAATTTGGTAGACATCCATGTCACCTGCACTTTAAATGTCACCATTTTTGTTGTTCTGTTTGGATGTTTTCATTTATTAAACAGATTTTCTGCTATAGCACTGTTTTTCAATTTTCGGAGCAGGATTTCTAAGGAAGAATGTTGGATGTTACAAAGTAAAATAAATCCATTCAAATGACTGACCTTATAGACACTACTAAAAGTGGCATATTATTGCCAGAAGGCTGAGGATTAAACTCTGATTTTATGGGTGCCGGATGACGCTACGACAGTGGGGATCCTGACTGCCGGTGCTCCATTGGGGGATCCTGACTCTAAGGGGCTATTCTCCCTTGTGGGGGTCCATGACCCCCATAGAGGGAGAATAGAATCTGTTGTGAGCCATCAGGCCTGCAAGGGGCTTCTTTGTCAGAGCACCGGCAATCGGGATACTGACTGTCGGGATCCCCACTATTTGAGCACCCTACCACACCCGATTTTATTAGTGGAGCTGAAAGGAATGTAATGTATATTTTTTGGGGGGCATCTAAAATCAATTCTCATATTTATCCTGTTTGCATTGTCTGCTGAGTGTTAGGTGAACACACAACGGTTATTTTGAGCTGGATGTTTGCACACCCAATATTTGGACATATATAACTTTAATTGTTTAACTAGTTTAACGTGAGTGCTGACAAATTGTCCTTCCGACAATGTGGTAGCCCTTTATTTTTAAAACTGATTTTTTTTTTTTAAATACTCCAAATTTCAATATTTTTGTCCATAACCTTTTGTGAGGTTTTTCATGAGGCCTAACTAATATAATATAATTGTAATATGGAGGGAGAAGCACCAATTCAGGTTTCACTACAGGTGCATATGTGGTTTTGTGCTTTCTGCAGACAAACTTCTCTCTGATGAGCTGGGTCTTGACAATGCAGTGTAGCTATATAGCTTGACTCTCCTGTAAGCACAGAAAACAATTCTTAATAAAACCACCCTGTTATACGACTTTTAAACTCCCATTTAGAAGAATATATGAACAATTTCTATCCTTCATTGTTTATGCTGAAACCCCAGCTCATCCATTAGTCCAATGACATGCTTGCAGATGTAACGGGAACCTTGCGTTTCTTAGTAAAATACAAGCTTTTCATGTTTTCTAAACACTGAGATGCTTTTGTCTAAAGCAAATTCCCTGCAGTATCCAGGATCCTAATAACTGCTTTGAAACTTTCAAATCGCTAAGTCATTTAGCTCACTTATACCCCTTTTACACCAACGAAAAACCCAGGTCAGTGTTGGTGTAAATGGGACCAACCCAGGTCCATTGACACTGGTCTCCTACCCAGGTCCTGACCAGGGTTGAACACTGGTCGGACCTGGGTCGTGAGCGGTGTAAATGGTCCCAACCCAGGTCGGGACATCTGGTTAGTGCTGAAAGGATACCAGAAGCATGAGACGCCTTTCCGTAAGTCAGTACCATGCGTTCCACAGTGCATTGCCATACCTCCCAACTGTCACGATTACAGCGGGACAGTCACGATTTTCGGGTCCTGTCCCGCTGTCCCACCCACTGCAGGCATTGTCCCGCTGCGGGGGGTGGCAGTTGGGAGACCCCCCAATCTAATAGAATAGACGCTGTGGGCATGCGCACAGCGTCTATTCTCGTATGAAAATGAGGTTGCGGCTAATTTGCATAAGCTGCGCCCTCATTTGCATACGCCCCGTCCCCTTTTCGGGCACTCGCGCGAGTGTACCTATTTCCCCAACACAGAAGTTGGGAGATACTGTATGCATTGCAGCAGCAGAAGACAGCAACCCGTGCGGACAGTGCACACAGGCTGCTACCTGGCACTCCACAGGTGGACCTGCCACAACCCTATCTGGCACTAGGATGCAGCGCTGTCAGGCAGTAGTGGGACCAAGAGCTTAAAGGAGGAGGGTGCGTGATGTGCCTCCCACTCCAGTGACTCCATTTTTTAAGGGATATATACTCTACCTACAGAAATCATTTATGTTTGTTTTGGGGGGGCTGGGGGGAGGGGTATGCATTGTATGGTCGACCTAAAGATTGTCAACAGTCATAAGGTCGACATACTGCAAGGTCGACAGTCAAAAGGTCAACATGGGGTTTTTCACTGTTTTTTTTTTTACCCGAATGTCGACATAGTTTTAAGTGTCCATGCACTCGGCACACTATTTTATTCTCCCACAATGCCCCAGTGCAGTGATGGCTAACCTTGACACTCCAGCTGTTGTTGAACTACACATCCCAGCATGCCCTGCATCAGTTTTAGCATGGCCAAATAGTAAAACTGTAGCAGGGCATGCTGGGATGTGTAGTTGAATAACAGCTGGAGTGTCAAGGTTAGCCATCACTGCCCTAGTGGATATTAGGGCATGAAATACCGCCTGTCGGCTCATTAAACAGTGAAAAATCCTATGCCGACCTAATGCTTGTGTCGACCTAATGACTTGTTGACCTTGTCCCATGTGGACCTTGCAGTATGTCGACCTAGTGGTGTCGCCCTAATGACTGTCGACCATCTTTAGGTCGACCAACTAAATGCTGCTGCAGGGGCAGAGGACTGGGGGGAGCACATGGGTGATGCTGCACTTTTATACCGCTATGTGCGCTTCATCACTGAATATAACTTTTTGACAAAATATTTTGCTAAATAAACCAACCAACATTTTTCAATGCTAACTTTTCATGTCTTTTAATTTTTATTTAAATCATTGAGGGAAGGTTAGCTGGCAGTTTATCAGTCCTAAAATTGAAATTTTTAATGTCATCCATAGGGAAAAGCAGGGCTGACCCAGGTTCAGTGTAAATGGTGCAGACCCAGGTCCGACCCAGGTTGAAGTGCTGTGTAAATGGGATATGAAGCAGGGTCCAACCCTGGAAACTTCCGTGTTCAAAGACCAGGGTCCGACCAGGGATTTTGTTGTAAAAGGGGTATAATTTGTTCATTATGAAAGGGTCAACCCGGGTCTTAAATTGTAAAAATTAAGTCTTTACCAGGTCAACTACCCAATTTGACCCTTTCACACTGAAGAAATAACTAATTCAGCAATTTACCAGGTTGATCAATTTAAAAGGCGTGTTACCTTTCATCAATTTTATCCGACTTTATTATTTTTATGCAGCACATATTTGGTACCCAACTTTTAACTTGATCCCTTTACATGACAGTGGAAATAAATATAAAAAGCTTGTTTTAGCTTCTGCATGACTGTCTAACATTGTGAATTTACTGCTCATTAATCACAAATATAAAGTGAAAATATTTCACAAAAACAATCCGCACACTGACACTAGACAACCTACCACTGCAGCTGAGAAACCAAAACTATCTCCAGAAGTAAACCTTTATATTGTGTTTGGTTCAAATGCAGACCAACAAATACCCTCCTGATTCCCACTATTCACAATTTGGGGTGTATCGTAAATATTACATATTTTAATATAATAGGTTTCTTAACAATACATATTGTTTGCAATTACAATGTCATTTTACAGACTGGAGCCAATGTAAGATGATTTAGAGAGAATGAGAAAGTACCAGCCAAACAACTCTTAACTGCCATGTTATATAGGCTTTGTTTAAAAAAATCTGATTGAATCTACTTTATCTCTCTGCAAGCTTTGATACATATACCTCTTATGTCACACCCCAGAGTCTTAAGGGCCCTACACACATATAGATTTGTGCCAGAGATTCATAATGGGAGATTCAGCATGAGAGATTTCCCTTAAACTGAATCTCTCAGATAATGAACTCACACACAAAGAGATGTGTGCCAGAGATTCATAATGGGAGATTCAGCATGAGAGATTTCCCTTAAACTGAATCTCTCAGATAATGAACTCACACACAAAGAGATGTGTGCCAGAGATTCAGCATGAGAGATTTAAAATCTCTCACAAAGTGTTTAGGCGACTTTAGGGAATATTTTCTTGGACCGATGGTTTCCAAAATACAGGGGGGCAAAAGGAGTAGGGGTCCCCCGTATTTTGGAAACCAGCACTGGGCTCAAACAGCCATCGGGATAATGCCACAGCGGGGGGATACTGTCCCTGGTATTCCTTGGCGGTGGGTGCCAGGCTGATGGTAAATATTAAAACATTGGTGGCCAGTGCACCCCCCAATACATTAAACATTGGTGCTATAGTGTCGCCCCCCCCTAAAATAGAACAAAAAACAAACGGTGATATAGTGGGAGGCCCCCCTGTATCCCCTCCCAGCTAAACCACGTGTTGGGGGGAGCCGGTTCTACAGCAAGCAGATCTGGCGGCTTCTGAGCGGAGTCGCGGCGGCTGCAGTGAACGCTCAAGGTCCACCACACATGCAGAGATGTGTGGGCCTTCTGAGTGATCATAACTAGCAGGGTGATTCTGTATTGAGGTCCAGCGGGGCTGCGCATTCATATTGCTGTGTGGGCTACAAACATAGTCACTTTCTGAGCGATTATGTAAAATCGCTCAGAAAGTGGCTGACTCACTCTGTGTGTAGGGCCCTTTAAACGTAGTTTCTTATATGTGAAGTGTGTGTCCCGGCTGGAGCTGAGGTCCACCCATAAAACACATCGCTCACTGCTGGTAATAGTGTCTGTTCATGATGATGCAGTACAGAGCTTTAGGCATATTGTGGATGTTTCTAAGGGCGAGATGCTCCAAACAAAAAATGACGTAAAAACCCAGTTTTCAGGGTTTTTACCGCATTTTCATATGCAGCAGTTCTAGATGACGTAACCCCATAAAAGCCTATGGGCTTCCCTTCGCATCCTACCCCACACCGCCCCAATCCCCCCCTCCTCACCTGTGTCTGGACAGCCTCCTCTGCCCAGACCAGTGGCCTCCTACCTGCACCTCTTCCAGGAGAAGGAAGCGGAGCCATGGCCAAGAAGCAGCAGCCGGGTAAGGGTCCAGGGAGAGAGGGGGGACCCGCTGCACTTTGCCGGCCACAACTCAAAGGACAGCTCTTAACGCAAGAGCTGTCCTTTGCATTTATAATTGCATATGTTAGTGCATATGCGATTATTTACATTGCAAATGCCGGCTATGTGTGGCGGAGGATGTTAGAGAATCCAGCCCAAAGTGTTTCTATCAGCAGTGCTCTGATTCCACTGATACTCCTTTCACATTGCATAAATAACATGGGTTACTGTGCTCTGTGAAAGGGCCTTTTGAAAAATCCCAGGTCCAGCAATCAGACCCAGGATTGCAGTGCAGTGTGAACGGGTAACCCGGGTCAAGCGACACTGGGTCATTTGACCAGGCAGCTCGACTTGGAGGCAGCTCCAAGCACTGCCTCCTCCCCTGCCCCCGATGACATTAGCGACCCTGATTATTGCTGGGTCTCTGTGGGGAGCTTCACCTCGCACATATTCGTGTCCTGAGTTTACTCCAAAACCCAGACATCAGTGCATATCCTTGTTGGTTTCAGACAGCTGACTCTACAGCCATCCTGTATGCTGCCCCAAGACCAGCTGACCACATCTTCCAATGAACTTCTTCGCCGTGCTATAAAGGAGACTTAATGTCAAGCCCAAATCACCAGAATTCTGCTGAAGTAACTGCTGTGCTACCAGATACTGTGGGGTAAATTTACTAAGAAGGAAGGGTACTCATATAATATCTGGGCTATCGTTTTTCTTATGAGACCGCATCCCTTCGCGGGGCTTGCTGCGCTCGCCACGCTTCGGGCACGGGGGCTCGCTGCGCTCGCCACACTATATAAAATCAACTCCATGCGTAGTTGGATAGTAGGGGTATGAAAAAATGGGGTGCATTTAACATGGGAGCCCAGATAATACATAAGTACCGAAGGAAGTTCTATTGAAGATATTGTCCATAGCAACCAATAATTATTTTTGTACTACTTTCTAGAAGATAATAGGGTACTTATGTATTATCTGGACTCCCATGTTAAATGTACCCCATTTTTTTATACCCCTACTATCCAACTACGCATGGAGTTGATTTTATATAGTGTGGCGAGCGCAGCGAGCCACCGTGCCCGAAGCGTGGTGAGCGCAGCGAGCCCCGCGAGGGGACACGGTCTCATAAGAAAAACGGGAGTCCAGATATTACATAAGTACCGATAATAGATAGACTCTGATTGATTGCTATGGGCAACATCCCATCTTCAACAGAACTCCCATCTTAGAAAATATACAGTTGTGTATCTCAACTCCAGTCCTTTTGATCCAGCATGTTTCCTGCAACCAGTTGCAGTCTAGTAAATAGTTCCAGCGCGTTCCGGATCCAGCTTGGTACTAAAGGGGACTTGCTTCTAGCAACATCTGTTTGGTCACCCATTGGTTCTAGTTACATTTAGAGATGTGCGGCGGCCACTTTTTCGGGTTTTGGTTTTGGATCTGGATCTCCCTTCGTGTTTTGGATCTGGATTGGTTTTGGCAAAACCACCCTTGCGGGTTTTGGATCTGGATTTATTTGGAAAAATGCTAAAAATTGCTAAAATAATAGTTTTCAGGCCTGTTTCCACTCGTTTCTAGACAATTTTGATCACTTCACAGCTCACAAAATCGTTTTCATTTACTGTAGTAGGGCCATAAGGTTATCCCGAGGTAGCTGGATGACTAAGCTAGGCGACAGCAGTGGGCATCACATACATGTGGACCTTACACTTCCAACCTGGCACATGTTGGAAGCAGAGCAGCACTACAGGGGCAGACATTGTGGCAGTTTAATAACACCCCCCCCCCCCCCCCCCCCTGTAGCTGCACTCCTCTTTTAGAACCTCCACACCATTAGCAAGAGAAGAGAACATTTGATTAGTTTAATATCTAACAAGACCCCAATCTGGCGTGAGGTCACGTGGTTTGTGAAGATACCTCCTTATCAAACTTGATCAGACAGGCTAGGCGTACGTTTTCCATTTCCTCCCTCACCACTTCACCACATTACATGTGTTCCTCCCGAAGGCACGCACTTGGTCTAGTACACTGACCATCAGCAGCTGTTGGGACTACTTCTTCCTAAACATTTATCAATCCATCCATACTATCCCAAAAGGAGGATATACTCTGGATGTCACTGATGACATCTATTCTTCCCCAATAAACTTTCATTCTTTTTTTTGTAGTAGCAGAAGGGCTACCATCATTCTTCTGAGACGCTGTACCATCAGTCAGAAACAAAGGCCAAGGCCGTAGCCTTTCCTTCCCACTGCGTGTGGTGAACGGCATATTGCCAATTTTATTTTTCTCCGCACGTGACTTAATTTTTTTTTAATGGACCATTGTAAAATTTGATTTCTGCTTTGCTTTTACATGGCCTCTAGGCCTTTGACCATCGGCCTTGCCATCATGAATCTGACTGGTGGTAGCAGCTTTAGAAGTTCTATCAGGTTGCTGATCTCCCACTATTTCCTCCTCCATCATCCTCCCCCCAAAAACATTTTTTAATACTTTTATTTATTTTTCAGATTTTTTACACTGGACACAGCCTGTGACACTGGACACTGCCCCTGGTCACTGGACACTGCCCCTGGACACAGCCCGTTACACTGGATATATGTCGTCACACTGGACAAAGGATATATGTCGTCACACTGGACACAGGAAATATGTCGTCACACTGGACACAGGATATATGTCGTCACACTGGACAATGGATATATGTCGTCACAGTGGACAATGGATATATGTCGTCACACTGGACAATGGATATATGTCACGCTGGACACAGGATATATGCCGGCACACATTACATGTCACACTGGACACAGGATATATGTTGTGACTTGTGACACTGGACACAGGATATATTGTCGTCACACTGGCCACTGGATATATGTCGTCACACTGGACACAGGATATATGTCGTCACACTGGACACAGGATATATGTCGTCACACTGTACACTGGATATATGTTGTCACACTGGACACAGGATATATGTCGTCACACTGGACAATGGATATATGTCACGCTGGACACAGGATATATGTCGTCACACTGGACACAGGATATATGTCGTCACACTGTACACAGGATATATGTCATCACACTGGACACTGGATATATGTCGTCACACTGGACACAGGATATGTCGTCAGTCGTCACACAGGACAGGACACAGGATATATGTCGTCAGTGACTTGTGACACTGGACAATGGATAAGATATAGGCCGTCACACTGGACACAGCCCCTTATATTAATGCTGCCCCTGTACACAGTGTACTACTCAGCAGCACTGCAGCCCCTGTGTGTGAGCATTGCAGCACTGAGTTAGTTAAATCACAAAAACAACACAGGGTTCAGGGCTAAATAAAATAAATCACAACACAGGGCTTAGGGCTAAATAAATCACATCAGGGCACGGGCCACAGGACAGCCCCTGGACAGTGGACACTGCAGCCCCTGCGTGTGAGCACTGCAGCACGACACAGGAAATATGTCGTCACACTGGACACAGGATATATGTCGTCACACTGGACACAGGATATGTCGTCAGTCGTCACACAGGACAGGACACAGGATTATGTCGTGAGTGACTTGTGACACTGGACAATGGATAAGATATAGGCCGTCACACTGGACACAGCCCCTTGTATTAATGCTGCCCCTGTACACAGTGTACTACTCAGCAGCACTGCAGCCCCTGTGTGTGAGCACTGCAGCACTGAGTTAGTTAAATCACAAAAAAAACACAGGGTTCAGGGCTAAATAAAATAAATCACAACACAGGGCTTAGGGCTAAATAAATAACATCAGGGCACGGGCCACAGGACAGCCCCTGGACAGTGGACACTGAAGCCCCTGCGTGTGAGCACTGCAGCACCTAGTTAGTTAAATCACACTACAGGGCTCAGGCCACAAGTCTACAACACAGGGCAGTGAGGGCAGGTCACGGAGCACAGCACAGCACGGAGCACATGGCACGGAGCACAGCACAGGGCAGTGAGGGCAGATCACGGAGCACAGCAGAGCACGGAGCACATGGCACGGAGCACGGCACAGGGCAGTGAGGGCACAGGTCAGGTCACGGAGCACATGGCACAGAGCACAGCACGGAGCACACGGAGCTTCCCAACCACCCTCTTCCCTCTCCAAGATTGGAGTGAAGATGGCGGGCGCGCGTGCGTCTTTTATAAGATCCCGCTCCCGCGAGAATCCGACAGCGCGATGATGACGTTCGGCCTCGTTATTGGTCCGGAATTCAGGCGGGAACACCCGAGCCGGCTGGGATCTGGCCCGGATCCCCGATATTCGGATCTGTCGGATCTCGGGGATCCGGACCCGCTCATCTCTAGTTACATTATGGTTGCAGTCCGACTCCAGTTACATTGTGATTCTAGTCTGGCTCCAGCTGTATTCAGGGCCGGCGCCACCACTAGGCAAACCTAGGCATTTGCCTAGGGCGCCGGCCACTGGAGGGCGGAAAATGCCGCCCGGGTACCTGTCCTACCGGCGCTGTCTATTTCAATCTGGCGGCGGAGGCAGCGGGGGTCCCTGCAGTCTATTAAAAATCACGAGCGCTATCCGCCGGGCTATGCGGAAGCGCTTCTAGTGTGAAAACTCTGGCAGCACGGTGCACGCTGATCTCAGCCAATCAGCGTGCTGCCAGAGTTTTCACACTAGAAGCGCTTCCGCATAGCCCGGCGGATAGCGCTCGTGATTTTTAATAGACTGCAGGGACCCCCGCTGCCTCCGCCGCCAGATTGAAATAGACAGCGCCGGTAGGACAGGTACCACCAGGGCCGGTGCTAGGGTGTTCGGCGCCTCCCTGCAAACTATAAATTTGCGCCCTCCCATATTTTACATAGATAGAGGTGCATGCTGAAGGCACACAATAAAAAAAAGGGTGTATAATGCCCGTAGTAGCAGTACCTCTTATACACATAATGTGGCCAGTAGCAGCATTGCTGTAACTAGACATTTTCGTGAACTGTGCCAAAAAAAGAATTAGTACCCCAAACACAAATAAATACAGGGACCGTGCGCACCGAAGACGCTCACAATTAAGGGTGTGACTTCCTGGGAAAGGGCCGTGTCCACATAATAGTACCAATGCACATTACACCACATGTTACTCAACACACGTTACTCACATTACACCACTTATACACATTGCACCAGCTAGGCACACTGCACCAGGTAGAGCCCCTTAGACGTACTGCACCAGGTAGTGCCCCTTAGACGTACTGCACCAGGTAGTGCCCCTTATACACACTGCACCAGGTAGTGTCCCTTAGACGCACTGTGGGAAATTTACTAAGATGGGAGTTCTATTTCAAATGGGATGTTGCTATGGGCAACCAATCAAATACGATGTATTATCTTCTAGGTGTCGTAAAATAAATAAGACGTAGATTTTGATTGGTTGCCCATAGCAACATGACATGTAAAACAGAACTCCCATCTTAGTAAATTTCGTCCACTGTGCCAGGTTACGCACACCGTAATGCCTATTACACTTTATATGCTCATTCCCAGGTGGTTACATGATCGGTATCATAGGAGGTTACATGCTTGTTGGCATAGGGGATTACTGTACATGCCGATTGCCACATGCATTTACATGTTTGTTGCCCAGGGGGAATTACATGCTTGTTGGCCAGGGGGGATTACAAACTCATGCCGAGGGTGATTACATGCTCGTTGCCTCAGTGGATTACATGCTTGTGGCCCAGGGGGGATAACATGCACATTGACAGGAGCTTTAGAGGCACAGCGCTAACGCTCCTGGTGCCAGCACTCTGGGTAGCAATGGGCACCCTGACAGACGCTAGACATACAGGGGGACTATTAGTGTCTGTCTCCTGTAAGGCTGCGTACATTTTTGGAGGGTTGCAGGGTCTCTGTATGTGGACAGACACTGAGGCATCGACCTCCCCACTCATTTATCCCAGCTTATTATTTTTTTTTATATAAACTGCATGCATCAGGGGATAGCTGAAGGAGGGGAGCACCTCCATGTCACCCCAAGTGGCTCTGCCCACTGTAATAGTTCCACCTATAAATTGCCCTTCCCTCACCCAAAACACTACATACACACACACACTTTATTACCATATATTTCTGTCTGGCTGCTGGCAGCTCGTCCTCTGCTTACTCAGCCTTGCTCCTTCAGTGTAGCTCCGCCCCCCGAGTTCCGTGTAGCCACGCCCTCTTTCAGGTCCTGATCAGCTGGATCTTTTAACGGAGGTGAGGGGACTTTCATCCTGCCGCTGCTGCTGCCTGTCAGATAGTGTGACAGACGCAGCAGCCGACAGACAGCAACAGCAGCCATCAGCGGGGATGCACAGCAGATAGAGCGCCTCTCTTGCCCGGCGCCTCCCTGCTGTGCATCCTTTGCTGAGCGGGTAGCGCCGGCTCTGGGTACCACACCTCACACCCCACCCCCACCCCCACCCCGGCACCGGGGCGCCCCCAGCCCGACTCGCCTGGGGCGCTCCGGTGCCTTGCACCGGCCCTGGCTGTATTCTGGTTCCAGTTGCCTTCCAGTTTCTCTCCATCTCCTGTTTCAGTACAAGAAAGTTCTGTTCCTGCTATTGGGCAATCCACTGCTAGTTCAATAGCATCACTTACAAGTCCTAGCTAGCAGCTCCCACCACTAATCCTTGCTCTATGAGCAACAGCTGGATTAAGCTACCCGGCTTATTCCACACACACCCACATTTCCAGCACTTCACCCAAGCTAGAAAAACCCTCAGATGTGACACCTTAGTACTGAAATATGAAAAAGCAGACTTCCGGTTCCAGTTTACACCTGAGCGGCCGGTGTGTGAGAGACCTTCGCTGCAGTCCCAGCCCCCACAGTACTGCATGCTGCAATCGTGTACCCTAACGCGGCTTGGCTGCCACACCTGAGCTCCAGCCTGACACGCAGCCTCAGATCCAGGTACCTTTTTTCTCAGCCTGATTTCTCTGCTGCTACTGATGCTTCCCTAGTTACTTAAGGGGAAGTTGTGAAAGCAATCCAAGAGACTATGGGCCCGTTGATGGATGCTCACACAGCTAAATTTAATCTGGCTGTTCAGGACATAATGTCCCAGCTTAAGCCAATTGTTCATAAGCAGCACACCACTGGTTGCAGAGTAGGTGAACTATTTTAAGATTTCAATGCATTGAAAGCGTTCTCTCACCTACAGACTAGGTCAAGAAGAAACAACCTGAGGGTTGTTAGTATGAATGAGTCTCATAAAGGGCCAGACTTTTATAAATTTCTTCAGACCTCTTTGCCGGAAAAGTTCAGGGCCAGTGTCAAGGTATGGTAATCAAACAAGCATGCAGATTGGGTCCTGCCCGTAATTCGCCTGAGAACAGACCTAGAGTGATCATTTTCAAATGTCTCAACTTCTTGCATAAGGAGGCAGTTTGGGCCGCATCCAGGCTACACAGTGATCTAATGTGGAATAATAACAAGATTTTCATATTCCAAGACTATTCTGCAGAAGTGACTTCATTATTTAAGGCTAATAGAAAGTTTTACATTGCTCTACCCTGCACGCCTATGACTATTTGAAGGTGATTCCACCAAGGACTTCACGTCTGCTTCTGACGCTGACAGCTACCTGGCGGAGCAAGCCGGTTCTTCTGATCCCAGCCCCCCACTTCACCATGGGCCTTATTTTGGTTCATTCTTTCTGATAAAATCCTTCTTAGATGGGCAAAACCATGTGCACTGCAGGTGGGGCAGATGTAACATGTGCAGAGAGAATTAGATTTTGGTGGGGTTTTACTTCAAAGTGAGATCTATATTGCAGTGTAAAAATAAAGCAGCCAGTATTTACCCTGCACAGAAACAAAATAACTCACCCAAATCTAATTCTCTCTGCACATTTTACATCTGCCCCCCCCCCCTGCAGTGCACATGGTTTTGTCCATCTAAGAAGGATTTTGTCACCAGTGGGAATTTCACCCAAGGATTTGAAACTGCTGAACACTATTTTCTCTCGCTTTCTGTGGCAGGGGAAGCGTCCACGAATAGCTTTTGCCAGACTGAGATTACCCCGCAAAAAAGGAGGGCTGAGTTTTCCAGACTTAGCTCAATATTCTAATTCTATATTCTTCAGGTATGTCAGTGACTGGCTGCTCGACAATAGTTCCTATACTGATACACAACTGGATGCTGCACTATTTGCTCCATATTCCCCTAATGGCCTACTCCACACCAAATGGACTGACCTACCAGCAGATATCAGAGAACATCCCCTATTCAGAGATACCTATCGTGCTTGGTTAGCCGTTACCAAAAAATTCCACTATAACCCGCTCTATTCCCCATATATTTCACTATGGGGAAACCCTGCTTTTACCCCATCACTATCCAACTCTACTTTTTCCCAATGGAGAGAGAAAGGCTTGGCCTCTATTTCCAAAGTCTATGACCCTGGAGGCGAACTGCTCTCATTCGCGGATCTCCAATCTCAATACCAACTCCCCTCTCAAAACTTCTACATGTATCTTCAGGTTAGGCATTACATCCAATCCCTACCCAAACCCAATACCACCGATAACACAGCAAATCTTTTACTATCCCTTCTTAAACTTATTCCCTCTGCTCCATACAGAATTAGCACCCTATATATACCACTAACATCTCTAGCCGCCTCCACTAGCTGGGCACCTACATTACAAAGATGGTCATCGGATACCCCCAGTATCACCTTATTGCCTGACCTATTATCCCAATACGACTCCACCCTTAAATATTTACAGTCCTCCTACTTACAGAAAGTTCATATCAGAACGATCCACAGAGCGTATATCTCGCCCGCTCAGAGGAAACATATGACGAGTTCTGAAACAGGTGCCTGTGTCAAATGTTCTGTGTCTCATGCTGATTTCTTTCATTGTATATGGGGATGTAGGAAGATACGGAAATTTTGGTACAAAATAGTTCAATTTATTAACTCTATGCTTTCTCTACACCTAACCCCTGACCCACTAGCGTGTATCTGTGGGAACTTCAGGAATTGGAATTTAGGCCCTGATAAACAGCATAAAATACGGCTATTAGTCACGTTAACCACTGTCGCCAAGAAAATTATTTTAATACATTGGATGAG
The DNA here is from genome assembly GCF_055691185.1 of Crinia signifera. Lineage (NCBI taxonomy): Eukaryota > Metazoa > Chordata > Amphibia > Anura > Myobatrachidae > Crinia > Crinia signifera. Next base: position 208,083,215 of record NC_139222.1, on the reverse strand, counting down.
TCGATCCGCTCCATCTCTTATGGAAGTAAAACAAAAAATGTTGCAGATTCTGTATTGTGACAGGAGATCCACGATACCAGATGTGGAGATGGGTGTTGAAAAATTCTACAAAAAATGGGAATACTTTATTAATACCCTTGATAATCAGTCTCAAAACCATATAATGAGATTATTTGAAAACACCTCTTGGAACCTGCTGCGTCAGGTAGCGGCCGGAAACTGATGTGTATAAATAATTGTCCAATACTTGCAATGATATAGCTACTCTCTTATACTGGACCGGAAGCCCCTATTGTTTAGATGTACCCCTCTCTATCGCTTTCCTCATGTGTGTCCCCTTCCCCCCCTCCCCTCCCCCCAACACCTTAATGTAACCCCCTCTAGTGACATTACTACATAGTATTTCAAAACTACAGGTGCACCGTCACCTTTCATTCTTTCCATAGTTGTTTAATAAGTATATTTGGAACTGTATTTTTAGGAACTTTTGTAAAAGTTATTCTTTATCATCTCCAATGTACCAGGAAATGGCCCTTATTCTGAATCGTGCGGTACGGCCCGCGTGCGGCCGTACCGCCGATGTTTTCAGTCTGCACATGCGCAGAGGTCAATCTGCGCATGTGCAGCCCAATTCGCCGCAGACGTAGTTCGTCCGCCGCAAAGGGGGCGTATAGGGGCGTGAGGGGCTTCATACCCTCATTTCCCTATGCATACGCCCCGCGTTTCATGGGCGTTCCCATGCAAACGCGGGGCGTATGCATGCTAATGAGGGTATGACGCCAGTGATGGGGGCGGAAAGCTGACGTCGCCGGATGTCAGCTCTCAGCCCCCATACAAGCTATCACACGGACGATTGTCCGTGTGGTCTCAGCTTGCGGGACCTGGTGGGGCGTGCGGCCCTGCCTTCGATGGTCGCCGACCATCGAATGCAGGGGGCAGCTCCCACCATGGTGGAGGCGTACGCCCCACAATTTTCTTGCGGATCGCCAGCCGTCCGTGTACGGACGGCCGTGGCGATCCGTATCGTGGGCGGGGATTGGTTTGTGCGGCCGGAGCACCGTGTGCGGCTCCGGCCGCACAGATCTGAATAAGGGCCAATGTCTGGATTTGGATTCTATTTGACATGCGAGATGCATTGTTTGTCAATTTTTTTTCTTTTGAAAATCACAATAAAATTTATAAAAAAAAAAAAAGAAGGATTTTGTCAGAAAGAATGAACCAAAATAAGGCCCCATGTGTCTGACACTGCTGTTGCTTGAGTGGTCTCTTTCTGATGCTGATGATTAACCCTGCTGCTGCAGTAATGCTGGGCCTTTACAGGCTTTTTCTGAGCTTTCTGTTCTTTACTTGTTGTTTGATGTTCTGCCATTGATATTTGCGGCAGACCAGTTTAAGGATTATAGATGACCCCGCACTGGCTGAGATGCTGGCTGCATTTCCTGTCCTCAGTTACAGAATGTTCTATCTAGGGCTCATTATCTATCGGTCAGGACATTACTGTTGCTATATTGCTTGTCGTGATTGCCACTGCATTTTATTAACTGTTTTGCATACTCATGTGTTTGTTTTATTAATCTTTACTCCAAATAGACTGCGTTTCGGTTTATTTGCTTGTTGTGAGTACTGCTATATTACTTTTGTGGTTAGGGTTGGGTCGGGGTTTGCTAGGGGACCTCTTGCGTTATATTGGTTCTCCGAACCTTTTCTCTTACTGTTTTCTGGAAGTTTCTGGGTATGTGGTTTCTGAGATGGATTTTGGTTTGTCACGGACCCTGTGTTTATTTCGTATATGTGCTTTTGTTGTTTCCCACTTGTTTGTGTTTTCCACCTTTTGTGTCTTGTCTTATCCTCCCCCAGGTACTCCCTGATGCTTATATTTCTTTTGCTGATTCATCTTAAAGTGGGTACTTTGAATGTGGGTGGCTTTAATACTTCTGCTAAACGTACAATAATTCCTACATATCTGAAAAAAATCCAGACATAATTTTCCTACAGGAATCACATTTGCTCCCACCTGAAGTTCTCAAATTGAACATGCTACAATGGTCTGTCCTGGCTTTGCATACCTCCAAATCATGGGAGTGGTGATAGGAATGCCTTAGATTGTAAAATACTTACTGTGAACTTAGACTCACAAGGGAGATATGTTGTTGTAGATGTTATTATTGATGGTACCCATTACTTACTGTGTAATATCTATGCTCCGAATACTAACCCCCAGGACTTTTTTGCATCCTTGACTGCCAAATTGACTGTTTATAATAATACGACCGTCGCTCCTTCTGGGCAGTGATTTAAATTGAGTTGCCTCCCATAAACTGGACAGGAACACTCCTTCCCCTAGGATATCACTGCATTATTCCCTCCTTATGTGACCGTTTAGTTAGTGGATTCGTGGAGGGCCTGTTACCCCATAGAGAGGGATTACACATCCTCTCTGTGGCACATGGCCTACTATCAAGATTAGACTACCTTTTTTACTTCCCACCATGTATTCCTTAAAATTCTTGATTATAAAATTGAAACTATCAGTATATCGGATCATGCCCTCTGCTGGATACAGGTAGCCTTGTATAATGACAATGGCCCTATCCACCAATGGCAATTATCCGCCAATGGCAATTTCCCTCCTATCTTTCCAACTCCATTCAGTAATGCTCAATGTTGGCATGGATCGATTATAAACACCACAACACGCAGACAGAAATAGATGACCCTTTATTATTCTGTCAGGCCTCCTAGGCGGTCCTCCGGGGCTGTGCTATATCCTTTTGTAAAAAGAGAGAAAAGGCATTGGAATCCACGTACTTAGATGCCCAATTGAAACTGACACGGTCTTTCCAAAATTTTAAAGCGAATCCTTTGGTGGAAAATAGAGCCACGTATTCTTCAGACAAAAATAACCTTTGATAATGAATCTGCCGTCAAAGCAAAATATAGTTTCCGTAGTATTCGTACCTTTCATAGATTTGGAAATAAATCAAGCTGGATTTTATCCCATATAATTGCAGGTAGGCATCTATCCTGCCATAGTTAAAACAATTTGTGGCCTGGAAAAGCTAATGCTGACATTACCACTGTATCTCAACATTTGTATTCCCGTCTATATTCAGCCCCCATTATTGATAGGGTAGAGAAGGCTGATTTTTGTTCCAATTTGTCTATACCGAGCCTCACCTCAGCCCAAATAGACTCTTTAGTCTCCTCCATTTCCTCTGAGGAAGTTCAAAGAACTATCATATATTTGAAATCATGTAAAACTCCAGGGCCTTATGAGTACTATAAAATCCTCTCCCCTAAAATAAGCACCCCCTTGGCTGCTATGTTCAATGTGATCATGTCTGGAAAGGCCCATCCCTGCATTTCAATTTGGCAACACTTCGAGTACTACCGAAGCCAGGCAGAGACCCGGACGCCCTGAGTTCATATAGGCCCATCTCATTATTGAAAACTGATTATAAAATTTTAACCAAAATTTCAGATGGGTTGAAGGTTGTCCTTCCCTCTATTGTACACCCGGATCAATCCGGTTTTATTTGGGGTCGCCAATCAGTAGTCAATATACGGAAGGTCTTGACCATTATGGAATGGCTTAGGTCCAATTCGGATGGCTCCAGGAATGTAGTTCTCTCATTGGGTGCTGACCTAATCACGCGTGCCATGTATTTGAGTGGATGCTCAGATTTGGAATACCTGAAAAGGTACTTGTGAGTTATCTGGACGCCCGATTTTTTGATTGTATGCCTTAAGTTAAGGCATACAATCAGATGCGATACGATGCGATGCGATATCGCATCGCATCGCATCGCATGCGACCATCGGATGCGATGACCCGATTTTTCCATAGGAATCAATGTTAAAATGATTCCTATGGAAAAAGGGGTCCTTTTCATACCCCTACTATCCAAGTGGGCATGGAGTTGGATATAAACCTGTGGCGAGCGTAGCGAGCCACCGAGCCCGAAGCGTGGCGAGCGGACGGTATTCCGTGTCCCCTCGCGGGGCTCGCTACGCTCGCCACGCTTCGGGCTCGGTGGCTCGCTACGCTCGCCACAGGTTTATATCCAACTCCATGCCCACTTGGATAGTAGGGGTATGAAAAGGACCCCTTTTTCCCATTGAATTCCATGTTAAAATGGACTCAGTCCATTTTAACATTGATTCCTATGGAAAAATCGGGTCATCGCATCGCATCGCATCCGATGGTCGCATGCGATGCGATGCGATGTCCCGATCCGACCCGATTTTAAAATCGGGCGTCCGGATAACTCACAAGTACCCCTGAAAATGTTATATCCCTTTTGGAACTTCAATACACTAATCCCACCACCCAAGTTTTAAACAATGGTTTTCTTTCCCAACCTTTTTATATTCAATGGGGGTACCCAACAGGGCTGTTAGCATTAGCTGTTGTGAACAGGCCTGCTGTTGTTGACCTGGATGTTGCTGTTTTCATTAGCCCTCGAACCGCTGGCCACAGCATTGCTATCCTCTTCGGTATATTCCGGTATATGTGTCGGCAAGGTAGAGACCAAATTGTCTGTTTGCTGACAACATGTTGCTATTTGCTTCTGAACCCACCAAATCTATCCCTGAAATAATATCAATAATTAATCGCCTTTGAGGCATACAGGGTCAATTATTCCAAGTCTGAGCAATGCACCCTTCCACTCCGACCTAATTTTATCTCAATTTCACTGAATTCATCTGTCTTCCAATATTTGGATACCCACATTCCTTTGTCAATGCTGTCAATGGGGGAGATTCTGTAAAGCAGAAAAGCGGTAAAAACCCAGTTTTTTTTTTTTTTTACTGCATTTCCATATGCTATATGGCACCTCCGCAGTGCCAGCGCTGCGGAGGGAATCGCCAGCAAAAGCTGGCGATTCCCTGCAGAAGCCTATGGGCTTCTTACCGCAGCGCTGTTTGAGGGATCCGTCACGGATCCCTCCCAGCGTGCCCTGCGGCCGGCGCCGGGGTCTGCGCATGCGCAGATGGACTCCCGGGTCACAGACCCGGAAGTCCAGTGCCGGCACCGCATCGCAAGGGACAGCTCTTATCGCAAGAGCTGTCCCTTGCGTTAATAACGGCATATGTTACAGCATATGCCGTTATTAAGAATGCGGTAGCCGGCGATAATGGGCGCGGATGTTACAACATCCCGCCCAATTTCAGTCAGTGATTACCACAATATCCGCACTATATTAATGGACACTTTTACCGCTGTCATCGCTGGGTACAGTGGCTGTCATTAAATGTATTGCCTTCCCAAAACGCTTATTTGTTACAAATGATTTCTATGGGGTTCTTTTTATGGGCTGGCAAAAAAACAGGAGTGGCTTATGCTAAGTTTCAACTAACCTGATCAGAAGAAGGATTGGGAATTCCTGATGTCTCCACGTTTAGTATAGCAGTTAATTTTAGATACATAATGGACTGATTTTGGGGATACTCTGGCCCGTATTCAATGCGGCCGGCAAGGGGGTTAAATGTCGGGGATCACAGAAAACAAGCGATCCTTGCTGTTTAACCCCTGCATCGGCCGCTCGCCATATTTAACGTTCCGGGGGAATCCTCACTGTCACAGGATGGCGAGGATTCCCCCAAACAGCGAGACTCATGGCTAATGCAGGGAGCCTGCTGCATTTAGCCACGAGTCTCGCTGTTTCAGCGGCAGCATACGCTATTCCCCTGCGCTCCAAAAAAGGAGAGAGGGTGAATCTGCATATGCAGGGGGGTCAGTTGAATACAGGCAGCACTGCTCATTGTCACAGCTCGCCATCACCATCAAATACACCCCCCTGTCTTCACTTATCGTGCCTTGGGGAAGAACTATTTCACCCTTACTCTCCTAGTGCTTTACTCCACACTTCCAAGAAACTGATTCAACCTCTGTTACTTTATAATGTTTTGTTTAAGGATGCATACAAAGCATGGGTCTCTTTACTTACAAGAAACTTCAGAGATATTCTAGTTTCCTGCTTTATAACTTTTTAGGGCAACCTGCAATTTACTCCAGGCCTAGACAGCCCTCAATATACTGTTTGGAAGGAGAAAGGTTTGTCTGCTCTATGAGATGTTTTTGCCCTGGGCAATCATCTCGTCTCCTTTGAGGATCTGAAAATGAAATATGGATTACCAAACATACACTTCGGGTGAAATGTAATAGAATGAGAGATTCAGAAAGTGAGAGATTTGGGAAGAAATCTCCAGGTTTTTTAAAGCGGCAATCATTTACATTGCCAAATCAAACTGATTTGGCAGAGTAAATGATTGTCGCTTTAAAAAAACTGGAGATTTCTCACCAAATCTCTCACTTTCTGAATCTCTCATCCTATTACATTTCCCCCTTCATGTTTTTACAAGTTAGGCAATTTAGTCAGTCTTTACCAGCCGCTGACAATAATGACACAGATTCAATTGCCATACTTATGTCTATGACGCTCACTGGTATCTATAAACTATGTTGTTATTATAAGGAGGTTCATGTCACTTTTGGTGAAAAGAAATGGGAAAGCTTATATTCTGTCTCTTTCTAGTGTGGATGTTGTCTTGAAGCACTTCCAACTGAGTCTGAAGTATTTACATTCTGCCTCTTTTCAGGAAGTGCATTTAAGAGTCTTATACAGGACGGATGTGGCTCCTGCATGATTAAAGAGGAATTGGATAACTGTGCCAAATGTGGATAATGGGCACTCATCCTTTTTCCATAACTTTTGTCAGTGCGGCAAGATAGCAACTTACTGGAACCAAGTTAATTTTATTAATGTAAATTTTAGGTTGAAAGTGTCCAAGACACCTTCTGTATGTTTGTTGTCCCATTTCAAGGAATCGGATCAAGGTGGTTTTGACAGGAAAACTAGGAGTAGCCAAAATGCTAATTCTAACTCACTGGATCAAGTGCACAGCCCCGTCCATTACGGAAACCAAGGCTATGCTCCTCAGAATTCTTTATATGCAAAGACAGGCCACGTTACCGGACACTGAAACAGGCGTGGTACCTTTTTACAAAAAATAGGGACAGTACATTGACTGTTTGGATTCTACTAGTCAGTCTCAAATTCTGCATTTATATGAGAAAACTTCCTGGTACTTGATAAGGCAACTGCATAGCGCATGGTTGGTTTACGTGATTAATCCTCCGTACCATTAACATATTGTACGTGGCTCTGGCTTGCCCCTGATATTATCTGTTATCTATTTTTACCTGGTAATAAAATATATTTTTCGCACCAGGCGCAGTGTACCTACCTACCCTTTGTCTTCCCCTCTTGTTTTGTCCCTTGGCTTGTTTAGCGTGTTACACCCCCTTATTCTTCCATTTAAAAATTGTGATTTTTCATGTATGACTGTATTGATTATTTACATAGTTTTATAGCAATATTTAAATGATGAGATCATGCATGGTTTATATGTTTCTTTTTGTAATTACCTTCTTCATATTCATTTATGTCCCGATACTTTTATTGTGGTTGCTATGTGCTACTCTTTTAATGTAACATTGAAAAATATTTAATAAAATAGTAACTATGAGAATACAACATAGGTGCCTGCATGCACAAGAAAAAGGGAAGACACGCACTAGGCGAGTCGAGCAGCGCTTAACACAATGAATGATACCAATTGGTAAAAAATGTATCAATTTTACTGTTAAAAGTACATACAAATAATACAATAATACAAATAAACAAAAGGAATAAGGGGGGGAAATAAACGTAAATTTGATAAAGCTGCAGGACGCAGTGAAACGCGTTAGGAGACCCCCCTCAGCCTCTGGACTTCACTGTGAACACTTCATTTAGTGTGGACGCTACCATCCTTTAATTCCCACTGTGATTTTCTTCAAACGGCGGACACCGTGGTCAGCAACTCCTGGTTATAACATCTATACCAGTGAGAGTTACCCCAGACACGGAAGCCATAACCCACTCCAGCAACACCAACTGGGACTTCGGGCCTTATTCGAGTTCACTCTTTCAGACAAAATCCTTCTTAGATGGACAAAACCATGTGCACTGCAGGGGGGCAGATGTAACTTGTGCAGATCTAATTAGATTTGGGTGGGGTTTTACTTCAAAGTGAGATCTATATTCCAGTGTTAAAATAAGCAGCCAGTATTTACCCTGCAAAGAATCACCCAAAAAATCACCAAATCTATTTCTATCTGCACATGTTACATCTGCCCCCCTGCAGTGCACATGGTTTTGTCCATCTAAGAAGGATTTTGTCAGAAAGAGTGAACTCGAATAAGGCCCTTCGTTTTGGATCCTCCGGCGATTGAGACTAAAGAAAAACATCTTCTCTCGCTGTTCAGCTAGAGGACTGATTCCATCCGAATTTATCCATTTCCTCCAGTGGCTATTCCATCTGGCCACAAACATCTGAGGACTCCCAGTTTTGCTACTATCTGTGGGACATCAAATTTCAATCTGGTAATGTGCACTTACCTGATCCTCATTAAGGAGGTTATTCTGATCGGAGCGGCCAAACGTGCGTACGTTCACTATTAACGTACGTTCTCCGTACGCGGCCGTTGGGGTTAAGTCCACCCACAAATCAGCCGCATACGTACGGCCAGAAACAACGTAGAAGGGGAGTGGCGTACAAATGAGCGTACGCCAACGTACACGGATGGACCAGCCCTTACACTCCGACAACTGGCGTACAACAGAGCGTACGCCACCGTTTACGGACGTCTCTCGTCCGTCTTCCCACCGACTTCTTGCGGCTATCTGAGCGTACGCCAGCTTGCACGGACGGGTCCCTATTGTTTTCAATAGAAAACTCAGCTTATGTCACCGCTCGTGAGAGTGAGCGTACGTCCGTGCACGCTGGCATACCCTTCACATATATGGACCTGCAAATCTTGCCTTTCAACTAAAATTCAGACAATTAATTAATTATTCTAATTGTTATTCAATTATTGTTTTCTATTAACTCAATTGTCTACCTTAATAAAGACCCTAATAAAACAACATTTTAACCCTCATAACATGTATATTTGTTATGTTCTAATATGTTTGTATTAGAGTGAACACGTTGACACATGTCGACTTGTGTAGATTGAGTGTGCTACTGTGTAAAGTCTATGAAAGCACGTAGTGAATGTGTCTAACTGTTTACCAAATAGCTACCTTAGCATATATAAGCAGGTCTTAAAAAGATTCTTACCTTAAATTAAACAAACCTTTAAATGTCGAGAAGTATAGAAAGATAAGCTTCCAATGTGTTTGAGTGCTGTGTGTGGCTTGCAGGTAGTGAAATCATGGTTTGGACTTAATAGACTGCAGCATTGCTTATTACATTCAGGTGTATGTGTTTGAGTAGTAATCAGCGTAAATTAGCAAACCCAGGCGCACGCTGGCATGCGGTATCTGTAGGGGTGGTCTGAGCTGGCGGTTGGCGGCCGCCTGTTTTGTGTCCGAAATTAACGGTGCTTTAGGCGATCGTGCGGTAGTAGCACCGCTCATTTTTGGTGCACACCCCCGTGTACGCCCATATTTACGCCCATTTTCCCCTCATTATTTCGGCCGCTCCCCTCAACATGCCCCTATGCCGCCCCCAATGCCCGTACACTCGCGTACAGTTTTTTTCGCACGGAGAGACCCGTCCGTAAGCGTTGTGGAGTGTTCGCGCCTGCGCATTAGCGAATGTACGCATGCGCAGATCATGAAAAACCCCGGAACGTACGCGTACGGCCCGGCCGCACCAACCAGAATAAGGCCCTCAGTGAGCCACATATTACACAGTCGTGTCCATTGAGGCGAGGACTTATTCACATTCTCCAATTTTATCCCTTAATTATTGGTTACATTAATTCCAATGTACGTTTATTTCCCCACCTTATTCCTTTTGTTTATTTGTATTATTGTATTATTTGTATGTACTTTTAACAGTAAAATTGATACATTTTTTACCAATTGGTATCATTCATTGTGTTAAGCGCTGCTCGACTCGCCTAGTGCGTGTCTTCCCTTTTTCTCTTTCAAAAAAGTGGGGAGTGACTACCCCCACACCTGAGCAGCTGCTTTAATTGAAGGATCAGCTCTATACCAGGCGCCTGACTATTCCTTTTGAATAACCTTTTCTGCCTGCATGCACAAACATAACTTTTTTATATACTCTTAATGACTACAAAAATCATAGTGTGTTAAGCTCACTTCTAAATTGGGAGATGCCAAAGAAATGTTCTACCGTATTAGGGCCAGATCCACTAAGCTTCAAAAGTGATAAAATGGAGAGTGATAAACAACCAGCCAATCATCTCCTACCTGCCATGTCACAGACTGTGTTTGAAAACTGTCAGACATGAGCTAATTGGCTAGTTGTTTATCATTCTCCATTTTATCACTTTTGAAGCTTAGTGCATCTGGCCCTTAATCTTTTAGCACCTGAATAGCTATAGCTCAAGATAAATCAGTGAACCTTCCCTGGCAATTACTCTACATTCATGTCTAAACGCTGGTGGTTTTCCTGTAGGATTCTAACATTTCCCAAAAACCCCATGGGAGCCTCATGCTGAGTGTAGTGCTTAAGCACACATCGCTGCACACATGCGTCGCACTTGCGAATGTGTGCTGAACAATGTTTTGCCTATGCTTATAGGCAATCTTAAGGGGCATACATATGGGGCGATTTAAGCCCCAATTCTAAGCAATCTGACTAGATCGCTTAGAAATTAAGCACAGATCGCCACATGTGTATGCCCCATGGCAATGTGCGGTCCAGCAGGTGCATTAGACAGATTTCTTAGACAATGGCACAAAATCGTGATATGTGTAGGCCCCTTTACACTAGCTGCTGTGTATATAGCACCTGTGTCTTTGTTCTGTTTCATCTTTAAAACTTTGATCCATTTTTATTTGTGATGTTTTCACAGCAAGAAAAACAGTTTTTGGGCGTTTCTTTCCTCTGTTTCCCAATAGTACATTTTTTTTAAATCACTTTACGGCTCTAACCACTTATTGCTGACAGGAGGAAAGCTATCTGGTTTTACAACTTTGATCCCAAACAATAATCATGCATGTCCTCATTAAATTCTATTTGTGAGAGAATTTTTTCACTGGCTGAAAGAGGGGATAGGGCAGTGTAAACCAATACAGCATTCTACAGGCTGTTTTATTTAATCACACTTCTATTTTTCTTTATCTTTATCATTATTAATATGGGCAGCACGGATGGTGTAATGGTTAGCATTACTGCCTCACAGCGTTGAGGTCATGGGTTCGATCCCCACCATGGCTCTAACTGTGCGGAGTTTGTATATTCTCCCCGTGCTTGCGTGGGTTTACTCCGGTTTCCTCCCACAATCCAAAAATATACAGATAGGTTAATTGGCTTCCCAAAAAAAAATTAACCCTGCAATGTCTGTGTGTGCAGTGATGTGGTAGGGAATAAAGATTGTAAGCTCCACTGGGGCAGGGACTGATGTGAATGGTCAAATATTCTCTGTACAGCGCTGCGGAATATGTGTGCGCTATATAAGAAACTGTTAATAAATATTATTTAATAATTGGTAAGGTACGTTCTGCTCAGACCTACAGTATGTATCTTTCAGTTGAAGCAACCATCTTGCATTTATTCAGTACAAATATACCCCTTTTACACCAGAGCCGCAACCCAGATTATTGCTGCTCCAGTCCGGGCTGGGGCTTGGTGTAAAAGAGGAAAGAAAAAATAACCTGGGTCCTGTTACCCGGTAAATGTTCAGGGTTGGACATGGGGCTTCCCCGGAGTCAGGGGCCGTGTAAATGGGTAACCGGGTCATCCAACCCAGGGACCCATTTTCTCCAATCAGGGAGCCCCAACCTCCGGACCGCAGTGCCCGGAAGTCAGTCCGGGGGTTGGGCAGGGGCTGCGTACAGCCTCCGCTGCTGTCTGCGGTACTATGCAGACAGCAGCAGAGGTGAAAGGATGCCTGTGTGTGGCATCCATTCACCTCATGGACAGAGGCTGGGGGCAGCCCAGCAGCTTATCTGGGTGCTGGGCTTGCCCCCAGTGTTTCAGTTGGCATTGCGGGGGTGACGGTTGGCGGGTTTCCCGGCACTTGGAGATGATGTCATCACCGAGCGCCGGCTCAGGGTCCAAATTCACTGGCGTCGCCCACCCAGCATGCTATGGGATGCAATGCCAGGGGATGCCGGTGCAAAAGGGAACAACTGCCAGGTTGCATCCGGGTCCAAAAACCTGGGTGCGACCCGGCAGTTTTGGTGTGAAAGTGGTATTAGAGAGCAGATCCTGCACAGGATATACTATTGGACAGAGAGATGTACTTAGGGTGCCCATACACGGTGCAATGGTGCTGTGCGATGCTATGCTATGCGTGCTCCCACAGGCATCCCATCACACAGCCCATAAAGTCTATGCAGCCTGTGCTTTTTGAACTAGGTCCCGATCGCATCGCACGCAAATCGCATGCTAGATGATCTAGTTCAAAACGCACGGGAAATCGGAATATTGTAGTGTGTATGGGCACCGAGTCTTGGAGAGTGATAAAGTAGATATAAACCAATAGCCTCCTAACTACCATTTTCAAACACAGCCTGTAACATGGCAGTTAGGAGCTGACTGGCTGGTACTTCATATCTCTCCATTTTATCACTATCCAGAGCTTTTAGTACATCTATCGGTATCATATTCTTTAAAGCCAGGTAAGGACCGCTGCACACATTCCCGTGACCTTGGGCAGGAGTCAGGACGTGCATCACGCGCACACTGTGTGACCGGCCACCGGCGCCAGCTGCTCATCAGTCAGCACTTGGGACAGGGTACGCAGGGATCTCTCCACCTGTATACAGCAGCCGGGCAGACTCCCCCTTGGCTATCTCCCGATCGCTGCTGTATAACTGCACCTTCCATTTCTGCGTTGACATGGTGCGGGCATTTACAGGCAGTGCTGCACTGTGTGTGAGTCGCACCAGGCAGAGGCACTGGCAGGTAAAAGTCAGCGACAAATACGATCCCTGCTGCTGCCACAGTGCCATGTGACTGCTGTCGGTGTCACCCCGCCTGCTGCTTGCCTTGGCCCAGCACCCAGCAACACGTGTTCCCCACTTCCCCCGAAAGTGGTCCCATCCGTTGAACCATCGCCGCTTTAACAAATCGCTAATTCCTATTTGGCACTGCGCCGGGTGGGCGGAGACACGCACTCGGCTCTCTCTGATTGGTTGCGGCATCTCAGGTCAAAACCAGCCCCTGGCCCTTGGTCTGTGCAGAGCGATCAGGTCGGGTGAGAGAATTGAAGAAGACTTGGGGACTGAGAGATGGCAGAGCGGCGGGTGTCTCGCTGGTACTTCGGGGGCCTGGCCTCCTGTGGGGCGGCGTGCTGCACTCACCCGCTTGACTTGCTGAAGGTGATCAATGTGACCGTACTGCAATGTATGAACTGTCCTCCCACATACTGTATGTGTGCAGCAGTATGGGTGTACACCCTGCAGGCATGACAGCTGCAGCGGTGTGAGGGTGACTGCGCTGCATGCATGGTGCTCTGACTGTGTGTACTGTGTGGTGGATGTCAGGCTCAGTGTTTATGCTACTTTGTAAGTATGCAGCCCGGGAGTAAGCATGTGTATACCTATATCATATGTCTGCTATAATTCAGAGTTATTCTCCTTATACGCAGACACTGCATCCTTATTATATATGCTGTCTGCTGCATGTAACGAGAATAGTTATGTCTTGCTGTGATACATGCTGTGTCCAATTAGTGCATGTAATTGCTTATTTCTATGCCAATTAGTGTATGTGCTGTGTGAATTGGTGTATTGTGCATTTAATGTATATTTCCCCTGTGAGGGCTCTACCCATATGTGCTGGAAGTGTGCTTTTAGACATATCTATAATGTAAGACTTTTACTGTCCTTTTAGTGTACTTTACTGGTAGCGCATTTTCAGTGGGCGAGCATTCTGCTGGTAGCGCATTTTCAGTGGGCGAGCATTCTGCTGGTAGCGCATTTTCAGTGGGCGAGCATTCTGCTGGTAGTGCATTTTCAGTGGGCGAGCATTCTGCTGGTAGCGCATTTTCAGTGGGCGAGCATTCTGCTGGTAGTGCATTTCAGTGGGCGAGCCGGGTGCTGGTAAGCGCACCGTCGGTGTGCGAGCCGGGTGCTGGTAAGCGCACCGTTGGTGTGCGAGCCGAGTGCTGGTAAGCGCACCGTCGGTGTGCGAGCCGAGTGCTGGTAAGCGCACCGTCGGTGTGCGAGCCGAGTGCTGGTAAGCGCACCGTCGGTGTGCGAGCCGGGTGCTGGTAAGCGCACCGTCGGTGTGCGAGCCGGGTGCTGGTAAGCGCACCGTCGGTGTGCGAGCCGGGTGCTGGTAAGCGCACCGTCGGTGTGCGAGCCGGGTGCTGGTAAGCGCACCGTCGGTGTGCGAGCCGGGTGCTGGTATGCACATTGTCAGTAGGGGTGAGCATTGTGCTGGTAAGCGCATTGTCAGTGGGCGAGCATGGTGCTAGTAAGGGGTGTGGTATGGGGTTCCGACAGTAGGGATCCCGACTGCCCGGACTCAGACAGCATGGCGAGCGCAAAACAGCCCCTTGCGGGCTCGCCATGCTGCGGGCACGGTGGCTCGCTACGTGAGCCACCTATTCTATTCTCCCTCTATGGGGGTCGTGGACCCCCACGAGGGAAAATAGCGGGTGGCCGTCAGGCACCCGGCTGTCGGCGTTTTGACAGTTGGGATCCGCATGTTGGGTAAATGACTGTCGGGATCCCGACTGTTGGGAAGGCGTCCGGCACCCACTAGTAAGTGCATTGTCAGTTGGCGAGAGACATACATAAATGTAAATGAGCCATGAGTATGTCTGACAGCGCCTGTCAGTTATGTGCCATCCAATGACTTTGAAATATGTGCAGAGGTCAGTGTGTGTGTGTGTGTGTGTGTGTGTGTGTGTGTGTGTGTGTGCTTGCACTGTGCACTTTTTTTTATTTTATTATACATGGTCATACATAGTTTTACAAAGGCAAACACCTTTTGTCATAGCAATCCCAAAGTAATGCAATAGGACCCTGCACCTCAGATAAAGTATTGTGGTGCAGGATTGAGCCATTTATCTATTGTTCGTGGTGCACATACTTGGAAAAGACCAATACTTCATGTATATATGAGACCTGAGCTCATGTACCCATACAAGTGTAATTGTTCCTATGTGGTGCAGGACACTTCTCTATAATAACATAGGGGTTTATTCTAGTTCATTCTTTCTGACAAAATCCTTCTTAGATGGACAAAACCATGTGCACTGCAGGGGGGCAGATGTAACTTGTGCAGAGAGAATTAGATTTGGGTGAGTTATTTTGTTTCTGTGCAGGGAAAATACTGACTGCATGATTTTACACTTCAATATAGATCTCACTTTGAAGAAAAACCCCACCCAAATCTAATTCTCTCTGCACAAGTTACATCTGCCCCACCCGCAGTGCACATGGTTTTGTCCATCTAAGAAGGATTTTGTCAGAAAGAATGGACTAGAATAACCCCCATAGTGAGTGCATTGTATTGATAACTTCCCCACTATTTCTGAATGATGTTTTCGAGATAAAACACTTTGGAAGAGGATGAATGACCATGTAACTGTGGTAAAGAGGTGGTGGAAGTATTTGTATGAACAATCTGAGAGATTAGTCTGTGATAATGCTTACTGTTGTAGAAACTGTTGTAGAAACATGATTACATTTTTGCTGTGTCGTAGTGAACAAATAGTAGTAGAGGGAGTGGCGAATGCTTGTGGAAGCATTTTGTTATGGACCAATTACTGTGTTTGTGCGGAAAGGTAGAAGTGGCACAAAGGGCATTGGCAGGGGGTAATGGTATGTGCGCACAATAAACAGAACCCGCTTGAGACGTAGTGACCTTTGAGTTTTCTTCAGTGCTGTTTCTTCTGGCAATCTGTCACCAAGTGTCACATGGCTTCCTCTGTCCCAATGTTTAGGTGCATCTACAGACCCAGCAGGAGGTGAAGATGAGAATGACTGGTATGGCTCTTACAGTCATTAAAAATGATGGCTTTTTTGCACTGTATAATGGACTGAGTGCATCGCTGTTCAGACAGGTGAGATGCTCTGCGGAGATTACACGCTACACCTGCCTATTACTGCAAATCCATTTCAGATTAATTTGTCAGATCAGAAAATTTACAACCACGTAAATGAACTCTGCTATTTCTATTAATTGGCAACCTACCATCCGCACACTTTTCATGCCTCATATTCAGCCTAGTCTATAAACACCCTACTGTTCACTACATTGCTCTGGAATGGAATCTGCTGAGCTATATCAGTAACTGTAAATAATACATTGATTGGTTAATACATACAGTTTATGGATTGCATAACTATTAAGCAAATCAGCTCCTACCTATAATTACATCATTAATGCTAACTCAAAGTTGATTGGTTGCTATAGGCAAATACTCCTTTTTTCCCCCCCATTTTTGATACATTAACCCTTCAGTGCTATATAGAATAACACAGTTGGAGGTTTATCGTCTTACTAATACATATACTAAAGTTGTTTATGGAGTAGTAAATAGTTAAGTAAAGTATGTTTTCTAGGTGTGACCAGCTTCCATTTTACCTTAATGGAAGGTTCTCAAACCTCAGGACCCCACACAGTTCATCTCTTCCAGGTCGCTTGTGGAATTGTAAAATGTGACAATTGGTGATACACAGAGCTTCTGCTAGGTGACCTGGAAAACATGGCCTGTGTGGGGTCCAGAGGACTGAGATTAAGAAGCACTGCTTTAATGTAATCTTCTGTACAGGGAAAATGAGTGTCCTAGCACATGGGCAGGTGTTTGCTTTAGGTTTCGGGCTGTGTTGGTGACATTGCCTGGCATCACTACTGAATGTCTTTGCACAAGATCTCCTAAATGTTCTCCAACCTCCAACATGAACTTATCCTGAAATAAAACTAAGATCATTTAAGAAATCCATTGGCTGTGGGCAGGATGTAGCAAAAACAAAATTGCAAAAAAGTTCTGTGTATGTATTAAAGTGACAGCTCTTATTGGAAGAAAAAGGAAATGTGCTGGATGATATATAATGTATAAGACGGATCACAATGATGACTTTTATTAACTAAAAAAAAACTTATTAATAATATTAAAATAAAATCCAGTCACATGACTATTCAATTAAAATAAATTCAAGAGCTCATGAGTCCTTATAGCAATCCACTTGATCTTCTGGTGTAATTATGGATAGGCTGCATCCCATAGATTGATGTAGTAGACCAGTTCCTGATATACTACATGAAGAGTCATGAGCTCTTGAAATTATACAGCAAACTGGGAACTCTGGAGATTCATCTGCACAACTTTGGGACAACAGTTATATCCCTAATTGCTCCAGACCCCACTCAGTGGGTCACCATGGGAATAGCAAAATATAAAAAAAATGACATTGAACATTGTGGCTGGGATAATTATCTTGGTCTTTTGCTTTTATTTTTGCATATGTAGTTCTGGACTCAGATATCTGTAAATGCTGTAGGACAGAGACAGAGGGGCCGATTCTTGTTCACTCTTAGTGAACCAAAATCGTCCCATGCCCCAATGGCTGGGGTTTGTGCATTTGTGTA